>NC_089221.1:46298729-46931099 GCF_963924675.1 Phocoena phocoena
AGTAATATCTACCCAATTGCTTATGCAATCAATGGTTTGTCTGAAAACTATTAGAATCACTGATACCAGTGGAAAATGCTTTTGGAGATATCAAACAAACAGGGATAATTTTCTCAGGATGCACTGACCTGACAAATGCAAGGACATCCCTTCAGGTTTCAGGACCAAATTCCAATCTCCAGAGGAAAAGGTAGGTACAACTTTACAGGTGCCTTCGAATCAAGGAGATCAAGCCCAGTACCAATGAGGATTTAAGATGCTAATCCTTTCAATCAGCAAATATTTAATTAGCACCAACTATGTGTTAGCTACGGTTCCAGGCACTAAGGGAAGGTCAGTCGGCAAACTGCTCTGAAGTAGCTTACTTAGTAGTGTGTGGAATTCAGAAGGTAAACAGGTGTGCACAGTAGCCATCCCACCTTCCTTTTTTTAATATATAAATTTATTTATATTACTTATTTTATTTTTGGCCGAGTTGGGTCTTCGTCGCTTCGCGTGGGCTTTCTCTAGTTCTGGCGAGTGGGGGCTACTCTTTGTTGCGGTGCGTGGGTTTCTTGTTGTGGTGGCTTCTCTTGTTGTGGAGCACGGGCTCTAGGAGTACGGGCTTCAGTAGTTGTGGCTCGCGGGTTCTAGAGCGCAGGCTCAGTAGTTGTGGCGCACGGGCTTGGTTGCTCCGCAGCATGTGGGATCTTCCCGGACCAGGGCTCGAACCCATGTCCGCTGCATTGGCAGGCGGATTCTTAACCACTGCGCCACCAGAGAAGCCCCCCACATTCCTTTTATGAGCCTTCCAGAGGCTGGACATGTGAAAAATCCATATCCTCAATGCCCTTGCAGCTAAAGTTTCAGATGTGATTTAATTTCTTCCAATCAGAACCCCCACTCCTTCCCACAAATTAAACAGCTGTCAATCTAATTGCTATTTCTTTGTAGATAACCTGCCTCTTCTCTCTGGCTGTGTTGGGATCTATTTGTTTCTGTGATTTCTCTGGATGTGAGTTTCTTTTAAAAAAATTTCCTGCTTGGAATTCACTGAACTTCTAGAATATTTCCTCTTCCCCATTCTCTTTATTCTCTCCTGGAATTCAAATTAGATACATGTTGCCATTTTGCTGGAAAAGGAAGTCTTGTCATATTTTAAGTGTACTGTATTTTATCTATAAAATACAGTGTAAGGTTAGATAATTGTCATTAATACTATAGCAGTCATTTTTATTCAAAATACTGCTTTTAAACAATTTTTTAAAATTAAACAGGATTATTCTTATATCTTGAGAGTAAATTACTGGCACTAAAATATTTGAAAAACAAATTCAATTTTTCTAATTGCCCATAAACTAAGATGCACCTATATATTCCTTCTAACAAAGCACTTAGACCTGAAAACCTGGTTTAAAAAAATAATTTAATCTATTTTTATTCATACTTCAATAAAAATTGGTATTAACCACCATGACATTTATTCTTCTAAAATACCTGTCTATATTTGTATCCTTCGGAGGGGAGAACGTAAAACTTTTTGCCTCTGAGAGTAAAGCAAAATAAAATAATACAACTAAAACCAGACAACAAAGTCTGTTTTACTTGACCTTCCAAATGTGAATCTAATGCCCTGTGAGACAGCACGTCAACCATACACATGAGGTGAAGCAGGCTCATCAAACAGAGGACAGTGCTTGGATTCTGCGGACTACGTCCATGCTGGAAAGCCCCTCTGAAGACATCTAGTCCAACCTTCTACCCAGACGGGAGTCCTACAACTCTTCATAATTAAGGTCCACCTCTCCTGGATTTCTTCTACTCTTGTGTAAGTTCATTCCACATTGGGTGAACGAATGTAGTTTTAAAACACTGAGATGATATTGAGCTAATGGTCATTTGCTTACATCGAGCTAATACCGTTCTTCAAAAGCCCTTTATAAACCCCTCAAAGTTGATCTGACTCTGGACGCAGCAGATGAAAAATGATACGGCTCAGGGCTTTTATTACAGAAGTTGCAACAAACAGAAGAGTAGTTCACATCCTTAACTAGTCACATAAAAAAAAACCCCAAACAACCCAATCTAAAACTGGGCAGAAGACCTAAATAGACATTTCTCCAAAGAAGATGTACAGATTGCCAACAAACACATGAAAGGATGTTCAACATCATTAATCATTAGAGAAATGCAAATCAAAACTACAATGAGATATCATCACACACTGGTCAGAATGGCCATCATCAAAAAATCTACAAACAATAAATGCTGGAGAGGGTGTGGAGAAAAGGGAACCCTCTTGCGCTGTTGGTGGGAATGTGAATTGATACAGCCACTATGGAGAACAGTATGAAGGTTCCTTAAAAAACTAAAAATAGAACTACCATACGACCCAGCAATCCCACTACTGGGCATATACCCTGAGAAAACCATAATTCAAAAAGAGTCATGAACCAAAATCTTCATCGCAGCTCTATTTACAATAACCAGGACATGGAAGCAACGTAAGTGTCCATCTACAGATGAATGGATAAAGAAGATGTGGCACATATATACAGTGGAATATTACTCAGCCATAAAAAGAAACGAAATTGAGTTACTTGTAGTGAGGTGGATGGACCCAGAGACTGTCATACAGAGTGAAGTAAGTCAGAAAGAGAAAGACAAATACCGTATGCTAACACATATATATGGAATTTCAGGGGGAAAAATGTCATGAAGAACCTAGGGGTAAGACGGGAATAAAGACACAGACCTACTAGAGAATGGACTTGAGGATATGGGGAGGGGGAAGGGTAAGCTGGGACAAAGTGAGAGAGTGGCATGGACATATATACACTACCAAACATAAAATAGATAGCTAGTGGGAAGCAGCCACATAGCACAGGGAGATCAGCTCAGTGCTTTGTGACCACCTAGAGGGGTGGGATAGGGAGGGTGGGAGGGAGGGAGACGCAAGAGGGAAGAGATATGGGGACATCTGTATATGTATAACTGATTCACTTTGTTATAAAGCAGAAACTAACACACCATTGTAAAGCAATTATACTCCAATAAAGATGTTTAAAAAAACAAACAAACAAAACAAAAACCAAAGCCAAAAAACAAACAAAAAAACACTCCAGGTCTTACAAACAGTGATCAACAGTTAAACGTGAGCAATTTCAGCTGGGGCTGTCACTTTCCCTTAACAGCTAGGGAAGCAAGCATGTGAATCAGAACATATGAACTTCCATTTGGGATATTAAGAAAACTCACCAAACAGATGGCTTTAATAGAGCTTCCAGAATACCAGTTCTAATAATTCATATTATATGGGTCTCTAAAACGCATAGTAGAAAATAGTAATGGATGATATTTATTGATTGATATTGATAAATATTTATTTATTGTCTACTATGTGTCAGGAATAGTGCTGAATACTTGCCTGGCATCATCTCATTTATTTCTAATACCAATCCTATGAGGACTACTATTATTCCCATTTTACAGATGAGCCTGAAGGTCTTAACCATCAATTCTGTACAGGCAACTCCCAGGTTGCCTGTCTTTTCACCAGAAATCCAGTCATGACAATTGAAGGCCTATAGGATATTTCTACTTCGATATATAATTTCACTCCAATTTCATGTCTAAAAATTTAACTGCCATATTCTCCACCCCACTCTCTTCAAATAACCTTCTCTTCCTGATTTTCCAACCATCGTCCTGTTATTACCTCGGTTGAGAATTTCATACTTTCCTCTGGCTGCAGTGCCTTCCCCCGAAAAGTCTGATATATCTTGCCACCTTTCCTGCAGTCTTTCTCCTAACCATTCCTTTCTTTTCCTTCCCATCGTATTTCAGGCCCTCCTTACTTATATGCCTAATTCCCTAATGGATTTGTTTTGCTTTCATTATTTCCCCTCAGTATGATCCATCCTGCATACTACCATCAGATTTATCTTTCTAAAATCATTTTGTTACTCTCCTTGTAATATTTTTCTGATAATAAAATGCGACGGTTCTTCAGAGCTTACAGGGTAATGTGCAAACGGCTTAGTCTGACACTTAAGGTGCTCTACATTGCAGGACCCCAATCTACATTTTTTACACCTGCCTCTGCTCCTATAATCAGTTTTCTGTTCCAGGAAGGCTCACTCATACAGGACACCCACTCCTTACCCACTCCCACAAACAATAAGGTAAATGCACAGGCCTACCCTGCCTCATCCAGCCCCTGGAGTATCATCTCCTCCCTCGTTGGCAACCTATATGAAACTTTTATGTTCAAGATCTAGCCTAAGTGGCACTTTTTCTGGGATGCTTCCCAATCATTCTCGTCCTTAGTGTTGAACACACCCTGAGCTCCCCTACAGGACCAGAACACCATGAATTACTCTCTAACATGCAACAGGCTTACTAATATGGCTACCATATTATACTTTCAATGTATATGTCTACATGCCTTGGTTTTTATGTATGTATGTATGTGTGTGTGTCTCTCTCTCTTTCTATATACTTGAATACAAACGCACATATGTAAAAGGCTCATCTCGTCTATAAAAGCCTTTGGAGCAGATATATGTCCTACATTAACCAGGCAAAAACAAAAATTCCTTAGTGAAAGCCTAACTACTGGACTGAGGTTATCTGAAGTCAAAAGGTGCAAAACAACAATAAAATAAAAACCTCCTGTTTTATGTCCCACATGAAAATCGTATCTGGCTAAAAACAGAACTAAAAATGTCATTAGAAGGTGATAATATCAATAAAGACTGAAATCAGGGTTTTGTCTAACTACGAAAAATTTTTATTTCCCACAAGACAAAAGCCTTGACAGAAGTAAGACAGGACTGTTCTTTAACTTTCCTGTGCCTTTATACCTCATCTGCAATGAAGCAAGTGAACAGGTTGATCTCATAAATCTCTTCCACCTCTAAGGATTTTTGGAATTAAAAAAGAAAAGAACTTTTTTTATTGAGCATAACAAAGTTTGATTTCTCTGCAAAATGGCTGACGGCAAGTGGAAAATGGAAAGGGATCCATCACTTATTCATTTTCAGCTCATAACAACTACACGGCTGGGGGATTTCTTCTCCCTCTGGCTACGGCTAATGTCAGACCCATGACTCAGACTGGAACTAGCCCATCTGGGCTGGAACTACGTTCAAGGTCATTTCATCCATTCCTCTGTTTCTCAGCTTAACTGTCATTTTAAATCTGTGCAATGATTAAAGAGTTCTATTTTTGGTTCGTGTTTCTTCTTTCCCCAAGAATAGACATCTGGTAACCTGATATCGATTGATATTTGACACTTTTGTTAATAATCAAAATCTCAATATTTCACAGAATCAGAAAAATTAGTTGGAGGGGGCTTTGAGGTCATCCAGGGTGAGGGAAAAGCAAAGTCTAAGTAACGTGACAATTTTTAGACAAAGTGGACAGAAGGTCCACATGAGGCCCTCACCGCTCTAATGTTTCTTCCGTGGCTGCCTTCGTACATATTATTTCAAAGTAATCATGGTTAAGTGGTCAGTGAGAGCGTAAATAAAAATATGCTATCCATGAATGCTAGGTAACGAGCTAAAACTAAAGTAAACAACTTCATTGGGCCATCCCATATGCAAGCTGACAAGGGCTCATAAATCACCATGATGGCGATCAAGATCTCAAATGCATACTCTGAGCTCATTTGCCCAGGCCTGTTGATTCAAGCTCCAGTTGCACTGGGTTACCTATATGGCAGTATATAAAGTTCACCTTTTAAGTTTAAAATTAGTTCCCTTCCCAACTAAAGATAGACCACAGTACCTATTAGAGGTGTGCCCCATATTCTGCACTTGACGTAAGTTTTCATTTAAAGTCCCATAACCATCCTGTGAGATAGATTTTTGTTAATCCCGATTTACCGAGAAAGCAGAAGCTCAGAGAAGTTGAAGCAATTTAAGTATCCAAGGCCACAACTCTAGTGGGGTGCATTCATATCCAGAAGAGGAATTGCTAAGCTCATTGGAATTTACGAGATTTAAAGCAGAATCAAGATAAAGGTTCACATTTGTCATCGGCTATTCTGTTCCACTTTTCTCTTGGCATCTAATAATTAATCACTATTAGTGAATCAACCTCAGTCTCTCCTCACCCTGTTCCAGCTTGTACTTTGCTGTCCCACGTCCTCACTCCGAGGCAACAGGTCCTTAGGGGATGGCCCAGCATTTGGATGTGACAACCCACCCATGCTGCTACTGGGCCATGACTCAAGGAGCCAACAGGTGAAGAAGGTGACGCCAGCTATTGGTGCTAAAAAAGACTCACGCCACGTGAAATACCCTATGTCTATAAATCTCCCCTCTCCAGCTGGTTCTCTCCCTCCTCCGCACCCCCAAGGCCAACTGTCCTCTCTTAAACATTCACACACGCACGTGACCCCTCTGGGATTTCTTTTTTCCTCTGAGACTGTCCCAAAGGTTTATCCCAACCAGATTTCAGCATTCCTGAGGTGGGAGGGGGGCAGGAACACGAAGCGGTCAGCCTGTCTCCAGCCAAGGGCAGCCCTGCTCCTAGGTCAGCCCAGTCAGAGTCCTTCTGCCATCCCCCCTCCTCCTCTCACTGTCTAATATGCCTTCCTACTTTTCTTTCCTTCAATCTTCACTCTTCACTCTATCCACGAGCCCAGCTTCCTTTCCCATTTTGCCCCAATAAGGAAACAAACCTCCAAGGCAACTCCATAGTAATAGGTCATTTAAAAAATCCTAAAAACTGCTTACACCTTCCCTGAGTTCATTCTATACCTTCTCTATCTGCTGCCGCCCTCCCCACTATTAAGCTTCA
The DNA here is from genome assembly GCF_963924675.1 of Phocoena phocoena. Lineage (NCBI taxonomy): Eukaryota > Metazoa > Chordata > Mammalia > Artiodactyla > Phocoenidae > Phocoena > Phocoena phocoena. Next base: position 46,305,519 of record NC_089221.1, read on the forward strand.
GCCCATCCAATTCTATCTGCCTCCACCTCAAACCCCCTGCCAGCTCAGAATTTCAGATCTGCTTTAGTCACTTGGTCTTCTCATCCACTGACCCTATTATCCTTCATTTTACATCTGTGCCCTGTTTACCACCTGACTGCTAGGCTGACTCCCAGCCTAACAAGCCATCCATCCCACCATCATACTCTTCCTAGGAGCTAGGAGCTAGCAAGGTCCTGTGCCCGTCCTGACATGATACAGAGAACAAGAAAGGCAGAATCAGTTGCACAACAGAATTCCCTCTAGGGATGATATTTTGCTAAAATGGCTCTTGCTAGTTTGGAATCTAGTACTCACTAAATAAATAAATTAGCACATATTTTGAAAATGCAGCCTGAGCACAAACACTTGTTTCCCTATCTCCCAGTCCTTCCCCCGGATGCTACATTCAGAAGAAGAGTTACCTTTACATCTATTAAGAAGCATGTGGATCTTGGACAAGTTTAACTGAGCCTCAGTTTTTCATCTTTAAAAATGGGACAAACTGTTTTGGTGTGTAGTGTACTGCTTCTGGAACTGAGTTAGAAATGTAAGGTTTGAGGTATGAGTAACCATCAGGATCATATCTCACATCAGAAAGTAAGGCACATACTGATACCTCCTGATCAGTGTAGTCAAACACTACAAAGACTACATTATCAAATGGATAATGCTAAAATGTTTGAAAATAAGGCTAAAGGACAACAAGTAATTTTTCCACTGAATTCTACTTTGGAGAGAACAAATTCCTCTCATACAGGGACTGAATATTCAGCCTGTAATGATGCAAGCCCTCTTCTGGCTCTTCGACTATGTACCCTTTATTATTTTACTGCTTTTTAACACTATCTAGAAAAATTAAGATGTAGGCCCAAACAGTATCTTCCAGGAGAAAGTAAACTAATCTTTCCTGATGCATATTAAAGAAATAAGACTATTTCTAGTAAATAAAAATTCCTATGATTTCTTGTAACCCCACTATCCCTTACCCTTACGGAGATCTAAGAGACCACACTGAGAATATAAGATTGAGAAAACAAAGAGCAGAAAATCAACGTGTGTATCAAAGATAATATTAATTAGTTTCATTCTAATCAGAGCATATTGTTGAAACTGACTTGAAATCTTCAAAATAAAAAAAGTACAAGAAGATGGGTGCTTACTTACAAAAAAGGGAAGGGGCAGGTCAGCAAATAGCCACCTAACACCTAATCTAAAAAAAAAAAAAAGTTCAAGACTTTCACCTGTGTCTATCTAAATTTTAATATGCTTTTTAGCAAAATTACAGCTTTTTCATCCTTTGCAGTCTTGAACCTCTTTTGTGAAATAAGGTTCCTAGCAAATAATGAAATGACACATATATATTTAAAGCACCCATGAAAGCATTTCTATCTGTTTATTAAAAACTGTTATAAAGTCCTTTCAATTTTGAAATTTATCTTCTTCCTAAATCCTTGTGACAAAGCTCATCATTGTTAAAGTTGTAGCTCATTATTTTTCTGAGGCTTGAAAAAAATACCTAGTGAATATAAAATAGAACCGTTCTTGGTCAAAGAATGTACTCCTATTCTAAACTTTGAACTTGATGTAAGGCATAAAAAAGTCACCTAAGAAATGCTCTTTTCTTTATAATTCAGTATAGTTTATAATTCTTTAAATATACACATGATAATTTTATTTTTATATAATTCTTTTTTAAAAAGTAATTTTCCACTGTAATGAAATAGCTGTTCCTTCTCCCTAATGGGTATGGATTGGAATGATCAGGTAGAATTAGAAGGAGACTAGCAATAGGAAAACATTTTGATGTATCCTCTCAAAATATTTTGGAGAGTATTATTTAAGATGTCTTTATTCATGTTTCGGTCTAAAGCAAAAAACAAAGCAACCAAAACAGTGCTATGCCAACAATGGAAAGCAGCCTTAAAAATCAGCTGGTTATTTTCTGAAATGAAGAAGACAGACATCAGCCTGGACTTACTGCACAATGTCAGCCTCATCTTTGCCTGTTCGCTATGGACACATCCCTGTCAGGCCTTGCTTTCTACTCTCCAGACCTGTTTATGACAGGCCGAGGTGTTTCCTATTATGGTGCCTATGTCTGCAAGCACACTGCTTGCCAGCAATAAATGTCAGAGGCTGCCACAATAGGGATTACACTGCAGCAGGCCAGAGATGCTGCCAGGAACCCAAGCACGAGCTGGGTAAAACTGCACAGAATACTCTGTAACAGGCAAAAACCAACAAACACAACCTTTTCTTCCCAGGCTAGCAGGGAAAGTATTCAGATATGTCATTTTTACTGGGAACAAACCTATAAGAAGAATGTTATTGCTAAAACAGGTACAGTGGAGAGAGAACAGCTTAAGGCCATCAATATGACTTGTATGGCTTTTGTCTGTATAATACAAACTTTTAATTTAACTGAGATGAAACTAAACCCAGCATAAACGATGTTAAAATTTCTGATGAGCATCTATAAGCAGGAGAGAGATTTTTAAGTGTGAAATGATCAGGACTCTTGTCAATAACAGAAAAGCCACTTGCTTGCAAGATATCAACTATCATGTACAGACCCTGTCTACCAATCCAAGGTGAAAAATGGCATTTACTTTAACCAACACCATGCATCCGGTACTAATTTATATGACCAACTACAAAATGATATACTGACACTCACTGGGTTTGGGCTAGAAGCCACGTAGGACACTTCAGTATCCCTAGTGGCTGGGTAGAAAATTCACTGGTTATGTACTTGAACAGTTATTGAATCCATATACTTATCAGAAACACGGCTTGTATTCCGTTAACACATTCAAAGATAAAAAGTTGCATCTCCCTCCCACAATTTATGAATATGAGTGGAGATAAAGGCTGCATACAAAACTCCAAATGGTGCAGAGACCCTCTAGAAAATGAACTGCTATGTAAGAAGTCAGGAGATTTCTAACTATAGGTGGACGTGGACAAGTTTTGGGCCTCGTTTTCTAACTGAGATAAGTCAGACAAATGATCACTTCTGCTTCCTTCAGTTCTAACACATAAGGCTTGAGTGTGAGAGGAATAATGGATAACAGTAACAATGATGCTTTGAAATACTGATCATGTTAAATACTACCAAAACTACCAAAGAACTAAGTGGTAGGCAGAAACAGAGTATATTTTCATTTTACTAATTTCTATTAATTCCACTCAAGTGATAATTAGACAGAAAAATTAGGATAAATTTCTTCAACTATTTGACCTAATGTTCAGTAACTCCCTTGCAAAGGGTCTGACAAACAATAAGGTTGAAGCTATTACCCATACAGGAAGAAGAATTTTTATCTTCTAAGCCTTAGGGCTTAGATGAGTAAAAATAAACTTAGTCCCTGAGATTGATCAGTGATTCCTACAGCACTGAGATCAGAACCACTGAATGGTGCTTTTCCAGAATCACCACCACAATACCACTCATACAATTCACCCAATGTTTATTGAGCACCTATTCAATATGGCCTTGTGTCCCATGTGATGGGGGCTGGCAAACGAGTTAAGACTAATGACCTAGTGTAAATGTGACAGGAATAAAACAAAGAAACAAATATTGTACGGAGAGTTAAAAGAACTACAAATAAAGTCCTGTAGGAGGTCAAAGAAGGAAGACATTACACCCAATTAGGGGAGGCTGGGATGGGAGATATGGGAGAAGACAGGACAGAAAAGGCTTCACAGGAGAGGTAGCATTGCAGGTAGACCCTAAAGGATGGTTAAGATTTGTCTGATAAAACTTTTATTTTAGAAAAGCTTCAGTTTTACAGAAAAATTGTGAAAGTAAGTACAGAGAGTTCCCATATGCCCCACACCCCATTTCCTCTATTATTAATATCTTACTTTAGTATAGGATACATTTGTCCCAATTATTGAACCAATATTGATACATTATTATTAACTAAAGCCCACACTTTATTCCGATTTCCTTAGTTTTTACCGAATGTTCTTTTCTGTTCCAGGATTCCATCCAGGATACATTACATTTAGTCAGCATGTCTCCTTAGGCTCCTTTTGACTGTGACAGTTTCTCAAATTTTCCTTGTTTTTGATGACCTTCATAGTCTTGAGGAGTACTGGTCAGGTATTTTGTAGAATGTCCCTCAACTAGGAACTATCTGATGCTATTCTCATGATTAGAGTGGGGTTATACGCTTTTGGTAGAAAAAACTCAGATGTCAGTACCATTTTCATCAGATCACATCAAGGGTACCTACTACAACTTGACTTATCACCGTTGATGTCGACTTTGATCACTGGCTGAGGTAGTGTGTGTTTATCAGGTTTGTCCACAGTAGAGGTACTCTTTCCCTCTTTCCACATTGTGCTTTTTGGAAGGAAGTCAATATGCACAGCCCACACTTAAGGAGTGGAGAGTTATACTTTCCTTCCTTGAGAGCAGAGTATATACATAAATTATTTGGACTTCTTCAGCACAAGGGATTTGTCTCTTCCCCCCATTTAATTATTTATTCAATAAATTATATCAGTTGAACTCATGGCTATTTGTTTTATACCTTGAGTTGTATCTCAACACTAGTTTATTTTCTTGATCAAATAGTTCCAGCGGGGAACTGGGAGCTCTTTCAGTTTGTTCTTGTATCCCTTTGATATGTTCCCATCAACATTTGTTTGGCCACTTCCTTACTTTCTGGAACTGCAACATGGCTCCAGCCTCATTTCCTGCCCCAGTTCTAGAATCAGCTACTTCAAGGAGTCCTGGTTCCTTTTATTGGAGAATGGTATTAGAAACCAAGATGAGGGTGCTAGATGTGTTCAATGCTACTGGGGTGTCATTGCTTTAGGTTCTCTCGGCTGACTGAACAAGGAAATGTTTGCATATACTTGATGGTAAAGTTGCTGAGAAGTGCCATGGAAGGCTATGTCCTGAACACAGTTTTCTTAACATTAAGTATTAATAAGAGATTCTGTGCCTGGGTTACTTTCAGTCTCATTCAGAGGAATAACAGGGTGCATTCATTTATGAAAAAAAAGTCACTGGACTGTTATCCACTATTTAGGTATTTCTGCTAGAAACAGCTTAGAGAGTTTTAGATGTTCTGAGAAAACCTCAGGCCAGGTTGATGGGCTCTACCATAAAATTACACAAAGAAACAAAAGGTAAACTCCAAGAAAAGTCACTGATGGGGAGAAGAGCAAATGAAACATTCCAAGAGTCCTATTTGGTTCACATCAACATCATGAGGCCACCATTCTCTCTTAAAAGGTCACTGGAGGCTTAAGTCTCAGGATGGCAAACTCTCACCCCACAAAATAAGAAAAGAAAGATGATATCCCTTTATAGATGGATATAAAGGACCTAACATTATTGAGCACCCACTATGTTCCTGACTCTGTCTAGACAATTTCCATCTTTTAATTCATTAAATCATCACAGTAACGCTTTAACAGAAGAGGAAGCTGAAGCACAGAAGGTAAGTTGTCCCATTTAGATTTAGTAAAGGGCGGAGAGTGAATCCAATGCAGGCAGTCTGGCTGCAGGAGAGTGCTCTAAATCCATAGACCATTCTGCCTGCGGAATGAATGCCTAATGAATGGGAAGACTTCTGCTGATGATAGCTGGCATTTTCTCCTCTAGTGGGGAAATCCCGTTAATGGCAGAGAAGAAAAACCATAGGTTGTTTAAAACAGACATACCTTTCTAACCAAAAGTGACTCCCCAGATGGTTCTTACTGCCAATTTAGACTAGTACAATGAAAAGTATGCCCATTGTCTGTGAGTGGTAAGTAAAATGCTTTAAGGTGGCGTGGATGAGTATTTTCTGATTTTGTTACAAATTAATTTCAATGCATATTAAAAAAATTAGAACATTATATTAAAAAATAACGTATTTTAATATTATAATAAAAATAACTAGAACATCAAATCCATGATTTCATGTAATTCCTTGCTTAAGATGAGGCACTCAGGTGGACATTTAACTTTAAAAAATAAATGCTTTAAATGAAAGCATTTAATGTATAGTAGCTATGAATGTACACAGGAAGTCTGAGAACACTAATTTTGACTTGTTATTTATTATAGAATAAAGGTCACAGTTTTCTTCTGAAAAATGTGATGTTCTTATATTACAAGGAGTATATGACACATGGTTTTCCTTAGTCTCTCCTTTCCAGTATAGTCTAGGGTTAGAATAAATTGCATGTAATTTATTAAGCAGCCAGTATATGCTATTCGGCAAAGTGAGCTTTCTATATATTATATCTAATGCTCTTAACAACCTTCAATTTTATTTTCCCCTTTTATTATGTCCATTTAGAAATGAAGAAATTGAGATTCAGAGAAGTGAGGCATGTTCCCCAAAACATTAGGGAGGAAGCAGCAGAGCCAGAAATTGAAACCAAGTCCACCTGACAAAAGACATCTATGTCCTTTCCACTCTACAAAGCTGCCATAAGCATTGGTGTATATGTCAGGAGAAAGAGTAAATACCATTCATCCCCATCACACACAAAACACAGCAAAACAGGCACAAAAAAACCCCCAGAATATTCAACAATAATAACAAAGAAAAATACTTCATTAAAGATAAAATATTCTCTAAGTGTAAAGGATAATAAAGCTATGATCACTGCAGTTGGTAATCCAATTTAACAAATTTCCCGATGGACAAAGCAGAATTTTTTGTTGTTTAAGCAAACAGGAAGGCTCACCCCTCCCCATCCTAATCCCTGTTCGAGTAAATAAAAGAAAATGCCGTCTTAAAATGTCTTTTAAAACTAATGTGAACAGCAAACTAAAGGGCTACCCATGCTCTATTTCCTAGAAAGATCTCAGGCTAAAAGTGCCAATTCAACTATCACAACTAGCCAGGTACAGAGCTAGCCCTGGCAGAGCTATGCTGTCACAAAATAAACTCCAGCTATTTGCAGTTTAAAAGGATTGGTTTCTTTCTGAAAAAGAGAAAATCAGATTCTACATAGCATTTTATGGATCAACTGAAAATCATTATCAGCATTTCACATCTGCCATAATTATACGTATCTTAAGGAATAGCTACAATCTATGACTATCATAGGAATCTTCTTAAATTGAACAAAATCATTACCTATCATCCTTGCTATTTGGGGAAAAAATGTGCTTAATCTATTCATACACTGGGAAAAGTGCTATTTTATCTTGGCCAAGCCTTTTGTTTTGGAAAAAAAAAGACATAGTTCATAACACTCTGAGACGAGAAGTTACCGCTTTCCTATAATTAAATCAAAATGCAATAACTGAAAGCAATTTCTCAAGTAATGACTAATTTACTGAATCACAAAAATAGAAGTTTTTGATAATTAAATGTTAAGGATATTTAAGCTTACTGCCACTAAATACTGATACAGAAACTGAGTTGATGACAGTAGAGATAAATAAAGATTTGCTTTAATCTTTACTGTTTTATTAAGTTCAAGTCAAGGGCTTCACTATTCAATGAAACATAAAAATATCTGTTTAAAGTGCTTCCCTCTTTCTATTATTACTTAAAATAAAAGCAAAGAAAGTATTTTTTTAAACAGTGATCATAAAAATAAGCATGCACAGTCTGTCATATTAACTTTAAGGCTCTATATGTAAACAACATAAATCTTTGGTAAATCTACTTTTATAAAGTAGGTGAAAAAGCAGATAGCAAACTCAAAGCATCAGTAAGCTGAATTTCTATATTTACGAAAGATGTATTCTTTTAAAATTTAGAGTTTTCCTTTAGGTATGCTGATTAACTCTCAACAACTCTGTATGACTATGCCAATAAGTTTTAGTATTTTGAAGTAAATGACTGTTATTTGCTATTTGCTCTTCATAAAATTAAAATGCCTTTTCCAACTAGTTTCACCTTCCTTCTCAGCAAAATTAAACATTTATTTCTGTTCTGAGCTATCTTATAATCATGTAATGCTGAAAAATCTTAAGATTTAGCCACTTCTGTAAACATTCTATATTCATTCCAGGACCACTCTTGCCCAGAAGAAAATATATCAGCAGTCACAGAAAGCTGTAGTATATGTTAAGTATGCATTGACTATTAAAAAGCAGCAGGGGGAGCAGAGCGCAAAAACACTAAGATAAAGCACCCCAGAAAAGCAACTTAATTTATAGGCAACAGAAACATGATAGAGATCTTTGTTAAAAGCCAAACAGACAAACTAAATTCCATATAAAAGTCATGTTCACATTTGCAAAGCTGGCCTACGTACGTCTAGAAAGAACTAAAGAAAAACCTTAAGTCTCTTAGAAGGATGCCTGAATCCTAACTTCAAGGCAGACTTTCAGCTTGAAGCATGGTAGGTTCCAGCAATGCCAAGCCTCGAACTGCCCCAAATTTAGAGAGAAGAAACAATACATTTTTGTAGTAGTATATTTTGGGGGAAAATCAAGATGATTTTTTCTCCTTCAAACATCACCACACTTACATTGAAGATGTGGTGAAATGTGCATTATTAGGTCACAAGAGAATAAAGTTACAGGGTTCCACAGCATAACCCTTGAGGCTTAGATCCTAGCCTGCACTCCTCACATCCTCATTTACTTTCTATGAGAGAAAGGTAACCAAAAACACTGTGAAGCTATTCTGCCTTAAAAACAGTCTCAAGAGTTACTTTAGCTTTGCAAAACCTGTACAAAAGGATGGAAATGTACCTACCAATCCCACCTTATATTTAATATTTTCTCAAAATTAATCAGTGCTGTTTTTTCAGTTTTAGAATAAAAGAGAAAAAGTATTTAGCTGTCTGGAATTCTGTAGCTGAAATTTAAGAAAAGATTAAGCTTCTATTTAGAACTTCAAAATGTTTGTGTCTATATTATACTAAAAAAAGTATAAATATAATTTAAGCATTTTTTACAATACAGAACTGTGCACTAAAGACAGTTATTAAGAATTGTATTATAAAAACCCATGAAACTTAAAACATCAAGTATAAATGACAACTGAATGGTAAAAAAAATATTTTAGCCAAGTAGGCAACCAATCAAGTTTAACCTAAACCTTCAATAATAATACCAATAATGGCAGGTATAGTCCCTGTCAGACACTATTAGCTAACTATTTTACACATATTCTTTCAAATTCTTACACTGACCTTTCGAAATATCATTGTGCTCATCTTATGCTAAGGAAACCGAAGCTAAAAAATGTTTGTCATTTCTCTAATGTAACTCAGCTAGTAAGGAACAAAACTATGATTCAACTTCCAGGTCTGTCTGCCTCCAAAGCTTTGAGACCTCACCAAAACCTCTCTTAACTCTAGCAGGGAGGTTTCAAAGGAAATCTGTACAAATCTTGGGCAGATTAATGGGCTTATTAGGCTAAATGCTATAGATTTAACCTCTCAAACTAAATGCCATCTGGAGTCTCTTACCCTACTTGGTACAAGCATCCTACATGTATTATAGCCAACGTTGGCAGTAGCCAAAAATTCAATAATTTTCCTGTCTCAATACCATCAATAAGCATTATGCACATTACAATCCCAATCAGGAAGTACATCTAGTTGCTTCTAAAGCATCATTTAAAAACTAATAGTTCAGATTCCTTCTATTAAGATTTTTTAAAATATGAAGAATTCATTAACCCAATTTGTTAAATGAGTTTGAGGAATCAATTTCCTTCTTCCTAACACCCAAATCCACCTCCATAATAAATATTTTCTCTACATAATCACTTAAAAATCCTGATTTCTTACTAGTATTTTATTGTGTCATTTTAATCTATTAGAGTACTTTTTTTTAAGCCTGAAAAAGAGAAGAAAACAAAAACTTCATGACTTTTCAAGGGAAACACTGGTTTGGTTCGAACAAGTACATGTGAAAAGAATGGATGGCAATAAGACTAATAATCAAAAGCAATGTTTCAGACTTATTCATTCACACTCAAGAGATGCTCGACAACCTAGCGGACATGTGACGCAAGTTGTCACATTTCCAGTTCAGACTTAGGTTCGGCATCACTCCTGGGGACCTTTAGACCAGCTGCTCCAACTCAGTTTACAGCTCATGTGGATGTGACTTATTTGTGCCCTTGTTATCTGGCTGAAGGGTAACCTTACAACCTTTACCAAGAGCTCTTATTCCTTCTATGCTAATCCGTTTTCATCTATAAAAGTCACAGGAGCTTAGCACTCATTTAGAAATGAACGGGTTTTTTAAAAGAAAGAAATGAATGAATTAGACATGAAAAGTTTAATCAACAGCTTCAGCTGAGTTGAATTTTTTAATGTTAAAAATAAGTGTCAAGTGAGAGAGTGTCATGGACATATATATACACTACCAAATGTAAAACAGATAGCTAGTGGAAGCAGCCACATAGCACAGGGAGATCAGCTCAGTGCTTTGTGACCACCTAGAGGGGTGGGATAGGGAGGGTGGGAGGCAGGGAGATGCAAGAGGGAAGAGATATGGGAACATATGTATATGTATAACTGATTCACTTTGTTATAAAGCAGAAACTAACACACCATTGTAAAGCAATTATACTCCAATAAAGATGTTAAAAAAAGTGTCATGTCAATAATCTTACAAGACACAAACACAGCTAGAATGACTATATTTTGAAAAAGTCTTTTCTTACTTAACCTAGATTTCACTTCAACCAAATAAATTCACCTCCTACACTAAACCTGTAAATTAACCTAAAGTCTGAGGGGCCTTCACAATAAAGATTAAAAAAAAAAAAATCCCTGTCTTTAAAAGACAGGAATTTTAAAAGAAAGAAATGCCCTTAAAAGAAAGAAATCATTTTGACCAATCACTGTGACCTCAAGTTTTATTTTTTCATCTTAAAGTATAGATAAATTAATACTTGACAGTTGAAGTCATTCACAATACATGATTAGATTTCATGTTAATTTTTAAATTCAAATAGAGGTCTCATCATTAAGAGTATGGATTAGCGGGAAAGTAATTGTAGCCGCTGAGGTTCACTGTGCTAAAAAAGTACTGTCAAATCATCTCGAAAATATAAGCAAAGGCTTGCACATCTTTTGGTGCCTTCTGGTTTTTCCTTTTACTACACAGAATTAACCAGACAAGAGAATAAGAACTCAGGCCCACTGCAGAATGGTCCCATTCGGCGTTTAGGACACTGGAGATACTCAGCATATGTCTACTGCTATTATGAACCAAATTATGAAAGAACAATCTATATGTTATAAAATGAATCAACGAACTAAGAATTTGTTAGCCAGATGAGAACAATGGCACCTGATGCCACGGCAGGGAGTAAGAGAGTAATAACCCATCATTTTGATGCGGAGCCATACCAAATTTAGAAATGAGGCTTCAATGACAGAAAAAAAAAAATACAGATTTGATCATCAGTGTGCATATGGGTAGGTCAGTGTGCTTACGGGTAGATTAGTGCCCTCAGATAGTGACTGGGGCGTCCTTTTTATCTTATTTGAAGCTAACTTTTTACTTAAAAACCATGCTGTCTGCATAAGCATTGTCAACAGATAAGACAATCAAGTGGGTGATATGCTATATTTTTTAAAACTGCATGAGAAAAAAAAAGGTGGGATAAAAACTATAGTAAACTAAAAAAAAAAAAAAAGCATAGCTCTCTGAAAAATATGTGCATGTAGATAAACAGTAAAATGGTATACCTTCCTGACCTTGTAAATAGGTGGCCAAAGATCTTTAAATATCTTTAGGGGCAACTGTTATTAATCACCACACAAAGTTACCAGTCCTTACTGGCTAAATCCCTCAGCCACCTGCATCCAACATGCCCATGCCTCCTTTCCTATCCCCTGAGCCAAACAATCATTAAAAACATACATAAGCCCAATTATTTCCTTACATAACTGAAGATTGTTTTAAAAAAAAAAACAAACAAGGAATTCCAAAAAATACACCAAAACTGACAACACTCTACCTTGCTTTAAGACTGTGCCAGGCTAAGGGTTGATTCTCAGCCCTCAAACCTCCACTATCCACCAAGACCAGCACTGTGGCATACGGCACAAATGCCCCATTGAAGCATCACTGTAACTAAATAACCTCAGAAAACTGGACTCTCTCTCCAAGATTCACGGAAACAAAGGCAGTGATCACAATGAACCTTAACTTTGACGTCCCCTGTGGACACATATGGCCAAGCAAAAAGATAAAGGCTCAGTTCTTACAGGGTACCCTGACACTTAGATAAACGGGGGTTAAGGTTCCAAGTTCAGTGAACTCTTCTGCGTTTGAGTTCAGTAGGTGGTGACATCCAAGGGATTGCACTGACCTCTAGTAACTCTTATTTTCCACTGGGAATCCCAAGAATACCCTACAACATGGGTTGCCTGTAGACCAGACTCGGTTTCTGTTGCAAGGGCAAAGTCTCACTTAGAAGTACCCCCTCCAAACACACACACACACACACACACACACACACACGAACAGTGCCTTGGGGGTACTGCAGTCAAACTATGTCGAAGTTGCTTTTGCAAAATGTTTAATTTCTCTGGAGTGAACAGAAGAGAGAGGGAAGGCATGGCATCAGGAACCTCCTTCTAAGGGAGCCAAAATGCAGTGAGTGTGACAAACCCCTGTATGTATTTCCCCGGGCCACGGGGACTGGTGGCTTCACCAGCGTGGGAATCAGCAGCCTAGGAGCCTCGGTGAGAGCCGAGCCGGGGCTTACCTTGTTGGAGGCCATCTCACTGACGGAGTGCCTGGTCTGCAGGGTCTCTAGCTGGTCCAGACACCAGTCCAGCTCCTCCAGGGTCTCGCTGGCCAGTTTCTGGTAGGCCTCCTCTGCGAAGAGATAGGGAAAGGGGCACTCAGTTCTCAAGCGCTTCACAGGGCCGCCGGCGAGTTCAAAAGGGGCCATCCTGCCGTACCCCGTCATGCTCGGATGCCCGGTGCCCGCACATGAGGGCTGCTCCTTCATATTGACGAGCCGGGCACCGCGACGGGGGCCGGGGCTCTGCTAACGGTGCGGACGGCCTCGGGAACGCACGCCCTCTCCAGCTTGGCGTCTCTGTTCGGCGTCCAGGAAGGGCGCGCCAAGTGCGGCAAGCCAACTTCTACACGGACCAAAACCCTCAAGATGCGACTTTGAAGAAGTCCTGGTGCCGGAGGACGGCGAAGGGGATGGCGCGCGCGCCCGGGAGCCCGCCCCGCGGAGGGAGCGTCTGGTCCACGGCGCGATCTGCGCGGCGCCCGGCCCCGAGCCGCGGCCCCGCGCCCGCCCCTCCTGCCGAGCCTTCACTCAAAGCGAATGAATCAGCCGCGGCCGGGGGCGCAGCCACCACGTTTCCTGTTTTCTTTCTCAACTCCTCCGGCGGCGGGCGCAGCGCGGCTCCATCGCCGCGGCTTTCCGGGAACACTACCCCTAGCGCCCCGCACGGCCCTTGGCGCCGCCCGGCTCCTCCTCGGCTCTCTCACGCCGAGATCGCCCGGAGCCACGGCCCGCCAGGGGCCCCCGCCGCCCCACCGCCTCGCCGAAGCATCACCCCGCGCGGCCCCGCGCCGCTCGCTCCGAAGCCCGGCTGGGGAGGCGCGGGCGCTAGAGTGTGTGTTAGTGCTGCTGCCAGGGGCCGGGGCGAGGGGAGCGGCGGAAAACCCGGCGTGGAGCGCCCGCCGCCGGCTTGCCCGCCGCCCGGGGTCGCGCCCGCCGCGGGGCTCAGGCGGGCCCTGGGGCGCACGCGCGCGCAACGGCGCACCTGCCCCGCGGGGACCCCGCGCGCCCAGCCGAGCCGAGGCCCTCCCGGTTGCCCAGACGGCCCGAGCCTCCGCGTCTCCACTGTCCCGTGCTTCCTGCGAGCTTTCGCCGGAGAGCCCGACGGGCGGCACAAGATGGTTATTTAGGACCCGCGCAACCGTTTGTGTGGGTTTGGGTTTTAGTGTTTCTGAGGCTTCGTTTCTGAGGGTTTAGGATTTACCTACTTCAAGAGGACAGGGTGGTTGTGCAATCAAAAGTATTTCTATTAAGACCAGACCCTCAGTTCCCAGCCCAGCCTCTGCTAAGAACCATACGTCTAAATTTCGGGATGGACATAAGCAAGAAAACAAAAACATACAATGTTGTGGGTATGAACGGCTTAGAATTCACAGATTTCGCAATATGTTGTGTTTTCACATTCAGAATTGTCTAAGAGTTACAGTAAAGGAAGAGCAATGTGAATGCAGCACGCCGTATGGGCAATTTACGCCCGTCCTGCATACATGCTTCCTTCGTCAGTGGAATTGCAAATCAGGGACCCGGATGGTATTTTGATGCCAATGGGAAGAGTCTGGAAGAGTGTTTCTACCCACCGTGCACAGGAAAAACTACAAACGTGAGAAAATGGAAAGACCACATCCAAAGACAGCGTATGGAAGCAGGTTCTATTTACAAAATTTGACCCTGGGGGAGGTCTACAGTAAGGGATCAATTGCAGAGAACTTCACTATATTAGTATGCAGGTAAGTGAACCTGTTAGAGGAGGGAAAACATCCAAACTCCAAAGAGCCCATCTTACGAAACTTTGTTACTGTCAATTAGAAAGAATACACTGAAAAGCTTACATGAAGTTGGTGAGATCCTTTTCCTTGGTCTTCGAATATACAGGTATTGAAGAAGAAATTCTGCCCTTGAAATTTAGACTCCATAAATGATGAGTGTCACAACAAAAAATTTCATGGACTGAATCTCGGGCTCCTGGGATTTTCCAGATAGGTTTTTATATAACATTTGTAAAAGTTAGAATAACTTTCAAAGTATTTGTTACATGGGCCATGTGGCTTATTATTATCAGGGATTCTTGAACTGTTTTCTATTCACTTTGGGAACTCTAGGTTAAAAATTGCCTCTTTTATTCCACTTTATTTTTCCTGCACCAATCTCTGTAAATATATACTTTTGGGGAACAACAACTACCTAACCTTGCCAGGTGAATTAAAGTGTGATTGGAGCTTTTCCCCCAACAAAAGGAAAAGCCTTAAAGATAATCTTAAATCGTAAGTATAAAGTATTTTATCTGTATAGCCTTTCCCTGATTAAGTATATAAAACTAGAACATGCTTGTTATAAAATTTGAAACATTACACAAAGATGTAATGCAGAAAGTTCCTTGTAATCCCATACCCTAAAGATCACAAATAATAATTAAGCCTATGACCATAACACATTTTCATTTTACTTAATATCTTCCATATGCAACTATAGCATTACCTAGCTGTGATGGAAGTACATGTACTATATAGTTTTATTTTGGCTTTTTTCTTCCAAGGTATAAAATAAGGATGTAGGAATTTTAAGAGGAAATTAACTTATTTTAGGTGATTTGATTTGGGCTACCCATAGTTAGCTCATCCAATGGATTAAAGATGCATGACCATTGTATCTAGGATTTGTTCACTGCCATCTTTCCAGTCACTGGTTATATCTAGGAGCCAGGAATCCCCTCTCCACACCTCAAAGGCTTGGTGTTCCGTGTTCCTCTCCCCTGCTCTCCAACTTTTCCAAAGTCTGAGCCCCAGGGGGACTTCCCAGTCCCCCTCCCATCTTCACCAACTCCTCAAAGCTTTTCAGAAATATAGGCCTTGGACCTAGCAGGATGTGGCACCACGTATTACACTTCAGCGTTTAATTTTTTTTTTTTTTTTTGCCGTACGCGGGCCTCTCACTGTTGGGGCCTCTCCTGTTGCTCAGGCTCCGGATGCACAGGCTCAGCGGCCATGGCTCACGGGCTCAGCCGCTCCGCGGCATGTGGGATCCTCCCGGACCGGGGCACGAACCCGTGTCCCCTGCATCGGCAGGCGGACTCTCAACCACTGCGCCACCAGGGAAGCCCAGTATTTACTTTTTAATTGTAATAGTGAAGAAGTAATTCAGTCAAGTTTCAATGCCTCAAGACATTATGTACTTAAATACAGGACTTGCTCTTAAGAAGGCAGTACAGCGACAAGAGGGACAGCTTGTTTCAGAAGGTCTACTTTACGTCCCAATCATAGATTAGTCATTTTGACAAAATCAGCATTTGAGTATAATAAGAATGTGGCCTGTGTATGTATTTTGTTATTTTTATTTTTTTAAACACCTTTATTGTGTATGTATTTTAAGTTCTAACTACTTCTGCATGCACTGTATAAATATGGAGAATGAAAAAAGAAAAAAAAAAAAAAGACCAGAGCACACCTACATACCAATAAGTAAGAAAATAATTACTAACAACAGAGCAAAGAGCAGTTTGTTCTATAAAGCTGTGGCTCAAATAAAGAATCACTGTTGATATTAGCGTAGAGCTGAGAATACTACTTTTTCCAAATTCCTAGGCTGATAGGCAATACGGTTAGCCACCGTTTTTCAGGATCAGTGTTCAAGCTTAACGTTTAGGAATTTTAACCCCAAATGTTCTAAAACGTGAAGTAACTGACTTTTTCATCCCCACTAAAAAAGCCTCAATGTGGAGTTGCCAGCTATCCTCCAGGAAACGGAGTCAGCACACCAAACAACACACCTAAATGTCACCAACATTTCGCAGGACAAAAACAGTGAGCTAGTTTAATTTGGGGTTTTACCAAGAACACATACTGCATTCATGAATAAAATACTTTTCTCCCCAGAGAGTAGCGGTCACTGTGGCACTACTTGAAAATATAAGAAAACTCTTCTATTTTCCCGTCCCAAATCTTGCTAAGTCAAGGGACTATAGGGAGAAACTGTCTAAGCAACAACTCTTGGCCAAATTCCATAAAAGCCAGGAGAGGGCTCTGGAACAGCAACTGAGAAATAACTTGAGCCTTTGGAAGTCCCCTCCTACAGCAGCATCAGTTTCCTTCAAGGCCCCCTTGAACTATGTGACACCCGTGTTTCTGCTCAGGATCTTCTGTGAACAAACAGTCCTCAATTCTTGCAGGCCAGCACTTGGCTTCCGTCATTGTGATGTGATCAAGGGTTCCCCTGACACATGGCCTGAAATGGTGCCAGGAGCTCCAGGAGAAGATGCTGAAGCAGCAGCTTCCTTTTGAAAAGGAAAAAACTAATTGCCTCAGAGCCACGGCACTGAGCTAGAGGTTGAGGTCATTTTCTTGTGAAATGTTCAGCCGCTTACTCTTACCCACAACTTACAGCGATGTTGACCATTGAGGTAAAAGGATCCGTTCTACATAATGTGTGACTCTATGGATGTCAGTTTCTTTGCCAACTCTTGACTGATTAAAGGTCTGTATGAATTTGTCATAACTCCTAGACAGGCCTATTGGTGTAAATGAAGAGAACAAGTCCAAAAAAAATCACTTTACCTTGGACACCATTTGCTTTCACTTCATTAAAAAAAATAAATACAAACTGTAACGGCTGATTCAGATTGTTCTTTAAAAAAAAGCCCTTCACTAAACATCTCCTAAGAGCGAGTAATTAAATGTATCTCTTCCTAAGCAATTCCAGCTTCTCCTTTCTGAATTCCCACCCAAATTCCCTCTTTGTTCCTAAGGATGGAATTGATAGTGTCTAAAGTAGGTAGAGCTGGAGAAAAATGATTTCCACTTCACCATGTATTGCTTCAAGCTAGTCACTCCCTGAATTCGCTACAGTAAAAGATTGATGCAATTTAGCTCTAACTTTTGCTGACTTTTTTTGTCTCTACATTTTATCTGATGGGAAATACATGAAGGTGTTGGATACACTTTCAATGTGTACATGTAACAGGTTTAAGCAGAGCTTGCCAGTGGCAAGCTGTCCTCATTTCCAAGTGTATTTCTGGCATCAAGTTCTTGTTTTAAAATCTTATGAAAAATATAAAATTTCACTTAGTACTTCAAAAGACCTCCAAGGAGCAGGTGTACATAATTTTGTGAGTTTTTTTCTATCTTCCCACTATCTATGATTCTTTTTCTGGGTCTGCCTAAGGCTCTAGTAGAATTTTTTAAAGAAATAAATACAAGACTGGATTTCTCTGACTTCTAGTACCATGAGAAATTCAACAAACATTTATTTAGCACCAAGTATGTGTCACACACTTTATTAGAGTCTGCAAAAACAAGATGAATGAAAGAATGTGCCCCTTATCCAAGGAAAGCTTAAGAGTCCAGGGGTGGAGATAGTTTCAGCATACTATATTGTAGAAAGCATTCTGAAAGAAGGAAGCATGTAGGCTATGGGAGAATACCAGAAGGCAATTTAAATCAGAGGTGGAGTGGGAGAAGGCTGAGGCTTAAAGAATGAAACAGGAGGTAAGTGAAGGGGGTGGGAAGAGTTTTTAAGAGAAAATAATATGAACAAGCACATGGGCCTGTGTTCAAAAGATGTATGTATATGTGTATGTAGGGAAAGGAACTCCCATGAGTAGGACCTTGCTCAGGGGGAAAGAGGCTGGAGAAATCCACAGACACTGGTCATGGAAGTCTTGTCAGGCACGTGTAGGGGCTTTGGACTGAATCTTCAAAAGGAGGAGCCACTGAGTGATTTGGAATACTGCTCGATAGGGGATCTGGTTTTATTAACATGGAAAATTCTAGGACTCTGCAGTAAATGGGATTGAGGGAGGCAAGGCTGAAGTCAGTGAGACCATTATCTTCAGCCATGTTATTGGTAGAATAAAATTAATAATTTACAGAATATTTGCTTTTCTGATGATTATTCTTATCTAAAACAATCTCAGTATTAATTTTTTTTTTTTTTTTTGCGGTACGCGGGCCTCTCACTGTTGTGGCCTCTCCCGTTGCGGAGCACAGGCTCCGGACGCGCAGGCTCAGCGGCCATGGCCCACGGGCCCAGCCGCTCCGCGGCATGTGGGATCTTCCCGGACCGGGGCACGAACCCGTGTCCCCTGCATCGGCAGGCGGACTCTCAACCACTGCACCACCAGGGAAGCCCTCAGTATTAAAATTTGACATAAGCATATGCTCTCATGACATGTCAGGCATGAACTGAAGGACTGCTCAGTGGGACTTCCAAAGGAGTAGACTTCTTGCTCTTAAAAACTGAAATTGTGGGGCTTCCCTGGTGGTTCAGTGGTTGAGAGTCCGCCTGCCGATGCAGGGGACATGGGTTCGAGCCCTGGTCTGGGAAGATCCCACATACCGCGGAGCAACTAAGCCCGTGTGCCACAACTACTGAGCCTGCACGTCTGGAGTTTGTGCTCCGCAACAAGAGAGGCCGCGATAGTGAGAGGCCCGTGCACCGCGGTGAAGAGTGGCCCCCGCTTGCCACAACTAGAGAAAGCCCTCACACAGAAATGAAGACCCAACACAGCAAAAATAAATAAATAAATATTTAAAAAAAAAAAAACTGAAATTGTCATCATATTGTATTCATCGTAACTCTATTCACCAGAATTTCTTTCAGGGAGAGTGCAAGAAAGTGCTTGACAAGGCTACTTATTACAGAAGATGGGACTTGAGGAGTACTGGTTTGGGCGGGACTAACCTGTGGTCTCTTCCACATAGGAAAGGGGAAGAATATGCTTGTTGCTCCAGTGGGAATATATGTGGGGTGTGTGTGTGTGTGTGTGTGTGTGTGTGTGTGTGTGTGTGCGCGCGCGTGTATAACAGAAAGGAGTCAGTTTTGTTTACAGGATAATTTCACCCTATAAATCTCCCACTCCCCCCAGTCTTTAATAAAGTTACTGAAGGTACAAAATGCTGAGATAAAGAGATTTTGTTTTGTTTAATCTGAGCTTGGAAGCCAGATTGGCTCAAACTGAAATGTCAGCCTGAGCTGACACTGAGAAGAGACAGAGAAAGAGGAGGAAGCTTTTGGAACTCAGTGTAAGAGCAGGATGGAATTTTGTCCAAGGAATTGGAGTTTCAGCCAAGCTTAATCAGACATCTGGATTGCGGACTTTATGTGACATGTGAACGACTATAAGTAATATTACTCCTTGATGGAAACTAGAAGCGTAGGAGGTGGTCCCCATCTCCATTCCACTACATACAAGCCATAATCCCTGGCACATCACCTAATCTTTCTTGGACCTTAATTTCCTCACCTGTAGATTGGGGATAATAACAAGAACCTTGTAGATTATTTTAAGTGAGAGACCATGAGTTAAATAACCTTGTGCTGCTTACCTACTAGATTCTTTTCCAGGCACTGCACTAAATGATGGAGATTTAGCAATGAACAAGGTAGTTAAAAGTTCCTGCCTACTCTCAAGGAGTTTACATTCTACTGGTTATAATAATTTTCTTTTCATTTGAATAAACATATATTGAACACCTGCCAGGTCCCAGGCGCTGGGTACACCAAATGGAAGGAAATAACTTTGGGTTTAAAGAAGCTCATAGTCCAACGAGGAAGGCAATTATTGGAGATATGTATGTAAGTTTCCACCAAAACCAGGCAGTAGGTACAGCAAAGTCGGCATAAGGCAGAGATGGGGGACAGGGAAGGTGCAAACTATCACATCTCAGGAGAGATCTGGGAAAACTTTCTGAAAGAGGGAATGCCAGCCTGGAGTCTCCAAGGATGAACTGAAGAGTTAACCAGGTGAGAAATGGGAGGTGACATCTAAGATAGAGAGTAACGTGTCACTGCCAGTTAGAGAACATAGGCCATTCAGGTAGCTACAAGCAGAGAAGAATGCTAAGTTTGGGATCCAGCAATGGACAAAGATAAAGGTGGAGAGGCAGTTATGGGGGATTTAGTATACTATTCCAAGGGTTTATGGTTTTTTTCCCCAAGGAGCCACTAAAAATCTAAGCAAGAATGTCACATGGTCAGATTTGCTTTTCAGAGAGATTACTCTGGGAAGTGTGAAAAGAGGGTTGGAGAAAGACAAGACCAGTTAGGAGGCCTAGTGTGAGAGGAGAAGCTGCCAGAAAGGTAGGGAGAGAACCTCTCAGGAGCAAAGAAAAAGAATTTCGAAGGAGAGAGTATCAAGGCATAGCCACTGATATCCAAAACAGACCATACCATATACACCCACCAGTTTGAGGTAAGATGATTTTCATTCCCAATTTATATTTCACCAACAAAGATTAGAAATGCTAGTGAGGAAGCTTCTCTCTGGGAATTTGTTTCAATAAAAGAACAACAAACATTTTGCAAAAAGGCTGAAAAAAAAAACTATTAGAACTATGTATGTTATTTTCATACTCCTGTTACAACCTTAGGAGTCATTTTGATTCCCGTGGGGAGGGGGCTTGTAGGAGGGTATCTGTGTTTCCATCAACCTTCAGGGATGACACAGTCATCTTTATCTCTGTCAGTTCTTGCACAAAGCATTCCTTATAGCAAGTAAGGAGTTTGCTTAGGTGATCTCTACTTCCCACACAGCTCTGATACTTGCTTATTTTATAACTTCTGACACTATGTTAATCTGGGTGAGGTGTTGGTTTTGAAGTTGTTCATGACTGATTAACCTGGGTGGGGTCAGCTATTACTATAGAGGGCATTCCAGAATTGACCAGATGCCTTCAAAGCTCCCATCCAATACCATGGTTCTGGAACTCTGTGAATTTAGTTCAACTGTATACCAGGTATGGATGTTTTACATTTGAAATTGAGATATTTTGAGAAAGAAAGTTATTGATAAGTAGAAAGTCTTGCTTTCTCTGCTGTATATTTATACCCTCTACCCCTGCCCCCAACCATATTCCCATCTAATACTTTGCCAATTGATTTACCAATTTCTTCTTAATTTATACAACTGCCACCTTCAGTCAAATCCTCATCTATATATTTCTAGATTCGTGTAACAGCTGACTACTGGATCTCCCTGGGTGCAGTTTTTCTCACCACAGTCCTGTTTATAAAGTCAGAATAATCTTACTTAAGCTCTGTTTTTTTTTTTTTTTTTTAACTTTTTTTTTTTTTTTTTTGCGGTACGCGGGCCTCTCACTGTTGTGGCCTCTCCCGTTGCGGAGCACAGG
The DNA here is from genome assembly GCF_963924675.1 of Phocoena phocoena. Classification (NCBI taxonomy): domain Eukaryota; kingdom Metazoa; phylum Chordata; class Mammalia; order Artiodactyla; family Phocoenidae; genus Phocoena; species Phocoena phocoena. Next base: position 46,327,357 of record NC_089221.1, read on the forward strand.
CTCCGGACGCGCAGGCTCAGCGGCCATGGCTCACGGGCCCAGCCGCTCCGCGGCATGTGGGATCTTCCCGGACCGGGGCACGAACCCGTGTCCCCTGCATCGGCAGGCGGCCTCCCAACCACTGCGCCACCAGGGAAGCCCTTAAGCTCTGTTTTTAACGTGTAAGTTCCTCACTCAAACTTCAGCTGCACAAACTCCCTCCTTCTTATTCTATGAATGCCATACTTCTTGAGTTCACAGAAGGCCTTTTTTTTTTTTCCCCAGTGGGCTTTTCCACACCATTCCAGATCCTCTTATTCACCATCCCATCTAAGGCTGCCATTCTTAGCCAATCCTTCCACCTAGATACAATTTGCTGGCTTCTGTCTCTATGACTGTGTTTATGTCACTTTTATATATGTTTCTAGGCTTTTCTACAAGTGTGTAGGACAGTTGCTGACATTTACAGGCACTCAACAAGTATTTGTGAGCAAATAACCAATAAGTAGGCATGCTTTATAACAAATAAGAATATTTCTTTCCAAGTAAGATTTAAGTAGTCATCATGTCCTGGGTATGCCTCTCTAGATGGATCCATCTTTGTGTATCTCTTATGCTACATCTCTTGCTTTCAAACTGTGTTGTCTGTTGCTAAAGAGTATCAGAAGCTAACATTGCCAGAACTTTGGAATGGTTAATGCATCACGGTGTCTTTTGGAAGATATATTAATATTATACTGAAATGATAGGTATTATGATAAATACAGAGAATGAACTTTATAAAATCAGGCAAAATTTTGAAAGATTCCATCAATATGCAGGTATGAACTTTGAGGGGAACAAGTGAATGAACTAAAGGCTGTGTGCCATCCATCCTACCAAGATCAAGAGAATGGGTTCCCCATGCAAATCAAAATTGGGAGAATAGCTGGATCTCCTACCTACTTACCTATTCTTGTCACTCTGAGTTTAGCCAATCTGTAGTGCTTGTGTTATTTTCTAACAGCCATATTTAAATCTATATTTCTCTCTCAATGTAATAAACTTAAATACTGTCTATGGCCTCCCCATTAGATTATTCTGTGTTTTCACTACTTCATCTCCCCCATCCACCCCATCCCCATCTGTTTCCCCATTCTTACACCCCACACATACATACTCTGTTGGTTTTACGCTTTAAAACATAATTTAGATTTTTTAATTCCAGACTTTTATTTAGATTTTCCTTAGAATATGACCTTTCTGTCTTCAGAATCCTTTCTCAATATTTATAATTCATGGTCACATTATATCATGTATTTCTTTTCACCATTACCTATACTTGATTCATTGCTCACTATTCTATCTTGTACACTCCAGCATCCTTATCTCCCAATCTTTGTTCTGACTTTTCACATGGAAGGAAAACTCCCTTAAGTGATTGCCCATAAAGGAGACATTGGTGGTAGGTATATTTTGATTCCCTGTACTTCAAGAGGCACAATGCTTGTAAACCTTTTTGGAAGTCTAATAAACCTTTTGAGAATCTAAAGCAAACCTCTCCAGAAAACTGGACATATGTTCATATAATCAGAGTTTTTATTTTAAAAGTGTTCACTGGCTTCCCTGAAGTCCCCAGGGACTCCAGGTGGAGAATTCCTTCCTGAATGGAGAAAAGAAAATAATTGTTTTAATCAAAACTGCTCCAGAATTTTTCATTCTGAATTGGTACCTCTGCTGCCTTCTTTGTTTCCTTACTACCCTTCACTAGGGATACCTAAAGAGAAGTAATACCAAAGAGACATTCATTCCATTTAAGGGAATTGAAGTCTGAGCTAAGAAAAATATATCTATACAAAAGGTGTCCAAAGAAAGACTAGGCTCTTTCAAATAGGCTATGAATAGGTTTGAGCAGGGTAACTTCTTATGTCCCATGTTTATACTCACTACTTGTGCTATAAGTAGAACATATGAGTGAGAAGCCACGTCAGCCTACTGGTAAACCTGCATTTGTTAAATGTGTATACATTATAGAGCAAGTTTTAGCACTCAAGATTATATCATATATACATGGATGGTCTACTTGTGCATGAACTGGCACCATACACAAGCTTAAGTAAAAGAAATTAGTTTCGGGCTTCCCTGGTGACGCAGTGGTTGAGAGTCCGCCTGCCGATGCAGGGGACACGGGTTTGTGCCCTGGTCCGGGAAGATCCCACATGCTGCAGAGCGGCTGGGCCCGTGAGCCATAGCCACTGAGCCTGCGCGTCCGGAGCCTGTGCTCCGCCACGGGAGAGGCCACAACAGTGAGAGGCCCGCGTACCACAAAAAAAAAAAAAAAAAAAAAAACAAAGAAGTTAGTTTTCTAATCGTACAAGAGTATCTGGGGAGGTTTAGATTTGGATAAGAAAGCTCTTACACACACATGCAAAGACCCACAACCCGTAGGGTTCCCCATGGGAAGCAGTATGACAGATGGGAAAGAGCATAGATTTTTAAGTCACCCAGAATTTGAATTCCAGCTTTGCCATTGTTCTAGTCATCCTGTTATCTTAAATTAGTCATTTAAATACCTGAGCCCATTGTATAAACTGGGAATTAATTTTTATGAGAAACACATGTGAAAATGCATGTAATGCACGTATATCTGACTTATAGCAGGTACTCAATCAATAGTAACTATTATTCTGACCCAACTTATAAGGTTGTTTAAATAAATTCATCTACAATAAGGCATTTCATACGTAAAGGGTTACTTCCACTCTCACAGGTTCTCAATCCTAAGCCAATTACTATTTTCTTACCATCATCCTTCAATTATTAACCAGTTCTGGGCTGAACATGAGTGAAGAATCTAAGATCTAGAATAGCCTTCACAAGACCACACCAAATCACACAAAGTCACTAGCATTTAAAAATACGGGGGCTTCCCTGGTGGCGCAGTGGTTGAGAATCTGCCTGCCAATGCAGGGGACACGGGTTCGAGCCCTGGTCTGGGAAGATCCCACATGCCGTGGAGCAACTAAGTCCGTGAGCCACAACCTCTGAGCCTGCGCGTCTGGAGCCTGTGCTCCGCAACAAGAGAGGCCGCGATAGTGAGAAGCCCACGCACCGCGATGAAGAGTGGCCCCCGCTCGCCGCAACTAGAGAAAGCCCTCGCACAGAAACGAAGACCCAACACAGCAAAAATAAATAAGTAAATAAATAAATATATTTAAAAAAACAAAAGTACCAATATGTCATTGGTTAATGACAGAACACCACTTACTATGAAGTTACCGGGAGATATCACTCCAACATTTCCCAAAGAATGTTTAAATGAACATAATTGCTATGAGAGTCTCCTTACTAAGAGAATTCTGTGGGCAAACAACATTGGGAAATGTTACATATGATTTTAAGGAGCAGTGATTTTAATGGACATGAACCTACCAAAAGCTAGAAGTTCTACAGCAAAGAGACCTATTTAATGTCATTTAACAAGTATTATTAAAACATATTTGATCTTGGAGTGCAACAACTATAATGTCTTGAAGCATACTTTGGAAAACTTTGCTCTATATCATGTCAGGTAAGTCCAAAAACAAACACAATACATATGTTCTGTAGGTTCCCATATATTTGAAATCTCCACCAAGGACATCTTCTTTCCCCTCCTCATGCCCTCATGTACTATTGAGAAGTGGCAAGAGAGTAATCTTCCTCTCCCCCTTCCTCCCCCTTTCTCTCTCTCATCCCAGAAAGAGAGCAGTCCAACAATCCATACATATTTATTGAGCCTCTCTGATGTGCTGGTTGCTGTGAAATACAAGAACATGAAAGATTCAGTGGCCTGGGAAGGAACTTATCATACCCTGCTGAGAAAATCAGACACATGACCAGTTGCTGCCTAGAGACAGTAGAAGGTGGCATGGAAATCATCAGCTTGGAAGAGCTACTGTGGCTCAGGGCAGGCAGCTAGGTGTGTAGGGTTCCAGGAAGAAGGTGAACCTGGCTGGAGGTCTTCGGCGCAGTCTGTGGTTTGAATGGCTGTGGGTGGGAGGAGGGAGTCAACTGGCATTCTTTTCAGGTAGCAGAAACAAGTATCTGAAGCCTGAATAAAGATTCCATGTGTGGGTGGAAAATAGCCCGGATAGAGTAGACTCCTTCCAGGGAGCAGGAGGAAAACAGAGTGGAATACTTCAGTGTGTGGCCTGGAGCTAATGGATATTGAGGGAATTGCATAAGTGTACTTGTGGCCCAGGAGGATAAAATGAGGAAGGGAGGAGGTAGATTAAGAATCCATTGCAGGACTTCCCTGGTGGCACAGTGGTTGAGAATCTGCCTGCCAATGCAGGGGACACGGGTTCGAGCCCTGGTCTGGGAAGATCCCACATGCCGCAGAGCAACTAAGCCTGTGCGCCACAACTACTGAGCCTGTGCTCTAGAGCCCACGAGCCACAACTACTGAAGCCTGCACGCCTAGAGCCCATGCTCCGCAACAAGAGAAGCCATTGCAGTGAGAAGCCCGCGCACCACAATGAAGAGTAGCCCCCGCTCGACACAACTAGAGAAAAGCCCGCATACAGCAACGAAGACCCAATTCAGCCAAAACTAAAAATTATAAATAAATAAAAGAATCTATTGCAGGAGTCCAGATGCACAGTGAGCAATGAACCAAGATTTCTAGGGGTATCTATTTTAGTGGCCTCCTAGGACAGTCATGAGCAATAGGAAGAGCATGGCACTGGGGACAGAGACCTAGGCTCAAATGTTGGCTCTGCAACTTAGCAATGTGGCAAAGCTGGGTGAATTATTGAACTTTCAATCTATCAGTTTTTTCATTTGTAAATAGAGCTAAAAATACGCCCCACAGAAGATTGAACCCCAGGCCATGTTCCATATTTTATTTGAATTTAAGACTAACTTAAAGAATCACATATCCATATGCCTATTTCATTTTGTTGGTTTCATGATTTGTTTAAAAAATTATAAATATTTATCAAGTTTGTTACACGTAACACGTAACAGCTGATTTTTTTTTTTTTGTGGTACACGGGCCTCTCACTGTTGTGGCCTCTCCCGTTGTGGAGCACAAGCTCCGGACGCGCAGGCTCAGCGGCCGTGGCTCACGGGCCCAGCCGCTCCGTGGCATGTGGGATCTTCCTGGACTGGGGCACGAACCCGTGTCCCCTGCATCGGCAGGCGGACTCTCAAGCACTGCGCCACCAGGGAAGCCCAATGTAACAGCTGGTTTTAACTGCATCCATTTCCTCCTCATCTCTTCTTCAAACACGGTTATCAAAACAATTCTGTACATATTTTTGATACTAGTAGTAGTTAGCCCCTGCCTCTCTCTGAAAATTAACACAATGAGCAAGAGTATTCATTGTGCCTGTTACTTTAAACTATTAGGCGTAAGAATGGACATGTGGACACAGAGGGGGACGGGGAGGGTGGGACGAATTGGGAGATGAGGATTGACATATATACACTACCATGGGTAAAATAGCTAGCTAGTGGGAACATGCTGTAAAGAACAGGAAGCTCAGCTCGGTGCTCTGTGATGACCTGAGGGGTGGGGTGTGGGAGGGGTGGGAGGGAGGTCCAAGAGGGAGGGGATGTATTTATATAGAGAGCTGACTCACTTCACTGTTCAGCAGAAACGAACACAACATTGTGAAGCAATTAAACTCCAATAAAGACAACAAAAAACTGTAGTCGTTTTATTAAGCTAGATGCTTAAAGCATGCCATTCGTGTTTTATTTCATTCTTAAGATTAGCTTTTGAAAATATATATTATTTCAAAACAATCTGGACACTTCTTGCCATCCTCTGATCTTGCAAAACCATATTTTATTTTGAGTATTACAGGTTTATGCATAAATTACAGCTCCTTGATTAGAGAAAAAAAATGTTGAATAGCAATTTCCTTCCTATTGTCTGAAAACAATGACTACACATATATTATAAATATTTTTATAAATCTCCAGGATATATTTACCAGCTAGAATTATTTATTTAACGTGTGGACATTTCACGTTGAGTTCATTAAGGGTTTAAATTTAAGACAAGTTTGAGATCCATTAAAATAAGTTGCTGTGGTGTGTCCTTCTGGTGACTTTATATTTTAACTTTATATTTTTTACTTTATATTTTTAAATGGTATTACATACCTTAACTCTTGAAATACAACTTTTAAGTTTCATGATTTTTGCCATTTTGCTAACACCACTATTCTCAGTGCATCTACCATTTCACTGGCATTATTTATTTCATTCATATAATTTTCTGTTGCAAAATAACCAATGGAGAAGCTTCTGGATATTTAGGTCCACATTCTAATTCCAGTCTGTGTATTTTGTTTTCATAATTTGTCCTGGTGACCTAATAATCATGGCTTCCCAGCTTGAAAGTTCCCTTTGTTCATCAGCTTCAAGGCCCCAGCTAATTCCTTTTTGGCATTCTCTGAGACCTTCCAACAAGTAAAAATTATGGGGAACTTCAACTCCTGTAGAGACTGTCATTTTCTTAAAGGCTCAGACTCTACCCATACAGAGTTTTGGGAGAAGATTATATGAAATAAGGAAGTGGCTTTTAAATATTTTTGACAGTGAACCACGGTAAGAAACACATTTTATACTATGACCAGTATACTTGTTTAAAGTAGGAAGTACAATGAATGCTATTGTTAATTGTGCTCATTTTTTGAAGAAGTGTGGGTGCTGACTCCTGCTATAAAAAATATGTACAGGAAGGTTTTGATACCTGTTTGTTTTAAAAAGGTAAGGGGTTGGAGAAAAGGAAACCCTCCTACACAATTGGTGGGAATGTAAATTGGTGCAGCCACTATGGAGTACTGTATGGAGGTGCCTTAAAAAACTAAAAATAGAACTACCATATGATCCAGCAATCCCACTCCTGGGCATATACCCAGAAAAGGTGCAAACTCTAATTTGAAAAGATACATGCACCCCAATATTCATAGCAGCACTATTTACAATAGCCAAGACATGGAAGCAACCTAAATGTCCACTGACAGATGAATAGATAAAGATGTGGTTTCATATATACATACATACACACATATACATATATATTTATAACTATATAACTATATATATAACTATATATATAACAACTATATATATATATATATATATATATATATATATATATATATATATATATATAAGGGAATACTGCTCAGCCATAAAAAAGAATGAAATAATGCCATTTGCAGCAACATGTATGGACCTAGAGATTATCATACGAAGTGAAGTAAGTAAGAGAAAGACAAATATCATGTGATATCACTTATATGTGGAATCCAAAAAAAAATTACAAATGAACTTATTTACAAAACAGAAAGAGACTCACAGACGTAGAAAACAAAATTATGGTTACCAAAGGGGGAAGGTGGGGGGATAAATTAGGAGTTTGGAATTAACACATACACACTACTGAAAAAAAATAAAAGGTAGGAGGGAGTGAACTCCTATTAAAAGCAACTTTCGTGTGTTATATATAATAGTCATGGCAAAATTTGTTTATAGTCTTTGTTTAACAAACCATGCACTTAAGTGAAAGTGAAAGAATGATATACACACCATATAAAGGAAATCTATACATAACTGAAACACACACACACTGGACACATATTTGATCCAGTATATAAAGAACTGAAATAGAACTTACATGAAATATTTACTCTTACCATGTATGATTCACTCTGATGTTTTCTATTCTATTCATTTTAAGAATATTGATTGTGACCCATGAAACTGATTTTGCAATCTACCAATAAGTTTTAAAACACGGAGGTAAGGAATCATCTAGCTTAATAATTGTTAGCTTTGTCTCCCTCTTGTTTCTTCTTCCCAATTTGTAATAAAAACTCTCCCTTGGGCTTCCCTGGTGGCGCAGTGGTTGAGAGTCCGCCTGCCGATGCAGGGGACACGGGTTTGTGCCCTGGTCTGGGAAGATCCCACATGCTGCAGAGCGGCTGGGCCTGTGAGCCATGGCCTCTGAGCCTGCGTGTTCAGAGCCTGTGCTCCGCAACAGGAGAGGCCACAACAGTAAGAGGCCCGCGTACCTCAAAAAAACCAAAACCAAACAAACAAACAAAAACTCTCCCTCTACTCTTCTACTGCAAGGGAGACGTAAGTAGAACACAGGGTTCTTTATGGTATGAGCTGTCTAACATGCAGATACTTCATAAGTCATTTCTCTATACATGTGTGAGGTTCCTTGGGACACTAGAGGCTTACCAGCTGAACACATAAAGCATAGATCACTCACTAACAAGCCTTATAGGAGCCAGACAGGTCATATGAATGAATGGATGAATGACGTGGTTGGGGCTACTGAGGGGGAAGCAGGTGGAGACTTCAGAGGGCACATGTGGGAATGATGGCCAACTGTTGCCAGATCTTCAGATTTTTCAAAAGAATCCCCACATTTGGAGTTTTTATATGCAAAATTTGTTTTTAAAGTTTTGGCAACTAGTTTTAAAAAGTTAAACATTTTAAGGACGGAACAAAATAAAAGTCATAACCCTTAATGGCCAGATTGCAATGTCTAATATCTGCGGTGCTTATTAGCACAAGTGACAGAAGTCTTCCTGAGAGTAGTGTTTTAGACAAGCCTATAAGGACATTATAATTTCAAGGTAGAAAATTAAGTTAAATGTTTCTGGAATCCGGAAGGCTAATGTAGGGTCACAAAGACTTTTGATTTGGAGTCAAAAGACAGAGATTCCTTACCAGGTTCCAATAATTACTCAGGGATGGTCTTGGCCAAATGATCTCAGCTGTCCGTGCACCAACTGGACCCCTATGAGATGTGCTGTGAGGAACTTGGCCTGACCAAAAAGATATGACTCCAATGACCTAAAAATTACTAATGACCCAACCAAACAGGGAGCACTGTTTCCCAAAACCTGCCACACATATTATCCCTTTCATTGGCAAATGAATAGGAAAAAATAAATTTTTCCATTTGGCCCACACTTTAACTCTTACAAAGAAATTCCCAGAAAACCTAGCTCTTGCCTCAGTTTCTAGGGGTCTTTTCCTCTTTCAATCCCTCCTAAATAATCTTATGTTCCCAAAGCACCTCTTCTATAATAATAATAATAATAATATCTCTCCTTACACAAGACCATATTCTGGATTCTAATGCATATAGGTTTGTATCTAAACTTCAGTTAGACTCCCGGGATGTCCTTTAAAATCCATCTCACTAGACCCATCTGTCCTCACCATCCCTTGTGGTTGACCCCACCTACACTCCCCACCTCCTGTCAGCAAGTCCCCCCAGAGTCCCACATCTGCACATTTGGTCATATTTACCCCTTGCTCATCCAGTCCTTCATTCCCTCTTTTCTTCCATCTACTCCATTCCTGCCTTTCAAAGGCCACTTCCTTCATGCAAAAGTTCTTCCAAAGGAAGCTCTGCATAGAAGCCGATGACAAGCTCTCCCTAGGAGCAGCAGGAAAGTCTGGGGAGCAGTGATCCTGAGATCACCCAGGGAGGGGGACACTCAGGAGAAAATTTAGGATGATGGGTTCTGGAGCTGGAGGGAATCCATATACTTTGTCTGTTTTGGTTTTACCAAGGGGGTAAGTCCTTTTGCTGGACAAAGTTGGGAAACCAGACATTGTTTTGATTTTATTGACATTGATTCATTCTTGTCTACTTAAAACTTTGGTTCGACTCATTACTCAACAAATATTTGTTGAACATCTGTTAGGGGGTATCTCATACTCTAAGAGGTGCTCAATGTACAGAGCTGAATTCAGATCTCTGGCTTCAGGGAGCCCCCAGTCTAGAGGTGCTCATCCAAAAATGAACAGTGACAGTGATTTCAAACAGTTGACATATACAAACTACTATATTTATAATAGAAAACCAACAAGGATCTCCTGTAGAGCACAGGGAACTCTGCCCAACATTCTGTAATAACCTAAATGGGAAAAGAATTTGAAAACGAATACATACATGTATATGTATAACTGAATCACTGCGCTGTACACCTGAAACTAACACAACATTGTAAATCAACTCTACTCCAATATAAAATAAAAATTAAAAGAAAAGAAAAAGAAAGTCATGCGTGCTAAGGCAGGAGCATGCCAGTCTTCCTGAAGACAATGTCCAAGCCCTCCTCTACCTGGTAACTCATGATCAGAGTTTACAAACTGGGTTGGGGTTTAGGGAACAGCAAGAGTGGACCTGGTGGCTCAGATGGGGCAAGAACCAGCTCGTGGCACTAGGCTTCAGGCACACCAGACACAAAAACAGTCTTTTTCTTCTCCAACTCTCCAAATTCTCTTCAGTGGAAGCCTAGGAGTGAGAGAGAAAAGGAGGCAGAGAGCTACAAGCACGGGGGCAAAGGAGGAAAGGGTAGGCATGGGTCTCCAAAAGTGGAGAAATCCAGCCAACTGGAAGCTGAGAACATGAAGAAGACAATGTTTATGTGAAAAGGACAAGGAAACTGTGGGGGGCAGAGAAGAAAAGCTGGGGCTGGCAGATAATCCAGTGGAAAAAATCCCACCCTTTGAGGATTTAAATTTTGCAGCTTGAATTCCCCATTTGCTGCCCCTTCTGCCTGCCCCGTCCTCCTCCCCATGAGTTGGTCTCTGGGGCCCCAGGGTCCTGCTCTCTTTGTGGGGATTGAAAGTTCAGAAATGAATTCATCAGGGCAAGTAACCATTGATAACGTAATTGTCCTTCAGGGTGAGACTGGCACTTGAATTGAACCTGGCTGGCTGGCTGCAGAAGGAAGGTGCTTCTTCTACAGGAGTAAAGCCCCTACTGGAGCTCTGAGCTGCCACCACCCCTTATTCCTTTACTTAGAAATGAGGCTGGGTGGGCCCCGGCTCCCCTTAATCTCTGAGTAGACTATATGCTGGTTTATTCTGCGCCACAGAGGGACTGAAAATTCAAGAGAACAGTGTTTGGAGTAAGTCAGTCCTTGTTTCCCAGCCTGAGTTTTGCCACCGACTAGCTTGAGACCCTCATATAAGCTAATTTGCTTGTTTAAGCTTGTTTTCTAATTTGAAAAGTGCCGAGAGCAGGACCTACATCACAAGGTGATTCTGAAGATTTATAGGATTGCGTGTGTGTAAAAGTAAGTGCTCAGAAAAGCATGATGATGAGGAATTTTAGATGCAGGCACATAGAGTATGTTAGGATTTTCTGAATTATTTCCAGCTCCTTCCAGTGTTTCACTCTTCTCCCAGATTCTATTATTCACTGACTGACTGAGAGGGTCTTCCCAGCCTTTACCGATGTGACTAAGAAGAGTAATCCTGGAAAGTACTCTCAAATTGTTTATCTAATTAAACAAGCAAACCTTTTTAACCCAGACATCCTGAATCTCTGTAGCTTGTCTCTGCTGATTTGGTCAGAACAGCTCAGATGGTTGGGAAGGGCTTTCCAGGTGGAAAAAAGTAAATGAACAGTCTGGAAAACAAAGACCTCTGAGTAAAAAACAACCCACTCGCCCCTTTTATTTACCATAGCGTCTAGCATGAGTAGGGGGTCTGGAAAAACCCAGGTTACCACCCAGCAGGAGTTCCCTCTAAAGACAGAGACTGGCAGATATCATCTTCGATGCATGAAAGCCAACTTTTCAAGTAATTAAATCACTAAATAATCTATTGCCATGATTTGTTTCTACTAGAATGAATTTCTCCAGGGTTGGGACCATATCAATACATTTTTCTATCTCTGGTGCAAAACACTGGTTTGTCACATACCAGATATCCAATATTTTTGCTGAATTGAATTGAACTGAAAAAGCATGAAACAGTCCCTTTATTAAGGCTACCTTTCTGTGATGTTTCCAGAGCTTCTCACACCTCTGAGAATCAACAACTGGACTGTTAGAGAAATATTAACATGCTTCAGGGGCTAGTAAGCCTCACGCTCTGAGATATTGCGTGATTAGAGTAACTGTGCTGCGAAGAGAAATCCCTGGCATAGTGAACCTTATCTTCAGTTTCCCCTCCTAGTGCCCTACAGAATGGCTTATTCTCTGGGTGCCTAAACACCCCATTTCATTTGTTTGTTTAGATATCTATTGCCCTGTGTTCCATGTGGGTAGGGGTTTCATATATTCTAATTGGCCTTGAATTTACCAGGTTTATGTTTGTTATCCCAGCATAAATATGAATAGCATTGCATTTCATTCTCAGACGTGTCCTGGTATGGATGCTAAATCATATGGACACTATGGGAGAGTTCATCACACATCATTTAGCTGCCCAGCCCTGCCTCTTCCAGAAGTCTGGGTACCACACTGGCCCGAGGCTTTCCTCTATGGAAGCAATTCTCTCAAATCACCAAAGCATACAGAAGCTTTGAGCCTACTGCTGGAGGAACAGGCACCTCTGTTCAGAGACACTCTTGGTGAAACGACAGAAAAAAATCAGTTCTCTAAATTTAAGTCTTTCTTTCATCTTGAACCACTTAGGAACACTGAGAAACAAAGAATCACTAACAATTGCATCCCCAGTTACTGAAATCTAGAAGACACGTCCATTTGAAAACTCTAATCTAGTAATTAAGCTTCTCAGGTTAAGTTGCACCTTAATAATGTAGCTTCTTTGGTCAAAATCAGTTTAAGCCCCTCTAATGCGATTTGGAATAAATGGACAGACGAAAATTAAAATGTTGGCTGGTCAAGGTAATCAGAAAGCTCACTTCATTCAGTCAATAACAATGGCACTTGAACTGATCCTTTTTACTACTGGGATGTAATTGTTCTTGGCTTTAATTTCTTGTAATGATGGAATGAATTAGATTACTTCATACTTTTAGGAACACTTGGCTACAGCATGTTTCAGTGCTTCCATAAACCTCGCTGGAAATTAAATCAGCTCTGTGACTCTTCATTCTCCCTATTTAGTGACATAGCTGCCTCATGTCAGCAAAATGGGAATCATTATCTACCTTAATCCAAGACACTGCAGTTAAAGAGAAATGACCCCCTCCGCCCCTCTCTTTTCAGACCTCCCTATTTGTAACCCTCAAATTGTGGCATGCCTGCTGGGACACAATCTTGTTAGAACAAGCAGAGTAATCCTCGTGTGGGACTTTAGGACTGTACTGTGAGTTCAAAATGTACCCGTGATTCAAATTTAGATGAGGGTATGAGTTGGTAAGAACATGAAGAGCCTCAAACAGTCTTAAGAGGCCAAACTACTTTTGTTCTGGGCTACCAGTTTCTCCTTTCCCCAATTCTAGGTGAACACACCAGCTTTGAGGTAGGGAATCTATTTCCACACACCATTCAAATTAGTCATTAGGCTAGCACATGTAATCTTTAGACCCTTAGCCTGGGTAGGTAAAATATTCTAGCAGAGCCTAACACGACTTTCCTGAAAACTGCAGCTACTAAGCTCGTACTGTACAAGATCATACTACAAATGATATTGCAAATACACTCCTGCACACTGATGTCAAATACTTAAAACACATGCAACATTATTAACAGGCTACATTGTGGCAGAGACTGCTGGCTGGTCCCTAATACTGGTGCTTTTCTTCATCAGGTCTCTATTAGAATCCCAATTCTTACCTAAGCAAATGGATACTCAAAACAGAAAATTCCCAGAGTCCTAGTGTTACCATAAGACTAAGTCCTAGTGAATGGGTTGGAAGTAGAAGTGTTACATGGAAGTTTCAGGAACTCTCATTAAAAGACATCTCTCATATATCTTTTATGTGTTCTTCTCCATTCCCTTCTCTTTTCTACTGGCTAGAGTATGAAGTGGATGGATGGAGCTGGGGTTGCCATATCAGGTCATGGGTTGAATTTATACACTGAGGCCACGTCTAATAGCAACATAATGGAAGGAGCATGTGTCCTTGAAGATTTTATGGAATAGAAGTGCTGCCCCATGAGCTCTGGACTACCTACCTTCCGATTTTAACATGATGCAGAAATAAACATCTACCTTGTTTAAACCACTTCTATTTTAAACGTCTATATTCACAGCCAAATACAATCCCAACTAATACAAACACCATTAATAAAACTCCTATTCACCTATGATCTAGGACTATAGCTTAGTCTCGTCAACAAGAAGTGTGTTGACATAGGCCAGGCTGAAATTTAGATAACGGATGACTGGTTTCCGGTTTACTCTAACTCAAAGATATTGTGCAGTGATAGATTGTGAATTAAGAGCTTGCTCTGGAACTATCTGAAAATAATTTTGAGAAAATAGGCCAAACAAAACCCTGCAAGAACCCCCGGAGTTTCCCCTAGGATTCAGATATTTGCCTATCCAGCCTAATTTGGAAGCCATTCCAGCCTGGAAGCTGATGGGAGCCTGGAAGTGATGAACTAAAAAATGGTTTCCCCACCATGAAGAAGAACACTGTCCTCATTCCCGGAAGGTTCTCCCCCTGGACTCCCACCCCACTCATTTATACACTTGAACACATGGATGCTTACATATTTTTTCTCACTCAGTAGTCTCTGAGCACACTGCTCTTGTTATATCGTTACAACCTGGAGGATCTTTTTCAAAATTATTTCTTTCTATGATTTGTCACTCAAAGCCAATGTTCTCTCCTCCTGCAAATCCAACAGCTTTAAAACTAAATTCTTGTGGATCCAAGTCATGTCTGAAAGGTTTATAGAATGACGTACGGTGGTCATATGGTCAGAGAACAAATAATTCTTAATGTATAATATCTTAAAGCAAAGCTCCGTGAGACTATAGACCATGGCTGTCTTATTTACTACCAAATCCCCAGCTCCTGGAACATTCCGTTTCAACGTAAACCCGTTAAATGAATAAATGAAGACTCTGTTCAGGGTAGTAAACTTGTTGTTTGCACATACTTGAGACGCACCTCTGTGTGTACATTGTCACTGGATGAACACACAACCTCCTGGACGACTCTGCAGGATTGTGCCACTATAGTGTCCACCATAGTTACCAAGGGACCAGTTTTTCATAAATTGCTACAGCATCACAACTTCCTCCTACAGAAAATCTTGCTGCCCATTCTAAATACCTGAAGCACTGCTGTTCTCAGTTGGATCCCCCAATACATAGGCATATTGTTGGATACACTGGGGTGGAGAGGGATATACCAGCTCAAGGCCCTTAGGGAAAAAAATTGCGACTGTCAGATATGCGTTATCAAAATTAGCTACATAGCTTATTAAACATAAATCTCAGTTCTATTTATTCACAGCAGTGTAAACCTGCATTCAATAAAATAAGATAGGAGATAAAAACAGCTACGAGAACCATTTTGGGACTGTCTCAGTGAAGGAATGGCTGTGGTGTAGTGTCAGGATAATGACCACAGGACCCCTGATCTCTCCAAAACCCATCTGGAATTGCCAATGCCCGCTCCACTTCTCTGCTGCTTACTGCCAGGGAGAAAGGCAAGGGCACTGACTAAGTAGAAACTACTGAAATCTTTCAAAACCTGGGGTTATCTGATCACAAGAGGAAAGACAGGGTCAAAAATACAGAAAGACAAGATGTTCTGTCTGTCCTAATGAATGCTAGCTAACTGTAGTGCCACTGATAAGATGCATCCCTAAACAGATAAGATTTCTTTATTAAGGGAAATCTCTGTTAGTATTAACACATGTATTTTTCCTAAAACCAACATTGAGTCATTTCCCACATACTGACATACCATGTTTGTTGGCAAAATTTAAAATGTGAGTGATATGACTTTTTTTAGATAGTTGAGTTATTCTTTCTACCAGTTTCAGTATCTGGGTTAGAATTTGAGGTAAAAAGGTATAAAAACAATTCATGCTGAAATATTCAAAGGCAATCAGGTGTCTGATACTATATTATAGTTGTTTAGAAAAGTATCCTTGCTCTTGGGAGATATAGATTGGGGAGTTGGAGGATGAAGGGCTATGATGCGTGCAGCTTTCTCTCAAGGGCTTCTAAGAAGAAAAGTAGTGTGTGTGTGTGTGTGTGTGTGTGTGTGTGTGTACACAAAGAGAAAGACAGTGATACAGCACATGGGGCAGAGTGTTGACAATGGGTCAATCTGGGTGAGGAATACATATGGGTTCTCTGTACTTTTCACAAAGCTTTCTATTATGTTTGATATGATTTCCAAATAAAACATTTTTTTAAAGAGGCAATCAGAACAGTGACAATAAATTATTTCATGTTTGAACACTCTCCTGCCCCCCCCCACGTATAAACACTTCATACTGCACTTTTTTGCCTACAGTGAGTGCTAGCACAGTACATGAGTGGGAAGCTCAGTCTTCCCATCTATTCATCCATTCAAGCTCTAAGTGATTCCAAGACTTTTTAGACAATGACTTGATTTTTAAGACAGCATTTTCAAAGATATAACGTAATGACGTTCCTTATAAACGAGGCCACCCTTTTGTCCTTTCAGATTTCGTTGACACTGGCCCATGGAGTACAACTATATGAGAAGCACAGCCTGGAAAAAGACAGCTGAAGCATATTGCCTAAACCACAGGCTATGGAAAACTTGGCCAAAAGCGACTACTTTGGACTGCTGACTTCAAACGTGCTGATGAATACAATGAACTGTGGAAGATGTATGATTTGTTTTGAACATATTCACTATGATTGATGGCCCAGATCTGGCAAGTTAGTTCACTCCCAGTGAAGATGAAAGTTTCATTGCCTTGCCTCTTTCAATCTTCCTGTTGAGACAGGTTCCACTCTGATTGGCCAATGTACTAAGAAACCACTTGAAACGTGTAGCATAATGAATGTATTAGCTATACTGTGGATCAATGCTGTACATAGTATTCCTGAGTCAACATGAGCTCTTAATTAAATTTCCTTATTATCATGCCTCTGGAAATTTTCCTTCAGATTACTAAACTTGAAGATATGCATTTAAGTGTCAACCAGTAACTATGCTAGTAATTTTCTAAACTGGGCCAGGGCCAGGGCCAGGGTCAGGTTAGGAAGTGATCTATTATGAATGGCAGGTCATAAAACTGATAGATGTGATCAAAACTACCCATAAATTGATTCAAACCATTTTTGCCTCAAGTTATCCCGTCACCTAGAGTATCTGCCTCGGAGCAAGCCAATTTCAGTTCTTGCCTTAAAAATATAAAAGAGAAGATAAAAATTGAGATAATCAGTTTATTTGGCAGTGGCAGAGGTATGGGGAAAGAAAAAGAAATTAAAAAATGAGTGAGAATCAGATAGTATTAGCTCTCTAGAATGAAATTGGGATTCTTATTTTAAATTGATGAATATCTTTCAGAAATACAAAAGAGACAGAGAGGGAATAAGAGCCTAATTCCAAGGTAACTCCAAGGAAGAGACCATTTAAATTAAAAATCTGACATGGATGGTGGCCAGAATTCAAGTGTTTGGTTGTTATTATTAATAAAGAAACATGAGACAATATATATGTTTTCTCTTGTTACCTACCAGCTCACAAGAGGAAGGAGACGGAAAGAGAGACTGACTGACTGACAGACAAAGAGACAAAGTCTGGAAAGAAACAAAAATCCAGCTTTAAGATCCCTGTTATATTTCAGACCCCTTTCAAAATATCATATTTTGCTAAACTACGTTAGAAATGTGTTTTATTTTTTCAGTCAACTGATAGGCCAATTGGCCGAGGTGACATTTGCATCCTTGGTACTCTTTCAGGTGAGTTCTATGGGCTACCATAAGCAAGTCCTAGCCAAGCTCTCATTGGTCCATTTGGGGCTAGGTAGACTACATTGCCTCCTAAAAGAAACCACACAGCCCTGATGCTGGTCCTACTAAAGTGGAGTCTGCTGTCAGGTCCTAAAGACTACCCACGCCCCAGTATTTTCTCACAATGAGTCAAATGGGAATGAAATACTCAGAACAGGCCATGAATCTACTGGCAGTGAAATTTCAACATCCTGCACAACATGGTGATTTGTTAATTCAGATTGGGACTCTTTTTAACTAGAGTTTGTTACTCCTCTCTAAAATGTCAATAAACCATCTGTTTTTATTCATTCACCAAATAACTTTTTTAAAAAAAGTATTTAATCAGAGGATCAGCAATACATGGATCTTATATATATATATTATTTTTATTATTATCTTATATATATATATCTTATATATATCTTATTAGTGATGATCCCTTCTCCAAGCTTAGTTTTTTTTTAGGCGTTAGCTTTTTTTCTATCCTTCCAACAAATAGTCTGACTTCCAAGTGTAAGGAGTATTTCAGTGGTAGAAATGTCCACAGGGTCTCCGAGTTTCCTTAACAATAAATAAATAATTAAGTTTTATTAAAGAAAAGAAAGTCAGAAGATTCTATGCTTGCCTTACACACTGACTTCAAGTTTACCCACACCTAATTTTCATATTTTGGAGATTTCACTGCTGTCTACACATAGGGCTCCTTTTATTCCCTGGCCACAAAGGATAAATGCATTCTACTTGTTATATCTATAATGAAAATAAAATATCACACACCTATCTTTGCAGAATAAACATCTTAAGTCTACAGTTTCCTTGGGAAATAAGATCAGGAAATAATTGTCAAGAGACTATACACTAATAAAATATTGTGTTAAGGAATACCAAATAATCTGAAAACCTAGACATCCTGTTCCTTCCTTTGACTCATACTGTTTTAATCATATGATATTACATGTATTAGTATTTGGAAGCTACTGAGACTTCATTATAATATTGTCTTTAGGATATATGATTTGAGACTCTCTTATAAGAAATTTGAAATTTGATTTTATACCAATTTGTTTTGTCCCTTAATCACTAGATCTCCTTTGATAGGATCTGAGAATTAATATTCCTATCTCACAAAGAATACAAGAGGCCCGAGTAGATGGAGTTTCAAAGGTGGTCCCTGTCAAAGTACTTTTACCTCAACCAAAAATGTCCCAATTCTTCCTGTGTGCTTTTTGGATTCTGTTCTAAGAAATATACCTTCTTCACTCTCCTAATGGAAAACCACTGATTCATTCAACAAACATTTACTGAACATGTAATATATACTAAACACTGGATAAGATGCTGGACATGCAATAATGAATAGATAAGTTCTTGCCCTTAAGAAATTCAGTCCGGTCAAGAAGTAAGGAAAGTTAACAAACAATCCTAGTGGACCACTGAGGAGGGTTCCGACAGCACATTCAGAACACAGAGGCATCTAACTTATTCTTGGGGGGCTTCCTAGAGGAACTGATTCTTTTTTTTTTTTTTTGCACACCTAATTCCTGCTTTTTTTTTTTCCCTTTTTTTTTTTTGTGGTACGCAGGCCTCTCACTGTTGTCGCCTCTCCCGTTGCGGAGCACAGGCTCCGGATGCGCAGGCCCAGCCGCTCCATGGCACGTGGGATCTTCCCGGACCGGGGCACGAACACGCGTCCCCTGCATTGGCAGGCGGACTCTCAACCACTGCACCACCAGGGAAGCCCCCTCGCCGCTGAGCCTGCGCATCCGGAGCCTGTGCTCCGCAACGGGAGAGGCCACAACAGTGAGAGGCCTGCGTACCGCAAAAAAAAAAAAAAAAAAGAAAGAAAAAAAAGGGAAAAAAAAAAGCAGGAATTAGGTGCAGGGAAGAGGAGCAAGGGTGGAGTGGGGGAAGGAGTGGGGAGGTGAGGAGGGGTCCCAGACAAAGAGAATAACATGGACAAAGGTGTAAGTCATGGGAACGGTGTATTTGTTATAGGAGAGGGTGCACGTGTGGGAGAACATTTTAAGTTGAGGCAGGAGAGGATCATGCGAAATGAGTGACTAGTAAAGGAAGCTGGTCATCTCCCCAAGTGGTAGGAAAGCTTATTTTTAAGATACTGATCCTTCTTCTTTTTCTTTTTCATTCTATGGAGAAAAGAAGAGAAAACATGCCTTTACGGAGAATGAGTTGCAAGGAAGAAAAGAGCCATAAGTTTCTGAAGAGAGAAGATATATGATCAACATCTTGTCCCAATCAGGACACTTTTTTTTATACATATAAATTTATTTTATTTACTTTATTTTTCGCTGTGTTGGGTCTTCGTTGCTGTGTGTGGGCTTTCTCTACCTGTGGTGAGCAGGGGCTACTCTTCACTGTGGTGCGAGGGCTTCTCATTGCAGTGGCTTCTCTTGTTGCAGAGCATAGGCTCTAGGCGTGCAGGCTTCAGCAGTTGCAGCGTGTGGGCTCAGTAGTTGTGCCTTGTGGGCTCTAGAGCGCAGGCTCAGTAGTTGTGGTGCATGGGTTTAGTTGCTCCACAGCTTGTGGGATCTTCCCGGACCAGGGCTTGAACCCGTGTCCCCTGCACTGGCAGGTGGATTCTTAAGCACTGCACCACCAGGGAAGCCCAAGGACACTTCTTTTTGAAATGCAGTAAGTTATCACATACCTTACCCACATTTCTAGCCTGCATGATGGTGTTGAAATATTGACTGTGTTTCTGATATAGTTTCTGAATGTCACTGCAGGGATGAATAAGCCCAGCAGACTGAAATCATATGGGTTTGCCATATGACACTTTTCTTTCCCACATAAGATTAGAGGAAAACTGATTTCACTAAATTTCCTGCCTTATTTGGGTTAGAACTGAAGTCTGTGCCATTATCCTTTTGCCTATTCTTTTGTATTAATATTAAAAATCTGATGTGGGATTGTGCTATGATGGAAGAAATAATTTAATACTTTTGTTACGTCTTATTTCTAATTGGCTTTAATTTTTTAAAAAAAGAAAAATAGGATGTGGGCTTTCTTTACAAAAAGCATACTATTTTTAGACTTTCCAAGTAAACATATATTTCTTAATTTACTCTAAGTAAATTGTAAGTTAGTCCCTAGAGGCCAAGTGCCTTGTAATTGGTGCAATCTTTTATAATACTCTTTGTGGTCAGTTTTTAATAACTCAAAATTTAAGAAAACTTCATAAGACTACTAAAATAAAGTTCTACTGTAGAGCCTATAGTGAAAAAACATGAACCACACTGGCTTGACATCCAGAGCTTAAAACTGCCTATTTGAGTTCTCGATTAAAAACAGCCTAACTCTGTAATAACCTATATGGGAAAAGAATCTGAAAAAGAACAGATACATAAATATGTATAACTAAATCACTTTGCTGTCCACCTGAAACTAACACAACATTATGAATCAACTCTATTCCAATATAAAATAAAAAAATTTTAAAAAGAAAAAAAATCCAAATGTCTTTGTATGTCTTGCAATAAAAAAAAATAAAGTATATTAGTTTTGTCCTCCTTAAAAATAAAAACAACAGCCTGTATGTATGAAATACAAAATCCAACATCTCTATGGCTGAGTATTCTGAAGTCTCAGTCTCTTTGTTTATAAGAAAGTAAAACTTGCCCCTAACCCACACTGCCAGCATGCTGAGATTCTGTTAGGGTACAGATTTCATCTGGGTTAACATGATTGTTGACGTTGATGGTATATTTCACATTAGTTTAAGAAATCACTGCCTATTCAGACAATGGGGACAATGAAAGTTAAAAAAAAAAAAAAAAGTAGGGCTTCCTTGGTGGTGCAGTGGTTGAGAGTCCACCTGCTGATGCAGGGGACACAGGTTCGTGCCCCAGTCCGGGAGGATCCTATATGCCACGGAGCGGCTGGGCCTGTGAGCCTTGGCTGCAGAGGCTGCGCGTCCGGAGCCTGTGCTCCGCAACGGAAGAGGCCACAACAGTGAGGGGCCCACGTACCGCAAAAAAAAAAAAAAAAAAAAAGTATTATTTTGCTAGGAGTTGAATTTCAGTCCTTCTGCTTCATTCATTTGTTCATTCAGTTGTTAGTTAATTCATTTATTCACTCAAAAATATATATTGAGCAATTCCTGTGGCAGACACTGTGACAGGTGTTGGATTCAATAATGAATAAAACATATCTGGTTTAAACACCTTGCCCTGTGGACTGTAGAGTCAAACAAGGAATGTCAACAATAAATGAAAAATTTAAATCTGATTAATGTTATATGTAAAAATGCCACCCCCCAAGACAATTTATTTTCCATGAAGGAATAAAGACTCAGTCCAGTGAGGGAGACAAGCATGTTAGCAAACATAAAACAAAATGATTGGTAAGTGATGCAGATTTCAAAAAGAATGGGCTTTAGGCTTTGGATTTCAAATCTCACTATAGTCTGTCCTCAGTGTCCACAGTTTTCACATTCCTGGATTCCGTCAACTGTGGATCAAAAGTATTCACCCAAAAATGTCCAGAAAGTTCCAAAGAGCAAAACTTGAATTTGCTTCACACTGGCAGCTATTTACGTAGCATTTAGATTGTATTAGTTATTATAAGTAATCTAGAGATGATTTAAAGAGTAGGGAGGATGTTAGGTTATATGCAAATACCACACGGTTTTATATAAGGGAATTGAGCATCCACACATTTTGCTGAGGGGTGTCCTGGTACCAATCACCTGCAGATACTGAGGGACAACTGTCTCTGCTCTTGAGCCACTTACTCAAGTCTTCTCAGCTTCAGTTTCCTTCTCTGTAAAGAAGAAAACTACCTTGCTTATCTGATAGATAAGAATCGGCTAAAGGGCCAGGCGGCTCGTTAAATTGCAGTTATTATGATTGTTATATTCTGGAGTTATGGAAGTTTTCACACTGGAGAGAACATTCCAACTTGGTCTGGAAGAGTAAGTAAAGTTTATCAGACAGAAAAAGGTTGTTAGGGTGTTCTAGAGAGAAGGAACAAAGTGCAAATTCGAGTGGCTGGAATTAAAATGGTTTCTTGGAGAAATGGATGGATGATCAGTGCAGCTGGAGCATAATGTTATATAACTAACCACCTTTCTACCTCTTCTTTCAACTGATAAACAAAGGAAAGCATCCTAAAAACTAACTTAAATCCTTCTTTCTCCTTATCTCGTCTCCATTCCCCATACCATGGAAACACAGACCTCTTTTATAATAACCCAGTGTTAAGAGGCTTGGTATATCAAGATTAGCAGATTTTACAGCATTGGATAAAACAGAGAAAGAAAAGTTAACAGCAAACACATCCCATGTGAGAGTCTGGATGCTCCAGCAGGTCCAGAATATGCAATTAAAGGACCAAAAATTGGTCCAGGAATATTTCAGTGGTGCTTCTACCATCATCCTAATCATTATTTTCTACCTTAATAAATATACTTATTTATCACATATCACATATACTATTTTTGGATTCTGTTCCAAGACAGGAAGTTCATTTTTTTATCCAAAGGGGAAGCCCTCTCCTTCTTCCCTGGGAAATTCCTGGGCAATCACCAAAACAGCAGTCACTGCAACACAGGGCACACTTGCACAAGCCTCTGGTCCATGGTGCTGGAGTGACTCACACTTCCAGATGGCCTTGTTAGGTTAGCCTTCATCCAGATTCCATTCTTGGCACCATTAACCTGATCTGGCATTGTCTCAATAAATAACTTTCTCTGTTATAAGGACTGGGGCTTTTACCCTTCTGAGAATAAATGTCCAATATTTTGCTGGGGTGAATGAGGCACTGTCACACCGCTCCATAGAACGTATGATGGGATCCGCACGTCTAACCGCTTCTTAAACAGTTTTAGACTTTACACCACTTTCTTAGGTACTGGGTATGGCTGATTTTTGTCTTCTTGCTGTTGGCACTATTAGTGGGATTGCTTTTTCTGCTTTCCCCAATGCTAGCAGAGGATTCAGCTTTAACTGTTTACTAAGGCAGTTACCACTTGACCATGTGTTTTGAGCTTACAAAATTTTGTTGTTACTCCTTTCTCACTTTCTTTGTCATTGTGGTTTATGCTTATGGTTTTCAGAAGGTAGAGGTGTTAAATGCATGTGTTAATTGCTCTATCTTTATCCAGACATCCCAATTTTTTCTTTTTTTACTATTCTAACTTGTCATTTATATATTTTCTTTTGTGAATTGTCTGAACACGTCTCTGATGATTTAACATCAAAGCTTTTGTGTTTTCCTTACTTATTTGCATGAGCTCTTTGTTACTGTATTAACCCCTGACCTCTAATATCTTTAGTTCAACTGATCTCAAAGCTCACTGAATTATCTGTGGTATCTGTGGTTTAGAACGTACACAGGTCATGTATTGCTTAGATGGAACAGATGTAATGAAACTTACTATGAATATTTCACCAAAATACATGTTTGTAAAATCATATAAAGAACAACCTTCTATCACTAGACTTTACCCTTATAACAGGCAAATATTGACCTCTAACTGTATTAATTCAATACAATTCCATGGAACATTTGGGATGTATGAAGCACCACATCCTAGAGAGTATAAATTTCAAGGGTCTGAGTCCCTTCCTTGCAGGATTTTTCAGGAGAAGACAGATCAATAATTATAAAGCAATGAAGGCTCATGTATATCAGAAGCACAAAGCTGAGGACAACTCCCTTGATCTGTGAGTTGAGGGAAACTTGGGAAGACTTTGGCGCTAAGGAGGTGGATCTTGAAAGATGAGTGGTGGTTTTGCCAGGCTGCAAAGGTGACAGAAGCCTTCCCAGGCTGAAATAAGAGAATGTGCACAATGTCACAGATGTAAAACAATGTGTATTTAGGGAATGGTGAGAAGTCTTTGGGGGCGTTGTTGAAGGTATAGAATATAACAAGTTGACACTAGACAGGATTTTAGAAAGAGAGTCTAACCTAACCCCCTCAATTTTACAGACTGGAAATCAGTCCTAGAGAAGTCACAAGTTGCCAAGATTCTCCTCTCAGTGACAGAAACAGGACTAGGTCATTATGTTCTGATATTTCTTAGGCATTTTTTATCATATCACACAGTTCCTTACGTCTCATTGTAGATACAGATTATTTTCCTGAGAGCAAGTACAAAAAGAACTGATCAGAAGATCTAGGAGGCACAATTAGCATACAATTCTAATCTATTGCTAGTGTAATGCTTTGTTGAGAAGGATTCTGAGGTCTACAGAAATAGCACGATTTCTTAATTATGTATATCTATGATGGGTACAGGATGAGGGAAATGTCACACAATTATTTTCCATGTATAGGAACGATGTAATGGGGAACAAGAAATGGAAAATAAGAAAGAAAAGAGTACACCACATATAATTTATGACTAATCTCATTTTGGCTTAGTTTATCTTATCAAATTTATTCTTTTGAAAAAGTCATTAAATGTTGGGTTAGAGTACCTGAAACCTCTCCCTTTTCAACTCATTTCTTGTTTTAGTTTGCTCTCTGGGACAGTGGATAGGCTTACTATTCGCTATGAGATTATGCAAAACTATTCTTTAATCACCTTGATTGCTTTCAAATAGAAAGTGTTATTTTTTTAAACTTTAAAATTGTGGGTATGTACATTTGTTGCAAAGGAAACTCATTCTGTCAGATTTTGTTTATCTTCTGACTTAAGTAATTAGGTATTTATTAATAGACTGCATTTCTTATAAATAAAAAAATCACAGATTTACTTCAAACATTTGCTTATTTGGAATCAGGTACAAAGAAAAAAATTTTCTATCATATGGAATTATTTCAAAATCTATTATTACTTCTTACAAATATAAAGCATACAAGAGATTCTCACCATTTTTCCAAGATGAACATTAGGAAGACATAAAAGTTACCTTTTAGAATACTATTTTATTTTTTCTAAACATTTCCCACAACCTATTTTTTTATCCATATTTTTCAGTTATACATATCTGTTTGCAGTCTTTAAAGACCCATACCATTTTTTTCTATGTGATTTAACCTAAAATGACATTCTCTGTAAATGGGGTAATTTATTTCTCCATTTTTCTATTTCCTGATGCTTGGCAGTCCTAAACGCCATTGCAGATCCTTCCAGAAAGCACTTTGCAAGAATCGTACTTTCCTTTGGAGCTCTGGAGCAACCTGCTGAAAATCCTTGGAGTAAACCAGAAGGAAGGCTAAAGAGACAAAAGAAAACTATAGCTTCCCTAAAGTTAATCAAACAGAATTCCCTGGCTCACTTTCACAATCAATGTAAACTAAAATGGCCACTTCACAACAGTAATTTCTATTCTACACAGTACATGCTTCACACTTTTATAAATAGGAAAACAACACATTTCTCCAGCTGTAAGTGGAGCTTCTTGGCAAATAAAAGAAAAACTTATTCCCATTAGTAAAAGTGGAGCTTAAATCTAGAGAACAAGTACTTTAAAAATCTAACAGGAAAAGTCTCTTATTTGTACTCTGTGTAAGCAATTAGGTTTCAGAATATTCCTATATAATCACAGAAAATACCAGCTAGACTGTTTAAAGTCTTCAGTGACAATAAGAGACACAGAAAAAAAAAAAATCTAACTCCCCCAACAATGCAAATATGGAAGCTAAGGAGCACCTGGTGACCATAAATGCATACCTTTACGAGTCTGACAATTTACATACAGTTCACACAATCAGCAAGTTTGATAAATATGATTATGACTCTCAAGTTGAAACAAATACTCTTTCCTAGGAGCAAAGAACTGCTATTGAGCACATGGTATTAATTTTCTTGCCAACTTATGCTTATAAAACTGAATCAGTGCTTAGCCTTAAAAATGCCAAATAACTCAGATTTTAGAATCATATATACCAGCTAATCTGCTCTGTTTCTCCCCACCCTGTCATTTCCCTCTTCTAAAACTCAAACAAGATAGTATGATTGACACAAATAAGAGCAAAAGTCATACCTTTCTTACTGCTATATGGTCTTATCTACAACACAGCATTTCTATATTTTACAAAAGATACCATAATTTGAAGCGATAATATAACCCAAAGTACTAATCTACAACATATGTATTAGGTGAAACATATTATTATTGCTGGAGTTGCCACCAATATGAAAACATGCTAACAACTAAATATAGGTTTATTTCCAATCTGGTGTTAAGAGCTAGAATTTTAAATATAATAAAAGTTGGGTTCAAAACTGCATGACTATTGGTTAAGTTATTTAACCAGGTCTCAGGTTTCTTATTTGTAAAGTTGTGATAGTTTTATAGGGCTCTTCTGAGTATTAAAAAGGCATTATATACAAAACTCTTAGCATAATGTCTACATAAAGGTAACAGTTAACAAAACGGACAACTAATACTGGCTAGCAGTTAGAGAACTGAAGTTTTAAATAAATGAAGGAGTTGTCCTTAAGGTGCATTCAATGCAACCATGATTTTTAACAATTCTTTTTTGTCACTTTGGTTTTCTAGGGGAAAAATTTCCCCCATTTTTCTCCCATTTGTTTTGAATTGTACAAGGGAGTTGTAGGCAGCTGGAGCAGTTACGCCATACTGTACATGCATAAGTCCGACAGCTGATTTTCAAGATTTGGCAAGAATTCCCAATAATTTATTGTCTCAGACACACCTGAGGGCTACCATATGCCTAGGATCAGTCAGTTGCACTAGGAGACTGCCTCAGGGCTAGGACAGGAGACTCGAGATGGCATCGGCCAGGAGCCTGCCCCCCCACCCATCAGACACCTGCCCCTCCCCCACCCTGAAGCAGCCACGTTCCACCTGTAGGTCAGAGGAGGTGCTCTTTCTTGCACAAGAAGGGCAAAGCCCAAAACCATCTTGGTAGTGTGGGTTTTGACCCAAACTTCTTAGCAGCCCTGAATTCCAAAAAATATTCTACAGCAGAGTTGCTGTTTCCTGATTGAGCATCTGAATCTTCCGTGGAGTTTGATGAGACCTAGGGGATGAATATTCTGTCCTCCAGAAATGTGATTCTATCTCCTTTAACCTCTTCTTCTCATGTCCATCTCCCTGCTTGTCGTCTTTCTTTCCATCTTTATAACTAGTTCACAGATTTAAAAACCAACGCAACAAACAAGCGTGCACAACAATGCAGTACGTACTGCCTGTAATACAAAAAATGTCCATCAATAGGAATATAATTAAATAAGAAATTTGACATACATGGTATGTGGTGATTTAAGAATATTGGTATAGATTTATATGTACTGGAATGTAATAATACATATTCTCCAAAACATATCAAACACAGGTCAGTCTTAGAAAAGCATGTGTAGTTTATCACTTTTGATTTTAAACATTTCCACAATTCAAATAACTGAATATTCAGCTAAAAATTCTGAAAGGTTATACACCAAACTGTATCCATCGTTAAGTGGTTCCTTCAAGGAAAGCAAGCCTAAAGGAGCATGGAGGAGGACTTTCCCATATTCCACAACGTTTTAAGTATTTTATGACATAAAAGTACTTATTACTTATGTAATAAAACTATGCATTGAAAGACAATCTCATGGTAGAAATATTAGGAAATACAGAAGTAGAGAAAATAAAGAAAAAGCGCATATACTTACTTCTACAACCCAATGTTCATTACTATTCAAAGTTAATATTTTTTCTATACATATATGCACACAGTAAATTTTTAAACATAACTGGGTCTCATCTCATTGACCTGATATTCTAAAATGTTTGAAATATTGAAAAAAGTTGATTTCTGTAAAGAAGCAGTAATAGGAACTGTTGGCCAAAGTAGGCTGTGGTTTCTTTCTGTACAACTTAAAGCTCAGCTGAAAACATGATGCATAGATGGTGCTATAGTCACACACACACACACACACACACGCACACGCACACACGTGTTTTCTATGTTCCCCATCCCAGTTGGGTTAGGGAAGCTGAAGACTGCCTGGAAGACTGCACTGTCTCAAGCTACTGACCTAATTCCTAGCATTTCAGTCCATTTCCTTCATGACCTCAGAATGTGTCATTGTAAATTCCTTAATAAGACAGCAGTTGCACATTTTGGAATGTGGATTCTGATACGTGGTTCAAGTCAATGTTATGGACGCTCCACTGGACCTCTGTGGGCCTCAGTTTCCTCATCTCTAAACTGACCTCTACAGTCCCTTCCAGTGTAAACAGTCTGTAATTTACTAAAAACCACAGAGAATCATGCGGAACTGTCCACCACAATATAGCCGGGTCTGAGTTCTTAAACTAATCCTCAAAGCTGAACTTCCTGCAAAAATGACTTCACTCCTTCATGGTGTGGGATTTGTCTCCATTCTCTAGGATGCTCACCAGATGGTGAAGGAGTGTATCTCTCCATCTACCAACATTTTCACATTGTTTTTTGCAGTTCATTACCTAAAGTTGTTAAAAACAAATACCAATCCTGTAAAAGCGAGTAGTCACCTGAAAATGTGGCTTTCTCCTTAGGAAAAACAGGGGCAAAACAGGGGTCCTAGACAGCTATCATGTGAGAGCAATGATACAGACGATCCCTGGTTTTGATTTTCTTTGAAGTTTATTGAAAACAAACTTGAATCTATACCAATCTTGACAGGCATGGAAGTCAGATTCACAAAGAGGAAATGTGAAGCTTCCCCAATGTTATGTTTAATCTTATAATACAATCATGAAACTCATAATTCAAGATCTGTACTATTAATATGAAGGAGAAAGTATATAAATTTATAATCTTACCCCCAATATAACTACATAAAATCTTAAAATTATAGCCTGATACTATCTGTCATTTTGAAGGGGCAGAATAAGAAAAGTTTTCATCAACATCCCAAGAAGTTTATGTGCTAGACATTTTTAATGAAACAGTGATAGACTAATTTCAAGTAAATATTAATACTCAAATTATTGATTCTTTTTATTGAAACTTTATAGAAAAATGAGGAGAAAGCATAGTCCTACCATCTCCAAGGATAATTCATGTTTTTAAATGCTGCTAGGTTATCCATAATATGAAAACTCATTTATGTTTTATTTGAAAAAAATTTAAGTCATCAAAATAGATGGTGGGAGCCAATTATGGCTTAAACAATATTTTATAAAAACTAGAAAATTTTTGAGAAAAATGACTAGAGTATCAATCATTGGTGTTCCCTATGTCAGAAGGGAACGTTGAATGCTGTCTTATCTTTAAGGAATAATAATTTCTTGCTATTCAGTTTTGCTTTTTATACGCATGTATACATGATAAGAAGCAGAAAAATAGGTCTGCTTTTAGCAGTCATGTATAAATTTTACTCAACATCAATTTCAAATTGTTTTGCTGTCAAATATTCTGAGTCTTTTGGGCAAAAAGAAATCAGGAAAGAAAATTGGATTTATTTATCTGACCTATCTATTAAATTCAATCCTCTTGTATGTACTTCCTCTACTTTTGTCCATATGGTTATACAATTATCACTGGGTGGCTGAATTACTGAACAGTTTTATGTATCTTTTCCTCAAAATCAAATTATTCTACAATGGTCCCCTATAGTATAAAATTGAATCCACGATCTTTTCCCTACCATTCAACAATGTCCATGATGCATCCCAGCATGCTTATTAGAAAGCTGACAGTAAAATAAAACTCCTAGTACAACAGGAATAGAAGAAGGGTTCCTTATTATGCTAGTGAATAGTTTTCATTCAATATCTATAATTAACAATGAAGCAAATCAGAAACAAGCCAAGGCTACCCACTGTCTCCAATTATTTAATGCTGCTCAGAAAATTCTAACCTAGGTAATTAAATAAGAAAACCAAATACGAAGTACAAAATGTTTGAAAGGAGGGTACAAAATTATATTTTCAGATGATAATTCTGCAACTCAAAATTTCAGGACAACCAACTAAAATGTACAAAAAAGACAGAACATTTTGATTTATAAGAAAGGCAGAACATTATAAAATGCATACCGTACACGACAGGCTTTCTATATACCAGCAATAACCAGTTAGAAAATAGAGAAAGTATCCCATTTACAATAGCATAAAACATACAAAATATCTAGAAATAAATTTAATAAAAGATATTAAATTCTTGTACAAATAATACTATAAAACGTCACTGAAGGACATTAAAAAAAACTAGAAAAATATACATATATCTAATTTCCTGGATGGGAAGACTCAATATTATAAAGACAGATTAATCTATAACTTTAAGGCAATTAACTTTGCTTTAAATGTTAAAAGGTTCTTAACTATGCAACTTGATTTACGATACCTACTTTCTTCTTGAAGACATTTTTCTTGGAACTCTGTGACAACTCTTTCTAATTTAGGCTGCCTGCTTTCTAGGCCTATTTCACTGTTGTCATCCTGGGATTTATTTTCGTAAGACAGCTGGCTTGGTTCCAGTGCTCTTTGTATCCTAGGTGAACTGTGTAGAATTCTTGTTGTTTTGTTGTGCCTGAATGTATCTTTGAGCAATATATATATCTTTTTCATTAGGAAGGATCTATAGGAAGTAAACTTGCAAACTTGAGCCCATATATGGGTTTTTTTTTCAGTTTTAATTTCTTTTTTTTTTTTTAACATCTTTATTGGAGTGTAAAGCCCATATATGTCTAAATGCATCTTTAGTTTGTCCCAACACTTGATAGTTTGGCTATCAACTTAGGGCTCTGCTTAATCTTCCTCAGAACTTTGAAACATTGCCTAGTCTGTCCCAGCTTCCAGCTTTGCTGATGAGAAGTCTGATACCTTTGAAAGATCCTTTGTTGTTCTCTAGAACCTTTTAGGATCAATTTCTCATCCTTGGAATTCCAAAATTTTATCAGCATGTGTCTCAGTTTGTTTTTTTTTCCCCTGTCAGGCATTGGATGAACCTTTCAATCTGAGGACTTGAATCACTCTTCATGTCAAGGGGTTTTTGTTTGTTTTTTCCAATTATTTTTTCCTGTTTCTTCTCACTTCCCTACTCCCATCTCACTCTTCCTATCTCTTTTCTACCATATTTTGTATCCCTCTCTTCTTGTTCTACATTCTGTGAGATTTTGTTTGACTAATTCAGTCTCCAAGCACACTCAGTCTTTTATCCAATCTTCCTATTTTTTTCAGCATCCTGCTCCTATTTCACAGAAACCTGAGCATACTTAATGAATGTACTCTTCCCCTAATCTCTGAAAATTTAATATTTTAAGGGTTTTTTCCTATACCTTTTATCATCTCTGTTTCTTCTGGAAACAGAAGACAAATTTTCTTTAGAAAAATACATTTGTTTTGTTCACTCATTAGTTTCTTTTTGTTCTTGCTATTGGTTTTCTTCAAATGTCTCATGATCCTTTGTTGACTGTGAATATTTATAATTTAAGAACTAGGAGTTTCTCAGGAGTTTCATAAGTAGTTGTGTAGCACTTGTACACTGCTTAATTAGCAACTTAATGCAATTTCAATCAAAATTCTAGTAGAATTTTTTTGGGAGGGCTTCACAAATTGATTATAAAATTAATTTTTATAATATTTAAAGTAATATTTATAAATCAAGACCAAGTGGGAAAAACTGGAAAATTGTGAAAAATAAGATTAAGAGGGCACATGTTATCCCAGATACTAAAATGTATTTTTTATACATACTAATTATACCATGGTGCTTTTTATATAGGAACAGTCTATAAAGATTAAAAACAGAACCAGCCACCCTTAAAATTAGTAAAATAGAGAAGCGACATCTCAAGCCAATAAGGAAACTATGGATTATTTAATAAATAGTGTTCTGAAAATCTAAGAAACCTAGGTAAAGACTATCACAGCCCTGACTTACAATAAAATATATTGCATAATTATTAAAAATTTAAACATGTAATGTAAATCCATAAAGGACTGAAGTAAAACATAGGTATGTATATTGGGGTAGGAAAAGACTTGCTAAGGATATATCAAATATATCTATATACTTTAATATATAGGCTATATATAAAGAGTTTAAAACTTCTGTTTATTAAAATAAAGTATCCATAAATGGGAAAATATAAATGGGGCTGGGATGGTAGGAGAACAAAGAATAAAATATTCAGAGATACTTAAAAACAATATTGTATATATAAAATCATTCCAACTTTGCAAGGACATCTATACAGGAGAGTAAAAGATAAACAAGTTAATGAAGAACGAACTCTTATTGTCCCCATTTTACACGTGAGAAAACTGAGGCTCAGAGGTTATATAACTTGCTGAGGATCACACAGCTAAAAGTGGGGAGCTGGAATTTGAACCTAAGGAGTTCGGTTTCAGAGCCCATCTTTCAGCCCTGCGCTGTCCTGCCTACTCCAGCCAACCCTCTTGTACACATTTTACATCTCTTATAAGACTGTTTATAACGTCTCCCAACCCAGAATCCATACCTCTTCCTTTCTTTCTGCCCTACCTATTCCACTTGTTTTTCCATACCCAGTTCAATTACCTTCTCCACACAGGTTTTCTAACAATTCAGACCTTCTTGGAATTCTCTCCTACCTTGGATTTGGGAACCACTCTCCTGATTTTCTGCCTACTTCTCAGTCACTCTTTTTCAATCTCTTTATTGGATTCATCTTTCTCTACACTTCTTTTCTCGCCCTACTCATTGCCCCTGTGAGTAAATTACCCCCAAAACTGCAATATCTACCTACTTATGTTTTGAAAACTACAGTTTAAATTGCTCTTCCATATTCCAGCAATCTCCACCTGAATGTGCACAGACACCTCACACTCCATATTTCCAACACTGGTACTTACTCTGTCTGCTACCTTGCTATGGAGAGATCTCTTACTGAGATGCCACAATCACTCACCCAGTTACTGATGCCAGAAATCCAAGCATGCTCCTTGAGTCCTCTCTCTCTCAAGCCCAAACCCCTGGACATCACTAAGTTCTGACTGTTTTACTTCATAAATAACTATTGGATTTATTTCTTCTCTTTTGAATTCCCTTAGTTCAAGTCCTCTTTGTTTCGTGTGTGATTATTGCAGTTTTCCTGGTGCCTGTCTTTCCCCTATTCACCCTGATTCTATCTCCATATCAGCATTTCTCAAATTTAAGAGGTCACAGATTTCTAAGTACACTTTACAACTCTCAGAGGGTGCCTATATGAGAAATTTTATAGCTAAAAGTTACACACCTTGACAATTCCAATGCACTCAATAGGTGTTTGTTAAATGGACCAATGACCTCGATCTATATTTATCTTTCTTTTTCCTACTGCAATTCATTCATTAATTCATTCACTAATAATCATTTATTTGTTAGTGTGAGTGAACACAAAGGTGAATTAGACATCATCCTGGCCCCTATAGAGCATATTTTTTTTTCTCTAATCATTTAGTCATGTAGGTCTTAGCGTCAAAAGAATAGCAAGAACTCATAATATCTTCTCTGTTCCTCACAGTTCTTAGACCATTGTAGAAATTTAATCCATATTTGTGGAATAGCCTCATTTTGCCTTTAGACGATGCCTATTAACGTACACTTACACCAGAAGACCCTGCTGCGTGGAAACCCCCAGTGTTATACTTCAAGCAATTGTGGCAACTTACAGATTTTCTGGCGTAAATGTACTAAGTGGGCTGGAGGATGCAATTATGAGTTCAGAAAAGAAACAGAGGCTGTGCATGATTTCAGGTTATCAGCTTAGCTCTGAGGGTGATACGGTTTCATCAAGATAAATAGACTAATCTGTATTGAGTTCTAGTCAACATTATGTATTAGTTTTACAATGTTTAGGGATTAATTATTCTATATTTATAGATGAAGAAATCAAAGCTATTAATCTAGGCTGATAGGTATGATTACAAAAATCACTTTTAGTTCTGGCAGCTCTACCTCTTATTTCTGGTAACATGTTATTGCTCTTTAAGAGTAAATAATCAGAAAAGATCGCAACAGAGCTAACATTTATTGAGCACTTATATTGGATGATCTGTTTTTAGCACCTTTTTTTTTTTTTTTTTTTTTTGCGGTACGCAGGCCTCTCACTGTTGTGGCCTCTCCCGCTGTGGAGCACAGGCTCCGGACATGCAGGCTCAGCGGCCATGGCTCACGGGCCCAGTCGCTCCGCGGCACGTGGGATCTTCCCGGACCAGGGCACGAACCCGTGTCCCCTACATCAGCAGGCGGACTCTCAACCACTGCGCCACCAGGGAAGCCCTACCATCTCTTTTATACACAAGAGCAACAATAAGGAAAAATATCTCTAAGGCAGTCCCAAATTATAAAAATGTTGAGAAGGGATGCAAAATATTATAGGATAGGAAACAAGAACAATGACACTGAATCCAAACTAATATTTGCATTCTATATACTATAGATTCTCAGAAGTTTCCATCATTGAGTCCTCTAGAGTATTATTAGCCTTTCTCATTTACAGGTTGTGGCACAGATTGTATCTACGGGGCCTTTGGTTTCCTAAACGGTGCTTGAAAATGCCTTTTAGAAAACACTTGTCATGAAGAAGCATAACAACAGCAAAAAGAAAGTTCAAATATCCACTAAACATATGAAAGAGCACTCACCCTCATTAGTAATCAGGGAAATGCAATGATCTCATTATAAAATCTCCATATTTGAAACAAATTAGAAAGTCTAACAATACGATATGATTTTTGGCTAAGATGTGGAGTTACAGGAATTCTCATACACTTTTTATGCACTTTATCAAATACTTTCCCCTTACACAGCAAGGTTAAAGACATGCATGACCCCAGATTCCATTTCTTGGTACATTCCCCCACAGAAATGCATGCTAATAAACACTAAGATACGTGTAAATGAAAATCCATAATATCTTTATTCATAATATTTTCCAGCTGGAAACTGCCCAACTTCCTAACAAGAGGAGATTGGACAAATAAATTGTGGTTACTTTATACAACAGAACACGATATAGTCATGAAAATGTGTGGTCCTCAGCTACATGCAATATTGATGAATATTACCAGTATAACATTGTGTAAAAGAAGCAAAACATAAAAGTATCCACGAGATGAGCCTATTTACATAAAATACAAAAAACAAACTAAATTGAACTCCTTTGTTTTGGGATGGATGCATAAGTGGTAAACCATACCATAAAGACAAGCAGGAAAAGAAAAAATTCGGACAGTAGTTATCTCTTTGGAGATAGGAAACAGAAACAGGGTGCTTCAGAGGGATGATTAAAATAGGTGTTTACTTTAAAATTATTGGTTAAACTTAACCCTTACGTTTTATGTACTTCTATAAATGTTTGTTATAGTTCATGATTTTAAAATTTACAAAGATACTATGAAGCTATGGTAATCAAGGCATGTGGTATTGGAGAAGGAACAAATAGATCAATGGAACAGAACAGACAGCTCCTAAATAGATCCATATAAATACAGTCAACTGATCTTTGACAAAGAAGCATGATCTTCAACAAAGGCAATACAATGGAGGAAAGATGTTATTTTCAATAAATGGCACTGGAAGAACTAGACATTGCAAAATAATAATAATAATAGTCATCTAGACACAGACTTTATAAAATTAACTTCACAAAAATTAACTCAAAATGGGTAACAGACCTAAATGTAAAACACAAACTATAAAATTCCTAGAACATAACATAGGAGAAAAACATGACCTTGGGTTTCATCATGACTTTTTAGATACAACACTAAAGGCATAATCCATGAGAGAAATAATCGATAATCTAGACTTCATTAAAATTTCTCTTCTGTGAAAGACAATGTTAAGAGAATGAGAAGACAAGCCACAGACTGGGGAGAAAATATTTGCAAATGACATATCTGATAAAGAACTGTCATTCAGAGTATACAAAGAAATCTTAAAACTCAACAGTAAGAAAACAAGTAAGTTGATTAAAAAATAGGTGAATTCCTTAAGAGGTGCATTTCATAAGCATATGAAAAGTGGCTCTAAATAAGTCATCAAGGAAATGCAAGTTAAAACAATGAGACACCACTACACACCTATTAGAATGGCCAAAGTGTTAACGCCAAGTGCTGGAGAGGATGTGGAGAAGCAAGAGGCACTCTCATTCATTGCTGGTGGGAATGCACAATGGTTTGGCCACTTTAGAAGACAGTGTGGCAGTTTCTTACAAAACTAAACATACTTTTACCATGTGATCCAGCAATAGCACTACTTGGTAGTTATCCCCCAAACACTGAAAACTTATGTCCACACAAAAATCTATACATATATGTTTATTGCAGCCTTATTCATAATTGCCAAAACTTGGAAGCACTAAGCTATCCTTCAGTAGGTGAGTGGATCAGTAAACTGTGGTACATCCAGACAATGGAGTATTATTCAGCACTGAAAAGAAATGAGCTCTCAAGCCTTGAAAAAACATGGAGGAAACTTAAATGTATATTACTAAGTGAAAGAAGCCAAACTGAAAAGGTTACATGCTATATGATTCTAGCTATATGACTTCTGGAAAAGACAAAAACTACAGAGACAGTGTTAAAAAAATCAGTGGTTGCCAGTGGGGGAAGGGAGGGGAGGAAGGCATAACAGGTGGAACACAGAGGATTTTTAGGGCAGTGAGAATACTGTGTATGAAAGTATAATGGTGGATACACGTCATTATACATTTCTCCCAACCCAAGAGTGAGCCCTAATGTAAACTGTGGACTTTGGGTGATAATGATGTATCAGTGTAGGTTCATCAGTTGTAACAAATGTACCACTCTGGTGGGGTGGGTTGATAATAGGGAGGCTATGCATATATGGGGGTAGGGTATACATGGGAAATCTCTTCCACTCAATTCTGCTGTCAACCTAAAACTGCTCTAGAAAATAAAGTCTATTTAAAAAATAAAAACAGAAGACAAAAACCTGAACACATGTGGCTTCTTGGAAGTTCACAAAAATTTTACAAAGCCTAAAAAAGATTAATTTGTGGAAACTTTTAGTTCTATTTCATCTGTATAAGTGCTGATGAAGACCACCTGGTGAATGATTTAGAGGTTTAACATAAAGAGTCTCCTTAAATAATATGTACTTACGGGGTGGGGGGGAACCCGAAGTCAAAATAGCAAAAGGAAAAGCACTGAAGACCTTTCTCTCCAAAACTGCCAAGCAAGTCTGGTTTAACTGAAATTGATGGCAAAGACAACAGAGCACACAATTGAATTTTAATCTTAATGATCTCTAAGCTATGTTTGAAACATAAACATACATGTGAGAGTTCTTCAAGATGTTGGACATGAATCTTCATGCTTTGCTTATGAATCTCTTTTAACAAGCTTTGGTGGGGGAATTTTTTCTTCCAGATGTTTGGTGTTGTACAGACACAACCTCCATCTCTCTACATATGATTTAAAACACAGTTGGGGGCGTGGGCTGAATTGGGAGATTGGTACTGACATATATACACTATTGATACTATGCATAAAATAGATAACTAATGAGAACCTACGGTATAGCACAGGGAACTCTACTCAATGCTCTGCTGTGACCTAAATGAGAAGGAAATCCAAAAAAGAAGAGATATACATATACATATAGCTGATTCACTTGCTGTACAGTATAAACTAACACGATGTCATAAAGCAACTATATGCCAATGAATATTAAAAGAAAAACCACAGGGCTTCCCTGGTAGTGCAGTGGTTGAGAGTCCGCCTGCCGATGCAGGGGACACGGGTTCGTGCCCCGGTCTGGGAAGATCCCACATGCCACGGAGCGGCTGGGCCCATGAGCCATGGCCGCTGAGCCTGCGCATCCGGAGCCTGTGCTCCGTAATGGGAGAGGCCACAACAGTGAGAGGCCCGCATACCGCAAAAAAAAAAAAAGTAAAACCACAGTTGTAAAGAGCATATTTATTTTACAAAATGGTAAGAGGGCAGAATTCAAATAGATGGTCTATAGGTTTGTAAAATGATGAGTACCTAAGTCTCATAAAGTCCTACAGATAGTACCTATTCATCTGAAGAAAGTTCTCTTACTACTTTTCAAACCTGAAAGAATTTTCTAGTCTTAAAACATTATTAAATAGGCCAATTAATAATTTTGGTAGAAAAGAAAGTCTCCTAAATCACAGACATGAAAAGTATTGTTTTCAGATACATTTTCATTTAAAATCCCTGTTTAAGCAATTTACAGGAGACAAGATAGTTTAGTGGTTGAGAGGATGGTCTCTGGAGTCAGACTTGGATTTAAATCCCAGCTCTACCATTTACTAACTTAGACAAGTCATATTACCTCTCTATGTCTCAGTGCCTACCTCCTGGTGTTCTTATAAGGACAAAAATAAATGTCCCACGTAAAGAACTTTTTGCAAAACTCCAAGCACATAATGAGCACTCAATAAATGTCAGCTATCGTCAGCATCAGGACCTTCTAGAATCTTGCTATCTTTCATCCAACTTGTTTGATCACTTTTTTTCTAAGTCCTCTTCCAAGCCACCTTCCTCCTCAGCTATAGTTTCCCTGGATTTCTAGCGAAGATGGGGAAACTATACATGCTTATCTTCTCTTTCTGACACCTCACTAAAATGAAAGTAAGGGAATAAAAACACACAAAGGCACAGATAATGAGGGAGGAGAGATCATCAAAGGAGAAATTTCAACGATTTTTAGAAAGGAGAGAGTGGATGAGAAGTAGAAACTGCCTTAGCACAATTGAGAAGATGATTACAGAGAGCAAATTCCAAGGGAAAGTGAACCAACACGTTCTACCCAACCCAGAGATGCAGAGCTTAGAGGCAGCATACACTAAGGAAGGCAGGAGTTTAGTGAGAGGCTGAAAGTACATTAAAATTATATGGAGACTTTGGATCCCAACTATTTCCCTCTCCTGTTGGAGACTAAATCTTACCTTTTTTGGAGAAAGTAAGCTAGAGAGACATCAAACTGAGGACATCAGGCACTGTGGCAAACAAGGTGACACCCAAGGTTGAAAAACAGATGCTTAACTACACAGTTCCCAGTAAGACATACAACCTCCTTATAAGCCATGTTCCCCAAACACTAGCAGTCAGGTATATGCCCTCAGTTGCATATCTTCCAGGCAGAAATTGGAGAATCTTGTCATGATGACACTTCAGAATTCCCAAAGAATAACTCAACTGAACAACCAATCATGCTATAGTGAAACTCTGCAGTTGACAAGCCCCATCCATGTTCAAAGAACTTTGGTGGTATATTTGTTGTTGTTATCATCGTTGTTTTTTGGTTGTCTTTGTGTGTGTGTGTGTGTGTGTGTGTGTGTGTGTGTGGTGTGAGATCTTTAAATATGAATGGACAGCCTCTTGAGGAAATTATCCAGAATAAAGAAGAGAGACTAGTATAAGCAGACCACATCAACTGAATAAAGAAATCCACAGGAAACAGACAGAGGAAAACCTCTAGAGAACTATCATTTGTGTACAAAGATAATGCATTCCTGACATAAGAATAGATGCTGTTAAAAAGGCAACAGCAGAGGACAAGAAAGTACTGAAATTGAAAAATAAAATGGCCAAAATGAAAATTTTAATAGAAAGGTTGGAAGATAAATTTGAAGAAATTTCTATAAGGTATAACAAAACACCAAAGAGATGAAAAAGAAGAAGAAAAAAGTGAGGTGATTAAAGGATCTGATCTAGGAGGTCCAACATTCAACTAACGACCCCGAGGAAGAGAAAACAGAGAAAATGGAAAAGGTAAAATTATCGATGAACTAAGAAAAGAAAACAAATCCAGAATTAAAGGACCCATGTGTCTAGAGTGAAAAGATCTAGTGTGCGCCCAGGACGGGGGGGGGGGGGGGGGGGGGGGGGGGGGGGGATGAACACCCAGACCAAGACAATTGATCATGAAGTGTAGAGATATCAGGGATGAAGAGAAGTTCATAACATTTTTTTCCAAAGAAAAATAGGTTTTGAATAGACATTGGGATGTCACCAATGTTAGAAAACAATGGAAGGATGCTTGCAAAATGTTGAGAAAGTATATTTGTAACTTACAATTCAATTACAGTTAAACCATGCCTGAGATGCCCGAGGGTTCAAATGAAGGACTGGTGGAACCCAAGTAGACACAAAAGATGCCCCAAGAGGGAATCTCAGAAGCTAGGTTTTATCCTCAACTTTGAAGCTAAATGCAGAAACACAGGAATGAATGATGGGTACTCTTAGCACTTCTCTGAGACTCTGGAGTCCTGAGACAATTTCTTTTTTGCTAACATCATTGGGTCAGGGTCTCAAGAGGCTGAGCAAAGTGATGAACTTTGACTGACTTTATGCTTCTGAAAAAGTGTACTGTTATTTTCATACAGCTGATACCTCTGAAAAGATGGGTCAGTGAGCAATATGCAGTAAACAATGAAAGCCCAATACTCATTCTGAAGTCAGTTTCGCTTAGACTTTGTATATTACCAGCAAATTTTGCAAGTCATTAAAAAAATAAAAAAGAAGGACTTTTGCTAGTAACTAATGACCCAGCATTCAACTCTCTTGTATGGCAAAAGTGGAGAAGTGACTGTTTATTTTTATGCTTATTAAGTTACAAGGGAAACATTGTATTTACAATCCCATAATGTGGTGTTTTTAGATGCTAATTCTTACCTAAAAAGGAATGGGACAAAAAATAGACTAAGACAAAAAACAAAAACCCTCCTTGGTATGCTAGTATTCTTTTACAAAAGATCCAGGTTATCACAGTAATTGATTCCCTCTTTTACACTAGGGGTATTACTATATTAAGCAGCTAAAGGATAAACTTAGGTAACAGTGGAGCTATAGTTCTTTCAGAAATGAGATAATTAAATAGCTATGTGTGCCAAGAAAACTGAACATATCTATTGTACCCTCTCATTATTTCTGGCCACCTACCAGCAGTCAGTAAACTTGGGTAACCACCTTCTTCTGATATCACTTCAAGTCTACTCTTGAGTTCTTCTGGTATTACCTCAGCTACCAGAAAAAAAAAAAAATGAAGAAAATATTTTCTTCACTATGTATACAATATGCTCGGCTGTTTATAACATTCAAGTTTCTCCCCCCTAATTTTCCATCCCATTTTTATAATTGGCTAAGACTGATAATAATAGATTAACAAGTATGAAATCATTTTAATAATCATTCCTACTTAAAATAAGGAGAGTTTCCAAAAACTAAACCTGAAACAGAATCCAGTCCAAGCTGTCAAACAGGCTATGCCGGTGGTTCTCAACTCATTCCTGATGAGGAATGATTGCTTTTTATTTCCCTCAAATGTTCTTTATTCATTTCACAAATGTTACTTAATTGTGTATCATGTACAAAGCACTGTGCTGGTTACTGCAGAGAAAAGTAAGAAGATAAAAACATCTAGTGTTTTCCTTCAAGATGGAGATAAGTGATCTGTGTGGGAGTCTGTTGTAGGGGCATCAAGTTGTGAACAAAGGTGGGCCCTAGTGATGGTTAACTTGATAATTAGTGTAATGTGGTTTGTTTGCCCTGCTCCCTTTGCTGTGGCAGTCCTTCTGAGCTATAAACAGACGTAACTGGCCTAGAGTTCAGGCATGCAATAAGACTTCAGAATTTACTAGTTAGCTGTGATTGATCTGTCATGAAGTCCATACACAATGAGAAGCTGCTATCTCATGAAGAAATAGGCCTGTATCACTAGTGAGCAATTGGTCGTTACGGATGCCCAGCATTCAGTTTTCCTTTCCTTGGAAAACAATACCCTGATTCCCTTCAGGGAACCTGCTCACTGTTAGGTGGGGTCACTGTGATTGGTTGTAGTGTCTACAACCTTATTGTATGGGAGCTACTAGAGAGAGAAGCTCTTTTTTTTTGTTGGATGAAAAACCTGGAAAGATACAGCTCTAGGATTCTGACATTGGTGCTGTCCCCAGGTGTATGGAAATGGGATGAAGCCAAAATTGGAGAGAGCTCTGATAATAGGACCCATAGACTAACCCTCATAAACAAGTCTAATCCAAATGGTACCCATACTTTACCTAAAACCTCATGGAACCCCATTAAGTGGAGAGATGACGTCATCAATATACAACATATAGGAGAAATGCAGCCAGGACATTTTTTTTTTCGGTATGGGAGCCTCTCACCGTTGTGGCCTCTCCCGTTGCGGAGCACAGGCTCCGGACGCGCAGGCTCAGCGGCCATGGCTCACGGGCCCAGCCGCTCCACGGCATGTGGGATCTTCCCAGACCGGGGCATGAACCCGTGTCCCCTGCATCAGCAGGCAGACTCTCAACCACTGCGCCACCAGGGAAGCCCAGCCAGGACATTTTAATGAGTGTGAAAACAAGTGTGTAACAACTGCTTATGGGTGTGTGATATGTCGATGTTGCTTTTTAAATTGACTAGAGAGTATGCTCAAGGGAATGGAAGAAACAGAGTTGGCTATCAATGAGGGGAAATATTTCAGTAAATGTAAAACTTCAAAATAGATTTTTAAAAAAGAAATTTTCTCTCTCTGAAAGTGGATATGGAACTGGAAAATGACAAAGGTTGTGATTATTGACACACACAGGTCAACAAGCAAAACCAACCAAACAGGAAAACTTTAAGATATGTGAAAATGGAAGCAACTCTTCTGATACCCACAAAACACAACTTTACGAGACTGCCTGGGTTATGTCTTCTGACTGGTAGGTGATAACGTCATGTTGGTACTTTTATTTAAACCACAGCAACGTCTGTCTTCCTAAAAAACAGTTGCGGTACTTTAGAAAAGTACAATATGAAGTTTCAGACTAGTGCTGGGCTTAACAGAGCTTTAACAGGTTTTCAAAGCACCTGCACACTAGATTTCACAAATATCCCATCCCTCCTAACACCTCCACTCTGAACATACATGAAAACAAATCACAACAAAGCACTGCCATTGAAGAACACTATTACCTGCAAATTATAATCTGGGAAAGAGAATCACTGAAGCAAAACTTAAAAAAAGAATCGTATAATTATCTTAGGAGAGAATTTTTTTCTTACATATAAATTTTCTTCCCAATGAGTATGCACGAAAGCAACCTATGGGCACTCATGTGGTTTCTTTTTAGACTTTGCCTGCTTATTTTAAAGAATAGAGGAGAAGAATCTGCTTAAAAGCCAAACGCACTGATAAATGTTTACCGATAAAATCTTCCAGATGGGACTACTTTCAAGGAAGGTCAATTACAAGCCTCATGTCTCTCCTTTTAATGATATCCTTTAATGATCCCCTTCCTCTCCCAGAAAATTAAATCATAAAAACAACTTAGTCTGAGAATGACCCAGTAATCCTCATAATCACATTGCAATGACAGACAAGGAGATCAAAGCACAGGTGCACTGAAAACTAGAGGTTTCCATTCTATTAAAATGTGAACTTGCTACAAACTAAGATCAAAAGTACTTTTAGCTCCCCAAATCCCAACAACTTCCAATATTTAAAAAATTCTGTAGTTTCCTTGATTAATAAACAGCCCTTGATTTTCTCCCTCCCAGTTTGTACCAAACATTGGCAATTCTTTACATATTGTGGCTGTGTTTTCATAAATTCATTCATTAATTAATTTTAGATATTTGGTGAATTATGTTGCACCTCACAGCACCAAAAACTTCCAGGTTTATTATAAGCTATTGTCTCCCAAATTGCAAAGAGAGAACCTAGTGATGTAAAATTATATAAAGGTAACCTGATACCAATATATTAGTTAGAAATTGAATTAGGTGGCTAGTAGTGGCTTCAGTGAGAGAGGTTTATTTTTGTCTCATATGAAGAAAATCC
The DNA here is from genome assembly GCF_963924675.1 of Phocoena phocoena. Taxonomy (NCBI): domain Eukaryota; kingdom Metazoa; phylum Chordata; class Mammalia; order Artiodactyla; family Phocoenidae; genus Phocoena; species Phocoena phocoena. The sequence goes on from NC_089221.1 coordinate 46,371,689, forward strand.
AGAGGTAGGCCAAGGTTGAATGATGACACTATTTTCACCAGAGAACCAGGCTCCTATTATCTTTCTGCTCCACCATCCTTAAGATATGCCTTGTATTCTTAAGACCATTCAGGTTGCAAGATGGCCACTGGTGCTCCAGTCATCACATGAACTGTCCCAAGTCAATGCTACAGGAAGAGGAGCAAGGGTAAAAGGGAGTGCTTCTGGGCAGGAGCTCCCTCTGCTTACATTTCATTAGCTACACCTATTTCTAAGGGAGGCTAAGAAATGTTGTCTTTAGGCTTGGCAGATGCCACCCAATATAATTAAGATTCACTTTGTAACCATCATTATACTGGTCACCAACTGAACAAATTTGTTGAGGATATTTAGTCATCATTAGCAGTCTCTGCCATACCACAGAATCGCTGATTTCTCAATATTGGGTGGAATTTGGTCTGATCCCTTGCTTACAGATAGAGAAACTGAGAACAGAAAGATTAAAAAGTTTGCCCCAAACTACAGAACCAGTTAGCAAAAGAACTAGGAGCAGAATTCACACACTTGATCTATCACTAAAGATCTCGTCCTTTGACAACAATGCAAACTCCAACGAGGTTAGCGGTTAGCGCAGGAACTTCAGCTAACCAGCATGAATAATAACACATCTTAATTCCTGGGCCAACCTGGTGACTCACACTGCAGGCTTTACGGTTATAACTGCTCACAAGCTGTAACATCCACCCTCTTTGGTTATAAAGTGAGAATCACCATATTTACCACAAGTCATATACGTGTTTATATTGACACTAAATTACCAAGAAAATGAGAGCTATGCCTTATAATGTGACAGTTATGTTTGTAGGAAAGCAGAATGTTCCACATTCACGGGCAAAAATTGGTACTTGAACTTTATGAGTGGACTCCAGATTTTTTATGGTGGTGGCTTTTTAAGCACACACACACACATTATTATGGTGTCTCCTGAAACTGACATTCTCAAAATAGTGTCCACCATTATACAAAGGAGGTTTGAATGTTTTGAAGCCTTTTTTCTTTTAAGCTATTTCTTCTAATCCTCTTATCTCTTCCTCCACTACAGTCATCAATCACTTCCTCACACTCTCCTCCCAGCAGCATTCTCAACCAAATATAACCACGATGGTAAGTCATTACTGTATACTTTCTTCAGTGCTTTGAACTACATAGGCTCCTGCTCTCATGTTTTACTTGTTTTATGGCTTAAGCGTGTTGAGAGCAGGGTCTATACCATCTTTATTGTCCATAACACTCAGCATATGGTACAGATTCCAATTTTCTTTCACAATGTCATGCTTAGCACGTTTTAATGCTCTCCCAAACTGGTCTCCCTCCCTGTTTCCAGGGGCTTCACTGATCCTTTTTTCTCAGTCTCATTCACTACCTATTCCACCTAGGTCACCTAAGTGATTTCTCAAAAATATAGAACACAGCAAGCTATACTTATATTTGGTGGTGCACCACTATCTGTGAATATAAGTTAAAACATTTGGAAGGTGGCCTCCACCTGCATTCATATTTAATCTTATTCCTTTCCTTTCCACCTGTTTGTACCCTATATACTACTAGCTACTCAGAAATAATCATCTCTTTTTTCACATGTCTGTGACTTTATAATGCTGTTCCCTGTCTGAAATGCCCTTCTTTCTTTTATTTATGGAGAGGTTCCAAATGGCCTCTAGGGTGTAAGTCAATTACTATCTACAGTATGTATATCCAGCCTTTTCTAGAAGACAGGGAAACTCGGACAGCAAACTTGAGTATATCTTTACAAGCACTTCCAGTATTACAGCTATTCTACTGAGTTTGGAAAACCCTCTGAGTGTAGAGGTTGTGTTATTTCATCTTGCTGTGGGTCCCAGTTCTGACACACAGGAGATACTCAATAGTCTGCTAAATGAATAACTGTCAGTTTCCCTAACTAACCTTGAATACTTTTCTTTGGAGTCTACCTGCTTGTCATAATAGATCTTGTCTCACTTGATTCTACATCCACAGAGGCTGGCATAATACTTAGATGTAAATATTGTCACATCTCTTTTGTTTTTCCAGTTAATTACTGGAGCCTTTCAGTAGGAAATCCAGTCTCACCCTCCTTGAAAACTCCCCCTTCTTGGTTATTCAGTCTGAAATAGAGCCTTGCTCCTAAACTTCAGGCGGAGAGAGGACTGCCAATTAGCATGAAGGCTTCTGCCATCGCCATGTGGTATCACAGCTGAACACTGGCCCTGTGAAGTTCTATGATCTGCTGGTTCAGGACTCCCCTGGCTTCTAGGATGGACCAGCCTCAAACACCAAGACTGTAGCTCTTTGATCACTCTCACTTATTTAGACAAAAATCAGCCCTCATCATCAACCTTAGGTCATTGCCTAGAGCAGGCAGCCCAGGCTTCCCCTTCATCCTGATGTGTTAACCCCTTCAAGGCCTGTTGTATCAACATTCTCTCCTGACCACAGACCGTGTGACGCCACCTTGATCCATTTAATGTGTTTCTCTTACTTCTCATTTCAGAGAGAAAGCTGAGGGTTCAGTCTCTTTTTCTCCTAGTACACTCCCAAATTCTTAGGTAAATTGGTCTACTCTCCCTTTAAATATTGCCAAGGAGAGGGGCAGGTTTTAATGAAAAGGGGGAGCTCTTTTCACACTCTTTCTCTGAAGAAAGAGATGCCTGGCCTAATATTTACATAACTAAGGGACTTCACTTAGTGGTTTTTTTCAAAAACTAATAAATAAATGAACCCCCAAGAGGTTTCCAATAATAGACTGAGAAGTGCAAGCATACAGTCAGAATTTCTGCCTCTCAAGTCATCCTCTTACATATGCATGAAGATGCTTACTGAAGTTACCAGTCATTTTTTCCAAGTCCTTTTTTCGTAGGACCAGTAATTTATGACCATAAACACAAGGTAGGATTAGGACAGTTGAGCAACTCTTGTCCTAATTGTGCTTTCCTGCGTGGCCAAGGAAACAGTGAGTCTGATAATCAACCATTTAAAAAAGGTGCATGGCCCTACCAATCTAGTAAGGCAAAAAGAGATTCATTCCATAGCGAAGATCTGGCATTCCAGGGTTGGACTGGAGCAGCAGAGGACAAATACAATAACAATAAATTTCAATTAGATGACAAAGTCAGCCATAGATCACTGTGCCAGCAGTGTCTTTTCTACTAAGGACTGGGAAAGGTGGCTATATGGAAAAGGAATTAAAAAAAAAAAAGTTGATACATGCATATGTATAACTGATTCACTTTGTTGAACACCTGAAACTAACACAACAGTGTAAATCAACTATACTCCAATAAAAATTTTAAAAAAACCCAAAAGAACTGGGAAAGGTAAGCTTCAAATTCATCTTGTGTTTGTTCAAAGAAGACACAGAGTCCTTTCTTCAAATGTATCCACCCAGTTGAGCTTTATATAACATAATCCAGGGAGATTGCCCCGAAGTGCATTCATTTTTTTGCAATTTTAATGTCTCTAAATTCTAGGTGTGTTTAACAATCAATGGCATTTTGGATTTGACCAATTAAAGCAATTAATCAAATATTTTCACTTAAGTGAAATACTTTAAAAAGGTAAAAATGACAACCTAAAATTGTCCAAACATCCGGGTTCCATCCCCAGCATTAGGATGTGACTATCTTAGCACAGCAGAGACACAGACAAGAGCAGTAGGTGAAGATGAATTGGAGTGAAGTATCAGGTTTGCCGAAAAGTTCGTTTGCGTTTTCCATAACACCTTGTGGAAAAACCCAAATGAACTTTTTGGCCAACCCGATAGTTCTCAAAGGGAGTTTCCCATCTAGCAGCCCATCAGCATCCACATCACTTGAGAACTTGTTAGAAACGCAAAATTCTCAGGTCCGACCTCAGAAGTATTGAATCATAATCCTTGGGGTATAAAGCCCTGCAATCTGTGTTTTAACAAAATCTCTGGGCATTAAGTTTGAGAACCAGTCCTATAATAGTAAAGAAGGCACTTGTTCAGTGTCTATTTGGCATATCTGAGTCGGGGTGGGGGCAGAGTACTAATATTTCAACCCACTGGCAAGGCTCCCATAAGGAGAGGAAGATTTTAAGACCCACTACAGGGAGGTACTTCTTTCAAGTCCGTCAGTTTCTGGGTTCTGACTCCCTATGCATGAAAGCACCTTCTGATTAGGAGTTTGCTTCCCAGGTGGATGAATTACAAGGAGAGAATTAACTGATCCGGCTAATATAGTATCCTATCTACTCAGCAATGTATTTCTCACTGTAAATTACTTCATTAGTGTCCTTCTTTTTGCATGAAGTTCTTGAGTTCTGAATATCAGTAAGAGCACTCAACCTAACTGGGTTCTGAGAAAATAAAAATTCTGAACCTGGGAAACTAAAGGTCAGTCCTGAAATTTATGTATATTGTGAAGACACTACCCGGAAGGGCCCACTATGTATCCAAGCTATTTAAATGGACTATTTACCAGGTCAAGAGAAGTGGAGAATTAAGGGCAGCTGGGTCAAGACTGCAAACTGGCAGTCTTCCGGCCAGATGTGGTCCACAGATGTGGTTTGGCCCACACACATTGTTTAAAAATTGGGAAATTTCACATAAAATTCTGGAATTCTTCCTGTCTTAAAAAAGCTAAAGATTTGACATTAGGGAACCCACATCCTGGCCCTTCAACAAGAGCCTGGAGCCGAACAGAAGTTGCTTCCTTCAGATGGGCTATTCCCTCTAGTTTGCCATAGTCCCTACCACTCCTTCTTGTCTGATAGCTGCCCAGCTCGTCCTTTTACATTACCTGTCTGACCCTTCATGCATTTAAGTTTGAGGACCACTGATCCATATAAATAGTTTTCATGAAATAAATAATTAAGATGATTTTAAAAGAAAATCACTCAGAAAATTAACTTTATTTTGTAACTTCATAGCTATTTGTGTAAATATGTGGACAAGGGTGTAGACGTTAGTTATTTTAAAAACAGACAAAATATCGAGGGCAAAAGTTGTCGTGATAGAGGAGAAAGACTACTGGACTGGGCCTCTAATATCTAGATGTACTTCTGCCACTTAACTAAGTGTAAAGTTATCCCTGAGCCTCAGTTGATATATCTGTTATAAGGGAATGACTATATCTACCACATATAGGGTTTATTGTGATAATTAAATTAGATAATTGTATGTTCAAATTCATGACATACCATAGACCCTCAAAAACCTTTGCTGAATTAAAATTTGGCTGTTTCATTACCTGTGTTTTACTTTAGAAATTATACCTAACACAGATAAACTTTTTGGGAAAATTCAAAATTAACCCTTCAAAAGCCTTACTCTGCAATGAGATAAAGGGATAAACATTACTGACTATAAACTATAAATCATGAACTATGTTGGGTGCTTTATACAGACTGTCCCATTATGGCAATACTATGAGTTAGCATTACCCCTCTCTTACACATTAAAAACCAAGGCTCAAAAAGTTTAGGTAATTTATCCAAAGTCATACAGCAGGTGTTGATAACCAGGGTCCATCTTACTCCAAAGCCTTTCCATATGAGAACTTTAGCGCTTCTCAAACTAGCTTGGTTATAAGCTTGGGACACTAGTTAAAATGCAAGTTCTTCTATTCCTTCCCAAGCTACTCAATCAGATTTGAAGAGGAGTAGCCTGGGAATCTGCATGTTGTATCAGAGGCTCAGCTAATTCTTAATAATAGCAAGGAAACACTGCTTGAGAAAGCTGACAAAGAGTCGAAGTAAGCAGAGAAAGAACTGCTTTGTATTATTTTTAATGGGAGGAAGGAGGGAGGGAAAGAATCTTGGAGCTAAGGTCTATCCATTTGCAGGATAATGAGAATGCACTTTCTAGATGGGTTCTTTCTTTCTAACTGCACCCAGGCTGTTGAATGCAAACACAAGGAGCCAGCCAACAGGAAGCCCGGCTTGCCACTGCAGAGGAGTAAAGCACTTTGAACTACAGGCATCTTGTACACCCAAATTACATGCTGTGATACACATAGTATTTGAGTTGTTCCGCAATACAGAAGCCAATTATTCTTGGCACACACTTCTATCATGCTATCCAAATTACCATGCCTCACATGTGGAACGGTGCCACATCAAATGCACCAAGCCATAAATTCCCTAAACTCTTAGAGATGAAAGTCAAATGTTGGAGAGAAAGAGTGTTTGGTACACACACCATAGAGCAGAAAAGATGTCTAATTTGGTACTGCTAGATTTCCCATGAGAAACGGGAACAGAAAATTCTGCCTTAGAAAATTTTCAGATTATAAACTGGATTTTTCCAATGTAATTCAGCATAAGCGCTGCATTTTCAGTTTTTAGTAAAGTTATTTCTTCCATAATATTCATCTTAAAATAATTAATTTTCTGGCCTCTCCCTGTAAATGTTTTTAAATACAGTAGAGAAGCACAGACACTAAAACAAAGAATAGAGGCTGTAGGTACCATAAATTCTGTTGGGAATCACAGAAACTATACATATGTCCTGAATAGTAGTGCTGTTTAATACTCAGACAAACTAATTGACTCACTCTCCCACTCCTAGCGCCTTGCAAATTCTGAAGTTAAGAGACTTACTCAAAACTGTTAGGTGATATTAAAATATAAATCTTACGGTAATTGTTAATGGGATTATAGAAAATTTAAAACGCAAATCCTTAAAGTTTGAAAAACAGGAAAGTGAGGTATTAGATGCACCAGTTCTAGGTTTCTTAAGCTTTAATGTCCTTAGGAATCTCCCAGGGATCTTGTTAAAATGCAGGTTCCGATTTTTTTTTTTTTTAAGATTTTGTTGTTGTTGTGGACCATTTTTTAAAGTGTTTATTGAATTTGTTACAGTATTGCTCCTGTTTTTTTTATGTTTTGGTTTTTTGGTCCTAAGGCATGTGGGATCTTAGCTCCCCGACCAGGGATCGAACCCACACTCCCTGCACTGGAAGGGGAAGTCTTAACCACTGGACCGCCAGGGAAGTCCCCAGGTTCTGATTTAACAGGTCTGCCTTTTCGAGTTTCTCACGAGTGCCCAGCTGATGCTCACACTGCTGGTCCAGGGTTCACATGAGAGGTAGCAAGTCCACCAGTTTAAGAAAGCTCATGTTGGTGAAGTTTCCAGAGAGATGACAGGGAATCTCAGGTAGGAGAGTTTGTAGCATAATGTTAGTGTTAACTAGAAGTATAAGGCAAAGATGAAAGACAAGAGTGAAGCATTTATGTAAATGTCCAATTTCTCCAGAAGAAACTGATTGCATATGAAGTACAAAAGTAATCTTATTTCTGGATTAGTAAGGGAGGAATGCTAAGAGGGTAAGCAGATTTACAATCAATATATAATTGGGGTTCTTCAACTTTAAAAACATGACTGGACTAACTCCCCAGAAAAATGCAGATATGAAATGTGTACCCACATTTATACGTATAATTTCAGAAGGTTCACTGAACTTCCTTCTGAATGGCATAAGCCACCATGGGGCCCACAGATCACAAATTAAGACTACCAATGTACATAGTTGGGGCAGGGGAAAAATCCATAGTTTAACAGTAATAGAGGGTAACTTCAAATCTGCTGTGTATTTGATCGATGATACTATTGTGTAAAGGCTGATGGTTCTTCAATCATTTCCATAAAATATAAATTGGTGGAAATGTATATTTTTCCAACGTAAGAGATGAAGCTTCTTTGTGATAGGCAAAGGGAAATCACCATATAAAGAAATTAAGTATATACTATTTTGGAAAAACGCAAGACAAAAAAAATCCAGGTATGAAAATTACTGTCTAGAAAAGGGATTTCTAAAGATGTAAAAGGTAATTGTTGTTTTATGCTGGTGCTCCATATTGGTTTTTTACTGCAATAGTTTTAAGCATCTCGCTACCTGTCTCCTTATACTAGTGAGAAATTATAAATATGTAGGGTTATCATGGAAAAGGCACAGAGAACCAGTTTATTTTTCAAAAGCTATTGATCACTTAATCTTAGATTAGCAGCTTAGAATCTAGAAAGGGAGCTACACCTGTGTGCGTTGTTTGTAAAACTCTTATGTCAAGGCATGATATGAAATACAGACATGACGCCATGAGAGTACTGAGTACTGAGAATACTGATAAGGGCATGATTCTTTCCAGCATGAGATAAGGGGATGTGTCAAGGAAACAGACGCAGAAGTAGCTTTGAGCCGGACCCGGAAGAATGAATAGGATTTCAGTAAATGGAGAAGTCAAGGGAAGGCACTGCAGGAAATGGGGCTCACGTTAGCAAAACATTACAGAGGTGGGGTGGGAGGAATATGCAGTTTGGACCAACGAGAGTATGATATGCTATTACATTTGTCGTAATATTACTACTTGTATAGTCTCCTCTCCTTGAATCAGGACTGGGCCTGGGACTGGCTTTAACCTACAGAAGGCGGCAAAATTGGCCAGGTGCCAGTTCTGGGCTTACACATTAAGAAGTCCTGGGAGCCCTGAGCTGCCAAGTAAGGAAGTCTGAACACCTTGCTGGAGAGACCACATGGAGAGGGAGGAAGGACCCGGGACTCGGTGAAGAGAGACAGCTTCACGGAGGTAAGGTCATCTCAGCTGAGCCCCCAGCCTCTAGTCAACCAGCCAATTGAATGCAGCCACATTCAGGACTACAGGAAGCCCAGAAGAACTGCCCAGCTGGGCCCAGGGCTGACTGCAGAATACAATGGTTGTTTTCTAGGACACCACTCTTTGGAAGAGTTTGTTATGCAGCCATAGAAAACTGAAACAGAGCATATATCCATATTTTAAATCAGCACCTTCTTCCCGTTGCGGAGCACAGGCTCCGGACGCGCAGGCTCAGCGGCCATGGCTCACGGGCCCAGCCGCCCCACGGCACGTGGGATCTTCCCGGACCGGGGCACGAACCCGTGTCCCCTGCTTCGGCAGGCGGACTCTCAACCACTGCGCCACCAGGGAAGCCCAGCACCTTCTTTTGATGAATATAAAACTCATACACCTACCTGGAGATTCAGATTTAGCCCTGTCCTTCTACACACACACTAGTCAAAACTGGTTTTGAACCTTACTATTAGAGTTGAGTGCACAAAATTCTAGGATTTTTTTCTTTTTTACAAATAAAAATTATTTTAAAAGTGATCAGGCTTTTCAAACAACACTCCCTGCATCACCCCTCCTTCTGCCCGTCCTAGACAATAGCACCTTATTCAGATTACAGAGTATGTGTGCATTTGTGCATGTGTGTATGTGTTGTGTTGTCTAGACATATTCACATGGAATGAGTAAAGAATTCCTTATGTGTGATACATGATCATCTTTTCTATCCTATTCCATTTCTTCTTTTCTATCCTACTCCATTTCTTCTTTTCTTCCTGCTGGTTGTGACCCACTAAACTGATTTCATAATGCATAAGTAGGTTAAGCCCCTCAGTTTGAAAGACAGTTGTCCTAAGAATCATTAATCAATCAATATACATTCATTAAACCCTATATGTTCCATGCATTGTTTTAACTCTTGGGTACAGCAGTAAAAAAACAAACATAGTTTCTTCTTTCATGGGCAAATTAATCATTAAACAGTAACAACAACAAAATATGCACAAAGGATGATTTCATTTCGTTTGTGATAAATGCTGGGAAGGAAAAGCATGGGTACCATAAAAAGCCATAAGGAGACTCCACTGACTGTGGAGTGTGGAAGTGGATCTGTTCATGGATGCCAAGTTAGGGCAATGCCAAAGCAATAGAGGTCAGTCTTTAGACAAAGCATTTCCAGACTTTCTGGCCTGCCCATGGCTAGCAGAGGAACACAGCAGGAGGTGCTGAAAGAGCCAAGGGGGGCCTAGGCCGGGCTGAAGCTCTATCCAGTCCTAAAGCTGGGTGCAGTGCTGGCACATGCCTTTAGCTTGCTGGGCCCAGCTCTTATTCAGCATTTTGTCAATTCTTGGTCTGCTGGGTCTGGAGAAAAGAGTGCAAGGGGGCAACATTGAAGTATTCCTCTTAGAGTCCAGAAATGGATGAAATAAAATCATCTACCATATTTCAGGATGGAATTACGAGATTGATCCAGAGTTATGCAAAATCATCTGCAAGAGACACCCACGTTGAACCCAGACAGTAACTGGTCAAGGTGTTGACACATCTGGAGAAAGAATGCTCCCATTAAAGGGGGGGGGGGGTGGCTAGCAAGTAAATTGGAGAAAAAGGTGACTTGACTTGTGCCCCTTGGGAAGAGGGGGTGCCTGTGTGGGCCCAGGGAGTGAGCCTGTCCTCCTGAAAAAGACTGTCCTTCCTGCTCACCTGGATGTCCTAGGTCCTCAAAACCAGGAGACAGTAAACCTTCTGATCATGTGTGACTCTGCTTATTCTAAATCCACACTGTGTAGGCGCTTGGCCTTTGGAACTTACCTGTAGAGGGAGAATGTGTGCACTAATCAACTGATAATTCTAGCTTTAAGGCTCCTCTGGGTATGGACACCAAGGGGGTAAAGTGGCGGGGGGGCGTGCAGTGGTGGTGGGATGAATTGGGAGATTGGGATTGACATATATACACGAATATGTATAAAATAGATAACTAATAAGAACATTCTGTATAAAAAAAATAAAATAAATGAAATCTTCTGGGCTTTGAAAGTGGCAGTCAGCATTCCTGAGAAGCACAATATCACCTTTCTAAGACTGCATGGTTGACAGGCAAACCCTGGAATACAGTTAATTCACCAAGGAAAATACTACTCTGTAAGGGTCTGTCTGGGTGGCCAACTGTCCCTCCCCAGGCAGCAACCCTAGGTAATCCTCCGCCCCCAACACACACACCATTTTTCATGTAAAATTTCTACAGGGATAGTAGCTCCAGCAGCTCTGTAGCACACTACCTTCTGCTGAACGCTGCCCGTGTACCAGGCATTGTGCCGAGCACTGTGTGGATTATCTCGTTTAATCCTCCTACTAAGGGTGCTGCTATTATTATTCCTCTTTTCCGACAATGGAAACTGAGGTTAGGAGGCAAGAGGTATCAAGAGTAGTGATGACAGGGCTGGGATTCAGAGCAGTGTGACTCCAGAGCGGGCACCTGGGACCCATACTATAGGATGTTGCCTCCCGCTGATGCCGATGCACCGAGGAGGACTGTCTAGAAGTGCATTCGTTTCCAAACTCTAGCTTGTGAAGTTTGTTTTCTTTGAAGGGAGAAGGGAGAACAAAGGACCTCTACCTGTATGCTTTGATGATCTACGCACCTTTCTTGGTGTCACACAGGACTTGGATGCTTTCTCCTCTGGGTTCACCAATGCTTCACCCAAATGAGAGAGAAGTAGCTCAGCTCCCTATCCATAATCCCATCTTTTCTCCTTCTTGTTTTTCTGTGATCTCACAGGGGATGGTTCCTGCCTATTTTTAATTTGTTTCAATTTGGCTCCTTCCAACCTACGACTGAGCGAGCATGAGGCTGGAACTAGAAGATGGTCAGCAAAATGCGGGCTTATCCTTGGGGAACTTCCTGTAGTTTCCTAAGGTGATAATAGAAAGCTACTTTTGGAGAGGTTCTTGGGGTGATGACTGTCCCCCTGGATGCCTCCTACTGTGTAAGTGTCCTAATGCAGGACTGGACATTTACACAAACGTCAATCAGTACTAAGACATTATTTTTCCAAAAATGTCATCCTTTCTTTTAAAATATTTATTAAGTTTGGGGTATCTGAATGTGTCCTCTACCTCCATTTTCCTATCCTAAATCCAGAGGGAATTAGGCAGCCAGAGACCAAGACCACAGCTTTCAGGCACCAAAGGGCTGATGTCTCCGATGTGTCTGATCTCCTAATGAAACCTCTTGACTGGGGACATGGATTTGGCAATGAGAACAATGCTCTTAATGGGAAGCCACTGAAGCCAAATCATCTCTATAAGAGACACTGAGTAGGGTGATTATTCATTTATTCAAGAATGTACAGAGCACCTACCATGACCAAAGCACTGTTCTATATATGTCTGTACCAGTGAACCCAACAGGCAAAGATCCTTGCCCACAAGGAGCTCACAGTCTGATGGGGAGAGACACTAAATAATAAATGTAATAAATTATGTCAGAAGGAAAGACATGGTATGAAAGCAAACAAACATACAAATAGTAGAGCAGGGACAGGGAATGGAGAAAATTCAGGATGCAGTTAAAAATAGTATGGTCACGGTTGGCCTCATGGGGAAGATGAGACATGAGCAGAAACTTGCAGAAAATTAGGGAACTGGCCTGAAGGTAGTGGAAAGAAGACCATTCCATACAGCACCAAGGTCTTAAGACACATGAGTGCCTGATGTTCTCAAAGATCAGCAACGAGGCTGGTGTGGCTGGAGCTGAGTGAATGAGGGGAGAAGAATGGGGAAGAAGGTCAGAGATGAAAGAGGTACGAAGTCAGGTTGGACGCTGTAAGCCACAACAAGCACTTTGATCCGCATTGGCTGCTGTCTTAGAACAGACTGTAGTGCAGCAAGGGTAGAAGCAGAGAGACCTATTAGAGGCCACTGCAATCATCCAGGTCAGACAAGATGATGGCTTGCAACAGGAGAAGAAACTGGAGGTGGGGAGATGGACTTGGGCTCTGGGTATATTTTGACAGTAGGGGCTTCAGGACCCCTGATGGATTGGAAATGAGATGCAACAGAAAGAAGACACACAAGGGGACTTCCTGGTGGCACAGTGGATAAGACTCCGGGCTCCCAATGCAAGGGGCCCGGGTTCGATCCCTCGTTAGGGAACTAAATCCCACATGCGTGCCACAGCTAAGAGTTCAAATGCCACAACTAAGAAGCCCACAAGGACTTCCCTGGTGGAGCAGTGGTTGAGAGTCTGCCTGCCAATGCAGGGGACGCAGGTTCGTGCCCCGGTCCGGGAGAATCCCATGTGCCGCAGAGCGGCTGGGCCGTGAGCCATGGCCAATGAGCCTGTGCGTCCAGAGCCTGGGCTCCACAACGGGAGAGGCCACAGCAGTGAGAGGCCCGCGTACCGCACAAAAAAAAAAGGAAGCCCACAAGCTGCAACTAAGGAGCCCACAATCCACAACTAAGAAGCCCTGGAGCTGCAACTAAGCAGTCCGCCTGCCGCAACTAAGGAGCCCATGTGCTGCAACTAGGGAGCCTGCCTGCTGCAACTAGACCTGGTGCAACCAAATAAATAAATAGTAAAAAGAAAAGAAAAGAAAAGAAAGAAGACACACAAAGATATCCCCAAACTTTGGTCTGAGCAAGAGAGATGGGGAAGATATGATTAGAGCAAATTGGGAAGAGGTTGGGAATATCTGGAGATCAGCCCTCCCCTCCCCTCCCCTTCCCTCCCCTTCGCTTCTTTCTTTCCTTCCCTCCTTCCTCCCTTCCTTCCCTCCATCCTTCTTTTATTCCTTCCACCCCGCTCTTCCTTATTTCCTTCTTTCCATGCACATCTACAAATGCCAGACATTATACCTTGAGATACAACAGACTCAATGCATCTCACCAGCAAACAGAATGTGAATGACAGAATGAGGCAGTGATGAATTGATGGCAGGGCACCTCCTGCATTCTATCACTCACCTCTTAAAAATTTAGCTTCTGATATTAACAGATTTGAGGAAGTCACAATTTTTTAACCATAATTTGGAAAATGTAGCAAAACTTCCATATCGATTCTACTTAGAAAATTATGTTAAACCTGAAATTAGGGTTCCATCGTTAAGTGGTTGGCACATTTTTTTGCCCACCATATTATCAAAAACAAACCAACCAGAATAACCACTGATATGAATGAAACATTCATTACTATCTCATAGAAATGGCATCTTTTTTGTTTCTCTCTCCACTATCCATTAAAGATTTCAAGAACTCAACTAACTACATTATTTATTGGTTTTATTCTAAGAAATTGACTGCTAAGTGGTACATTCCAGTAGAAAGGACGCCCTAGGGTACAACAAAAGGCAGCTTAGCATTGCTGTCAGGAGACTGATCTCTGGAACAGACTGCCCAAGTTTGATTCCAGACTCTGTTTTGTATTACCTATGTGTCCCTGGGCTAGTTATTTAACCTCTCTGTGTCTCAGTTTCCACAACTATAAAATAAGAACAATAATTTATCCAGCCTCACAAATTTATGGTGAGGATTATGCAAAGTCCTTAGAACAGTGGGGCACACAGAAAGCACTCAACTGATGGTACTACTTATTGAGTGTAATTAGGCTAATCTTACTGCTACTACCATCCACCAAGGAATTCTCTCCTCCCTTCGCAGGAGCTTATTTTCGTATTTGATGTTATATGCCTTTTTTTCTTTCTCATTTGCAATAATTTCTTTCTTAAGGAAAGAGCAAGGAGGGAAAGAAAGTTGAGAAAGACAATATAAATGCTCAATACTGTTGGTTAAATAACACTATTAGGGGCTTCCCTGGTGGCGCAGTGGTTGAGAATCTGCCTGCCAATGCAGGGGACACAGGTTCGAGCCCTGGTCTGGGAAGATCCCACATGCCGCAGAGCAAATGGGCCCGTGAGCCACAACTACTGAGCCTGGGCATCTGGAGCCTGTGCTCCGCAACAAGAGAGGCCGCGATAGTGAGAAGGCTCGTGCACCGTGAGGAAGAGTGGCCCCCGCTCGCTGCAACTAGAGAAAGCCCTCGCACAGAAATGAAGACCCAACACAGTCAAAAATAAATAAATAAAATTTAAGGGAAAAAAAAAGGTAAGGAATTTCTCTGTATTAAAAAAATTAAAAAAAAAATAACACTATTGGCTTGAACGCAAACAATTTCAAAAATAATTTTGAAGAAGTATATTTTGAAGCAGAAAAGTGTTCAAGATTTTTTTGTCAGACAGAAAACAAACTTATGGTTACCAAAGGGGAAAGGTGGGGATGGTGGAGGGATAAGTTAGGAATTTGAGAGTAACATATACACAATACTATATACAAAATAGATAAACAACAAGGACCTACTGTATGGCACAGGGAGCTATACTTAATATTCTGTAATAACCTATATGTGAAAAGAATCTGAAAAAGGTTCATATATATATATATATGAATCACTTTGCTGTACACCTGAAACTAATACATTATAAATCAACTATACTTCAATTTAAAAAATAAATTTTAAAAAAGATTTTTTTTGTTAAATGAAAAAACTGTTGCAATGGTAAATGGTCAAATATTATGATTTCATTAAAAATATGCAGAAGTACACAAACATTTGGAAGGCTATGAAGCAAATAGTAACAATGGTCATCTCTGCACGTCTAGGTCTGTAGAGGTTTTAACATTTTTTGTGACTCATTTTTATTTCATTTTCTGAACATGAGTGAAGTGCTCAAATGACTGAGTAGTGAGACCAACTGAGATAAATAAAAAGGAAGAAATTTAGGGGAAAAGCTAAATTTGACTTTGGATATAAAGAATTTGATAAACCTGTGAGATACTCAGGTGGGAAATTCCAATAAATAGTTGAGTTTTCAAGCTTTATGGAAGAGGCTAAGATAGACTTGGATGTGAATTTAGGAGTTATCAGCATAGAGGTGGTAGTTAAAATAACAAGAATGCATGAGTAGATCCTGGGGAACATGAAGAGTGAGGAGTGAGGAGAGCTCACTGAGAACAGGATCCTGGAAACACCAAGGTATTTCCACCAAGGTGGAAGGGTGGAGGAAGAGGAATCGAAATCAAGGAGGGAGACAGAAAGAATGCAAGACCTCAAGCCAGGAGGACAGACAGACAAGTGCCTTAGAGAAACCTAGTAAGAAATGAGCTGAAAAGTATTTGTTTTGGCAGTTAGATCAGAGGAACCATAGTTGCAATAGAGTTGTAGGACAGCAAGCTGACTGCAGGTGAATTGAGGAATAAAAGGGAGGGAAAGAAAATGGAGGTAGTGAGTATAAACTCTTTCTAAAAGTGTGTGTGAGAAAATCAATAGAGGTATGGTTGACACAGAATCAAAGGAGAAGGGAGTTTTTTCCCTTAGGAAGTGAGGAACTCAACCAGTCTGAAGAAGAAGAAACCAGCAGAGAGTAGGTCAAAGTGAGAATATGATGGATGGAGCAATAGCCAGGGGAAATATTGAAGGGGACAGGTTTAGGTTTGGAGTATTCCCCCTTATTATTAAGTGCATAAAATAGAAATCTCTCTATCATATTACATAGAAAATCAATACAGAGTGAGCAGAATGTAAGTTAGCCTTTTTTTTCATGACTTGGTGCCATCAATTTGAACATCAATTGTTATACTCGGCTGTCCAGATAGAGATGCTGTTACTGTTTCTCAAAACAGGTTGACCTTATTGTCCCCTTCCAAAAGGCCCCAGACAGCTGTGCTTTTTTGGTTGATTTTGATAGACTTTCTGCTTCAGGCTATCATTTGTCACTTGACTACTATGAGTTGTGGTTTTCCCTGGAATCTCCTACCCACCCTTTTCTAATTTGCTCATCCGATTATGGAAGGCTTGGAAACACATAACCAAGTGTGTATGAACCATCACTAAAAGATGGGTATACATTTCTCTTGCTAATGAAGTGCGTTATCTTTACCGGGTGAAGTTGCGAACATCTATTTTGGGTACTCAGAGACCTGTGTTGCTTTCTTCTTGGTGCTGATCTTCATTATAGGAGAAAAGGGATGCTGTGAGGGCTGGGGAGCTGAATTCTTAATAGTCAGAATGTATATTGCTGTCAATAATTGAGGTATATGTATATATCATGTTTACCAAAACACAGTGTGTATATATAGAGAAGAGGCTGATGGAATACTCTGAGCTTATTTATCAAGAGTTACTGCCCTTCTACAAAACTTACATAGCTAGTTTGTGGAACTATCTCATCAGCATCTTCTGCAAGCCATAATCTATGATTACATAAATAATTAACAACAGTTTTAAAATAAATTTGCAATGATTTTGGTTCTGTTTAGATACCCAACAACGTAACTTCTACAATATTCTGGCAGATTTATAATTATTATTGGAAAACACACTTCTTATCTCAGAGAGTCGGTGCCTTAATGCTTGCTGGAGTCCTAACTAATAAATATATAGCCAAAAACTGTGTAAAGTTCAGGAAATGAAATGGGAATTTTTGCCCAGATTCATTATCAACCTGTTTTCAGCATGTATGGTACTAAGCTGTATTATAATGTACTTTGCTTGAGCAAATATATTCAAGAAATTAAAATGGCATAAAGCATATAATTCCCCACTGTATAATTAGAGTAAACAAGAAGGAATGAATTTCAGAAAGCTCATCCCTTGGATCTCTTTATAATGT
The DNA here is from genome assembly GCF_963924675.1 of Phocoena phocoena. Lineage (NCBI taxonomy): Eukaryota > Metazoa > Chordata > Mammalia > Artiodactyla > Phocoenidae > Phocoena > Phocoena phocoena. The sequence continues at coordinate 46,388,953 of NC_089221.1, forward strand.
ACATGAGATGTGTAATTTACATTCTACAGTGAGGACACAGCAAAATTTTTGCCCTCTGACCCTGATTTACCAAATTTATGCAGCTCAAACCTGCTCAGACAGGTTTTGAAAATAACATTTGCCAAGAGCATGTGCAAACGTGCTCAGTGAACATCTACGTACACGTGTTTTACTACCTTTCCTTTCTTTCTCACTCTGAGTGCTTTTAAAAATCAGCATAACTGCAATTAAAAAAGCCACACAGGGCTTCCCTGGTGGCTCAGTGGTTAAGAATCCACTTGCCAATGCAGGGGACACGGGTTCCAGCCCTGGTCCGGGAAGATCCCACATGCTGCAGAGCAACTAAGCCCCTGCACCACAACTACTGAGCCCACGTGCCACAACTACTGAGCCTGCGCACCTAGAGCCCATGCTCTGCAACAAGAGAAGCCACCGCAATGTGAAGCCAGTGCACCGCGACGAAGAGTAGCCCCCACTCGCCACAACTAGAGAAAAGCCGTGCGCAGCAATGAAGACCCAACGTAGCCAAAAAAAAAAAAAAAAAAAAAAAAAGCCACAACTGCACTGTTATTGAATTACAAAGCAATGTGTGTCAGAAAACACCCTCAGAGTTTTTAAGAGAGTCCAAAGAAAGATGCTCTGCATGTACTCCACGGCTGCAGGAATTCTGGTGAAAGGAGATACAGACCCAGAGCTGTTTGAATGATGATTGTGAAGCCAGACAAGAGGTGGGAGAAGGACTGGAAAGCTTGGAAAGTTGCATTGGCCCGGAGAAGGATGGGGGCAGGAGTGTAAGATGAAAGGGAAGAAAAGACAACAGGAATGAGACAGGTTGCAGATGTGCTGCTGGGGTAGACCTCCTATTCTAAGTATCCATGTTTCAAACAAGTTTTTTTAAAAGTTCAAAGAAAGATAACTTTCTGCAAGATGAGAGCTTGCTTTAGGCACCTGGTTTTAAATAATTAACAACAGTTGATAATTATTCAATATCATCATTAGCAACAATAATGGCGAGACTAATACCAATAAAAATACTTTACATATGCCGTGGGTTTGTGTGCCAACTCCATCTGAATTCAGTTTCTCTACACTTAGTCACTATTACTTCACTGCCTTCACAGTGGCTTTACCCAACACTCTAGGCTACAATTCCTCAACATGGGAGTTGTTACAAAATTCCAAGATTGGGGCTTCCCTGGTGGCGCAGTGGTTGAGAGTCCGTCTGCCGATGCAGGGGACATGGGTTCGTGCCCCGGTCCGGGAAGATCCCACGTGCCATGGAGCGGCTGGGCCCGTGAGCCATGGCCGCTGGGCCTGTGCGTCCGGAGCCTGTGATTCGCAACGGGAGAGGCCACAGCAGTGAGAGGCCCGCGTACCGCAAAAAAAAAAAAAAAAAAAAGTCAAAAGCAAAATTCCAAGATTGCAGCTAAGTTGAATTACTCTTATTTGCACAAGGTAGCTCTCATTGGCATATTACTCTATTCTGGGGTCTCACTGCTATCAGTTATTCATTTTATTGTCAGATAAATTTTTCTAAAATATTGTTTTTGTGAAAATATTGCTATGCCCATCTGTGTCCAAAAACCATTAATGACTGTCTACTAACTTTAGGTTAATGTCCAAAACATCATAGTTTGACTGGCCAAGGCTTTCACAACCTAAATCCCTTCTAACCTCACTCATCTGGACTTCTGCTACAAGACTGTCACTTTGTCACATACATCCCTGATTCAACATCTGTCCATCTCATTTGGGATGGCTGTTCCTCTCTATCTATTTAAATACTTTATCCATAAGACCCAACTCAAGCCTTGCTTCCTCCATGGAGCATATCCTGACTAATCTAGCTCTCAAAGATCTCCTCTTCTTCCTCTTCCTCTTTTCCTTCATATCTATATGATTTATTGGTTCTATTATTTATTTGACCTTAAGAATTACAGAATTACTGTTGCAGTGATATTCTGGGACTGACTGTTGTCAATTGTTAACTACTCAAGAATTTTGCAAAAGGACTGTTAAACCAATGGTAGCTTGAAATCAGCCATGGTGGGAGTATTTAAATGATGGCAATAGGCCAACACCGCAATCAGGTTTTGTTGTGTTTGTTTGATTGCTTTTTGGTGGGAAAAGGGGGAAAGGAGAGAACTGGTCTACCAGCACACCACTGCAACAGACTCTCCAATCTAACTCTCCTTACTACAATTAAAATATTGTGTCAATTCCCTATTACAGAGAGCCAATATAAATTTAAATACTTCCAGGACTAAGTAACCCATGACTTCCCAAGGAATTAAATTCCAACGTGGATGTATATCCATGGATCAAAATTGAACTGTAGACTCCACAGTAGCTAGCTATATCTCCTCTATATTTTGTATTCTTTATGGTGCCCAGCACAGTATATAATGAAGAGAAGATCATTCTACCTTTCTAGCTTCAGTTTCCAGGGCTCCACACTGCCCTTTCACTTCTAGCCTTAGAACCTTGGAGCTGTTTCCCAAACATCTTAGGTATTTCTTAAGTTTGTAACTTTCCACAGGCCACTTCCCCAGTTTGGCTGGCCCAAGCCATTGAAGCCCTACCTCCACTGAGTGGCCTTTGTGACTTCAATAACTCCACTTTAAACACATTGTATTTTCATTGTCTGTTGACCTGTCTATCTCTCCACTACACAGCAAGCTGTGTAAATGTTAAATCCTATCTTTTCCCCAGGTCTGAGATGCCTGGCACGTAGAAGGTGCTCCAATAAATATTTGTTGACAGGGAACACAGCAATTCAGATAAATGAATAAAGCCATTTATATAAGGTAGGTCTGCTTTGGCACTTGTTCACAGCACTGATGACTCTAATGAATGGGCCTCAGTGACTTTGCTACACTGTTTTTTTTTTTTTTTTTTTTTTTTATTTTTTATTTTGCGGTACGTGGGCCTCTCACTGTTGTGGCCTCTCCCGTTGCGGAGCACAGGCTCCAGATGCGCAGGCTCAGCGGCCATGGCTCCCGGGCCCAGCTGCTCCGCGACATGTGGGATCTTCCCGGACCGGGGCACGAACCCGTGTCCCCTGCATCGGCAGGCGGACTCCCAACCACTGCGCCACCAGGGAAGCCCATGCTACACTGTTTTTTAAATATACAAAGTAACTGTCAGGACATGAATTTCAAAGACAGAATTTATTCACATCTCACTGTGAGAGATGAGCACTGCTTTCTTTCTATGCACCATCCAGTGTGCCTGACCGCATTCTCCTGTCTCTTCAGGATCATGGTTTTGTCTTCTAGTTTGTATGTCCTTTCTTGTGCACATGCATCTGTCCTCTTTCTCCTCTTCTTCAGCATCCATGGTAGATGAACCACAATCCAAATGATACCTTGTTTATCCCTGGGAAGTCTTCACTGTCATTCTATTGTTCTATGCTTAATGCCTTACAAATGAAAAATAGGCCGCAGGACTTGGGGGAGTTAAGACATTAAGGAAGAAAGGGGAAACGATACTAGAGTGAAGTAAAGCATAAGAGAATTGTATAAACTGGGGTGGAAAGGATGAGCTTTTTTTTTTTTAAGTTTTTTGAGAACCAAATAAGGTAGCAATATTCTAAAATTCTTAATTCAAATTTACTGCCTGCCTCCTTCTTTAAGGAAGATAGCTGATGTTACCCTATTCATAGAAGTGAATTTCTCTGTAAACTGTCAAAATCTTATTTTTGTTTCATAGATCCAGGACTCCTTCTAACAATGGGAAAGCAAAATAAAATGCTTTTAGAAAAATCCTAATTACTATTAAATATCAAGAGAGTAGAGGAAAGTCATGCCCTCTATATAGAATATAGGGGCTGTCAGAGATACACCCACGCACCTATGGTCAACTAGTCTACGACAAAGGAGGCAAAGATATACAATGGAGAAAAGACAGTCTCTTCAATAAGTGGTGCTGGGAAAACTGGACAGCTACATGTAAAAGAATGAAATTAGAACACTCCCTAACACCATACACAAAAATAAACTCAAAATGGATTCGAGACCTAAATGTAAGACCAGACCCTATAAAACTCTTAGAGGAAAGCATAGGAAGAACACTCTTTGACATAAATCACAGCAAGATCTTTTTTGATCCACCTCCTAAAGTAATGGAAATAAAAACAAAAATAAACAAATGGGACCTAATGAAACTTCAAAGCTTTTGCACAGCAAAGGAAACCATAAACAAGACGAAAAGACAGCCCTCAGAATGGGAGAAAATATTTGCAAATGAATCAATGGACAAAGGATTAATCTCCAAAATATATAAACAGCTCATGCAGCTCAATATTAAAGAAACAAACAACCCAATCAAAAAATGGGCAGAAGACCTAAATAGACATTTCTCCAAAGAAGACATACAGATGGCCAAGCAGCACATGAAAATCTGCTCAACATCACTAGTTATTAGAGAAATGCAAATCAAAACTACAATGAGGTATCACCTCACACCAGTTAGAATGGGCATCATCAGAAAAGCTACAAACAACAAATGTTGGAGAGGGTGTGGAGAAAAGGGAACACTCTTGCACTGTTGGTGGGAATGTAAATTGACACAGCCACTATGGAGAACAGTATGGAGGTGCCTTAAAAAACTAAAAATAGAATTACCATGTGATCCAGCAATCTCACTACTGGGCATATACCCAGAGAAAACCATAATTCAAAAAGACTCATGCACCCAAATGTTCACTGCAGCACTACTTACAATAGCCAGGTCATGGAAGCAACCTAAATGTCTACTGACAGAAGAATGGATAAAGAAGATATGGTACATATATACAATGGAATATTACTCAGACATAAAAAGGAACGAAATTGAGTCATTTTTTGAGACGTGGATGGATCTAGAGACTGTCATACAGAGTGAAGTAAGTCAGAAAGAGAAAAACAAATATTGTATATTAACGCATGTATGTGGAACCTAGAACAGATGAACTGGTTTGCAGGGCAGAAATTGAGACACAGATGTAGAGAACAAACGTATGGACACCAAGAGGGGAAAACCACAGTGGGGTGGGGATGGTGGTGTGCTGAATTGGGCGATTGGGATTGACATGTATACACTGATGTGTATAAAATTGATGATTGATAAGAACCTGCAGTATAAAAAACCAAACAAACAAACCAAAAAAACAACTAATACTAAACTTTCTTTGGGTTATTTGTATGGAAATATGTTAATATAAATGTTTCAGACATTACATGAAATTTCTAAAAATCTTATATGTTCTGGTATAATGTTATAAGTCATAATTCTAGTTATTACTTTAAAATGTATATCTCAGAAATAACTAAATTTCCTTGTCAACTGCATTATTATGAACTTTCATGAAATCGTTAACAGTAGTCATTTTTAAGTCTTTTGTCATTTACAGACAGTTCTGGGTGTACTCTGATGCTTTTGTAAAAATGTTCCTATAAAAGGGTTTCATCTTCAAGGAATTCATGGAAAAGACTCTGACAAGTACAGGTTTCTGGTAACTGACTATACTGCTGAACTGAATGAATAAGTATTTTCAGAACTCTAATGGAAAACTGATGAATTCATACAAGTGCTAACAAAAGATCAAGATAAAAAAATTAATTACATGGGACTGAGTGAACTGATGAGGATGATTATAATTTCCTTGACTTTCTGTTTGAATAAAAAAAAAAAACCCACAAGGACTCAGAGGCGAAAAATATACAAATCAATTTTCACTGCAAAGTAAAGGAGCTGTTACAGTGGAGGATTCCTGGACTGAATGTCAATATTATGACATAGTATGAGTGGGTTTCGTGTGTGGTAATTGCAGTCATTGTTGCTTTTGTTGTGGTCATCCATTTACAATGCTTGGTGTCAGTTTATTTATCTCTTGTAAAAATAAAATACTGTGTGTGTGTGTGTGTGTGTGTGTGGAAAAAAAAAAGAATATAGGGGCTGTCAACATGTGAGCTCTATCTACAGAAGTATATTATTTGGGGAATTGAAATAATTCTTGAGAGAGTTCAGGTAGAAAGTTTCGAACACCAGAGCAGAAGATATAGATGAATTTTATGAAGCCTGAATTTTTTACTGTTTATAAAACACTGACTGTCATTACTTTTTTCCATCCCACCTCCAACTTGTATTTTTCAATGGTGCTAATATGACAAAGAAAATAACAGAAGCCTATAATAAAGAAAACTTAGGATACAGTCATTTTCATTTCAGTATCACTATTTTTCAATCGTGGAGCTCTGCTGTATGTCTTGACATTAGCTGTTCAACCATGTTCCAAGAAGGATAGGGTGGAAACGTCTTGTGATTCATTTCAATTCCAATGGAGAAAAATGCAGAACAAGATCAAACCAACAACACTCTAAAATCTGAAAATATTATTCTTCCACCAACCAACCTAAGAAAAAAGTTGAAAGTAACTTTCATTTTTTTGTGTCCTATTTTCCTTTAATATATCCCACAAAATAGAGTCAAGTGATCACCCCATGAAGTGGCCTTCACTGGCTATGACGTGGTCAGGATCATCCATTCATTCATTCATTGATCTAACACATACTAATCCCATCTACGTGCCAGGCACTTTGAGTACTGCGAATTCCACTGTCAATAAGACACAAAATAAACCCTCAGGAACATCACAGGCTTATGGTGGCCAAGATCACTTTTTTTTTTAATTCATAAAGCTGTAGTGCTAAATTCTCTCTCTCTCTCTCTCAATACAATTTAGTGAGGTGAAATTCATTGTGCAATCACCATCTCTACCTAGTTCCAAAGATTTCTATCATTCCAATAAAATCCCTGATTTATAAAGCAGTTTATTCCTCCAAGACCACTTTAAATTTCAACGTGTGGGAAGACTTCATTTAAAAACACATTTTGGAAAAACCTTTCTATGTCAATAATTACTCTAACTTAAATAATGACATTGAGAGAAAATACTGCTTCAAAGAGCCTTTTAAAATCAGAGTCAGTCTTCTGTCTTAGGATTTTTTTAAATGGCATACTTCATTTTGTTTCTTTGTTTTGTTTTCAGTCTTGGTCAATTTTCCAGATTCTCATTTCCCAAAGCCCGTAGATGTTTCCTTCGGGCTGGCAGCTAAGGCACTGTTGTATTGATAGTATTATGACACAGTTTCTAAAGCTCAATCAACGTGAAGAACTCACAGATCTGTGTGTTGACTTATCCCCTGTGCCTCAGCACTTCATGTCTAAAGCCCACACAATCTTCTTTCTGTCTTCAGCCATAAGCAGCAGTTCAGCTTTTTCTAAAAATGTCTCCACTGCATCTTCTTTGTTTAATTTTCTATCAGCAATTCTATCAGTAAATGCTTTGATATTTACTTTTACTGCCAACTCAGGTAACTTAGTTGATTAAGAAAGCAAAATTCTTTCCAGGTAATCTTGGATTCCCTTCCATAGTCTGTGGTTTACAAATCCTCTTCCTTCTTAATTTTTCTAAACACTTCCAATCCTTGGTTCTTACACTGTTGTCTTGCCATCAAAACATTTGATTCCTAAACCTGTGACCTCTCCAGTTCACTGAAAATATTAGTTGCCAAGGCTCCTTCTCTTGACATTGAAGTTTATAATACCAGCATCTTTCACCCTCCTTCTGAGGCTCTATTCCAGACACCCTGTACCCTAATACTTACAGACAGGAAATATGTATGTCCTTATAAATCGGAAACCTTCTGGGTGGGGCAGCTTAAGTGGTAGAGATGTATGGAAGTAAGGGCATTTTGAAAGGAGCCTGTACTGGGGCAGCATGCTATGGCACAGCAGTTCAAAACATGTTTGTGGGGGCTTCCCTGGTGGAGCAGTGGTTGAGAGTCCGCCTGCCGTTGCAGGGGACACGGGTTCGTGCCCCGGTGCGGGAAGATCCCACGTGCCGCGGAGCAGCTGGGCCCGTGAGCCATGGCCGCTGAGCCTGCGCGTCCGGAGCCTGTGCTCCGCAATGGGAGAGACCACAACAGTGAGAGGCCCGCGTACTGCAAAAAAACAAAAAACAAAACAAAAAAAAAACATGTTTGTGGAAGGTGGACAAACTTGGGGCCAAATCTTGCTCTACCGTTTATAAGCTATGCAACCCTCCACACATTGCTTAAATCGTCTGAGCGTCAGCTGTACACAGTAGTAAGGCAGCATTGTTTAATGCACAGGCCTTGCCTTTACACCACTTTCAGTATTTGACCAACCGTCAAGTCAATCCACTTATTACCTTGGAAACTGCTGAAAAGGTATAACTTTTGGAAATGTACTCAAAGAGGAATTAACTTTTCCTACTCAGCGCCCAGCTTCCGATTTCACTCTGATGGGTATATACGAATCATAACACCTTTCTAGGTCTTCAATTCCTTGGTTATTAACTCAGGGAGGGTGGAGGAAGAGTTCTATGACTTGCACTCTGGGATTCCGGGATTGCATTTTAAACTTGAGAACCACCAAGGAGTAGAGAGAGGCCATCACGCTCAGTGGTTTGCTCAAGGTCACACAGAAAAGCGTGCTGTAAAACCAGCCCATCCTAAGCTGGTCCCCAGCAAGTTTGATTTCCCCTTGACTTGACCATGCCTCCTTTCTCCCTCTCCTCATTTATCGCAGCTCAGCCTGACCCGGAGCCACTTGGCTGAATTTTGTCCTGATCATACTGCAGCCTAACTAGCCCCCCCATCTGAGATCCCTTCTGAAAGTGGTAATTCTACTAACCTTCTCATATCACTTACTTTACTGCTGATCTATTGCAACCAGTTAATTAATGGGAATTACATAGTGAAAAGGAAAAGAGAAAAAAATCCAACACACAATGTTGGATAAAACTTTTTTTTTTTTTTTTTTGCGGTACGCGGGTCTCTCACTGTTGTGATCTCTCCCGTTGCGGAGCACAGGCTCCGGACGTGCAGGCTCAGCGGCCATGGCTCACGGGCCCAGCCGCTCCGTGGCATGTGGGATCTTCCCGCACCGGGGCACGAACCCGTGTCCACCTGCATCGGCAGGTGGACTCTCAACCACTGCGCCACCAGGCAAGCCCGATAAAACGTTTTAAGCTAAAAGATATTGGTAGTTTTTAACATTATAGTATATTATTTATGAATAAAATATTTATAGTAAAAAGATGAAACTTTGAGACTATTTCCCAAATTTCATAAATTTCCCAAATTTATGGCAGAGGTTCTTCTGGAGAAGGAAGGGAAATGGGGCTGCTGCTGGGGGTGGGGGACATAGGATCTTCAAATTTATCTCTATTGTTTTATTTCTTTTATTAAAAAAAGTCAGAGCCAGCTATGACAGATATTAATATTTGTTAATTCTAAGTTGTGGATTTCTTTTTTTTTTTTAGAGCTCTTCATTTCTGGTATTGTTTTTTCTAAACGAATTCTAAAAACATTTATACCTGCTACTCAAAGAACTAAGACATTTCAGATCTCTTGATGAACATTTCAAATGCTGGGGCAAGGCTTACAGTACAAATATGTGTAACCAAAGCCACGCTGCTCTCAGTGCTTCTAGTTTTGGATTACAGAAGTTATGGGAGATTGAGCTATTTTGTTTCCATGGCTCATTAAGCCAGGGTTAGGCTAGTGTCCATAATCAAATTCACTGCATTTATCCTTCCTCCTTCCTATGAAATGAGGCCAGACCTTAGGGAGAAGAAAGACTAAAAAATACCCTAAGTCCATGGTAATTCTGCCCATAAAGGAAATTAACACACCTGAAAAGGATTAAATTCTTTTTCCTTTCTAAATGAGCCCCTTCCTTAAGCTTCCTCTGTCAATTGACTGCCAACCTTATTTGCTAATTCCCATCCCTCATCAGGCTCACTAGGACTTCCTGTTGCAAATTAGTGCTCAGTGAATTTGAGCCTGACATCTCTAAAACACACCCAGACTCTGGGGGGGGGGGGGGCTTCTGAGCTTCCTGCTAGGGTGCCTGGTGCAAAACGCACCTAAGCATCACCAGGAAATGGTGGATCACAGGGGTCTGGGAGTGTTCCAGCCATGAGAAAGGTATATAGCAAGAGACAAAAGGAATCTCTAGGTAGGAAGGAGGGAGAAAGGCGTTTGCCATTTTTTGCTGGAGGAAATGATCTGGACAGAGAATAACAGATAACCACAGAAGGGGAGGGGTGGGGCAGGAGTGGGGGATGACAGACACACCAACAGGAACGGGAACAACTTGGGGAGACAGGTCAGAATGCTTGTAATCAAGGCAACGGAGCAGAAGAGGTGAAGAGAATGGAAACCGTTGGTCTGCGTTGTGTTAACAGGCTTAACATCAAAGTCAGTACTTCTAACCGTTTTGTGGACAAAGCCGTGTGAGAAGGCTGTGGTCCCTGCTTCCTCATCCTTACCCCACCCTCACCCCATCACCTAGTGCACCTTCACATACTCAACCTCTTGCAACTGGAGAGGGGGCTCTGATTCTCCTCAGGCCCCTGTAAGATGCTGGGACTGCAGGTTCAGAATTCTTTCTTTTTTTGATGTTAAAAAAAAAGTACTCAGTATTTTTCAAAAGAAAGGAAAGAAGGAAGGGAGGGTGGAAGGGAGGGAGGTCTGTTACAAAACAAAAATAGCCAATATGAGCCAGGTTACGATGTTTTACGTGGGACCTGTCAGAGGGCGCAACCGACAGTACCGCATGGATGCACTAAGTGTACCTAGTAAACGTGCTGAGCTAAACTCCTTCTTCCTGTATTTACTCGGTCACATGAAAGGAGGAAGCCCATCTTAATGTAACCTGTACACTTTTCAAGAACACATGGGAGGGAGGAAGAGGGTTCCACCCCAAGTACTATTTGTGTATTTGAAAGGATGCTGCTGGCCGCTTCTTCCTTTTCAAAAAGAAACAGGTCTTTGAAAAGAAAGATCCGTTACTGTGCTTCTCCCTCATGCTCCTTTCTTACCAGTCCCTTTAAAATGGGAGCTTCAAATAATGCAATTTATGAAATCCACGTTTTCCGCCAGATTCTGGTTTACGTGCATATGTTCTTTTGTTTCCCTCCTAACATTTCCCCAACTCGGAAACCATTCTTTCTGGTATAGCTGAAGGATATGGATATTAAAATCAGATCAGCAAAAGATGTTATGGCTTTGGGAAGCCGCCAATCGATGCTGTAAAATAAAGCACGTTGTGCACTGATGCCATCAAGTCTACTCTATGGGGTTTTAACATCGCTGCGCGGGGAGGGGAGGGGCCCGGGTGGCGCTGGAGTGAGGGTGAAGCTGGTAGAACAGTTGGGAGAGGGAAAGAGAATGAAAGGGTTAGATTAATGGTGGAATTTGAAAGTGGGGACCATTTACACTAAAGAATTGTTTTCAAAGACTTCCTAACCTCCAAGACGTTTTCCAGCGGAGGGACCCTTTGAATTGCAGCTGGAGGTGATGTTCTTGGCGCGGCCTCTGAAAGCTGCAATCACAACCTGCCCACAGCGTCCCCTTTGCAAACCCACGACTTTGTCATTTTCTCAGGCAGATGCACAAACACTCACGAGCCCACAGTGATGCTGGGGTGGGGGTGGGGAGGGGAGGCTGCTTTGTAGCAGCTCTTTTGAAGTGTTTAATTCCTCCTTTGTAATCTATTCATCAACAGGCATTTCAAGCATATCAGTTTTAGCTCAACCGTTTCATTCCCGAGGCTTGTGTATATTTTCTCCTGTGGTTCAGGGCCTCTGTCCAGCACCTGGGTGGCACGGTTTGTCTTCTCTGAATTCAGAAATGTTAACCAAATTAAATTCTTCTCTCTCCAGTCCCCCTCTTTCTCCCATCCTCTCCCCCGCTCCTCCCCCACCAACTCAGGTTAAAGCGCCCACTGAGGCCGAGCTGAGGCAAGGGTCTGTGTGCTGGACCCCGGAGCGCCCGAGTGCCTGTCTTTTGAAAATACAGGAAATGCACGAAAGAAAGAAAAGGGTTCAGCGGGAGCCAGCACTCCCCCGTCTTTGCTTTTTTCCCTTCCTCCCCTCGTGCCCCCTCCCCCCCGAGCACCGGCTTTTAATTTTCAAAAGCACTGCAATTGCTCGGTGTGGTTTCCAGAGCTGGGGTGCCATTCTCCCTGATGATGACTCTGCTGACGTCAATGGCATTCTTATCGTGCCTAGTGCGACATCAGAAACCAGCCCTCAGAGGCTCCTCTTATTCACCGGGTCTGGGCTCTTGGTAAAACGTGGAATGGATTTCTGAAATGAAAGGGACTAACTCCTCTTTCCTAGCAAGCCTCAGTCAGACACCCTCTTCTTCTGGATGGCAGCTTGCCAGTTAAGGCTGTTCCTTAGTGGTCTCGCCTGCAAAGACCCCAAAGGGGAAGAGAGGACTAAGTGGATCACAGAGCCTTCTCTGTGTCCCAGCTTTCAGAGATCTGCCCGTGTGTGTGTGTGTGTGTGTGTGTGTGTGTGTGTGTGTGTGTGTGTGTGTACCTCCACCTAGGCAAGACTGGTTGACCTACTTCTGATTATTCTTTAGGCTTTGCTAAAGCCTTTGATGATTCCCCCTATAACGTGCCATGGACAAGACCCACTCGGTTAAGTGCTCCTAGCTTACTCTCTAGGTCAGAACTTGAGCCCAGGTCCAAAAAGCAAAAGCCCATTTTCACTTCTCCAGGTTGCAGCAAGCACTCCTCTCCTCTTTTTATTATAAGGAAAACATTAGGAGGTTGAGCAGAGAGGGGAAGGAGTCACCGTAGAACAACAACAGTAATAGCAATAATAATAGCTGAGTGTGAGAAAAGCATCATTGAGAATTTAACATTTTCCTCTAAATACTCCTGACTTAAGAGGCCTGATCTCAAAGGCTGATGTTATAAGGTAGCCTAGATGCTAAAAATCGTCATTCATTTCCCACCCAGAAGTTTTGGGGAAGATGTTATGATGATGATGAAACTTTCATTTGCAGTGGAGTTTATTATGGTCCAAATGTACCCCCAGGCATTTCGGAAATGTCTCCAGTTCAAATCTAGACGTTTAAAGACTCAAGGTCATTTAACATGATGACAGAATGGTACACATCTAGGCAGCTTTCATCTTCCCAATCTTTGACAGGGACAAATCAAAACGGTCTTGGTATCCAAATAACAATGGTTCCTCTTGAAGATTACTGAGCCATCCATAATAAACTTATTAGGAGCGACTGTACTGGAAAGAAGCCATTTAGCAACATATGAAATGCACAATCATTAATTCCAACTAGAACTATTTAGAATCACAAAATTAAAGGGCACCTGCTTACATCTGGTTTAACCCTTCCAGCTTCACGTGGGGAAACTAGGCTCAGAGGTGGTTCATGACTTATTCATAGTCACACAACTATTAAGTGTCAGGCTTGATAAACTCAAACTATCCCATGCGAAATGGTACGTTCTCTCTACTACAACACTGTGCTCCTGATTATTTAAAAGCCCAAACCCATTTGCCTAGGACCTTTCCATTTTTCATACAAACTTGAAGAATAATTCTGAATTTCTTTATTAAAGTGTGTTTTCAGGAATTTTTGGATGAACAGAGTTCTATGAAATTTCTTTTTTGTTCTCAGTAAGTTCCACAACTAGTGACAAGATTATTTATTATTCTTTTTTTTGCCACACCCCGAGGCACGTGGGATCTTATTTCCCTAACTGGGATCAGGATTGAACACGTGGCCCCTGCAGTGGACATGTGGAGTCCCAACCACCGAACTTGCCAGGGAAGTCCCAAGACAAGATTATTAAATAGAATGGAACAAAATAATACAGGCATGAAATTCAGGTGGTCTTAAAAAAAGTAATGATAGAGTCTGGGAAGAAAGAGCAAAGATTTATCTGGGTTCCAAATATGGGAGCCCCCTGCACCCAGCCATCATTCTGCCTCATTTACTACCTAGCTTGCAGCCACCTGATTGTAATGTTGTAATCCTAATGTAATTCATTCGTTCCCTGATTCAAGCCATTGGATTACTGTTTCCTCACTTCTACGCAAGATCTTTGGAGTCCCCTTCTTCATGATGCCCCTCCCCCCAGCACTCTCCATATTAGTTTTGCCTTCTCCACAGAGAACTTTGAGTACTTTTTTAAGTCACCTTTTGGCACTTTCTTTTTGACAGATATGTATCACATTCCGGTCCAGAATGAAGGAGAAGAGATGGGACGGAGTTGAAACATGATGGCTTCTGAGTCAGACACACCTGAATTGGAAGTCTGGCTTAACCGCTTGCTACTATAAAAATTTAGGGCATGTCTTAACCTGTCTGAGCCTCAGTTTCCTTACCTGTAAAATAGGAATAATAATTCCTACCTTACAGGGTTATTGAAAGGGTTAGAGATGATGCTTACTAAGCTCCTAGCACAATGCCTAGCACATAAGAGAAACTTCATTAAAGGATAATGATACAAATGATGATAAAAAAAATGAATGGGGAGAATCATAAAATTGGTAAGGACTAGTAAAGTAGCACAAACAGCAGACAGAGGACAGAGAGTATTTTCTCCCTTGTGACCAGAGTTAGAGCTGAGAAGTACCACTAAAACTAGAAGGGTATATTCCTTTAAAGAATTCTTCTAGTGAAAAACAAATTATCCGAACCAAATATGTGAGCACACGCTCACATGATAAGTTTCTATAAAATGCATTTTGCACTGAGCATTTAATTGCAATTGAGTGTCAAGTAGCTACAAAATCTAATTGTGTTCTTAAAAGTTCTTCAAGGATTATTTTGAAACTGGTCTGTGAGAGAGACTCGAAAGGTAAGTGCTTAGGGGCTGAGCCACTTTTTGGTTCTCCTCTCTCTGAGACAAACTACCAGTACTCATCTAGGCAATAAGTTAGCTTTGTGTACACTGAGATAAGAAGCCTAAGTAATTCCTTAAACCTAAAGGCAAACCCTCAGGAAAAGCGCAAGGGCTTTGGAAAGCCTAGCTGTCCCTTTGTAAGCAAAGCCACAGCTTCCCATAAAGCCTATTTTCACTGTATACCACGTTACCGCAAAACTTAGTTCATTTAATTAACATCATAATGTATCAAAATTTAAATGCTTTCTCTTTGGAGAAATCAATAATCTAATATAAAACGAGAATAGCGTTTAACTCAGAAACAAATTACAGCCACGCCTGTGTAAGGTGACTCACCTAAATTTCATAAGCAAAACCGGAGTGATCTGAGTAAATGCTAGGTTGGATGTGAATCAAGGAAACTTAGATGTCAAAAGACCTGTGTGTGATTCAGAAAAGGGTGTCCGTCTTGGTGAGTTAGCCCTGAATCAATCAATTCTGCCTGGGGGACTAGAGAAAAAGCACTCTCCTTTCTAAATGAATCCTTAGGTCTTACCCACCAACCTAATAAAAGTTTTGTACCCAATCGATACCTTAGCCAACTGTGAATGTTTGATATCGCTTCCACTTCACTCAAGCAAATGGAAAGGGTTTAGTCACCTCTAACTACTCCAAACTAATGAGTTAAAATGTAAATTTGATCATGGTCTTCCCTCCCCTAAAACCCTTCACTAGAGATGCTCCATCCATCCAGCCATGCTCCCAGCGGGCAGGCCTGTATAAACCTGAGGAAAGAGAGTCACTTTCTAATTCACCCATCCAAGGGGATGGCCCTTTTGTGATCTATCTGCCGACGACAGATGGTGCCTTTTAAAAATACACAAAAGATGACTTAAATATACAAAAGGCACAGGGGCAGTCCTGTCAGGGACAGTTTAATGCTGATTTGACTATATACTCTCACAGCAACTTGTATTGATATTTTCAAGGTATTAGAGTCACGTTTTTTTGTTTTTGTTTTTTTGTGGTACGCGCACCTCTCACTGTCGTGGCCTCTCCCGCTGCGGAGCACAGGCTTTGGACGCACAGGCTCAGCGGCCATGGCTCACGGGCCCAGGCGCTCCGCGGCATGTGGGATCTTCCCGGACCGGGGCACGAACCCGTGTCCCCTGCATTGGCAGGTGGACTCTCAACCGCTGCGCCACCAGGGAAGCCCTAGAAGTTATTTTTGAGAGGATATGAAATAATTCCATACCCTCGTGAATGACTTTATCATGGTCACACCCAAACATTATGGGCATTTGGTGAAATGATTAAAAAAAAAAGTAAGGTCAATGTAACATAGTTAAACACACACAAACACACACACACACACACACACACACACGCACGCACGCACACATACATTAATGAAAGATTTCAAAAGTCCCCTTTTGGGGAATGACTGCTCTTTTTGTCCTTTCCTGTTTTTTGATATTACATGTATGTAGGATGTAGGATATAAATATCCTCATATAAAATCATGGTTCTCATATATGGCAGTTGTTCTGTTGAAAATAGCTTTATTTGGCTAAAAAACGAGTTGATGAGTTGATAATCCTACGCTGGACCTCTGAATTTTTTATTTTGAAATTCCAAAGTCTGGGAACCATTGACAGCAGGATTTTCCCATCGGAACACAGATGAGGATTTTTGTGATGCACGTCTTTGTTTCTAATTGTGCGTGGCTCCAGCTTACGATCCTTCCTTCTTTCACTTCCCAATCCTTATATTTTGACTTTTCTGATGCTTCCTACAACCATACTATTTCCTAACTTTATTATTTTCAAACTGCAATTCTGTATAATGATTCTCCCCACTTTAGGCCTTCCGAATCTATTACACAGTTTATTTCACTTTAAGAGAAGTTATTTTAAAATTCCAATTATATACCTTATAAAGATGGGTCTGATACACTCACCCACAGTCCACTGGAATAATTAAAGGTATAACCTTTAAAGGTGAGGTAGACTAAGTTTTCTCTACATACATTAGACCTCCTAATAGTGTGCCAAAGGTTAGGGATCAAAATTGAGCCAAGACAGTGATTCCTCTCGGATTTCGAGGCAAACGCGTGGGAGACTGAACACAAGCCACATTCCTTACTTACTCTAGCATTCACTAGAAATATACTTAGCCTTCACTAGAAATCTAATTCCAAACGTGCCATTTGGAAAGCACTGACCTAAATGACCTTTACATGATTCAATGTACACGTAAGTTGAAACTGAGAACCTTACAACTCAAAACTACTCAGATGACCTTATTCAATGGAATAAGATTTCAAATTTTATATTTCAGCTATAGCTTTTAAAAACAGGTAATAGAGCGAAGCATACAATAATGAACAAGTGAAGATAACACTAGCCTTATCCTCTCTTTTAAAAAAGTTCCTATTGCTCTTCCTGTTACATATACAGCATGGGACCTCATGGCATTTACTGGCATGTTGATGTGATTAACATTTCCATTTGATTGTGGGAAGTGACATTGGTTTTAAGCTTTGCTTTGGAGTTAATACCTGATTTCAAGATGATATATTAGAAATGTCCTTATGAGTCAAACCCCACGAGCTGGAAAAATGATCATGTTGTTACACATGTTCAGCCTGATTTAACAAAATTTGACAATTTCACTGTTCTAGTGAAGGGAGATCTTCCTATTGCAGCAGGAATTTCTTTATTCCTTTGGCTGAAGTTAGCACCGTTATCAGTCTATGTCCAAGAACACATTGGCATCAAACATTGTGCTCATCACTCATCTGTTTTTCCATTCTCGTATTATTTGGAGAATTGGAAAATTCACCTGAAAAATTTACCTCTTTCTCTCTTTCTCTGTCTCTCTCTCACACAATCTATGATAATCTTGCCATGCCCATGAAACACAAAAAGAAAAAGGTGAAGACTTTGATAACATGAAGCAGAAGAGAATGCCCCATCCTCACTGTGACTCATAGCTAGAATTCATATTTCTCTAGTAGGAATAGTAAAATGGATACTCATTCCATGGTGTAGGAGATCAGCAGCTTTAGAATGAGAAAGACTTGGGTCCAAATTCCAGCTCTGCCACTTCCTAGCTATGTGAACACAGACAAGTTACTTAACCTCTTTCGGTCTCAGTTTTCTCGTCTGTAAAATAGATTTCATAGAGTTGTGGAAGTTCAGAAAGGTAATTTACTTGAAGCATTTAGCACAACACCTGATACAATGAGGCACTCAGACAACAGGAGATACAGCACTAAACTACAGTGCGTTATATCAGGACAGTAGAGAAGCTTAATTTAATAAGCCTCTGGTCTGATCCATTCTAATTCTGACAGTAAACTGCAGGTAAGTGTACTGGGCCCCCTTTATGGCCTTCCCAGGTTAGCTCTCCCCAGCTGACCCCTTGGGCACAGTCTACTTTCCCAGCTTCCTGATGGGAGCAGCCCCAGTAAGGTCTTGGCCATCACTGCAATTGCCTCATCTTTTCTGCTTCCCCATCCTTTTTCTGGAGGACCTGGCCTGAGCAACAGTCTCTGACTTGACAGGAACCATCTGGCTCCACGTAAGACATGTGGAACCTGTGGCTTCCCCAGGGACTTCTGGAGGGTCAAGGGAGTCAAGGTTCTGTAGAGCAAACTGACCAATGAGAGACAATAGATGTTGGGGCAGAAAATCTGCTCACCCCTCTTCCCCCAAGTGGAAATGAGGTTCTATACAACCTCATAAGCAATATTTTTTGTAACTTAGCAACTAGCTGTGGCATTTCTTGTAAAGATGTGACAAGCTTGGTAACACATTACTTTGTATTTACTTCTCTTCTCCCCTCCTGCTATTCCCTTCAACCCCACTCTGTTCTTGCTTCCTTGAGATACATGACTCTCCATCTCCCATAAAACGTTAGCATGTAAGCTATCTCTAAGAGAATCTGGGGTAAGACTGAGGTTTAGGAAAAACAAGGCAACCATAGTACAAGAATGAGAGAGAGAAAATTCATAATTCATCAATACACCAATTCAACTTATTTATAATTCCTTGGATTCCCTCAACAGTAGAAGCTCTTAAGGCCACATTTCCACCTTATTAACAAAGAATAACTAATCCAGTCAGTAGAACAAGGGGATTTTGAGGACAACCCATCATTCCTTTTCTTCCATAGAGTCTAGTTTAACTTATAAACCAAGATAAGATGTTTGGAATCACTTAATGCTGTCTTGCAGGAGAGAGAGAGAGAGAGAGAGAGAGAGAGAGAGAGAGAGAGAGAGAAGGAGAGAGATATTGAGAGATTTTTCTCTTTGAAAATCCATGTTCCTTTGTATTTAACTAAAATGTAACAGGATGTTAAAATGCAACTCTGGCATTTTTCTTTCCTTCAGAAATATGCCCGCATTTTATAGAGTAAGCTATATATTGAGGTTCCACAAAAAACGAAATGCAATTTTCACATTAAACATAGATTCTAACGGCTGGCATTTCTCCTAGTGTTTGCACATAATTATCCATAATTGCAGTTTTTCCAATAGGGGACCCACAGTGGTCAGTCTGATTCATGCCACATTGTATGACCCTTTCACATAGTGACAATGGTCTTCAATTCCAGTGCCCATGGCTGCCATCTTCCTTCAACTAACATGGAGCACTTTTCCTCTCATGCCTCATGACATCAAATATATGAGCTTTAGCTTGTTATTCAGTCTTCTTTCATCCTCATTTTCTGTATTTTTTATGACTGTTTTTCACATAGGCACATCTGCTGAGTTGGCGCCTCACAGGTGGTTTGGTCTGTGGCATATTTTAAGAGCTATGAAACCATGGGCTCAGCTATTGGGCTGCAATGAGTTACATAATGCATGTGCAGTTCAGTGCAGTAACGAGAGGATTTTCCTAAGACCCCAAATGACCCAGGAAACTAAGGAGAGGATTTTCCTAAGACCCCAAATGACCCAGGAAACTAAGGAGAGGATTTTCCTAAGACCCCAAATGACCCAGGAAACTAAGGAGAGGATTTTCCTAAGACCCCAAATGACCCAGGAAACGAAGGAGAGGATTTTCCTAAGACCCCAAATGACCCAGGAAACTAAGGAGAGGATTTTCCTAAGACCCCAAATGACCCAGGAAACTAAGGAGAGGATTTTCCTAAGACCCCAAATGACCCAGGAAACTAAGGAGAGGATTTTCCTAAGACCCCAAATGACCCAGGAAACTAAGGAGAGGATTTTCCTAAGACCCCAAATGACCCAGGAAACGAAGGAGAGGATTTTCCTAAGACCCCAAATGACCCAGGAAACTAAGGAGAGGATTTTCCTAAGACCCCAAATGACCCAGGAAACTAACGAGAGGATTTTCCTAAGACCCCAAATGACCCAGGAAACTAAGGAGAGGATTTTCCTAAGACCCCAAATGACCCAGGAAACTAAGGAGAGGATTTTCCTAAGACCCCAAATGACCCAGGAAACTAAGGAGAGGATTTTCCTAAGACCCCAAATGACCCAGGAAACTAAGGAGAGGATTTTCCTAAGACCCCAAATGACCCAGGAAACTAAGGAGAGGATTTTCCTAAGACCCCAAATGACCCAGGAAACTAAGGAGAGGATTTTCCTAAGACCCCAAATGACCCAGGAAACTAAGGAGAGGATTTTCCTAAGACCCCAAATGACCCAGGAAACTAAGGAGAGGATTTTCCTAAGACCCCAAATGACCCAGGAAACTAAGGAGAGGATTTTCCTAAGACCCCAAATGACCCAGGAAACTAAGGAGAGGATTTTCCTAAGACCCCAAATGACCCAGGAAACTAAGGAGAGGATTTTCCTAAGACCCCAAATGACCCAGGAAACTGACGCACGGAAGGGACTGCCCCTCCTTAAACATCCCCTGACCAGGATGCACTTATCCTGAAGGACATGGCCTTACTTTGAAGGACGGTGGTCTGTGGAGAACAGATCTGGTAATCATCCAACTACACTGAGGCACATTTATTTCTGTTGCTATTTGGTTCATTTTATTTTGGTTTGGTTTGTTTTCTGTTCTTAGCAATCAGGCCATTTTATGAGTACTTTGGCAAGCAGTAGGAATAGTTGTTTTCTCTAGGAAATTTCTAACCTTTCAAACACAGCAGAGATGTTATAGGCATTATAAATTCAATTAAACAGGGTCCCTGGTCCCAGGATGATGGTTAGAACCCTTTTTCTTTTTCTTGCCACTCCATTTAACGTACTTGGAACCAAGGAAAGAAGTGTGAAACTCCAGCAATATTAAGATAAGTTGAAATTCTGGGCCAGGAAGTATAACCCTCTCTGGTCTGGGCTCATTTTCCAGAAAAGCCTGTCATTGGTATAGGAGGATAAAGTCCATCCAAGTTTTATTTATCTCATTATTCTGATAGCTCATTCATTCTTTCAACACATATAATATCATCTGTGTGCCAGGCACTGTGACACGTGTGACAGGGATGACATGCCGAGCAAGATCCCTGCCCTAAGATGACCCATTGTAACATCCTGTTGAAACAGAGGTTTTAGCATTCATTTTCCAAATCTCTACGCTCCAAAGGATGAATAAGAAGCAGCAAATAACATCAATTTAGCCACAGATTCTTTTTTATCCTTTCATTCAAGAAACATTTACTGGGGACTTCGTTGGTGGCACAGTGGTTAAGAATCCTCCTGCCAATGCAGAGGACACGGGTTCGAGCCCTGGTCTGGGAAGATCCCACATGCCTCGGAGCAACTAAGCCCGTGCGCCACAACTACTGAGCCTGCGCTCTAGAGCCCTCGAGCCACAACTACTGAGCCCGTGTGCCACAACTACTGAAGCCCACGTGCCTAGTGCCCGTGCTCCGCAACAAGAGAAGCCACCTCAATGAGAAGCCTGTGTGCCACAATGAAGAGTAGCCCCCGCTCGCCACAACTAGAGAATGCCAGCACGCAGCAACGAAGACCCAATGCAGACAAAAAAAAAAAAAAAATTTACGAAAGATCTACCATGTAATAGATGTCACACCAAGTGCCAGGAAACAAGGATAAAAGGTACTGAGGCATCTAGAGATCATATGAAAAAGATGACTGGCTACAGAAATATTTTAAAAGCCTAACTGGTAAAGAGCACCCTAAACAAAGTTGAATTAGAATAAGGAAAACAAAATGTTTGCATACAAGGCTCATTTTCTTAACATTAACATGTTGATAAATATATATATATACAAAACTCCCGAAAGGATAACTGTTTTAAAGAATCTTTTACATTCATTTTAAAAAGTGAAAAAAAGGTGACCAATAAACATATGGAAATGTGACCAGCCTCATTTATGATTAAATTAGACTGGCAAAATATTCTGTTTGTGAATTCCAGAGTCAGTGGGCGTGGGAATACAACAATTTCTTAGGCTGATCATGGGATTCTAACTTGAAGTAGTATTTTTGGAAGACAGCCTGGCAATATCCATGAAATTTTTCGATGCAATTTCACTGCTAAACGCTTATTCAATGAACATACAAAAGGACACAAAAATGTTCAGGTAGAAGGGAGCTCACAGTGTTATTTGTAGTAGTAAAAATCTGGAAATGATCTACAGGTCTATCAATAGCGTTAAATGGATTATTGCACATACATAGGGAAATACCATGCGTCAGGTAATAAGAATAAGATGTAGATCATTATTTATATAAACACATACAGAAGAGCCGGAAGATATACTGTTACATTAAAAAGAGCATGGTGCAGAATAGTATGCGTAGCACTCTCTGGAAGGATATGCAAGAAACTAGTAACACTTTAGACCGTCATGACCCATCAATTAGAATTGGTACAAGGGACACCTATATGCTTTCCTGCTCTCTCACGTGATTACGTTTACTGTAAGTGGGCTCTCTCTGAAGGATGTGCTGGTCCAAGATCTTTGAAGATTTGCATACAGCTTGAATCAGGAAGAAATGAAGATCAATACATGTTTTTAAAGGAATGAAGACTTAAGGAGGGCCGAGAGAGAGATACAGAGAGAGAGAAGCATAGTAACAAAGGGTAGGTAGGGGAATCAACTCATCCCAATTTGCCCAGGACTTTCCTAGTTTTAGTCCTGAATGTCCCACATGCCGGAAGCTCTTCAGTCCCAGGCCGTGTGGAACTGCTGGTCTCCAGAGCCAACCCTGAAGTTACTACAGAGACTTATGCATTTACTGAAGGCATAGGAGAAGCTGACCTACTTTCTTTCCTGCCCACATTCCAGCTTCCCTGTACCTCTACCTATATGTCAAAGGGTCCACACAATTTTCCCTATCCCAGAATTCCACCTCTATCTTTTGGTGCAAGGATTTTGAGTTTGCTTTGGTGATGTCACCTTTGGGATTAGGATCTAAAACTGGGGGTTTTCTGGAGTTTGTATACAGTTTTCCAGCAAAAAAGAAGCTATTGTGAAAGAACTGGGAGGGAAGGAATTTGGATCTGAGGGGAAAAAAAAGTTATTTGTAGGTCTGGGAATAATAAATCCAAAGAGGTTTTCAAGGTGACAAAAAACTTCATGGTATGGATGGGAAGGGATAAACCCATATTCATCAGAAAAAGTGAACTGATATCTATGAAATTAAGTGAAATAAAAATGGGGGTCATCTTAGGGGAAAACTCTCCAAACAAAACACACCAACCCTTAGGAACCACTGGATGTAATTAACAATGTAGATGCTTCTTCTGACACTGTCTATATGACCCAGGACACTCTGGAGGGAGTAACTAACAGCAGAAGACTTAAATTATCCTCAGTGGCAGGTGCCGTGGTGTGTGCACGCGATCGCCCTCATCAACCCTAACAAAGGTTAAGGAGAAGTCCCTGGGGAATCTCATTGTTTACAGTGTCCATGGCAAGAGGGAAGCCAAACATTGGGGACACATGTTACTTCCCTTTGGTCCCTGAAAGCGGGCAATGTTTCCGATTTGAGAACAAGGGCATCAGAAGTATAGCTATTCAGTGCATGTGTTTCTCATGACGATGTTGGTATTCTTCTCGTGTATGTCCCGTCCCCGCAGTAACCATTTACTGAAGGAAAGCTGAAGCCCTTTCAGCTTGGTTGCATTTTCTAAGATTTCCTACAGAAAAAAATGCTCATTGTGATTTACAAGCTATCTAGTCTCCGGCCTTCAACACTTTCGCCCTTTAGTGGGTGGGTGTGTTGCTTTTTGCATTGATATATCAGCAGCCTCTGCCACTTCTTCAAAGCCATGCAATCCTTTAACTAATATTTGCCAAGGGGGTGGGCGCTGGAATTTCACAGATGAGGAAGACACAGATTTCAGTCCCAGGAGGTAACGGTACATGAAGGAAAAGACAAGACAACTAATACTAGGACATTGTAAGATGAAAGAGGTGTGTGCTTGATTTTCTGGACATAGAGAAGAGGAAAGCTTAAACTCAGGAAGAAGTCAGAAATCGCCATTTTAAGGGGCAAGGAGGGACCCTCCAGTTTCTGTAAGAGATGAGGGTGGGGAAGACTTCCAAGGGTGGCAGAACAGTATAAGCAAAAGCTACAGAGGTGTGGGAGAGCAGAGCTTGATCAGGAAACTACAAACTGTGGACTGGAATCGGGGCGGGGGCACAGGATGGAAGGAAGGAACTTGAACCGGTTTAAGTGAGAGCAGACAGTGGAGGGAAGGTGGAAGGAAGGGCAGTCATTAACTGAGAATTCATTTTGTACCAGACTTTTTATATTTGGTATCTCGTGTGATTATTCCAATAACCTCCTAACAATGTCTGTTACTCCATCATGCAGATGAGGAAACAGAAGATGAGAAAAGTTATACACCTGGGCTGACCCACAATTTGAGGTCAGGTGTATTTAATACCAAAGCCCCTGGTCATTTTATTACAGGACACTGAAAGGTAAAGAAGCCTAAACCTTCCCCTGAAGGCACTGAGGACTCTGACCGTATCAGCAGGAGAGAGATATGATCAGAACTGCATTTTAGAAAAAAATTACTCTGACAGTTACATTCAGGAGGGGGAACTGAAGCCAGGGAAAACTGGGAGGGAGCTTTCCCAGGAGGAGAGAGAAACATTTTTTTTTTTTTTTTTGCAACAAAGGTCAGCATCTCGTGGCTTGTACAGAAAAGTTGAGGATTTCTTAGGACTTGATTTGGTCATTCTTGCATTTATGTTTAGAAACATGCAAGTGTGAAATGTAAGTTACAAAACTGATGAAGTTGGATCCTGGAAACTCTGGTCCATCTTAGAGGGGAGTGGGGTTGGGGGAGGGGTTAGAGGGCTAAATAATGATAAATTTCCAAAATTGAGAAACACAAAATGCATACAGATACAGTCCCATATAGATGGCCGGGCTGGCAGAAGACATCCATTCTTCTTAAGGGCAACAGCTGGAGACACTGGGAAAAGATGAAGCAGTTGCAACTTGCACTGATGTAATTAATGCCAAGGGTTATGATACTCCTGTTAAGTGATCCTACTACTTTAGAAGTTTAAGGTGATGGCTGGCCTAAGAGCTTTCTTTAGCAGTATGTCTCAGTGTAGCTATAAATTTCCATCAAGTCATGTCCTGCAAATTAGGTCTAGTTAAAGAGCTCAGGAATAGGAGAGGGGAGTGGATTGGGATCTTCACTCAGGGCTGGCAAAGTTAATTTACTTCTTGAATTAAAAATTTGACAGTATTATAATGCCTCTTTGGATTGGAAATATATCTTTTTCAGATATACATTGATTTTGCACAAATGAAGAAGGTAAACCAAAAATCAGAGTGTTGTTCTTAAAGACTGCTTTGTCATAAGCTCTAGTCCAGAAGACTAGAAATTGTTTTTGAAAGAATTAGAAAAACATTTTTCAGTGAAAATTTTGCGGCTTGATCTTGTTCAGAAATATATGTTCTGTTGTATACATATAAGATATACACAGACATCTGTACTTTATAGTAGGCAAAAGTGTTTGCACCAGAGGATCAAGATTTTGAGATGGCAAGCAAATATTCTTATCATCAAGATATGGTTACAGGAACTAAAGAAGTAGTAACATTCCTCGATGTGATTCTGTCATAAAAGGTTAAAATCTTTACCAGATTTACATCTCAGAGTCAAGGAGACAGTCATTCTTTGAAGGTTGCAAAAGTCTGGCTAGATTCAGGAATAATCAGTGTTCCTTTGAAGGGAAACTTTGTTCCTTTGAAGGTAAAAATTATACCTATGTATACGTATTCTACTTGTAAAATCAGAAAGAATCCTCCATCTATAAAGTATAAGTAGTTTACACATACTGTAAGTGGACACTTTACTTGTGTGGCAGAAAGAAAGTTCCAGAGGTTTCAGGATCTACAGGTAGTAAAAAAAATGCAATATAACTGGTAAAACGGCAACCAGTCTCGTGATCTTTGAACTCCTAATAAAAAACATTTCCTACAAACAATGTTACTTGAAAACTCACAATTAGATAATCATTTCTTTGCATCTACAAAATAGAAATATCCCTCAAAGTAAATTATACCACAGTCTAAATAATCTTTCAGTTCCTTTTCTGCAACTAACCTGCTTGCCCAAATGAGCTTGACAGCAATTTTCAGGAAGTTCACACCTAAAACCATCTTTAAAAAGTAGTTTCAGCAACACCTGTAATTCACTGATGAGGCCCGGAGAGGGAAGACAATTTTTTCAAGGTCACAAAGCCATAATCTGTCATTAACAAAATCAAGACTATGGACAACTTTGGGATCTTGTTCTTTGATGTTTTGTTGGTCCTGAGGCAGTTCCTGAGGGCCCTGTCCTGGAAAGTAAATGAGGTAAAGAGGCAACCAGGTGGGGCTTGTGGCCCCTGGCCACACTTCACCTCAAGCAGGTCTGCTGTGTTACACAGAGTTATATACCGGGCTTCTTTCTGAATAACACTGATTTGAAGGAAGACATCTTCTGCTAAATGAAATTTTTAAATGAGAACATGCAGGACCTTGCTGATAGATTGGGCATGTGGAAGAGAAGATGTCCTGACATCTGTGGGCACTCTACATGTTCCAGAACGCCAGAACCCTGTCCTACTCATCTTGGATTTTTCCCCAGAATCTAACTTGGTGTCTTGGGGCCTCATTGTTACAGGGTCTGGAGGTTCTTGTAGTTATACCTCCAGGGGATCCCTTCTGACCTCAGATGATTTTCTAATTATCTTCTTGTTTTCTTCCACAGACCCATGGGATGTGGTTAGCTTGTGTCTCTTAAGGCCAGCCCTGACTTTTTTGTGACACACCTACTTTCAGGTTAGGGACACAATCTCCTAAACTGGACCCACCTTTTTGTTTCTGCACAAGCCTTGAAACTCATGTGACCGACTGACTGACTGAATATGGGTTGATAATAACTGCAGGGAAAGAGATAAGAGATAGTAAATGTAACAATGATGAAATGACAAGGTCATAGCAGTCCTGATGTGTTAGGAAGGTAAATGAGTTCAACCTCATTTTCCACTAGTCTTCTTAGAAATTTTTATGATTGCTTTCTCTCTTCTTTTGTTTACTATTTTATTCCTGAGCTACATTTCATCTTTTCCTACCTATAAGGAGAGTCTAAATTTTCTTTCTCCCAACCTCCAAGCTCTCCAACCTCACTTTCCTTCCTCTTTCAATTCTAATTGCAAATTAAGTCAAGAAGGCTTACAACAGTCCCAGATGTTATGTAGTATTTCCATCTCAAAGCAAACTCCAGGTTGTAATCTTCAAATTTAAAGTCCTTTTCACAGTTTTACTGCGGGGTGGGGGGTGGGGGGGAGATACTTGACCTCAGGCAATTAGTGACTAAGTGACTTGTTTTCTTTCTAAGTTTTGCCTAAAGGTGGGCCCTTTTTAGAAGCATACAAAGGGTAGAAACCACACCAATTAGTGGCTCTCAAGCTGCATGGGGGTCTGAGAAAAGTTTTCTATTAACACTTTTCTAATGTATATTTTTGCTTCAATAAGTATCTTTAAAAATTATGCTTCTCCCATCATGAAGACCAAAATCTCTTTCGCAGAGATCATCGCAATTAAAAGATCTTCCATAGAATAAGACTTTTTAAAGTTAGTGTCTCCA
The DNA here is from genome assembly GCF_963924675.1 of Phocoena phocoena. Classification (NCBI taxonomy): domain Eukaryota; kingdom Metazoa; phylum Chordata; class Mammalia; order Artiodactyla; family Phocoenidae; genus Phocoena; species Phocoena phocoena. Next base: position 46,416,732 of record NC_089221.1, read on the forward strand.
TTTTTCAGAAGTCTTTCCTGAAGGTATTTGCTTGGGGAATATGAAAGAAATTTTTCCTACTAAAATGGGATTTAATAACGATTATAAAGAATGATCTGTAAGTAATGGATTATTTGGGCGTTACATGGGAATAGAAAGTAGGATTGGGAAATATGTCCTAAAATTTATATTCATAAAAAACACTTAGTGCCTAAAGAGGCCCTAAGTTACTTTTCCTTCCCTTCCTTTTCCCTCACCCCTTCCTTTCTTCCCCTTCCCACCCTCCCTCTTTTTCTCCATCCTTCATCCTTCCTAGAACCCTTAAATGCTCAGTTATCTCCAAACATTTATCCAAATTCAAACTCCAGTCAATTTGATTTGCTTTTACAGTAAGGGTAAAAGGGTTCCACTTTGAAGAAAACTAAATTTCAACGTCACCATCAATAAATCAACTAAAGAATCAAGGAAATTTATAGCATGGGCAGAGAAATTGATTTAGCACAGGGATTAAGAGGTTATTGAGTCAGCCGGATGCAGTCTGGACTCTAGCTCCACCATGTATGTCTTTGAGAGAGTTAAACTACACATCCTCCTACAAACAATGGAGCTAACACTATCCATCTCCAAGTGTAATTGTGAAGATTAAATGATAATGTGTTCATAAAAAGCTTAGATATGCCTGGAACATAGTAAGTACTCAACAAATATAATTAATATAGTGTTAACATTATAATATACTATTCATATCATTGCAAAGTAATAAAGCAAAGGACACTCCAGTATTCCACCTAATTATGCAAATGAGTATGCAATAATTTAATTCATGTGCTTCTACTGTGTTTTGCAATTATCTCACTCAAGTGAGATAATTTTGTAAAAACTACTGGATGCTCCTGCCAAGTTAGACCTTAGTATCAATAATGAATTGGGAGCAGAAGCAAGAAGAACTACAATCCTGCAGCCTGTGGAACAAAAACCACATTCACAGAAAGATAGACAAGATGAAAAGGCAGAGGGCTATGTACCAGATTAAGGAACAAGACAAAACCCCAGAAAAACAACTAAATGAAGTGGAGATAGGCAACCCTCCAGAAAAAGAATTCAGAATAATGATAGTGAAGATGATCTAGGACCTCGGAAAAAGAATGGAGGCAAAGATCAAGACGATGCAAAAAATGTTTAACAAAGACCTAGAAGAATTGAAGAACAAACAAACAGAGTTGAACAATACAATAACTGAAAGGAAAAATACACTAGAAGGAATCAATAGCAGAATAACTGAGGCAGAAGAACAGATAAGTGACCTGGCAGACAGAATGGTGGAATTCACTGCTGCGGAACAGAATAAAGAAAAAAGAATGAAAAGAAATGAAGACAGCCTAAGACACCTCTGGGACAACATTAAATGCAACAACATTAACATTATAGGAGTCCTAGAAGGAGAAGAGAGAGAGAAAGACCCAAGAAAATATTTGAAGAGATTATAGTTGAAAACTTCCCTAACATGGGAAAGGAAATAGCCATCCAGGTCCAGGAAGCACAGCGAGTCCCATACAGGATAAACCTAAGGAGAAACATGCCAAGACACATAGTAATCAAATTGGCAAAAATTAAAGACAAAGAAAAATTATTGAAAGCAGCAAGGGAAAAACAACAAATAACATACAAGGGAACTCCCATAAGGTTAACAGCTCATTTCTCAGCAGAAAGTCTACAAGCCAGAAGGCAGTGGCATGATATACTTAAAGTGATGAAAGGGAAGAACCTACAACCAAGATTACTCTACCAGGCAAGGATCTTATTCAGATTTGATGGAGAAATCAAAAGCTTTACAGACAAGCAAAAGCTAAGAGAATTCAGCACCACCAAATCCAGCTCTACAACAAATGCTAAAGGAACTTCTCTAAGTGGGAAACACAAGAGAAGAAAAGGACCTACAAAAACAAGCTCAAAACAATTAAGAAAATGGTAATAGGAACATACATATCGATAATTACCTTCAATGTAAATGGGTTAAATGCTCCAACCAAAAGACACCAGCTTGCTGAATGGACAGAAGAACAAGACCTATATATATGCTGTCTACAAGAGACCCACTTCAGACCTAGGGACACATACAGACTGAAAGTGAGGGTACAGAAAAAGATATTCCATGCAAATGGAAATCAAAAGAAAGCTGGAGTAGCAATACTCATATCAGATAAAATAGAGTCTAAAATAAAGAATGTAAAAATATAAATAAATAAAATAAAGAATGTAACAAGAGACAAGGAAGGACACTACATAATGATTAAGGGATCAATCCAAGAAGAAGATATAACAGTTATAAATATATATGCACCCAACATAGGAGCACCTCAATACATAAGGCAACTGCTAACAGCTATAAAAGAGGAAATTGACAGTAACACAATAATAGTGGGGGACTTTAACACCTCACTTATACCAATGGACAGATCATCCAAACAGAAAATTAATAAGGAAACACAAGCTTTAAATGACACAATGGACCAGATAGATTTAATTGATATTTATAGGACATTCCATCCAAAAACAGCAGATTACGCTTTCTTCTCAAGTGCGCACAGAACATTCTCCAGGATAGATCACATCTTGGGTCACAAATCAAGCCTCAGTAAATAAAGAAAATTGAAATCACATCAAGCATCTTTTCTGACCACAACGCTATGAGATTAGAAATCAATTACAGGGAAAAAAATGTAAAAATCACAAACACACGGAGGCTAAAGAATACATTACTAAATGACTGAGAGATCACTGAAGAAATCAAAGAGGAAATCAAAAAATACCTAGAGACAAATGACAATGAAAACACGACGATCCAAAACCTATGGGATGCAGCAAAAGCAGTTCTAAGAGGCAAGTTTATAGCAATACAAGCCTACCTCAAGAAACAAGAAAAATCTCAAATAAATAACCTAATCTTACACCTAAAGGAACTAGAGAAAGAAGAACAAACAAAACCCAAAGTTAGCAGAAGGAAAGAAATCATAAAGATCAGAGCAGAAATAAATTAAACAGAAACAAAGAAAACAATAGCAAAGATAAATAAAACTCAAAGAACTAAACTGGTTCTTTGAGAAGATAAACAAAATTGATAAACCTTCAGCTGGGCTCATCAAAAAAAAGAGGGAGAGGACTCAAATCAGTAAAATTAGAAATGAAAAAGGAGAAGTTACAACAGATACCACAGAAATACAGGGCATCCTGGGAGACTACTACAATTGATTCTATGCCAGTGGAATGGACAGCCTGGAAGAGATGGACAGATTCTTGGAGGGGTGTAGGCTTCCGAGACTGAACCAGAAGGAAGTGGAAAGTTTGAACAGACCGATCACAAGTGGTGGGGTTGACACTGTGATTGAAGATCTTCCAACGGGCAGGGGTCCTGGACTGGGTGGCTTCACAGGTGAATTCTGTTGTTTGGAGAGGAGCTAGCACCCGTCCTTCTCAGACTCTTCCAGAGGGTTGCAGAAGAGGGAATACTCCCAAACTCATTCTATGAGGCCATCATCACCCTGATACCAAAACCAGACAAAGATACTACAAAAAAAGAAAATTGCAGACCAGTGTCACTCATGAATATGGATGCAAGAATCCTCATCAAAATATTAGCAAACAGAATGCAACAACACATTAAAAGGATCATGCACCATGATGGGGTAGGATTTGTCTCAGGGATGCAAGGATTCTTCAATATATGCAAATCAATCAATGTGATGCACCATATTGACCAACTGAAGACTGGAAACCATATGGTCATCTCAATGGATGCAGAGAGGGCTTTTGACAAAATTCAACACCCATTTATGATGGAGGCTCTCCGGAGAGTGGGAATGGAGGGAACCTACCTCAACATAATGGAGGCCATGTGCAACATGCCCACAGCAAGCATCATTCTCAATGGTGAAGGGCTGGGGGCATTTCCTCTGGGATCGGGCACAGGGCAGGGATGTCCACTCTCACCACTATTATTCAACATGGTTTTGGGGGTCCTGGCCATGGCAATCAGAGAGGAAGGAGGGATAAAAGGAATACAAATTGGAAAAGAAGAGGTGAGACTGTCACTGTGTGCAGATGACATGATACTGTGCATGGAGAGGCCTAGGCATGCCACTGGAGAACTACTAGAGCTAGTCAATGAATTTGGTGGAGTTGCAGGATGCAAAATTGATGCACAGAGATCTCTTGTACTCCTATACACTAATGATGAAGGATCTGAAAAAGAAGTTAGGGAGGCACTCCCATTTGCCATTGCAACAGAGAGAGTGAAATACCTAGGAATGGACCTACCTAGGGAGACAAAAGACCTGTATGCAGAAAACTATAAGACACTGATGAAAGAAATTAAAGATGATACCAACAGATGGAGAGATATACCATGTTCTTGGACTGGAAGAATCAATATTGTGAAAATGACTATACTACCCAAAGCAATCTACAGATTCAATGCAATCCCTATCAAATTACCAATGGCATTTTTTATAGAACTAGAACAAAACATCTTAAAATTTGTATGGAGACACAAAAGGCCCTGAATGGCCAAAGCAGTCTTGAGGGAAAAGAACAGAGCTGGAGGAATCAGACTCCCTGACTTTGACTATACTACAAAGCTACAGTAATAAAGATAATATGGTACTGGCACAAAAACAGAAATATAGATCAATGGAACAGGATAGAAAGCCCAGAAATAAACCCACACACCTATGGTAAACTAATCTATGACAAAGGAGGCAAGGATATACAATGGAGAAAAGACAGTCTCTTCAATAAGTGGTGCTGGGAAAACCGGACAGCTACATGTAAAATGAAATTTTACATGTAGAATGAAATTAGAACACTCCTTAACACCATACACAAAAATAAACTCAAAATGGATTAGAGACCTAAATGTAAGACCAGACACTATAAAACTCTTAGAGAAAAACATAGGAAGAACGCTCTTTGACATAAATCATAGCAAGATATTTTTTGAACCACCTCCTAGAGTAATGGCAATAAAAACAAAAATAAACAAATGGGACCTAATGAAACTTAAAAGCTTTTGCAAAGCAAAGGAAACAATAAACAAGATGAAAAGACAACCCTCAGAATGGGAGAAAATATTTGCAAATGAATCAACAAAGGATTAATCTCCAAAATATATAAACAGCTCATGCAGCTCAATATAAAAAAACAACCCAAACAAAAAATGGGCAGAAGACCTTAACAGACATTTCCCCAAAGAAGACATACAGATGGCCAAGAAGCACATGAAAAGCTGCTCAACATCACTAATTATTAGAGAAATGCAAATCAAAACTACAATGAGGTTATCATCTCACACTGGTTAGAATGGGCATCACCAGAAAATCTACAAGCAACAAATGCTGGAGAGGGTGTGGAGAAAAGGGAACCCTCTTGCACTGTTGGTGGGAATGTAAATTGACACAACCACTATGGAGAACAGTATGGAGGTGTCTTAAAAAACTAAAAATAGAATTACCATATGATCCAGCAATCCCACTAATGGGCATATACCCAGAGAAAACCATAATTCAAAAAGACACATGCACCCCAATGTTCATTGCAGCACTACTTACAATAGCCAGGTCATGGAAGCAACCTAAATGTCCATTGACAGACAAATGGATAAAGAAGATGTGGTACATATATGTGATGGAATATTACTCAGCCATAAAAAGGAACGAAATTGGGTCATTTGTAGAGACGTGGATGAATCTAGAGACTGTCATACAGGGTGAAGTAAGTCAGAGAGAGATAAAGAAGTATCATATATTAACGTGTACTTGTGGAACCTAGAAAAATGGTACAGATGAACTGGTTTGCAGGGCAGAAATTGAGACACAGATGTAGAGAGCAAACGTATGGACACCAAGGGGGGAACATGGCGGGAGTGGGGGTGGGTGGTGGGATCAATTGGGAGGTTGGGATTGACATGTACACACTAATATGTATAAAATGGATAACTAATAAGAACCTGCTGTATAAAAAAATAAGTAAAATAAAATGCAAAAATTCAAAAAAAAATAATGAATTGGTAGGCTTTGAACTTGGGAAGGTGCAACTCAGTCTCAAGAATTGCACAGGGTTAATGTTGGTTCACTGCTTGTCACAATGTGTGCTTCTATCCCTGAAGCTGGCTAGCAAAGGAGAATTAGGCAAAGGTACTTCAATTTCCTCATGATCATGTGCTTTCACTTTAATCCAATTATAGAGGTTTGCTGCATGTTTTGAAGATCACAAATCCAAAAAAAGGAACCATTAGGAACTTCTCTATGGTTTATAAAAAGGAAACATCTTTTTAATGACTTTATTAGTCTAATTTTATTTTGGTAAAGAGAAAATAATTCTTCTCTTATCCTTAACCAAGATGGCCAGTTGTGTGGAAATCCAAGTGTGCTCTGGGTAAGGAAATGTGAGTTTTGGCCACTGACCAGCTGTGACCACTGACTATTGAGATGAGTCACTTGCCTTGTCTCTAATCTGGACCTTGCATCGATGATCAGTGAGGTCCTTCCTTGCCCTAACAGCCCATTATTTCACACCAAGTGACTTTTCCAGATGAACTAGAAGGCTGTAAATGGTATACTCATAGAAGATAGAATGAGACCAAAATATAAAAATAAAAAATCAATGAACGCTGTTCATTAGATTCTTCAATGAGAAAAAAAGATGAGTGGTGTTTTGAGTGTTAATCTTCAGAATATTTCAGCTGTTAAAATTACCTTCATAATTAATTGGCTGCATATAACAGGGATTTGTGTGTCTTAAGCAAGCATTTTTGAGCACGTGACAGTGTATAAAGTTTGTATCTAGGTGTCTTGGACTTTGACAAAGTTTGGCTTCAATAAATTCTATCCTGCAGCAGCATGCAATCAAGTAGGCAGGTAAGAAAAATGCAGATTTAATATAAATTCTTTAAAAGGTGACATATAAATCACATCAAAACAAATGATCAGCCCAGTTAGACTAACTTAGGGTTATGACATAAATAGTTTATATGTTTAACACAGTTCTTCAGATTTCCCTGCTAGAGACTCTCCCCCTTTAACAATTAAAGATTCCTATCCAGAAGTTACTTTTTGTTGTTGTTATTTTATAGATGTCCTTGCTCTTTTAAAGAGATGTTAAAATGCGTGGTTTTTTATTAGAGAATACATATACCATGAAAGATAGTTAGTTGGAAAATGCAGAAAAAAATATATTTTAATCTTAAAGAAAACAAAGGGTGGATTTAATCGAATGACCATTTTCAAGTACAAAGTTGTCTTAGGCATTCTCCATATGGTCTCATTTAATCTTTGTAATAACACATGGTATTATCACCATACTATGTGACAGATGATAGAAATGAGGCTCATGGATGGCCAGTGATTTTCCTGAATTCACGCAGTAAATAAGTCGGGGAGGTGGAATTAAACCCAGGTTTGGCAGGCTCCCAAATTCATGCTCTTCCACTCTTTCATGCTTCCTTTCATCCTCAGTGCTTGTCTGGAATTGGGCTTAGGGTGAGGTAGGCGGGGGCAGAGTGGGGAGTCCCGGTTCACATCTTATGGACAAAGATTATGAGAAAATAATACTATGAGATTTACTGACCAGCTTGGGTTACTAAAAATGTACATTCACCTTCCTAGTATGATTTTTAGAAAATCAGATTCCCAATGAATGAATTTTAAATGCAATTTTACATTCTCCAGCAAAGAATGTACTAGGTATGGGCTTCCCTGGTGGCACAGTGGTTGAGAATCCACCTGCCAGTGCAGGGGACAACGGTTCGAGCCTTGGTCTGGGAAGATCTCACATGCTGTGGAGCAACTAAGCCCGTGCACCACAACTACTGAAGCCCATGAACCTACAGCCCGTGCTCCACAACAAGAGAAGCCACCGTAATGAGAAGCCTGTGCACCGCAACAAAGAGCCCCCGCTCTCTGCAACTAGAGAAAGCCCGTGTGCAGCAACGAAGACTCAACTCAGCCAAAAATAAAATAAATAAATAAATTTATTTTAAAAAAAAAAAGATATACTAGGTACAAGCCATTCCTAGAGGTATAAGAAATCTACTGAATTAAGCAAGAAAAACGTTATGCCAGAGATGCAAAGGGTGAAAGATATCTTCTGTCTAACGATATTAAGCCCTAAATGAAAATTGCTGATTGCATTCACACAATTCCATGTCCAGGCAAATTATGCAGAGTGTCTAATGAACATAAATATATTTACAAATGTATTTTAAGAAAAACTTAAAATATGTGTCTGAAGACAATTTTAATAGGTTTTTTACAAAAAGCAAAATCCTGTCCTTATTTAAAAAAATAATACTGAAAAAAAACTGCAGGAAGCTTTTTTTCCCCCTAATGATACCTTTCAAAATACTAAATAAGGTTAAACACTTTCCTATTATGTTTTTAAAAGGTTTTTAGAAAATATGTATTTTTTACTTGTATATGCATAAAATATATTTATATAATACACAAGATACTGTTAACATTTGATCCTTGCTAGAACACATCTTGAATTTTGAAGCATGAGCATCTATTATCTATTTTCAGTTATAAAAAAAAAAAACAGTTCTAACTGTGAGGGGTAATTACTACAGGGAGTGTAGGATAGAAATGTAACATGTTCAAAGCCACTGAAGAGAGTCATTTCTTTAAAGCAAGTAAATGAGTTAGTTGTTTCATCAAGAAATGGAAATGGGGACTTCCCTGGTGGCACAATGGTTAAGAATCCGCCTGCCAATGCAGCGGACACTGGTTTGAGCCCTGGTCTGGGAAGATCCCACATGCCGCGAAGCAACTGAACCCATGCCCACAACTACTGAGCCTGTGCTCTAGAGCCCTTGAGCCACAACTACTGAGCCCACGTGAAGCCCACATACCTAGAGCCTGTGCTCCGAAACAAAGAGAAGCCACCACGATGAGAAGCCCACGCACCGCAACGAAGAGTAGCCCCTGCTCGCCGCAACTAGAGAAAGCCCGCGTGCAACAGTGAAGACCCAACATAGCCAAAAATAAATTTTAAAAAAAGAAATGGAAATGGTTTGACTCACTTTCTTCCAGATCAAATAAGATCAAATAATTCAGTCCAGCACAAACTGTTGAGTTTTGATACTTTTATTTCCAAACTGGATTTGGAGAGTTTCTCCTTATCCATATTCTGTCGAGAGCACAGCAGTAGAACTTAAATTGATAATATAATTAGATAAGGCTTTCTACAGGAAAGCTGCAGAAAACAATTGCCTACAGCTTTATTTCCTGAGTAAAAACGTTACCTTAATAAAATAAATAGAAATGTCATAAAGGATATACTCAGGTTAGAATTATATTTCCCTTGAACAATGCTTTCACATCTCTGGCCATGATGTCAACAGTTCCATGTAAAATTTTAAAAATCGAGTGTCTTTGATACTTCTGTTTTAAATATTCCTTACAACACAACAAAAGATAAATTCTTATGGTACGGTTGAGACTAGAGGACAAAAATTATTTTGAGCAGTAGAAAAGAAATACTTATCAAGAGTTTTCAGTTGGACTGGGGGAGACTTTTAAAAACTCAAATATTGTCTAAATCTTCATTATTCCTAAGATGGAGTCAGTTTTGAATACTGATCAAATTAATTGCTTGTCCAAGCTGCCTACATTTTTCAATGAGTTGGGCAGTGGTATGAAGACCAAATTGGCACACAGTGTTACTGGTCTACAATCTCACCTTGAGAGTGACCCCTGAAGATCACAAGTTTTGACACTGTTTAAATCTCTAGTCCTTTAATGATTCTCTAAATAAATGGCATTTAGAATTTCTTGAAGTCCTGCTTTTGTCTCCACAATTCTAGTTGGCTCTATAAATATTTATAAACTAAACTTAAGAGCTTTAACTTAGTAACTCTATTTCTTATTGTTGGTTTGTTTTTGCCAAAAGTTCTATGCTTCTCTCCAACAATGTCCAGTGAGATGTGGTATTTATTTTTTCCCATAAAATTCTATTATTTGAAGAGTTTTTTCTTGGTCTTCCCACTCTCTAGTCTCCATAACCTTTCAAATAAGAGAGCCAGTTACAAATATCACCCACTAAATTAATTAGGCCACCAATGTGTAATTTATTGGCATGAGGGGATTTTCGAATGTCTTCCTAACTCAGCAGTCACTTGCATCATTTGTATCTGAGTTATTTCCTGTTTTTCTTAGCAAAGAGATGATTTGGTACTCCAGCCAATAATCTTAACTTGGTAATTTAGTCATGTCAAATGGAGGTATCCTCAATTAGAAAAAAAATGTATTTTCCTAAATTGCTGACCTTTACTTTGTTGGGATTTTGGTGGCAGTGACTTTAGAGCCCTGGTCCTACAATGTACAGGCTGTGTGCCCTTATTTCAACTGAGGGGAGAGGAGAAAAATTATATATGACAAGTGGGGCAAGAAGCACATTTACAAAAACTGAAGGAGACTTTTCTGTTTTCTTTTTATTGTAACTCCTCAAATACTGTCTAAACCCTCAGGTTATTCCTCTTCTCTAAGCTTCTGTGTCTCATTTGTATCGTGGAGATAATAACGACAGACCTGAAGCTCACATGGAGGAAAGTGAGAATTAACAACGCAGGTAGAGAGCTTAGCCCGGCACGTGCATAGGAAGCTCAGAATACAAGTTATTTGTCATTATTTTAATTAGGTATTCGTTGCATTTTACATGTAACCTGTTCTCCCTGGAATAAATCCACCCCCAATGAAGACTTTTTAAAAGGAACTCCATAGATAATAGGTTATTCAGTGGACCTATAGTAAAGATCTACAGGAAATAAAACTGTTTACCAAAACACATATGCACATGTATATTATAATGTATAGAAATATACAGTATATAAAGTATATGTATATATATATGTTTTTTTAAAGTTGGTTTGTTCTAAAAAATATTTCTATTACTCTAAAACCACACACCATCCAAACGCACCAATGATGTTTAACTATTGTTCAAAAGAAAAGCTGCCCAACATCAGGCTGTGAAACCCTGTAATGCTTTTGCTCGGCATGGACCTGGGCATCAAGATTATGTGTAAGAAATGCCAGACCTATTTGAGTAGTAATGGCAGTAATCATTGCCTAAACTGGGCCATCATCAGCTCACAGAACTTGGTGCTTTGAGCAAAGGTGTGAATTATTGCCCTCCCCCATTTCTGTAAGGGTACCCCTTAGTTTAAGAATACCACTTTCTCTTTAACACACATCCTCAGGCTTAACTAGGCAGAAAAGCAAACAGAAGAACTAGATGCACAAATGATCAGTGAATCTAAGTGAATGGTCTGCATTTGAGTCCAAAGCCAATTCCAAATTCAGTTCGATCAATAGTAAGTACTTCCTCTTAATCATTTAGGGGTCAACAGAAATTGCTAAGCCCTCCTTTCTGTAATATTAAGTCCTTTCACTAAGTGACTGGGTTCTTTCAGGTGCTACCTTATTTGGAATTTAATTTGTCCTAACATTCCTCCAAGAGCTATTAGAGCACACCAAATCAGTGCGTTCCATTTAACTCCCAAACCATGGAGAAGCCGGCTGCAGCATCAGACCACACTATTAAAATTACCAGGGAACCCTAGAGTAGGAATTCCAGGCACAAGTTACAGTTTAGGGACAAATAAAGGTTTTAAGACCTTGAGTGATATTGGGATGGGGATTTAGGAGAATTTCAGAGTCGGAAAAAACAGTCCTTAAGATTTTCATGTCAGGTTCTTATGGCTGGTTCTCTGTGGCTGTACTGGTTAGTTAAAGGACAAAAGTAAACTTCGTCTTTCCCCAGCTCCTTGAATTTTTCTTGTCAATAGATTTGGGATCAAGCATGACTACAACTCAGAATGGCTTTGTCAGAGTTGTCCAAAAGGAAGCCCGTCCCTCCCCCATCATTATATCTTGCAAAACAAACCCAACAGACTCATTCGTGTAGAATTTTTTTTTTTTTAACCCGGATATCTTTTTGGTGCCATCTAAGCAATTACTTGGAAGTCTTCAGGTGAAATCCTGACTCTAGGGGTTTAAAACTCAAGTGCAGAAAGTAACACAGCCAGGGCTACCCAAGAGGTCCCAGCCATTCCAAATCTGAATGAATGTTTTGGAAATCTAGCAGGCTTAAGGGATTAGTCTAGAGTACCTACCACGTGGGAGGTCCAAATTCAGAGCCTTCGAGCTGAAAGGAAGATGTTCCAGTTTTTTGTTTGTTTGTTTGTTTGTTTTTTGCCGTACGTGGGCCTCTCACTGTTGTGGCCTCTCCCCTTGCGGAGCACAGGCTCCGGACGCACAGACTCAGCGGCCATGGCTCACGGGCCCAGCCGCTCCGCGGCATGTGGGATCTTCCCGGGCCGGGGCACGAACCCGTGTTCCCTGCATCGGCAGGCGGACTCTCAACCACTGCGCCACCAGGGAAGCCCATTCCAGTTGTTTTGATGGAGGCAGAGAAGCCAGTGCCCACCTTTCCAAGAAAGAGACCTTTTCTGGGTGGGACAGCCGGGAGCGAAGCTCTGAAGTAGGGTCATCACAAACAGAAGAAATGGCTTTTGGGCTAAATTTGCTCATTCTTCTTGATTGGGTGACATGCCTCTGGAACCTTCTCAGAACACTCAGTTTGCTCGACGTAAGTATTTATTTTTGCAGGAGATGCCGGGAGCACGGGCAGACTGGGCTTCTTCTAGCCTGCCACTCTCATAGAAATTTTCCTTCATATCACATACTTTAGTTTGGAATTTTATATTCAGTACTGTGATTATTTGATTAATACTGGCCCTTCTCCTGGCCCCCCATTATAGGGACTAAGACCAAGGATAAAGCCTCTTTGGGTCACCATTGGATCCCAAGAGCCTTGCTTAGGTCTGGCACATGGGAGACTATCAAGAAATTATTTGTTAAGAGAATGTTGTCCAAATTGTTGAATAGACCAGGTCTGGAGTTCTAACTCAAAGGCAGGCAATTCACGGGCTCATTAGTAACCAGTGGCCTATAATATACGAGGAGAATGAAAAATTGTCCTATCGTATTTGTAAATGTGTAGGTTCTGTCTACTTGTAACTATAAATGAGAAATTGCCAGTAGGGTAATTGGTGTTAGGAGGTGTCAAAAAAAATGCATCTCTAGGTGGTCTGTAGTAAAACTGGGGCTGGAGAAGCTTTGGCAAAAGCCATGTGCAAGCTGGGACAACAAAAAAGCAGAGGATGAAGAGTGGAAGCGAGTCCACAAAAAGAAAACACACTGGACGTACCAAGCAAACAAACAAATGGCAGAGTCTCAAGAAAGATACTGTATGTCGTACAAGCAAAAGTGAAAGTTGAAGGTCTCTAGAATGTGATGATTCTTCAAAACTTTAACACCCTCATTCATTTAAGAATGACTTTTATTTTGACCTAGTTATTTCTGATAACCAAGCCAATCTGATCGTAATGTTACCATATGCTGATGAGGGACTTTTGTGAATTACTGTGCGAAGAGAAGATGCCTGCTCTTTGCCAGCAGCTTGGGAATCTGGAGTCCTTTCTTGGAACTCTTAGAGTATTTCCAGGAAAAGTCACCAAACAGCTTTGATTCAAGGAAATGAAACTCTTTTGTCCTGTACTGACTGGTTGAAAATATGGTCACTTGAGTAAAATATAATTTTGTTCAAAGTACTACATCACGGTGTTCCCCCTCAGCGTTTACTGAAATTGAATTATACATAGGAATTTTACTCGTCTTGGATCTCACAGTTCTGGGGTTGGTTTCTATCTGTTGCCTGGAGCTCACTTCCTGGTAGTGATCAGAGCGAGAGGCATTCAATCACTAGAGACCATCTGGAGTTCAACAGAAACCTAATTCGTGAGATCTCTGGCAGGAATGAAATTCCTTTTTATAATCACTTGATAATCACAGACAGTACTCCTTGTGTATGGGAGCAGAGGGACACAGGCTCTTGAATATAACCATGCTTTGTCTTGTGCTTAAAACTGGGCACCACTTCTAACTTAGAGAGAGAGGTGTTAGGAAAGCAGAGGCAGAAAAATGACAGATGGGGCAGGGTTTGGACATGGGAAAGACGGCAGTGAGGAATGAGGGGACATCTTGAGGGGTGTGTGATGCAGGATTAGGGAGTTGAGAAGAAGGTAAGGAAAGAGATGTTAGATAAGGAATGGGAGGTCCCAGAGAAACGGGGGAAAGTGAGAGAGAAGACTGGAAAAAGAAGCAGCAGAGGATATAATGAAAGGGAAATGGGAAGAGAGTATAGTGCAAAAGATAAGAAAAGAGGAGAATGTGGAGAAAACTAAAGTGAACTTCAATGAAATGAGAGGGACAGCAGAATTTTGTTCAGGGTGTGGAATCTGAAATATAACTGCCAAGGTTTGAATCCCAGCTCTACAACTTTCCAGAATTTCCAACTGAGGGAAATGTCCTTAAATTCCCTGAGCCTCAGTTTCCTTTTCTGTAGAATGATGTAATCCTTCTACCTACCTCAGTGGGTTGTTGTGAGAATTAAATGTGATCATGTATGTCAACTCTTAACACCATGCTTGGCACAGAGTTTGTGTCACCGTTACTGAGGTTTAAAGAGGAGGAACAGTAGAACAAAGGAAAGAACGAAATGAAGGAAGTAGGGAGGACAGATATTCAGACAGTGGAAGAATGAAAAAGATGTAAATTTCTGCTAATGATTTTAACCTTACTTTCCTCATATTATCATCCAAGTTTCTATGCCCACTATCTCATTTCTACCTGTTTTAACGATCCTCGGGAAAACCACATGTGTGTTGAATATGAATACCTTTTAAAATGTATTTTTGTATTGAACTAACCTGTAGTAGTCTGCATTTCCTTAAGAGTTAAAATTATTCCCTGGAAATGAGTAAGATTAAAGCTACACAAAGCTTAAACTAGTCATCCAAAAAACCATTTGTTTATTTTCCCTTCCGCTTGACTGTATTGACTAGCCATTTGATGGAATTAACTAAATTGACTGGTTATTTTGAAATGTGTTAACCCAGTGGTAGACAGTAGGGAAAACAGAGCCCCTCCTGTTCTTGGTGGTGTATCTTTCCAAGTTTCTCTCCACAACACAAACCACTTCCTTTTACTTGAGGTTATTTTGCTTTTCTCATTAGTCTCACAGTCCAGGGGCTAGTGTTGAGTGCTGAGGCAGCTCTAAGTCCAAGACCATAAAACAACTCAACAGAACTGGCCCAAAGCACAAAAGGAAGGCTCTACAGAGTTGGCCCTCTCAAGAAAAGGAGAAGGAAAAGTGGAGGGGTAGGGTAGCCAAAGTATGAAAAGAGATATCAAAGAAGTCTAGTCTTACACTGGGGAGGAGGGATGAAACTACAGACCAAATCAGAAGGAAAAAACTCATTACACTCATCACAGAAATGCTCCAAGGTGCACTTGGCACGGAGCTGCATGCTGGCAGATCACAGACATTCCGCGTTAGCATTTCCACAAAGCTGAATAAATAGTGCGCTCATAGACTCACCAGTGACCAGGCGGTGAGAGCCCAACCCTCACTGACCATGAGTAAGGCTACTCTTAAATGCCACTCAGAATAAAGCAAAAGGAGTACTATTCTTTTCACAAAAACCTGTCCTTTTACGGAACCACCTTAGTTATTTAACATATTGGCCAATGAAACAATAGGTCAGTAACGGCATGGCTTCTCACATTCTAATTCAGAAGTGTGACACCATGGAGAAGACCATCCTTCACCCACTTCTTTCAAGGTATTACCTTCTATCAAAGGGTTCAAGAAGCACAGTTTCACCTCACTTTTCCTTGCTGTACAGGAGAAAAAAAAGTTTTCATTGTTGGCATCTACTGCCCTATGTTTTGCTTCTGTAGTCTCCTTAATCATCATTTTAGGAAGTTCTGAGAAGACATATAAGGTGAGGACTTTCCGGAGTTCAGGTCTACTGGACACACACAAGTCGAGCATAGGGGTGTCCTAGTACCACACACTGTACGGTGAAGACAGCAAAGAACTGACGTCGCATTGGGCAGGCTGTTTGAGAATACAGAGGCATAGACTACAATTTTAGAACAATTTCATTAGAGTCACGCTAGGGGTAGGTACGGGGCCATGGAAACACAGAGGACAAGGGCCTGACCCAACCTGAGGAAGGGAATAGGGCTTAGATTTCAGGTGTCACCTCACCCAAAGAATGAGGTGAAGTGAACCAAACAATTAAGAGATAAAAGTGAGTTCTAGATGGGAAGAAGAGAACAAGCAAATGCAGTGAGTTGTGAGGCACAGAGTGTGGGTGGAAAGCGTCAGGTGGCAGGGACTGCCTGGAGAGGAGGAATGGTGTACAGCTGGGCAGGGGCCTCGTGTACCAATGCCAAGGAGGTTAGATTTCATCTTGTGACTAATAAGGGTTTTATGACGTTTTCAGAATGTCTCATTTTCCAGCTACATCAGTTTGGTTGCACTGAGGAAGACAGAGCTGAGGAGAGTATACCAGAGACAGACTATTTAGGAAAGTGGTTCTCAAATCTTTTGATTTATAGTAAGAAATACATTTTCATGGCAAAATGGCTCTCTGTGTGTGTGTGTGTGTGTGTGTGTGTGTATCTCAACATTTTCATAAAACAATACTTATCCTTGATATTACAGATGTGGTTTGCTATTCCATTATTTTCAATTCAATTCTATATAATATTTTTTATAAAATGCTACATGCAACCAACAGTTATAAAAACACTATTTGGGGCACTTCCACTGTAATCCAGGGGAGAGCTGGTGAGTCCTGGACTCAAGAAGTATTAGTGAGTTGGAGAGGAGAGGACAGATCTGAGAGATATTTAGAAAGTAAAATAAAAATATAGTTCATAGATGGGTGTATGGTTTCCAAGTTTCACTCCAGGATAAAAGTGCTTCTGATGGAGACAGGAGAAACTGATCTGCAAAGAAATGCATGAATCCAGTTTTGAAAATACTAGAACACCATCTGGCATTGGGCTTTTGTATTGTATATAGGAGTCTGAAAATCAGGGAAGAGGTCTGAGTAGAGATAGAGTTTGGGGAATCACCTTCACAGGACGGGCAATAAAACTACTGAAGTACATGAAAACATCTAGAGAATGCACAGACTGAGAAAAGCAATAAGTCACATCCAGAAGACTCATGTTTAAGTGGGGGGATGAGGGGAGGAAGACCGATCACAGAGGATGGTGTGAAAGAGTAGCAGAGCAGCAAGGAGAGAGTGGCATCACCTGGGAGAGAATGGTTCCCATAAAAGGTGTCGAATAAATATTTACTGAGTAAATGAATGAGGAGAGAGTTTCAGAGGAAGGCCTCTAAGACAAGCAAGGAGAAGGCAAAGCAGTTGAAGCAGAGTGTGTGTGAGAAAATCCTACTACGATGGGTTGAGGAATTCATGGGCGGTGAGGATGTGAAGCCACCTGACTGCCGAGAACTTGCTAAAGGATCAAAAAAAGAGTCTGTTCCTAGACTTTGCTATTGTTTGGTTTTGTATTGTTTTTAAGATCGAGAGAGACACGAATAGGGAAAGAGCCAGAAGAAAAGGAGAAATTGAAGATGCAAGAAAAAGAAAGGAAATAGATGCAGCAAGGACCTGGAGGTGCTGGGAGGAGAGAAAATCAGGAGCACGGAAGCAGGGGCTGACTTAAAGCGGGAAGAGGGACACATCGTCTGCTGAGACCGGGAGGAGGGAGGCAAGGATGGGTCCGGATGGCAGGAAGAGGATGTAAGAACTGAGGAAGTTCCTGTCTTGACAATGAGTTTCTTCACTGAGCAACGAATAAAATAGTTTGCTGAATGGTGATGAGCAGCTGCTGGTTCAGGACGCTTGAGAATGGGGAGGAGGTTTGGAATAAGCATCAAGGTGGCTGAGAGAGGGAACAGAGCAAGGATTAAAATGTCAAGTGGGGACTTCCCTGGCGGTCCAGTGGTTAAGATTCCGTGCCTCCATGCCATGGGGCACGGGTTTGATTCCTGGTTGGGGAAGTTCCGCATGCCGCGCAGCACGGCCAAAAAAACAAAAACCAAAAAAAATGTCAAGTGAATCTCAGGATCCAGCTGAGGTGAGCGCTCTTGACTTAATCGGAATTCCAGTTTAAAGTATTGTGACATGGGATTTTCCCTGCCAGGAGTTCAGCTAAGGAAGTGGAGAAGGCAGATTGTGAAACTGACAGAGGGATGGGTTTCTCCCAAGAGGTATAAGAACAGGATGGCAAGGTAGATGAGAGAGACTGGGTAGACAAGAAGGAGAGGTTGGGTGAGGGCTCGGGTACTCGAGGGTGACTGAAATCCTCAAATTAGGAGATTGCCAGAAAAAAAAATACTTTATTTCCCAGTCTCCTTTGCAGCTAGATGTGGCATGTGATGGAATTTGAGTCGAGGAGATGTAAATAGAAGCATTACGTGGGATTTCTGGCAAGTCTCTTCAAAAGGAAGGTGTGTGCTCTTCTTCCTCCATCTTGCTGCTAGCAATTTAGATGTGATGGCTAAAGCTCTGGAAATCATTCTGGACCATGGATGTAAAGTCCATAATCTAGGACGATGGAGGAATTATCTGAAAGAACCATAGGTCCCTGACAGTCTTAGAACATCCATACCAGCTCTGGACTCCCCACTCTGTGTCTCTCTTTTTTTTTTTTTTTGTACATCTTTATTGGAGTATAATTGCTTTACAATGGTGTGTTAGTTTCTGCTTTATAACAAAGTGAATCAGTTATACATATGTTCCCATATCTCTTCCCTCTTGCGTCTCCCTCCCTCCCACCCTCCCTATCCCACCCCTCTAGGTGGTCACAGAGCACCGAGCTGATCTCGCTGTGCTATGTGGCTGCTTCCCACTAGCTATCTATAGGAAAGAGATATAAACTTCTGTCTTTATTAAAGCATAATTTTTCAGGTCTCTTTCACTCTAGCTGAACAAAATTCTAGCTAAAATAGTGTGTTATATAGCAACTGGAGCACACATAAGGTCAGCTTAGAAGAGAATGTTAATGCCCCACAATGTATTTCCTAAGCAGGGAAGTAAGTAAAGAAGCGTTGCTCTTTTTAGAAGATTATAGACTGCTCTTGATTTGGATGGAGAGGAAACAAAGTTGAAACTTGGACTTCATTAAATTTTTATAAAATAAAGCAAAATAAAGCCACATGGATATTACTGGGTTTTTTTGCTTGTAACACTAAGCAGTCTTCTTTGCACTTTTTGTAAAGAGATGTGTTAAAATGGATGACAACATTAACACCCGGGATGACACATTTCCATTGTCTTATACTTTTTTTATCCCCTCCCTGAAGGGTCAGAATTCCCTTCAGTCAGCCTAAAATGGTTTAAGCCCAAGCCTAGTAAATCACTTGTATTGCGTTGTTTTTAAAGGCACTAGCAGCTGTAGTTTTTAAGGTCAGCCGAATCATCTGCCTGGGTCACATGTGTTTCACATGTCAAGTAACGTATATGGGTTCCACTCCACGCAGGATTGTACTGAAAAAGACATTTGCAAACAACTGATCTGAAGCCATGTTTCCAAACAGCTGCTACGGTTATTCGGGTAAGGGTTACTACTGTAAACCATTTGAATTTAGGACTATGTTTCCAATCACTCAAAAAGAATATTCATTACAAATCACAAGGTCCAAACCAAGAAGTCCAGTTTCTGATTATACTGACACTCAATAAGTATTCAAACAGGATAAAAAGTAATAGTTGATAATTGTGATTATTATCATAATGAACTTGTTCGAGTGCAAGTGGGAAGAATGTGTACTGGGTAGAGAAACAATACCAACCAAACACATAATTAAAATGAAACCTAGTTGAGCAGCTAAAGAGAAAGGACTTCAAGTACGGAGACTTGGCTAATCCTCTTCTAATTCTTGCTCTAGGCAACACTGACTAGAAGCAAAAGACTGGATTCCCGGGGTTTCCCTGGTGGCGCAGTGGTTGAGAGTCCGCCTGCCGATGCAGGGGACACTGGTTCGTGCCGCGGTGTGGGAAGATCCCACATGCCGCGGAGCGGCCGGGCCCGTGAGCCATGGTCGCTGAGCATGCGCGCGTCCAGAGCCTGTGCTCCGCAACGGGAGAGGCCACAACAGAGAGAGGTCCGTGTACCGCAAAAAAAAAAAAAAAAGACTGGACTCCCGGATGCTAATAACTCCCTGAACAAGCTTGAGTAATTGGTTATCATGGAGACAGACTGATGGAACAGAGAGGGGATGACCTCAGATTAAAGGAGTGTAGGAACAGAAAAACTATTTTTAAATTCACATTTTAGTTCAGAGCATAGTTAGTGATGTCTGGCTCCAACAGAGGGAAGGAAAAGGGTATTGAATTTTCAAGAGTAGCTCCTCCACTGGGTTCTCCTAACAAATGGAATCTAAAAAAAACAAAAAAATGGTTTTGATGAACCTAGTGGCAGGACAGGAACAAAGACACAGACCTAGAGAATGGACTTGAGGACACGGGGAGGGGGAAGGGTAAGCTGGGACAAAGTGAGAGAGTGGCATGGACTTATATACACTACCAAATGTAAAATAGATAACTAGAGGGAAGAAGCCGCATAGCACAGGGAGATCAGCTCTGTGCTTTGTGACCACCTAGAGGGGTGGGATAGGGAGGGTGAGAGGGAGATGCAAGAGGAAGGGGATATATGTATGTGTATAGCTGATTCACTTTGTTATACAGCAGAAACTAACACAACACTGTAAAGCAATTATATTCCAATAAAGATTTTAAAAAAGAACAAGAGATAATTGGCTTTGAAAAGTGGCTCTGACAATGAATTTTTATTGAGTTCTCATAATGTTCTTTGTATGTGCTCTTCGAAAGCCCGATTGGTCTCCTCATCTTGTGTATACTCACTCGTCCTAATGACCTTTCATGTGTGAGACATGCTGAATGAAGAAGATTGCCTTCTGACCATATAACTCCTCTCTGCAGGTTTCAAGGCTGGTGTCTATATTTTAGTAAGCAAAATTATAGTCACCTCTAAGAAGAGTAGTGCAGACAGGCATAGACAAATACCCACTCTAGCTAAGTATGGGCTCCCTTCAAGCTGGGAAAGGTCTCTCAGCTCTGAGTCACTTATACAATCGAGTCCCTGAACATGTTTCTGTCCCTAATATTTTGTTGCTCTAGGCAACCATCAAGTCTGCGTGAAGCCTTTTGCCAACTGGAGAGGATGATAGCCACGGGAGCCAGAATTTTCTTTTAACTCTTTGTTGAAAACTCAAAACAGCAAATGGTGTCAAGGATAGCCTCTATCTATTGGGAAAAGCAGAATTCATACATTGATTTAGTGCATCTTATATTCACATCTTAGGGAAACAGAACTAAAGAAAATAAAGGCAATTATTCAGAAGCATGCATTTTTTAAAATAGTAAAACACTATAATAAGAGCTAGTTGGGTCCTTAGATATTATCTAACCTAACATCCTCATCTTATTGAAGAATAACCAGGTTAAATTACTGACCAAATGTTAAACAGGAAGCTGGGGATGGAGCTGGAACTATAGCTCTGCTCCCTAAACCCTGAGGTCATTGATCTTTCCACAAGTTTCACAAGCCCAGTGTCAGATGCAAAATGAAGGAATGTTAATAAATCACAAGCCATCACCTCTCTTTTGTAATAGCAAATGGTCCTGGGTGAAAAGGGCTGTTTTGCTGGGATGCTGGAAGCAGTCCTAAATCTCTGTGGTTAGGTAGTGATCATCCATTAACACTCCCATTATAAAAGTCTGACCAGGTGGGACATTTCACTAATTCTAAAGTATTTGGGAAATGTTCAAGGCATTGCTTATTGTCTGAATTTGATCTTTGGCTCTTCTGGATTTTTTTTTCTTTTCCTTCTGAATTTTTATGACACTTACTCTCTGTGAAATCCTGGGACTTAGATTCATGGTACCTTTTCATGTACCTATGTACAATTATATCTTGCCAAGTCCTTGGGGGTGGTGGGACTACATCTTATTCATTTCTGTTTCCCTGAAGCCCAGAGCACAGAATTAAACATGTTTTTGTGGACTGGTTAAAGATAAACCAGTATTTATTTTATTAGCTCTAGGAGTAGAGTAACAACTTACTTGTCCAGAGATTAATTATCCAGAAATTTATACTATTCAACACCAGTTAAGTAGATGAAATGTACTCCAAAATACAAGTTAAAGGAATTTAAAGACATATTTGTTATATGCATTAAATATCCTAAAGGCTTTCCTCTGAAATGGATTGCCCCCAAACCCCATTTTTATTTTGAGTTAATTTGCTCTTATTTTAGGCTCAACGCAACGGCTTGGTAAACTGGTTTGTCAAGGAGAAAGGAGCAGCAGATCGGAAAAGATGGCACTAAAGCCAGTTCAGTACTGACATCAAGAAATGGCCATTGGGAGCAGGCGATGAGAAATTAAAGCGCAGCCGAGTTTGGGGGCCTCTACAGTCGGGGGAAACGTCCACAGACCATTAGGGGCATCTGTGAATGACACAGAAGTATAAAAGCAGATGTGCACAATGATGACCAGAGCCACGAGAAATGATTTAAGTACATTCAGTACATGCCTTTAAGGGATTAAGAAGCAACATAACACCTTTTAAAGATTTTTATTCCAAATAGTTCATATAAGATTATGATCCTTGGTTTTCTAGAATAGTTGACATATAGAACATTTTCTCCTAAATGAAATGTAGGTAATCTAGGCACTGAGATAAATCAGGCTTCAATTCTACATTGGAATCCAAGTGTCAAGCTATTTTTATCCTATATATAATCCTATATATCCCATATATAAGATTATAAATCTTCATATATTTCAGAACCATTCTACATCCACTCCATAAAATCATACAATTGGTAGTTACTAAATCCTACACATGGGTCCTTCTTTCATCTTCTACAACTATCTCTTCCTCTTCCTTTCTATTCCTGATATCCAGCTACTTTGCTGGTGTAGGGCCCTTATTGGACTTAATTCTCCAACAGTGTTATTGTCCTCCAACTGCTCTCCAAACCTTTGATATTTTCTACCTTCACTTTTTGGAACTTGTAAAAGATTCCCAGGTGATTCTAATGAAGAGATAAGTTTGTGAACCACTATCCTGAATACTTAGCACACCTTTCATCTGACTCTTAATTACACCCTACAGTAGAACTAACTCCTTTAACGGCAGACATCAGACGTCTCTGATTTCTGAGCTTAGCTGCTCTTACAAAACAGTTGCCTTTTAGTAAATAATCACTGTTCGTGAAAGGTGCGGACTCCTCCATTTTCACCTTCTCCTTCTATTTATTTACCAACTACTTGCAAATTCTTAGGTGCCATTTCTTCCAGAAGACCTGTATCTTGCTTTGGATCTCCAGCAGAGAGGTACTCATGTTTTCTCTGCTCTTCTTTTCAGAGATGCCATTTGATGTCTAAGCGCAAAGACACAAAGATGGTGGGTGGGAGTGGCTCTCTTAGCTTTAACTTTTCCTTGTAGGGAAGCACCTCAGGGGATCTGTCACAGGTATAAATCTACCCTTCTTTGAAGGTCTGATTTGAAAGCAAATTGGGCTACATTCTGCGCAAAAGGCATTTTAAAGGTGCAGGTGTGACTGCCCAAAATAACAGCAATACTTTGAACATTTACAGAACGTTTCCTTGAGTGATATCAAAACAATTCAGCTCATAAAGCCTCAGGAAGATGGTGGACAAAATATCCAACTAATATATAAATAGGGATTGACTGCATTAACTCTGCTGGTTTTTTGTTTCAAGTCCCGAAACAACGGGAAATGTAAGTAGCGAAAACTAATATTTTTTTGCAAGCTGCCTTCAAATGGCGATATCTAATTTTGAGACTCTTCTAGAAAATCTAATCCTTTTTAAATGTTTGCTGAATTTTTGTTACCAATTCACAGACACTTATTTGTGTTCAGAACCTAACCATTTTTTTTTTTGCCTTTAACTTGACCAAGTGTTAGCTTCTATTTGATGTTCTAAAGTAAGGAAACCTATTGAACAAATTAACAAAAATGGACTTCACCTGTGGTGAGGGAGAACCTAGTTATCTGATTTTTTAAAAAATTGAAGTATAGTTGCTTTACGATGTTGTGTTAGTTTCAGGTGTACAGCAACAAAGAGTCATATAAATCTGTTTGATTCTTCTGGTTAATATTATTGAAATGTGTATCTTTGTACCATGTTTCTCCAAAAAGCCTGAGAAATCTAATCTTTTCCTGTTTTCCCCTTTCCTGGCTTCTTCTACCCTTTTTCCTCACGTTCATTGCTGTGAGCTCAAGACTTCCAAGATTCAGAATGGGAACTGGGGTGCATTCCCATTTTCCTGTATTTGAAATCTGTTGTAAAGTAAATATTTGTTATGAGTGAAATATGTCTGAGGACTGTTTATCATACTATGGTTTTATTTGGCTTTGTCCTAGCATATTAGTTTAAAAACAATTTCTTTTTGCCCCATTTCAATGGTTTCTTTGAAGTCTTGTTTTGACCAGCTGCTGAGCTTTTTGTGGCTGTCCATTTACATCACTTTAAAAAATGGTACATAAATGAAATTTGAACAAAATGAACAGTACTTTCACATTGTTTCAAAATCAAACACGTTCCTAAGGAATCTGATTTGTGGCAGATGGAGAACAAAACCTTCCAGGGGGAAGGCTGTTAAATGAGTCTTAATTGCTTGCACGTGAAAATACAGTGACTAAGATTGTGTGCACAATTAGGAATTTAAACACGTAGAAAAGGAAACAGGCAGACATTTTTGCAGGCATAGCTGGTTTCTTATGAACACAGACAACGGAAGAAAAGTTAGTGAGGGAAAATGCTTTTAAGAGAAATTCAGTTGTTTTCTTTACTTCATTCTTCCTTGTGTCAAGCTTCCAGGTCTAAAGAGGATTCATTTGCCTCTGAAACTCACTGATGCAAGTGTCACAGTACACTCAAGAAAAAAGGAAAGTTTATTCAAGAATTAGCATTTCATTTTTAGTTTCTTTTATGTGCCAGGTACTAGGCTTGGTGCTTATACATCTCATTTAATCCTTATTGTAACCCTCTGAGGTAGGTTTGTTATTTCCTACATTTTGTAGATTAGAAAGTTGAGGCTTACAGAATAACTTGCCCAAAGTCAAATCGCTAAGGAGTGGCATAGCTAGAATTCTCTGTATTGATTCAAGGAATCCAAAGCCCACCCTCTTACAATGCCTACTAGCTACACCCCTGGAAAAAGATAGATACCTTTGTAAGAAACTAACACTCAGGGTGGCTCCATTTCCGGTTTCAATTCTGTCATGCCTTTCTGGTGTTGGGTGACATGGTGTGGTGAGGTTGGAGGAGAGGCCAGAGTTGGTCAGGTCTGGGGAAGGCTGGATGCTGGAAAAGGTGTCGTGAGGATGGCATGACTGGTCCTGGGTGAGGGGTAATGGAGACGGCGGTCAGGGCTGAGATGCTAGAGACAGAGGCCAGGGCCTGCTGCAGGCTGGGTGGCTTCAGAAGCTCAGTCAGAGTGTGAGGTGGAGGGGTGTGGCGGGCAGGTGGCAGCTTGTGGTCAGAGGTCAGCACCTCCATGGCTTTGGAGGCAGCAGCCATGGGGCAGTGAGGTGTGGCCTGACTGATTCTGTCCTGGCGCATGACACGCTGTCTATCCAGCTTCCCAAAGCCTGGGCTTGGGCTCTCCTCCTCGCAATGACTCTGACTTTCCAAGTGGGTAGGCTGTGCAGTGTTCCACAGTGACCTTCCATTGGCCTTCAGAGATTTCAGCCCAGCTCATCCCACTGATGGACCTAAATGCCTTTCCTTGGGGACCTCAAATTCTCCTTCAGATTCTCTCTCCTTGGAAAACCTGCACTTTCCTGGAATGGAGATATATAGGCTGGTTCTAAGGGGCCTTTGATGAGTGCCAGTGTGTGGATACTCTTTTCTAAAGTTCAAACAATGAACTTTTGGATGAATTTAGAATGCCAGCTCCTTCATATGCTGGGGCCTACTTCAATGTTGTTCTCAGGAAGTGGAGAGGCTTAAAAAATAATCCTTCTCTCTCTATAATCCTGTATCCCTTAAAGTAAACCTAATTAGGTGGTGACTTATTAGACAACAGCCCATTTAGATGACTATTAAACAAAGATCAGAGGAAGGCAAATTATTCCTTACTTTGATTCCTACACTTGTGAGTAAACCAGAAGCCACAGACCATGGCATCCTGTGTAGATCTAAGCATAAGGGAGGCATCAATAAATGGGTGTGGATCAAATGATCAGGAAGTCACATGCCTTCAGAGGAACTGAGTTCCCAGGGATACCTTAACAAACAGGTACCATCCTGCATCCCTGAGAACCTTAATATCATAAAGCGTAGGTTACTGAGAAATATATTAGTAAAATAAAGAGTGGACTGAGGCCGACCCTCTTATTCCACCATAATCAATAATTATTTCCGGCCTGCCAGCACTTATTTATTTCCCCTTTCTAACAGCACCCTAATTTCTTTCAGGAAATTACTTGGCATTTCCATTAGATAATCCTAACTATGAAACAGCCCACAATGATCAAGTGCTCACTATGTGCCCATGCATTGTGCTTAGTTTTTCTTTAATATCATCTCAAATAATTTTCACGAACTCCCTAAGAGATAATTACTATTATTCTGCCCACTTCAAAAACGAGGAATTTGAGGTTTGGGGAGGTTAAATGAATCGTTTGAGGAGAAACATCTGGAAGTGGGAGAACTAGAAAACGAATCCACGTAATCTGGCCCCATCACTTAGGCTCTCACCCCTACATCCTATTACGTGGTCTGGTGAAATAGCCTGATGCCCTGTTCTCCTTTAGCCAAGGCCCAAGACCCAAACTAGACCCACTGGACCCCTTCACTGGAATTTGACTCTTAAA
The DNA here is from genome assembly GCF_963924675.1 of Phocoena phocoena. NCBI lineage: Eukaryota > Metazoa > Chordata > Mammalia > Artiodactyla > Phocoenidae > Phocoena > Phocoena phocoena. The sequence goes on from NC_089221.1 coordinate 46,443,570, forward strand.
CAGAGCAACAAAGAAACTAAAAGCAGTTGCAGGGATCTCACTTGATTGATCCTGCCATGAGATTTCCCCCTTACCCTTTGGCTTTCTACTACTCTGAAGATGTACTGATTCCTTCAACCCTGATCCTCTAGCCTCCCCACTGATTCTCAGGGAATTGGAAATTCTCCCAATATTCTTCCACTGAATCCCATTTTGCTTAAGTGAGCAGAGTTGGTTTTTAATCTTGTAACCAGAGGATCACTGCTGATACACTGTTATCGAAGGTGGGGTTATAAGCCAGCCTAGGAGAGAACTGTATGGAACCCTCAAAGAACAGGATGCTGAAGCTCTATAGGTGCCCAATAATAACTGAATAGAGGCAGTGAGAAATAATAGTGTGAGAAGTGCCAGGCTCATTTCCTCTGCTGCCCGTTCTGTGGAAATGATGAGGGGTGAAGCCCTCCCTGGCCAGTGGGCTGGGACACACCAGCCCTCTCCTTTATCTATGGCACCTTCAGCAGTTTCCAGTGAATGGAACCTGGCTGTGAAGATCTGGAGAAACACAGACTCTATGAAGTGTGGCTGAAAAGTAAAAAGGACTCCTAGAGATGAGACCATTTCCACCCCATAGAATTCAGAGGAAGTTATCTCTTTCAAAGTATCAACTGGGAAAACGAGTGTGTGTGTGTGTGTGTGTGTGTGTGTGTATGCTTATTCCATATACTGCCATCACTCTAATGATGTGACACTCTGTCTTGGAACTGCTTTCAGAGTCCACATTATACTTCTCTCAAATGCCTCAAAATTGTCTCATCCCTTGGAATGGCTACATTTTTAGAATTAGCCTCATCCAGGCTAATCTGATATCTTATTTGGTGACTAAGGTTGGTAATCATATTGGAAATAATATTTTTGGTCAAAAGTGAAGCATGACGGTAAACCAATAAGATGGCTTTTTCTTGTATGGCCTGTAAACTGTCTCTAAAGCCATTCCCCCAATGCTTTTAGCAATGGCAGCAGGGCGAAAAAAGTGTATGGGGTACAAAGATGACAACTTTGAGGATCAGCATGAATGACACAACCAGACACTGTGACAAAATGTTTACATAGATTGTCCTGTATGTTCCTCAAGATCAGGAAAGTATTATCACAATTATTATCGTTGTTGTTGTTTATTATTCAACACTTTTAACAGAAAAGACTCACAGCGTTTGAGGAACTTTTCTAAGGTCACAATGTGGGTCAGCAGGTGAGCCAGCAATGAAACCCAGACCTCGCAACTTCTGAGCCCTGCTCTTAGTCCTCTATGTACGTTCTGACTCGTACATCAAACAAGCAAACAAAACATACAACATTTTGAATTTTTTTACAAAATTACAACCTGCTGGAAGAGAAAACCTAGATCTCTTTCTACATAAACAATTTAAAAGAGCACAGTCAGTGACAGAAGAAGCATCTTAGAGACCGTCTGTCACATCTTCCTCAACTGAGGTCTCAGTTCCCCGACCCATCATCTGCTATTTTCCTCCTTAGTGATTCAGAAAACCTTTCTTTTACTACTCTCACTCCTCTACATGCTTGTGTTGCTAAGTTTTCCCTAAGTTCCTCAAGTGGTTTCCCAGACTTTTTCCAGTCTCTAAGCTAATTGACACTGTAGACAGCCTCCTGGCTCTCTCGGAAAACGATCTCAGCCTGATCAATTTCCTCCTTCCTCCCTTTCTTCCTACTTTCCTTATTTTATCAACTCATTTATCTACTTATTTACAAACCCTCTGTTTTCTATTTACTTAATGCTTTCCGTCATTCAACAGAACACATTTTACCTTTCTAAATTCCACAAACCTCTAGGATAATGGTCATAAAGCTCGGGGGAGGTATCTTATACCTCATTGGGTCCTGAGAGCCCAAGCACAGTCTTTCACATCCAAGTGACTGAATGAGTGAAGGAGCAAACCCATTAATGAAGTTCTCCACATGGACAATTCAGTGTGCAATATGCAAATACCAGAAACATGCCCAAAAAAAAAGACGTGAACATCCATTTGTTTTGCTAGGCAGGTAGAAGAAAACAGTCCAGTGAATTAGAAATGCCTTCAGAGTGCCAACAGGGCCGAAAAAGAACCACAAAAGAGAATATAGCACACTAAAAAGCACTGGATATGTAGACATCAGAAATATCTAGAGGAAGTGCGTTTGGGGCACAGAGAGCTGGGGAATGTCATGGCTAGAACTGGTACCCAAGCAAATGATAATGGAGATGAAAAGCCTACGGTGAGTCTATGCACAAAGAGAAGATGAATATCACCCCATGATAGAAACTGTTATCTCAGGGGTTAACAGTGACTGGTCCTAGAAGCAAGGTGAGCACAGAGGCTCAAGCACTGCCCTATGCCGAACCATCTTACATCCTCACTGCTCACACACACTGTGGGGTCCTTTCCTTGTTGATGCTGCTGCCCTGGGCGCTGTCACACAGGCACTTCAGAGGAGTCCGGAAGAGAACTGTGAAAATTGAAGGCTTGAGGAATTCTTCCTCACAAGCAAAAGTCCTTTCCTTAGCTTATAAAACTGATTCCTTTGGGTTTCCCAAAGGGTTGCTCTGTATCCACAGATCTAATCCATCCTCCGTCATACCCTCCATTCATACATGTTCCGTAATAGACAACGTAGGTTCATTTTCTGCTGTCTCTACTTAGAAAGAAAGAAAGAAAGAAAGAAAAAGAAAGAAAGAAAGATAGAAAGAAAGAAAGAAAGAAAATAATAACTTTGGGGAGAAGATGACAGCAGGTTGTGTGTGTTTCTGTGCATGGATCAACACATTTTAAGGGAGGGAAGCCTCTAGGTTCCGCTTTTTTTTTTTTTTTTTTTTTTTGCGGTACGCGGGCCTCTCACTGTTGTGGCCTCTCCCATTGCGGAGCATAGGCTCCGGACGCGCAGGCTCAATGGCCATGGCTCACGGGCCCAGCCATGTGGGATCTTCCCGGACCGGGGCACGAACCCGTGTCCCCTGCATCGGCAGGCAGACTCTCAACCACTGAGCCACCAGGGAAGCCCTAGGTTCTGCTTTTGAGTCATACTTAATCTACACTTTGTCATTTGAAGCTATATATTGAATTATCATAAGATTTAAAAGAGATTATGCATGTAGAGTCTTTGATATCAAATGTCAGAAAATGTTAATTTTTATTAATATTAGTATTAATAATAGATCCAATTTTTAAAAAAGCATTTTCTGAGACAGTGAAAGAAAGAATGCTGTGAGTGAAATCCTCATTTATTCATAGAGTTAAATAACTCAGTGTAACACTCAACTAGGAAAATTTGGGAAATTAGACCCAAAGGAATTTTCATTGTTTTGCTCTACCACAGTCTTGTATTTGAGTGTGCCCAGGGGAATACTTTTTAAGGCATACATGGGTGGGAAGCCCTCTGTGGATAAAGGGAGTGACTTAAGAATGCAGCTTTTGTTGTTTCTTTCTCTCTTTCTTTCTTTTTTTTTTAAAGGAAACTTGGTACAGTGTGTGAGAAGACAAAAAGAATACAGTTACTAAACATAACATTTCCCAAACTCACTCCCACCCTCATACGCAAACATGGACATGATACTTCATTTTCTTCTAGGAGAGGGGCAAGCTGGCCTAATTAAAATTTGTATACATTTGGAGAGATAAGAGGGATGATGGGCCAGCTGATGATGACCATGATGACGAGGATGGCACAGATAATAACGTCACCTTGTATTTCCTTTGCTAATCGCAAAGCACCTCACACATATTATCTTGTTTATCCTAGGCTGCGTTGTTTGTTGGATGGGGGTGTGGGTGTCACTATATACATTTTCCAGAAAGACAATGATTTTCCAACAACTTTCCAGCAACGCAATGTCAACACTGTCCAGAGCAGCACTCTTGCCTACTTCATTCAGTATCCGACTATTCTCCCAAATTTGGCTGATTCGTTAATTTGGAGCACTTGTTGAGAATATAGATCCTGAGACTTATCCCCAAGATTTTGTTCTGCACTGTCTTGGAATCTGTTTTTTCGTGTTTATTTTCAAGGATCCCTTGGGGGTTCCTTAGATCAGGCAGGTTTGGGAAATGTTGCATTTTTCTAACTCGAGGTGGTGAGGAAGGGATACAGGCTGAAGGGGACTTTGGTGACTTTAATGCCTCTATTTTCATGGTAGCTTTTCTGATCGACTGGAGGATAACAGAGCTGTCTTGTCATAAGCTCAACAACCACCATGAGTGCTGCCCTATCCAAGGCATATTATTATCTGAAAATAAAGTGAATGCTCACTGGGGCACAATAATATTGAAAGATCATTTGGCAGTGTCTCATTAGTACCTTTTCTAGTGAGGAGAGGCAAACAGAAATCTTGATCTGAGAGATATTTACAAGTTTGTCACCAGATTCTATGTAAAATGGGCCTTTGCTAGTTACCAGTCAACATCCAAAAATGTCTTAAATTAAATACAATATACATAATTAAAATACATGAAATGTGTGGCTATTGCTTACTTAGAACTTTAACATATATTCTTTAAATTAGGTGCACTTTTCTACATTATAAAATTTTTCTCATGAATAAGTTATTTAAATTTTTTTATTATAGAATTTTTGATACTTAAATAGAACTCACATATTATTTAGCACTTGGGCTGTTTTCAGTCTCTTGTACAAACGCACAATGCTGTGATGAACACCTGTGTGTATGACTTCATTTTTCTCTTATTTTCCCTCACTTCTCAATCTAATCACCCACCAAGCTTTCTCAACTCTCTGAAAAGACTTGTGAATCCATTTCCTCATCTCCACCCCCAATACCACCACCCCAGTTCAGATTCACATGACCTTCAGCGGGTACTTGGCCTGTAACGGCCTTTGGATGAGTGTGAGGCTGCCGCTAGTCTCTCTTCCTTTCAATCTGTTTTCTATGCAGCTTCCAGCATTGTCATTCTAACATATGTACTTGTTCCTCTGCTTAGAAATGACTGATGATTTTCCATTGCCCGTAAAATATAGTCCACTGTTATTTACACTGACTTCTAATGCTCTTCATACTACTGCCTTAATCTACGCTTGGAGATCATGTTCTGTTGCTCCCATACTCTTTCAACTCTTTTTGTTCTTTACTGTCTCCAGTGCCCTGAGCTGAACTGGCACTCACTGTTGTTGGTCCCTTGGCATGAGGTGCTCTCCTTCTAACCATATGGAGAACTCCACCTTCTTCTAAGTTCAGCAGGGAGCTTCCCCTAGGTGGAATCACTTGCCCTCTCCTTCAAATACATATATGTATTTGAATTTGCTTCAGTCGTGGCACTTAGCTTGTTAATTATTCATGGTTCCCTCCGGTGTCCCCATGTGACTTCCTTGAAGCCAGTAGTCACCTTTTACTCATCTTTTTATTTCCAACACCTACCTTATTGCATGCCACATATAAGGTACACAGAAAATATTTGTTGACCAAATGTATAATAATGATAATAGTAATAATAATAAAATTGAAGCAATAATGATAGTTAACATTTCTTGAGTACATTCTGGGTACCAAGCACTATGCTAATCACTGACTTCGAATTTACTGATTAGAAAATGAAAGCTTAGAGAATTTAAGTAAATTGACCAAGATCACATAGCTAGTAAGAGGAAAGTTGGGTTTTCAATCTATGTGGTTTCACTCATAACCTTTTTGCTGTTCTGACTCAATGAATATGCAGTTTTGTTTAATTGTTTCAATTAAAGTTATAACAAAATACCCAGAGCAGATATTCAGGCAATACAGTTACAATTAAATTATATTTTCCCATGACTGTGACATTCACTTGTTTTCTTACTATTTAGGAAACCAAATATAACTTTAATCAATTCCTGGTCAAAAAGCAATTGTCAGACCTGGTCTTTTTACAAATTAATAGAGATAACTCTACTTATTTAGTGAAAGCGTAAGAAGGCAAAACAAGTTAGCCTATAAGGAAGAAAACAGGCTTTGACCCTCTAAAAGATCATAAATTTAAGTAACAAGTAGTCATACTCCATGCACTTGAGCAAATCTTTTAGTTCAATGTTTTTCCCGGAGAGGTCTTTTTAATGTGGGGATTTTTGTAAAAGTAAACTCCTCTGGCTCAAAAAATTTAGAATACTCCACATTCATCAGATGTATTAAATATAAAAGTAAAACAAGCAAAAAACTCCCCACAAAAGCCAATGTCTAACACTCACATACACAATTTTTATTTTTTATTAAAGCCATTAAGCATAATGTGTACTCAGCATTCTTCAATCACATTCCTAAAAGAGCTTACTGCGCACTCATTCTCTGCAATCATTAAAGTGTTGCCACAATCTTTGCTCTTGTTAAAAGAAAGGAGAAAAAGAGCTGCATGATGAAGCTAGTGCCTGCTAGTGGCTGATGAAGAGGGTGAGACTTCCAGGGCAATGGCTGGGTCTTCGTCCTCCTCCCACACTCGCTGCCTTAACATACATTTTTAGTTCGATGTCCCCTCAGCCCTTACGTATTGCTCTCACTGAGGTCTCTTTTGCCTTCTTTAGTGGCTCGTGCTTCCAACTACTATATATATATATATATTTCTTTTCACGTTATGTACACTAGTTATTTTTATTACACACACACACACGCACGCACGCGCGCGCACGCGCAGATTTAAAAGGCAAACCTACATAAGTCACTAGCATTGCTATTGTCACATAAAGTAGTTGTTTAGTTTCCTTTAGTGGCACAAAGTGTTAAATGATTAGTCCCGGTGATAACAAAATAACTGTTCCAGTTAAAAATCTTTGCTTTCTTTTTTTTTCTTCAATGGATTTTATAAACTGCTTTGTGCTTTAGAAGAACAGTAAACAAACAAGAGTGTCTTATTGTATTCTGACTAACTAGTATATTTGGATAGTTTACTTTTTAAATCCTCTGCTTACCAACTGATTAAATTCTATTGAAAATGCACTCTTTTTTTTTTTTTTTAAAGGAGTTAGGAATATTCAGGGCAAGAAATATGAGTGGAGATATACCAAAATTTTTTTTGGACTAAAACTACTTTTGCGTTATTTTACGCTTGTCCCTGCACTCCCTCTACAGGTAAAGAGGAGGCAATTGAACTAGTTTTATTGCATGGATAGAAGTTGTATTTTCTCCTTAGTCTGCCAATCTTTACTTATCTGAGGGCCTCTAAGATATAGGCTGTGGATATAATAAAAATAGCTCTAAATACAAAGACCTGTCCAGTGAGAAATCGGGACAGGATATTTTCAAATTTTTGGGTCCATATACAAAGAAAATCCAATGTTATATCTATTACCCAGAAATCAACATCCTGTAAGATTTCTTTTACTTTCTCCAAAACATATACTTCCATGGTGGGTCTGAAGGCTACCCTAATTTGATGGATAATTTTATAGGGTTATGTATAAGAAGGATCCTAGACTTGGCAAAAAGGAGTCCTGCATTTATTCCTGGCTCTGCCTCTAAGCAGCATTTTCTCTCACTAGGTCTCAGTTTTCTCATCTTTAAAATAGAGAAGTTTAAATAAATTTTCTCTCAGTTACATTCTCACATGAAAATCCTCAGTTTAAATATGATTAAATAAAGGGCAGAAAATATGTAAATAACAAACATTGTAAAGTGGTATCGTGGAGACGTGACAAGGTCTCATGAGATGGTCACAGAACTCTTTTCTTGAGTGAAAATGAAATGCTCAAGAGAACCAATTGTGCCCCCAAAGACATGGCTCTACACCCGAACCAGAGCTCAGTGTCACAACGCAGGTATGGCTTGGGCAGCTCTGACTCTTTGCTGCCCTCTCACGTTTCAACACACGCTTTAGTTCTGCTCTTCACCATCCGCTAAGGACCTATGCACGTGAGCCTTGCACTAAGTACAGGGATTCCTAAAAATGCCCCATCATTACTGTCTGCAAACAAAATCATAAATGAAGTGCACAAGTAAAGCTGACACATCATCAAGGTCCTCCTCTATGCTACCCGTTTTTAAAATAGCTTTAGGAACAACAACAAAATGTCAGGCATGGAGGAGGGTTGTAGGAAGAAACACTTGGTGAGTTACTCATGACAGGCTTCTGTTCCTCATCTAACCTACCTCCTTGAATTCCTGCAACAGCACTGAGAGGAGCTCCTATCTCCATTTTTCAAACGAGGGAATAAAGCGAATGAGAGATACAGGGTTTGCACTCAGGCCCCAAATGCCACACTCCAGTCTTTTTGTTATATCACACTAAAGAACAAAGAGCCATTTAGCAGGAAGGCTCTTTTCTAAATGCACATTTGGAAACTTTATGTTTTAAAAAATTGTTAAATCGTTGTAGAGCTATGTATTTATGTATTATGTATAGAAATAAAATCTGGCAACTAACTAACATGCTTTAGCCCTAATGATATAAAATCAAACTTTCCTGGCTTTAACACATGTCAAATGGAATAACCTCTAAGGGGGCAAAGAGTAGTCTAAGTTCTATGGGAGCAAGTTTTAGAAGGTGTAGTGTGACAGAGAGAGAGAGTTAAAGTTCTCAACTCTTCTTTTATAAAACTCAAGAAGTTGACTTATGGAGAGTTAATTTTCTGTCTTCAAAGTTCTGTGACTCAAAAATAAGTTCTTCAACTTTGAAAATAATCCTGAACAATAGTTTATCATCCACACCACAAAGGCACCAATGCCTGTGGCTGTGATGAGAGGCCGGGATACAGTGCTGGGAGCAATTAGAGGCCCCACTTACAACAGGCACAAAGGAAGTGTGTGCATTTTGACCATTCTGGGGGCGATCCATAACTTGTACTCCTCTGACCTTGCTAGTTTGTCTTTCACTCTTCCCATTCTTTTTCTCATCTCTCTGGCCTGTTCTTTCCATCACCCCTAGTTACATACAGCATGAATCCTAAAAACAAAAACCAATAAAAACAACAACAAAGCAAAATAAAATGATGCACTGAGTGCTTACTCTATGCTAAGAGCATTGTACAAATGAACTCATTTATTTAGCAATAACTGTATGAAGTATGATCGCTGTTTTGTAAATGGGAAAACAGGCAGGGATAGGCTATGTAACCTGCCCAGAGCCACACAGCTATCATGATAGAACATGGCTTGAACTCTGGACATGCAGAGCAGCTTCCCGCCCCCTGCCCCCCAATTCCAGGAGCGCCCTGTCAGTGCTGTTCTATGGAGCTGCCCTCCAGAGGCGCCTGGCGCTGTCCACCACAGCGGCCTTTTGGACCAAACGTGAACTTACCTGCATACTACACTGTTCCTCTAGAACCTAAGAAAAATTTCTAAGAAGGCCAAGTTCCTCTTCAAGCGTGCCCCACTGACTCTTTTTAACACTCTTCTCCACTGCACTCACTTGCCAGGGAGCAAACTTGGAGTTAAATCCTGAGCAGTCAGCTGCTGAGGGCAGGAATTCACAAGCACCACGTTTTCTGTATGTCTGAAGTCTCCCATTGAAGTCTCAACCACTACTGTTTTCATGATTTATGGTTTTAAGGGCATACTTTTTCAGAATGAGCTCAGAGAGAGGAATGTCCCTTGCTGTTGCCCTCATTCCCTCACCCCCTCATCTGATTTTTTCACCTTGGTTTGCTATTCTTGGGCAAGGAAAAAGGCTTCCATTCACAAGTCATTTAATTTCCTGTTGTGCTTTGGGATGAACACAGCCGCACAAAGCCCTTAATGACAGTTAATTAGTTTCCCTTCCTAAATAAGATATTTCTAGAGCCTCACTGTCCCCAGGCCTCAGGTCAAGATCATGTGGGTACAAATGAGGCCATATTAGCCCAGATTTCTGTGGCTCACAGTCCCCTGTGGTATTGCTTCCGGGCCTCAGCACTACGTGAAATTTCTGGGAGCTTCGACGGGGCCTCTCATGTGTGTTCAAGGCCAAGTCTGAGCCCTCTGAGTGCAGCTACTCCTTCTTTAATCAGTGCGAGACGTTGACCAGGGTGGCCGGACAGCTGCCCTGACCACGGAGCACCCACCACCTCCTGGTGGATACAGCAGCCTCCACTGGTACCTGCAGCTGCTCTTCTGGTAGGATGCTCTGTGGGGCTGGCTCATATGTGACCTCAAGCTACAAGCTTTCAGGGACCAAAATAGCACGGAGTTCTGCACAAACTGATGTCAGAGGAGTCTTACTTATTGCAAAGATAAAGGGGGTGACGGTCTCCCTCTTTATATGGGTCAGGTCTAGTGCTGGGAGCAGGGCTGGGGACCAGGTTCCATGTGGTCTCTCTCATTAGAGGCCCCAGGTAGATTTGGGCTCTTTCATATTAAATTGGGGTTTCTGAAGAAGAAATCTGTTACTCAAAGAACTTACTTTAATCTGTAGGAATTTCAATTATTGTTCATCTCTTGACCAATGCCAAGAAGAAAATGGGTAAATCATACGTAAGAGTATGAAATGGCAGTTGAAAATCATCACCAATAAGATCCTGATAGATACACGTGGAAAAGAAAACCAATAATGTAATAGTCAGTGGAACACAAGTCCCATTTGAAAGGCATTCGGGAAGGACCAACATTAACTGCTGTCCCAGAATCACTTTGATGTGGTGACCACAAAGGAGCCCAGTTGAAAGGTCCTGACTGGACATGATGAAGTTAACTTTCAAGCAAAATAGAGTCACTGATAATGTAATAATGAGCTCCTCTGCATATTACGAGCTGGAGTCCCAGGAAGACACTTGAATCAAGTGAAGTATTGGTCTAGTTTGGAGAATATGTTAATTGTCTTCTGGTAATAATTTTAGAAAACATGGGTTTTCTTCTCCAGGCAATTATCTTAATGAATCAATTGGGGTTTCAAGAAATGATCAAATGAGTTCAATTTGGTTTCAGGTTTAGCAAAATGAGATCATCTGTTCTGTTTTTGGCTCAGCTGAGGTCAAGCCCCATGTCTAAAATAGACTAATAGGAATCGGAGTAATTTTATTCTTCTGACCTCTACGCCCCTCATCCTTCCATCCACTTCTCTTCCCCAAACATCTGTTCTTTTGATCTCATTGAACTTTTCTGTATTGTAAAATTACTTCTTCTCTCCTCTCCCAGACTGAATTTAATCTCAACTCTCTGGGTCCAAATCAGGAGTACTGGAATGGTGTTCCTTCCTACACACAACTGGGAAATTCATTAACCAAGAAGGTATCTTTTATTTATGCTTTGACTTTCATTCAACCAAGCTACCATATATTAACATCATGCTGAAAACACAAGCTCGGAAACATGGTCAGCATTTCGAAGGTAATGCTATCTCTCAAAATACAAATGCCCAGAGCAACACTCAACCGAGTAAGAGCAAAAATTTAACTTGTTTTAAAAAAATGGCACATCAGTTAAGTTTTTCCAATAGGTTAAATGGACAGCTTGTGAGATCAGTGAGAGAAAGGATAATATAGAGAAGAAAGGATTAATTTCTTAAAGATTTTAGAATTGCAGAAAAAACTGGTGCTAATAAGGTTGAATCTTGGAAAATATGCCTTTTTCCTAGATGTGAGAAGAATAATCTCCCAGGTCCTTCTTACCTGTTAGGGTGGCTTTGTTGATGGACGGTTGGTTGCACATGGGTGATCTTCTGACAAAGAGAGAAAAATACAGAGCTGTAAATATATTATACTTTGTTGGTCTGAGGACTCTCTGAGTCATTTCAGATATGCCATTTAAATTTAAGGATTATTTTTAAGTTAGGACATGCAAATGAAGATTTCTTTCAGACTAGCCAGTCAAGTTCCTAGGTACCCTTTGATCACGCGTCAAAAAAAAAAGCTAAATCACACGGTGATAGACTTTGGGGTAAATAAAGCTGATGTAAATGTCACAGAGACAAGAGAGAAGAGGAACTCCTTATTGATTGACCATATTCAATTAAGCCCGGGCTTACAGAGCAAACACAGACTTTCTGAACTTGAAAAAGCAGTCAGTCTACAATTGGTTTCTCTAATACAGTGTTAAGAAACTTTTATTTTTGGCATAAATTCTCACGATTGCCTATACATTATCAGAAGTGAATGACTCCTTGTAAACCATATTGCACTTTGAGAAGCTATTGTACTTCAACTTTTTCCTTTCTATTTTCTTATATTAAGAAACATCTCTGATCCATTCGTTAGAGAGGTATATTAACGATGGGTCCAAATAGATGCTACAGAGACTTTAGAAACACTATAAACTAAAGGTGCTTAAACCAATTCTATTTTGTATTCTCTAATTTTTCAGATGTTGGCGAAGTTTCACACGATGATTATAAACCCCTTGGGGTAAAAAAAAAAAAAAAAACAAAAAAAACCCCATGCTATTTGATTAACTTGTATTCCCTGCAGAGCCCAGCACAATGTATCCACTGCTTAATCAATTATGTTGAAGAAAATATCATTTATGGAATCTCCATTAAATTTTTTTGAAATTTTTTATAAAGTTGTTACTTACAATTGAAAGCTCTTAAAATTAGTGATCTTTAAGAAAATTTTAGAAAATAGATACATTCAAGGGTGTCTGAAAATGTTTGTTTTCATTTCTGGGGGTTGTCTGTTTTGGTATTTCTAGTAGTGGCTAACACTTTAATGACTTATTGTGTGTCCAATGCTGTGCTAAATGAGCACGTTAGATGAATTATCTCATTTAATCCCTCATAACAAACCTTAAGGCAGGCAGACTCATGGTTCCCATTTTACCAATGAGGAAAACACAAGCTTTGGAAGTGTAAATCACTTCTTCAAAGTTAGAAAGCTGAGATTTGAACTAAAGCAATGTGATTCTAGGGCCTGCACTACTGCTATGTTGCCTTATTTTTAGGCTGCTTTCGTGGAACCTGTGCAGATGGCAGGTTCCTGCAGAGCCCTGGTCCAATCTGCCTTCCTGAGATGATGAATCTCTTAGCAGGGCTGGAAGATACATGGGGAAAGCAGTCTGGTACTTTTTAAATTCCCACTGCCTTGGTTCCAGTCAGCATCTGGCTCTGTCTTGTTGCTCTTAAATTTACTGATATCAGTTTGGGATTGAAAATTTGCATTTGATTGGAAATGCACCAAAATTTACTTCTGAGTTATTTCAGTTTTTATTATGAAATAAAATGGGGGAATTTGAAACTTAACTAATGCTTTATAAAAAAGAAAGGTTAATGTTTAAAACTGCTACTCTGAAATAGTTTTGGTCTATATACTAATAGATGTCTACTTGCTGAGAGTTTATCATTCAAATCATTTATATAATGATTACTCCTTTTTAGTCCTTGCTCTGTGAAAATTTAGAAAGCATTTATTTTGTCTAGGAAAGGCATCAAAGAAGTATTTTTAAACTTTTCTATAGTTTTGAAAACCACATCATAGACTTGTTTCTTATTATCTTCTTTTGATTTCAATCCTACAACGGGCACTTGGGAACTTGATATTTCAACAAGTAAAGACAAGCAGAAAATATCAATCATTTGATCCATGGCTACAGTGATAAATCAGTTAATAAAGAATGAGCCCGAACTCACTTCTGAATGGAAAATCTCAAGGGCAAGGAAGAGCAAGGGGACAGGAACCAGCAGCGAGTTAGCAAAAGTCAGCCACGTGCAAGTGAACACCTTCAGGGCTCACGGCTTCAGATGCATCCTTCTAGGCTCCTTTCTTGTAGTAAATAGTAAAGGTGGATCATGCAAGCTAGCATATGCCTTCCACAAAATCCAGCGGTGAGCTTGGGAGTGTTCTAGTGGCACTGTGAGTACCCTGCGGGGGAATTCTGGCTCCCTGGGGTCATCACGTGATGCACCATTTTACTATCCACATCCATTTTGCTATCACTGAACAGAACAGAGTTTATCTGTGTGTAGATTGAGTCCTACGACTCTGATACCTGAAAAGGCTGATTGGGTTTGAATCAGTAAAGGAGGTACAAATCTGTACCGACCAAAAGAGAGACCACAAACACCTGTACTTAGGGTCTGCCAGATAATGCTGTTTGGTTAGACTTCACCCAGGGCATTATAAAGCAGGACAAGTTCAGGCATAAAGTATGATTTTCTACCCTCCTCTAGATGCTCTTTTCCATTTTAATCTGTTTTGTCCCTGTAGGTCAGCTGAAAACCTCTGTCTCATATAGAATGGGCCTCAGATCATCTCTTTGGGGACAGAAAGGCCAGCCTGATGCCTTCACACCTGTGTCTGCCACAGGTAGAGACGCTGCTACACAAGTGACCAAGTCTGAAGGAAGCATAAAAGGAATTCACTATAAAAGTTTTGTCCACCTTTCAAAGACAAAAATCTCAATCTCATGGACAAAAGTTGAGGCTAAAAAAAGTTTGTAAGGGACACCAGTAATTTCATTTCTCTTGCAGGGTTGAGACTTTCCAAAGAGGAGGTGACTATACCTAGGAGCTACCAAATGCCGAAAGCCCCAAAGGGGCTATTGAACATGGAAGATGTGTTTGGTTATGAACAAACAGCTTGAAGCCCACGCTCAGGTTTCCCATTCTGCATCCTGGCGTCACCCCTCTAGCCAGTTTTCTGCACGTGCAGAGTGATGACGCTGTGCTGGGTATTACACTAGGCACCGGGAATTCAAATGTGGACTGGATGTGACCTCTGCTCTCTGGGAACTGACATTCTTAAGACAAGCAAATAGGTAACTGGACACTGAGAGAAACATGCTAAAGCAGGGGTTAAGGACAGGATGCAATCAGATGGCAATGGAAAAGCATACCACCCAGGTTGGGGCCTGTGGGTGTGCATGCATGTTGGGTGTTAGTCAGAGACAGTGCCCCAAATGAAATTATATTTAAGCTGTAACCTAAAGAATGAATTACAATTAGCCCAGTGGATGAGGAGGGGAAGAAGAAGGTGAGAAATGCTCAGGCTAAGGGAACAGGACTGCAAAATTTCATTACCTGCAACACACGACAGTCAACTGACACCTCTGGGTTCCATTCCAATTATTTGCATTGTGGCATTTATATTGATTTTTTTTTTTTTAAAAAAACCTTGTTCTATCACGAGAAGTATGTGCATAATGGCCAGAGCTTTTTTTAATCATGGAAAATGTGAATTTGGGAGGTAGACTCTATTATTATGGGATGGAAAGTTTAGATTTTTTTCATGTGTTCTTTAAGAAGTAGTAATTACAACAAAATTTTATATGCTTAGATAAGTTCAAATAAATTTCTATTCACTGTCCTCTTAATATTGATTTAAAGAAATGGTTTTGGGCTTCCCTGGTGGTGCAGTGGTTGAGAGTCCGCCTGCCGATGCAGGGGACACGGGTTCGTGCCCCGGTCCGGGAAGATCCCACATGCCGCGGAGCGACTGGGCCTGTGGGCCAAGGCCGCTGAGCCTTCGCGTCCGGAGCCTGTGCTCCTCAACGGGAGAGGCCACAGCAGTGAGAGGCTCACGTACCGCAAAAAAAAAAAAAAAAAAAAAGAAATGGTTTTATTTCTGGAAAATTCTTCAGAGTTGATATTTTAAAGATAATATTGTATTATTCATAATAGATTGTCAAAATTATGGCATTTGAATAATCAGTTTTCCATTTAATCTTAGAAAATTAATTTTCTTTTTTTCATTTTCCATCTTTATTAGAACCCCCAAATTATAGTTATTTTCCATCTGAGCTTTCTCTCTCAAATGCTTCCCCTGTTATCCCATAAATCCCCATCTTGTTAACTCTTCCATGCTGCTGCCGATCTGAGTCAGTAACAGCAAGAGAATTAGAGATCTTCCCTATGATATGACACTTCTCCAAGTAATGGTTGTCTTAGAAGTAAGAGGATAACTTTGGGTTGACTTCAAAGCTTGATGATGTTATTTGCCCGTGGTAAATTTATGAATTAAGCCAAACCTATAAAGTTACCCTGAGTGTAAATAACTGGGCAGAGGACTGATCCTGCCAGGTGATTTCTGACAGATGGAATCACCATATTTATTTGCCATCCTGATTCATTTCTGTTATGAGAACCATCACTACAAAGTATTTACAGAAAGTTAACAGGACTTCATATGACTTAGTGTAAATGGTTAGACAGCATGGCAATGATTCAGAGAAATCTAATACACTGCCTTGAGTTCAATCAAATGGAAAAAACACTATAAAAAGTTCAGCCAGAAGGAGGGGGGAAAAATGAATAACTTACTTGCTAGGTGCTCGGTCTTGCAAATTAGTCAATGCAGCAAAGTTGTTCCGTACAGTTCGCAGGCTGGCCAAGACCTACAACAAAAATGATTCTTTAAACTTCTTGAAATAAGGCCCTCTTTAATGCACTATGAAGTGGTTTGGTGATTTTTAAAAATGGTTTGTTAAGTGAAAATTTGATATTGCTTGCAACTGAGTTTCATATAGCACTGAAGAATCTCCCAGCACCTGGTAAAGTTTACATGGATCCATTTGAAAGCCAGAGAGGCCAGACTTAAGGATTTTCCAGATATTTCTCCTCATCGTCTATGAATATGGTGACAATAGCAGCAGCTTCCACAGTATTCCTGGATTCCCCAGCCACTAAAACCGTATCCCAGGCAATATGGATAGCGTGTTGTTGCATTTTATGCATATTTGAAATAGCATAATATAAAATATTAATAAAGTCTCACTATAGGGGCAAAATGTCAAACAAAATTACCCCCAAGTTCTCTTCAAACGTTCACCAATGATGCCATAATCTTGAAATTGGCAAACAAAGTAAATTTTAAATTGTTTTTTCACCTTTGCCACATGGTTATTCTAGCTGGTAAACAGATTCTTTTCTTCGTTAAGGTTATCTGAATCATGAATTACATGGTCTCAAATAAAGTGAGACTGTCCTGTATGTGCACAGTGCCTGGCCCACAGAGGACACTCAAGAAAAATCTGTTGAATAAATGAATACATAGACACAACATATCCACATACACAAGGCTGGACCAATAGGTCCCACTATCTCTGATAGCCCCTCCTTTTTCTAATTCTAGTGAAACTATAAAGTGGCAAAAGAATCGAAAGACTAGGAGAGAAAAGTGACAAGAGCACTGTCTCCTTCTACCCCCCTCACTTTCTCCTAGAATGGACAAGTCTCCCCCAGGGTGGAGCCTATATTAGGTGAGGTTATGGGTCATCTGGGTGACAACGACAATGTTAAGTTTACCTAAAACATAGATTTCAGATGTCTTATTAGGTACCAATAACACCCCAGACTGCCTAGTTCTGTTATATAGTCAATGTGTGAACTCAGACAATAGACAAGGTGCATCATCTCTCTGACCCTTAGTTTCTCATCTGTACACCAGGATAGTGACATCTACCTCACAGGGTTGCTGTGAAAATGAGATTAAATGACAGTTTCGGTGCCAAGAACAGTGCCTGGCAAACAGAAGGCACTCAGTGAATATTAGCCCATTATGGCAACATTCCATTTAATGATTTGGCGTGCGCACAGGGAATTCACTTAATGCCTATAACTGACAATATGCTGGTGGCAGTGGGAGCAGGGCAAATTTTTTATAATTGCTCCAAGGGTTTCAGAGCTGATTCCAGAGTTTTGTCATTTGGCACTGACCTAGACTAAAGTCAGCCTAAATTTTGTTTTAAGACAAAATGTCTCAGACATTTTTGAAACTGGCATTAATTCTTCTAAGTCACTGGGATACTGTTTATGCCCTGGGACAGTGACCTACAGCATTATCCCCTGAAGGAGTTAATGGTGTTTCCTAAGGTGCCAACCACGATTAACTCAGTCACTGGAAAAATCTGGCTCATTATCACATATAAACAACTCACATTGCCGAAAGGTCACGCTGCCTATGATGGAGTATTCAAATAGCCAACTGCTGACATCAAACCACGATGTCTTTTATTAGGCATGAAACCTTGAGTGATGCAGAAAGAAATCTGACAAATCATGCAGGCTGAATTTATGCTTTAAGAATTGAATATCAAATACACTAATAAAGCATTTTAAATAAGATTATTGTACCCCCTGCTCGATCCTTATTCTAGGCAAAAATTTAACCTCAGAATTCAGAGAACTTTATTTTAATAAATTATAGTAAGTGCACTGCATCTGACAGCTGGGCAAACAGAAATAGTAGCACAGGTAATTCATGTTCTCTGCTCATTTGAAAGGAAGCATTACTTCATGAAAGATCTACTCCACTTGCTTTTCTGGATACAGGTTTTTGCCTCTGGGATAATAAAGATATTAAATTAGATGATTTTATTTTGGTTTTTAATTTAAATTTAAATTTTATATTTATTTTTGCATAATCTCTATCCCCACATGGTACAGAATTTAAGCAAAAGTAGACTGTCTCTTTCTCAATAATAAAGACAAAAGCAAAATTATTGTGATTTCTGAGAGGAGGCAGATAGATGAAATCAGGGAAGGACACTCAGGGCATTAAAATCTTGGCACTGTTCTATTTCTTAAACTGTTGACTTGAGTACTATTCTTTATATTTTAGAAAGTCACTAGATAGCTTCTCTTATATGGATGAAATATTTCAAAATAGAAAGTGAAGAAAGAAATTTCCCTTTCAGCCCCTTCTCCATTCAGCTGCCTGTGCCCTCTCCTCATTGACTTTTAGATTGTCTCCTAAATTTCACTTTTACAAACACTGCTGCAGTAAATAACCTTGCAGCTACGTCATTCACTATGTGTGCAAGTATTACATTGTTGTTTTTGTGGTAGGACAAATAATAGTTTATACACGTTATGTTAAGTATTAACTATTCTCGCCTGCACTATGACACATGACACTGGCAAGAAGTGTAAATAACAGTCTCAACCAAATGTTATAAGGGGGTGTTGCCCTAGGCCGAGTTGAGTGATCCTGGGTGACCACATCCCAAAGGCACTGTGTTAGTCTTTTCTGTTCCCGCCTGCATTGTAGGACACAAAGAGTGAGGCATCTACTACTACAGGCTGTGGGGAAGAACTAAAAACAGTTTTACACAAGCCCCTTAGTTAGGGTTCAATCTTTCTTCGCTTTTGTTACAGGGCAGCTCTCACCCTTCTTGAATTCAACCCTCTAAGAGCTATAGTCAGGGCTCTGACGCTCCTATAATTTTCCTCACTCTTTAATGCTTGCTACCCAAAAAGATCCCTGAGGTTTTCTCCCACACAGCTCAACCGTTAGAAAATGAAGGTCATTTCTTTCTCTTCTGCCCCTCCAAGCAAAAGTATAATCAGTCAAGGTCAAAATACATTGGGAGTGAGGAGAAATAATACACTTTAGGAAAGAAATGATGACATTGTTATGGAAAACTTTTGCACAGAGTGGTACTGGTCTGTTAGAGGGATTAAATGCTATTTGCACACACTAATCTCAGATTTTCTTAGGTATTCCTAAACATTTATTAACCAATAAGATTCACTGAAAATGGCAGGAAAATGTGGACTTCATTAAAAAGTTAAACATCTGAACACACTAGCCTAAAAGAAATGTGTACGTATATAATAATAAATTCTTATAAAGATTTGAAGAGGAGATTGCTTAAAAAAAAAAAGATGTGGCAATAACATCCGTGTTAAAAAAAAACCTCCTGATTAAAAAATAACCAAATAAAACCAAAAACAAAGAAACAAAAAATTGTTTTTGATTCCAAATACACTTTATGCCACTAGATGGCACTAAAACACAGACCATGAGTTGCCACAGGCCTTGGGTTGGGTGGGGTGGGAGGGGCTGAGGAGGGAGAAAGAACTCCTTGCCTTGGTTTTACCTCCAGAAAAACCTGGAGCCAAATTATGATTATTTACAAGACAAAGAGATCATCTTGATAGAAAACCTCTTTCCAAGTTACGTTTTGGTTAAACCATATGAACTTGCTGTTTTTGTATGTCAGCAAAGGTTGAATATTGATAGTTTCGTATAGTTCAACTCCCAAAGTACTTAGATTCCGAGAACATGCTACTGAAATTTATTTTAATGAAGGATAAAAAAAAACCTAACAGGTATAAGCGACTGAAATGTGATGATTTTCTTCTTTCTTAGCCCGGCAGGGAGAGCCTGTTGGATTCAATGATGAGACCACAAGATTCCTGTTTCTGGGTGAAATGGGGAAGAGACACGCAAGGGCATTTTTATAAAATTGACAATGTCCAATTACCAAGGAACAGTAATGTTCTGCAGGGTTAGTAACCACTGCATTTACGTGCTGTATTTTGGTAAGAGTAAAGGTGAAATGACTTGCTTGCTCCTACCCTGTATTTTAAATCAGGCAAATCTGCTCAGTCTGAATGACGTGAAGGTCTCTCCAAGGATCCAGGATAATACTTGGATATTTCCTACCTTTTCCTCAACCAAAGATTCCACTTCTTTTATTGCACACCTCCAGAGGAGGATTTTAGTTGACTTAGAGTTCTACAAGGCAGTCACAAATGATGCAACACAAATAATGGGACAGGTGGGGCTGAAGGCAACTGACTACAAAGCAGGGTTCCCTACATTTCATCAGTGTTGTGCCTCCTTGGTCCCCTCAAGAACTCTGGCCAGACTGTGACTACACCCTTGGGAGGAAAACGCTTACCCTAAGGGAATACCCAAACCAAAAGATTTTGACCCAAACACAGGAGAATAGTTCAAAATGGAAACCAATAAAATATTTATTTTCCTGGGGATCAAAAGGATTCTGAGCTTATAGGGGAAAACATAAGAAATTGGAAGTGGAAAAGTGTTTAGGTTGAACACCAGCAAGAATTTCTAACCCTGGCAGTGTTTTAGACTTGGGAATAGAATATGGAGGGGTATTGTAGGATCTTGTATTGTAGGATCTTTGCTGAAGATTACGTCTGTGCACGATGCTTCAGCCCGATCCACCAAAGTGGAATATGACCTTGCACGTCTTCCTAAATTCTCTCGTAACTTACTTCTCGTAAATTAGCTTCACAGTAAACTGGGACTGGGAAACAACAGGGAGGGATCTTTTCGTGTTTTGGAGATGAAGGCAAGCATAAAGAAATGAGTTCTCAAGAGGAGGCAGAAGATAAGATGGGCTTGGGAAGAGACTTTGACCAGTTTAGAGTGGGAGGCCCATTTTAAAGAATTATGGGAAGGAAATAAGGCACAGAAAAATAAATCGAAAGGGATAGAAAGTAAAATGTCCATAGTAGTTCTTTTGGGGTTTGGAATTATAGGAAATTTTCTTTTTCTTCCTTCTGCTTATATTTCTTTTCTATGCAAAAGATTTTATTTTGAAAGCAGTATGGCTTTTTCACCAGAATGATCTAGAGTGAAGTTCCAAACCCCAAAGCATGCTGGGGAAAGGGGGGAATTCTTTGGCCTATTTGAACACTTCCCTGAGTGACCTGTCTAATGTCCACTGTCTTCTGTCCGTTGGTATATTTGACCAAATAATGTTGGTATCAATTCAAGTGACATAAACATCTTACAGCTTAAGCATTATAATATTTAGCATTAAATGGTGAATACTCCAGCCTGTATTAAAAATTTGAGGAGTTACTGGTTAGGTCAATGAAATAAGTTAGTGGTGCCCAATCGGGCTGAAGAGAAGGCCATAGACAACTGCCACTAACTGGGCCTTCTTTCTTACCTGCTTCCCCAAAGATACTCTATCAAAATTGTTCAGGGTTAAACAGGCTTTTAAAAAAATTCTAGTAGAGCTTTCTAGATCATATACCCTAGTAAAAGGCCATTTGTGAAAACTGGGATGAAGCCACTGAAACAGAATCTTCAGCCTCTGGGGCAATAACCACCTTCTATAAGGTATCATGAGTCATTAAGCTAATCATAAGCAAACTTTCCTAAATAGATTCCAGGATTATTTTCAGGCATCGTATATGCTTACAAATTACACAGAGCTGGTTTTATTCAAAGTTCCGATTTCAAGGGCATTAAGTATATATCTTATTTATTTAAACAGTTCACTAACACAGACTAAATGATATTTGACATATATATATATTTCTCAGTATACTGAAATTCTATTAGTTTTTTTGGAGATTGTAAGTACACTAAAAAAAAATGCCTAAATATGTAAAAGACTAGATTTCCTTAGAATTTAAGGGTGCTAATAGCAAGGTTCAAGTCAAATTTATTGACCGGTTAGTTGGAGATTCATACATACTACCTGAAGGGAGATGATAAGGTATCATATACAGATTATTTTTTTCCATATTTTTCTATATATTTTTCTTACAACAATACCTAGAGATTTTAGTTAGAAGCAAGAATAATAAACTAAATAAACTCAAGTTGGAATGATTGTTTCTCCATTTGGTGACGGTCATTTATATATTATTTTGCCTGATTTATTCTGTCTACTGAGAGCTCTATATCTAAGAGCTCTGAGCTCTTAGATATAAAGTTATGGGTCCTCAATAGCAACCAATTAAAAGTCCTTAGCTTCGTAAGATTTGCTATCACAAAATATGATGAAAACATATGATTGTAAATGTTTTCAACACAGAAATATAGATATTAGAAAGAACTAATGATATCCAGCAAAACTTGAAGCAAATGAGACATTGACCTTCTAAAAGGATGGTGGTTGCATTCTATCTTTAATTGTCTGCATCAATGAAAAAGATTAAATTTTGGTCTAATTAAATTATTAGACCAAATAAATTAAAATTTTAATTAAATTTTTGGTCTAAATTATAGCAATTAAAAAATTTCAGGAAATTTGAAAAAGTGGAAGAATCACACATAATACTGCTATCCAAACCCTGCCATTATGCATTTTTTAAAAACAATGCGTATTATGACGTTTTGGAAATGAAAGAACCCTTACTGATAACAACACAAAATTCAGTAAGTATTTTATTTTCTAGAAATTGTGCTGAGCGTTTTACAAGCTTGGTACTATTTCAATCTCTTGACAATGTCATGAGGTGAGTAGTCTTGTAAGTGTCATTTCACAGAGGAGGAAACCAGGCTTGCCCAAGTTCAGTCAGTTGTCCAAGTTCATTCATTTAGCAAGAGTAGATGATGGGCTTTGACTGGGCCCTGACTATCTTAATCCAGCCGAGTCCCCAATTTTACCAATTGGAAAAAAGAAGTCTTAGGCAAGTTAAGTGAGTTGCCCAAGGCAGTAGAGCTAGTTTTGATGTAGCCTTGATTATGATTTTTATAACCCTCTAGATCACTTGTATTCCAATAATTAACATTTCCTATTAACAGTCAGTGTTGGCTTTAAACATGCTTCATGCCCCAGGTTGAATCAGTTTTATCCCATTCTACCCATAGTCTGTCCATACCAGTGGCTCTCAACTTTTCCTCAGAAAATACTGGGGCCTTTAAAAATTACAGGTGATTAGGTCCAACCCCCAGATTTTTGGATTCCATTGATCAGAGGTGCAGCATGGGATACAATCTTTCTAGATGATTCTAATGCGTAGCTAGAGTTGAGAAG
Source organism: Phocoena phocoena (assembly GCF_963924675.1). Classification (NCBI taxonomy): domain Eukaryota; kingdom Metazoa; phylum Chordata; class Mammalia; order Artiodactyla; family Phocoenidae; genus Phocoena; species Phocoena phocoena. The sequence goes on from NC_089221.1 coordinate 46,466,884, forward strand.
CACTGGTCTGTACAAAGAATATCGGGTTATCAACCAATCAAAATTCTTTAGATGGTTTTTTCACCTTCTAGCATTTCTGTCATGTGGTTAAAGTATTTTCATGATTTGTATACCTAAAAGGAATAAATAAACACAAATATGTCACTCAGTTAAATCTATGGACAAATAACGTGTTTAAAAAAAGAGTAAATAAAGCATCAGGTTGAAGTGGAAGATGGAATTTCAGGAACTGATCATGCACGTAATTATACTAAATGTAACTTAATCCATGATATAGCTTTCCTCTTTTAGTGCTTATGTCAGTTAAGGAAATGTGGTCCCATTTAAGTATGTCACTTGGGTAATTTGTAATTTGAAGCATGTGGATCTATGGGTTTATAGGAAACAGACCAATATGGCGAGGGTCACATTCTCTAGCATGGCTTTTAAATTACTGGAATGAACCACAGAAGTTGTATTTGTACTTGTGTTTGATTTAGAATGAAATTAAGAACTAACCCGAACTAACCCCCACAATTAAATTTTCAGATGAGTGAGAAACCTGTCCATTCAGCAAGCTGGGCTTACCTGTGCAAAGGGAGTCACAATCAGGTCATCTCCATGTCTGAAAAACAAAACAAAGCCCACGTTAGATGGCACTGATCACTCTAGGACCACTTTCAAGCAATATTAAATAGTAAGTTTCTCATTCATAAATCCCCACAGAGAATTACAGTAATTCCATCCTTATTCTTCAACACATGTTCTTCTCAGTCATGGGCGTGAAGATGTGTCTTCTGGGATGTTAACAATTGTCCAGTTCCCTGGGTGAAAAGAGGGGCTTCTTGATCATCAACCAAGGTCACTGGCACTTATTATGCACACGGGATATATAACAGTAGAAACGGAGTTCCAGCAGCGGGGCCTGAGTTTTACTCTTTGCTGCTTATGGTAAGTATTACTGAAGGGTGCTGTGGAAGGAGCCAGCAACGGCAATGGCTCTGGTGAGAGGTCCCTGGACCATCTAACGTTGGAAGGTGATGAACATCAGGTGCTCTGCATCATCATGTGTGAGCCTTGGATGGGCTCGGAACTGTGGATGACATAAGACTGCGTCATACTCTAATAAAAACCAGTGAAACTTTTCAACTGACTCACGTCCCAGCCGCCGTACTTATGGGGGAATGTTACCCCGTGTGTGCTGTTGTTACAGCAACCTCAGTGACACTGTGCCGAGGATGCAGGAGCAAGGTGTCAGCATGACGTGTCTTGGAGGGACAGGGAGAGGCAAGGAAAGTTGTGAACATTCTGCTTGGAAGAAAGTAAGAAACCCAGGCCCAGAGTTCTTTCGTGGTGTTTCTTAGTATGAATGGTTCATGAGAAGGATTTCCAAACTTTCCACGGGATATTTCTTGATCTAGCTAGCTGGAACTCTTTAATCAAAAGGGAATGGAATTATTCTACACAGAAAGCTTCCCTACATGACCCTAACTGAGAAAATTGCAACTAAATGGTTCACTCACTCATGAACAATTCTGGAAAGGGCTTGAGTGACCTACAACAGCACTCATGAAATATGCTTCGGCACAGGCAGCATATGGATGACGTTAGTAAATGGATTGCTGCCAGTAATTAGACCAGTTGTTAAGGTCATCATCAAATTACACAGAGATCTTGAAATTCAAAGTGTGGGAAAAATAAAGAAGAAAAGGGGTGGAACACACTCTAAAGGAAACGTGTGTTATTTTGCACCCTCTTCGTTCCACAGTTACATTTTTGAGGGGCACTGCTCTTTGGAGAGATCATTCAGAGAGCCAAAATTTAACTAATACAAAATCTAGATATTTTCCCGAGGTACAGTCTTTTCTTCCATTTTATTCTTTATAATTTCCCGACTACAAAGTTTATTTTCTAAGAACTTAGTCATCTTGGCCAAGGCACAGTATCATTTTGAAATCAATCCCTGGAAATAAGTCTTTTAATTTTTCACATGAATTACACTGGACTTGAATCACTCTAAACTGAAAAGCATGTGCATGTGTATTAAAACACTTAATTCTATCTTTGGTTGTATTTCATTCCCAAGCACTATAAAATATTTATTTAGAATATACAATATTTAGGGTAATTTATCAGTCTTGCTTTCTTTCCGTGTCAAAGCATAAAGAAAATTAGTTATAATTTTAGTGATGGAAATATTTCACTCTTGACTTACCCAGAAATTGTTTTTGCCAAATATCTCAAGACCGTCTCATTTTAGTCACAGTAGAATTATTTCTAGCAATTCAGTGGCAAATGTCCTCAATAAATAACCTAACCTTTTCTTTTCAAAATTATGTAAGGTTTAAATTATCTCTGAATAGGGACTTCCCTGGTGGCACAGAGGTTAAGAATTTGCCTGCCAAAGCAGGGGACACAGGTTCGAGTCCTGGTCTGGGAAGATCCCACATGCCATGGAGCAGCTAAGCCTGTGCGTCACAACTACGGAGACTGCGAGCCACAAATACTGAAGCCTGCGTGCCTAGAGCCTGTGCCATGAGAAGCCCGTGCACCGCAACGAGTCGCCGCAACTAGAGAAAGCCCACACGCAGCGACGAAGACCCGACGCGGCCAAACATACTTACATAAATACATTTTTCAAAAAAAAATACATTATCTCTGAATATATACCGAATGTATAATGACAGAATCTTTGTCCAAGCCTTTGTCGGTAGCCTGCCCTCGAGACCATGGGCTGAACTGGAGCCACCCACTCTGGCCCCTGGGGCAGGGGCAGCCTCTCCCCTCCCTCAAAGAGAAGCTTGCGGAGTTCTGAGCCTGCACTGCTGGCCACTGGAGGTGGGGATAGGAGGCTCAGTACAGTAGCACACCGCTGAACTTCCTGTTCTTCCAGGAAGGGATGACAACAGAACTACTCCCTATGCCTCTGGCCATCCTTCCGCTACTTTTGTATTATTTACTACAGTGCTTTCATTTCTACCCTCATTCTTTCTGTAATAAGAAGCCAGAAACACTGGCAAGAAACTGAAAGAGAGAAATCAAAAAGCAAACCCTCACAGACATCTCACTGGGATCCAGAAACTGTTTAAGCACTTAAATGGGGAAAAGCCTCTTGCCCTCTTGCAAAAGAAACTCAACCAACAGCAGCGCCTGAAAATACCGTTTTGTAACCTAGTTCATTTCAAGATTGTGTTTGAAACACACGAGGCAACAACCTTTCCACACTTTATTATTACCAAACCAGAAGGAAAAGGGCCTTTCCACGCTTTATTATTACGAAACCAGCAGTTAATTAGAAGAAAGTTTATACTTTATTGAGAGAAGATTTCTAATCCTACGAAGCTGTGAAAAGCATTAGAGGCCACAAAGTATCTGCTGCTTCTGAATATCACACATTGCAAATTTCAGGATGGTAAGTGGCTGGATGAACTAGTGCTTTGAAGAGGCGCCATGGTCCGAGGCTTACTTCCTGAATGTTGTGCAAACTTTTTGATCTTCTGTGCTTCACTCTCCCTGGCTATAAAACCAGAAAGACATTCTCCTCTGGACTTTGTCAGTAGGGTTAAGGAAATGATAAACATACAGATAGTGGTATTTTGAAATCCTGGTGTCTTTCTTCCCTTAGACTCAAAACTATCACCCATTCATCACCATCTTTGATCCACCTCTTTTAAAATTAGAGAGTCAATAGAGAACAAGTATGTTATTTTTAATATGCACATAAAAATGCTACTGGGAGCCCAACACAAAAAATGCATTTAGAAGCATAAAAATGCTTCTGGGAGCCCTGTCTGACAACACCCAGGAATTAGCCCCAGGAGGAACTTTTCTACTCACCACTCTTTACTCCCATGTTCACAGAAGTACAGACATAGAAAATAAACAAACAAATACATACACAATGTACTTGATCTTGTAAAAGCTAACATTTATACATATACTGAATATAAAACACATATTAACTGTAGAAACTTTGGGAAATACAGAAAAATTTTAAGAGCCATCCAAAGATAACTGTTGTAATGATTTGTTTTTTCCAAAAGAATAACGTGGGCTCTGAGAAAATGTAAATGTCACATTTAAGAATATAATGAGCCTTTTAAAATTACTTTTGAAGGAGGTATTATGATTTCCATAAACTTCTAGTAGACAAAATACTAAAACAAACAAATGAAAAACTCTGCTTCATCGGTAGCAGATTCACCTGAGGATATGGCTTCTCTGCATTGCTTGGCCTTTTAGTTTAGAACTAGCTCCACTGTAAGTAAAAAGAATTAACTAGTCCTTCCCCTTACGGAACCCCAGGGACTGAAGTTCCTATAACACAAAGCCAACCTCAGCCATACCTGAAAGTGATCTTCCGCTTTGATGCTACTGCCACTTAGAATTAAAGTAATCCCTTTAACACAAAAGCTTGGTCCTGTGGTCAAAATCACAACTACAGAAACTTGCATTTTGGAAAGAATGTCCAGCAACATTTTACTGAGAACTAAAAATAATGTAAATTAATGTAAGATCAAAATTAAAGCAGTTCAGTATTGTGTACGGTAGTATCTTTCAATTTGAAATTTTTCAATGTCAAATTCCAAGCCATTTGTGCATGTCTGTATACACAACTCTGATAGTTTTTTGATAATGCTAACTAGTTATCAATCATCAAGTTGAAATGACTACCCTCACTTGAAGATCACCTTTGTGTTTATATTCCATATCAGCACCAAAAGAAGAAACCAAATTACAGCCCTTTCCCCAGTTTTAACAGACAAATAAACTAATACTTATTCTACAAAAACAGGTGACTGAGGTCATCTAAGTTCTTAACTTGATGAGGAAACAGCTTTCTTTGTCCTTGAATTGTAATTTCCTAATAGGCTTGAGTGGTAACTAATCCTGGCATCCCTTTCACTGATGCCCAGGAAAGTCACTCAATGTTTTGTTGACTTCAGCTCTGGGGGCCCTTTTAATATGTTCGCAGTATTTTTTATTTCTTAAATGGGCTTTCAATATAATTATTTTAAAAAATCAGAGTACAAATATCCAACAAACTGATAAATAATAAAGGTATTACTTTCAAACACTTATAATTTTTATAAAACAATAATGATAACCAATATTTATCAAATGGTTACTCTGTGCCAGGAACTGTGCAAAGCACATTTCACTGATTATCTCCTATTTAATTTTTTTTGTACATGAGGAATGGAAGGCCCAAGAAGGACAAAAAAAATCACCATGCCCATGGCGTGATGGGGTCAGGATTCAAAGGCAGGCAATATGACTCTGGTGGGTCTGTGCTTAAACACTGTGTAATTCTGCACCAGTAATGGCATTTATCAATGCCAAAAGCACATCCCAAACAATGCCTAATCTCTAGGCATTTTCCATTTCATAAAGATGATATGTACCATAAAGACAACAAATGGAAGAGTTAACATATAGATGCAAAAAAAATTAAAACAAAAAAATTACTAAAATGACTTACAAAACTAAACAATCTCTACCAACCTGCTGATTTTCATGTCCTTCTACCCTAAGCTAAAATAATAAAATGAAATAAAATAATTTTTGGTTTCCTACTGAGGTGATAATCCTGGCTGAGAGTTTAATATCATATGTCCATATTCAGGGTGTAGCAAGATTACATGCATATCATATGTAACAAAGGTCTCTGGAGATGGCATTTATGTGCATATATATGTATATGTAAACATCTACATATAAATGTATTTATGTATATATTGTGTGTGCATGTGAGTATAATCCTAGGGAAAGCATTTTGATTTTCTGCCTCTGTATTTCAAATGGGGTGGGGAGGAGATAAAGGTACTGTATCCACCACAATACTTATCCACATAAAGAAAATTTACTATATTATTTTGCTATATTTTTACTATATTTACTCAATATAAAAACCCTTCAAAGACCAACTGCTCTGCAAATATTACATTTTAAGGTATACTTCCTAAAATTAAAAACATATCATGGGGGGACTTCCCTGGTGGTCCAGTGGTTAAGACTTCGCCTTCCAATGCAGGGGGTGCGGGTTCCATCCCTGGTCAGGGAGATAGGATCCCTCATGCCTCGTGGCCAAAAAACCAAAACATAAAACAGAAGCAATATTGTAACAAATTCAATAAAGATTTTAAAAATGGTTCACATCAAAAAAAATCTAAAAATAAAAAATCATGTGTCAATGCAAGTTCATCAATTATAACGGATGAACCACTCTGTTATGGGGGCAGAAAGTATATGGGAAATCTCTATACCTTCATCTTAATTTTGCTGTGAAACTAGAAATGCTGTCTGAAGTCTTAAAAAATTAAAAAGACAAAAATATATCATATAACTTTAGAAAGGGATGTGACCTTGGAAGTTATTTAGTCTTCTGAAATCTAAATCATTTGCTCACTTCTTATTCACAGTTTTAATAATTAAGGCCTTTGCCTGATATTTGACCAAAAACATTCTAAAAACAAAACCCTCAGTTTTTGGCCCATGTGTACTCATATCACATGCACTGATGAGAAAGTAAATGAAATTGGAGCTAATGCAACATAAGCAAAAATTCTCTATTCTGAAGTGTAATCTCTTCTTTATTTGTCATAAAACAAAAATTTAGGCTTCGTTAGAGAATGTACATGATGCCAATAAATGGCCTCAAATTTGTTAGTTAAATGATGGCATGAAAGATCATGTTTTCAGAATTATTCAGCAAAAGATTTTCCAGTTGTAAGAAGTTAAGTGTTTTGCACATGTAGAGACACACTTGCTAAGCCTATTTATTTTGTTTAATAAAAGCTAATACAATAAAGGGGTCCTTCTAGGCATGTTGATGTCACAAATTATTGTCACGGAACTTTGATGACTGACCTCCATGGGCGGGAGGAGGGGGAAGGAGGACGGGGGAAGGACCAAGTACACAGCAATCTTTCACAAGTGCCCTCACTCTGTTGTAGGAACAGGTTCTTCTTTTCTAGTTTATCTTATTTGACAGGCCCGTTCTTAACGTCAGTGGCTCTGCCTTCTTGGTTTTTCTCTAGGATGGGTTCCCAGGGAAAAGATTTATAGGTAGCTAGAACAACAATTTTTTAAGATTTGCATGAGGTAAAATGATTCAGGAGATTAAAAGGAAGGGTGTGATCAAATGGGGAGAGGAGTGACAGCAGTATGTCTTCTGCATGCCTACTATTACCAGACCCTGCTCTACTAACACACGGTATTTAATTCTGATGCCTCTGCACTAAATGGATGCTCATATTCCCATCCTAAGATAAGGAACTGGTTTCTGAGAACTTAAGTAACTCATCAGTGGTCATGCCCTTGGCGAGTGGCAGAGTTCAGTGGTTTCCAAATGCCAGGCTGATACCTGGTACTGGCCCAAGAGAATGCTCATTGGTCCTTGTGAAGGTGAGAATAAACATGAAACATGGAGTAAGGATTTTTAAAAAGTCATATTAAAAAACAAAAGCTAACCATAGTCCTTTGGAAAACTCTCCTTTTTTCTGAGAATATGTGCCACTCCCTTTGTAAAGAATTCTAGTGAAATGCCTTTGGAAAACAAAATGATTGTGTGTATCGATGGGAATTTCCTTGTTAAATAAATAAAGTCATTTATCTGGCAAAGTAAGCACTTAGTAACCCTGGGTCAGTCCCCCAGATGGTTTTTGAAGCCTTAGTGAGTCATGAAATCCCAAGGCATGAAAATGAGCAGTGGAGCTGGATTTAAACCTAGGCTTTAAATACCGTTTCGCTTCTACTGCATCACGCTGCTTTCTGCAGGCACAAACGGATTCAGACTATTCTGAAGCCCCATAAAAGTACATATTCTAGACTCTAGAACATCACGGTCCAACAAAAGTTTTTGCTGTGATGGAAATGTTCTCTCTCTGTGCTGTCTAATACGGTATCCACTAGCCACCGTTACTACTTAGCACTGAAAATGTGGCTAGTGCAAGTGAGGAACTGAATGCCACTTTTATTTAATTTTAATTAATTTAAATTAAGAGAAAGTCACCTGGGGTAGTGGCTATCATCGTGACCAGTGCAGCTCTTGAGCAATCTTTACAAAACTTCAGTTTTAAGTTTTCCAGGGGAAGACAATGTTTTATATAACTGAAAAAAACAAAAATCTACTCTAAGCTTGGGGGCAGAAGAGCATTGATATATTAACGTAACAAAAATACTTGATTGTTTGGCAAAGACCCTAAGTGGAAAGATTTGCCCAAACGGCCATCAAGATTCTCCACCCTTGAAAGGGAAATAAAGATTTTAGTTTAATTGCTTTGCTTATTATACTCTCACCTAGAGGCTACTGTGCTGGCCAGCAAATGCCAAAAAGTATGGTCTAGCAGCAGCTGCTGATCGAAATCACTATGTTCAGGGTCAAGATACCTGGATTCTAATTCATGGCGCGCATGTGTGTGCCTATGCAAGACACATTTTTGAGCAGAATTTTGTATTTCTGAAACTGAGTTAATATTTTCCATTGTTTCCTTACATGATTGTTTTGAGGATCAAGTATTAAACTTCAGAGGAGAATTCTATGTCAGCTATAAAGATTATACAGACTTCAGGCAATTTTAAGAATATATTCCTTTCTATATACATCACTTCCCAAAGAGTGTACCGAAACTTAGAGCCACAAAGGGCAAAACATGGTGGACCTTGTAAATATCCTGAACTTGAACTGATGTCTTCATGAACCTTTAAGACATCCTTTCACCACTTTCAAAGTGCTTCGGTGTTTGGAGTGCTGGGTTATACATAAGCTGTCTGTCTGGGAAACATCAGTTTCCTTTCCTGGATAAATATAGTACAAGATGGGCTACCTTTAAACAAATGTAAAACAAACAAACAAACAAAAAAAAAACACCAAGAAATAGTGAAATATGTAGGAAATTTTATCTAATCTCTATAGTAGGTGGGAGAAATGAATGGAAACTCAATGTGTTGAAGATAAATAATGAGCATGAAAAGACATAAAACGAAAGTGTGCTCTCAACACATGGAATTAACTCCGTGATTTGATGCAAAAGAGTTCTTTTTACCAACTGCCTTCTTTTTTAGCTTCTGTAAAAATGTACTCATAATTGAAAATAACAGTGATTGAATGAAAGTTTTATTGCACTTTTTTAAAGATCACCACAGGAACCTTTAGATAACACATAAATCATAATGCTTGTTTTCTGATTTTCCTGGCAAAAAAAAAAAAAAAAATCAAACAAAGGAACAAAAAATAACCAGCCAAACAAACAAAACTGGCCCTGGTGGATAGAACAAATTCAGTCTGGAGTTCTCTAAGTCCCAAAGGAGGAATCGATGTTGAGACACGGAAACATGAGATCTGCATGCAGCCCTGTTCTCCCTGGAAGGAAAACTAGGAGCTAAAAGGGCGTGGTCTTGGGATCATTCATAACATTTACTAGCAGGCAACATCATGCACTGAACTGCTTAAATGATTTTCTGTCACAGTGTTGACTCCCACACTTGCAGAGATGTAAACAGATGTCCTTTTTCTGCTTTTTTCAAAATTAATTTTTATTGGAGTATAGTTGGTTTACAATGTTGTGTTAGTTTCTGCTGTACAGCAAAGTGAATCAGTTATATGTATACATATATCCCCACTTTTTTTTAGATTTCCTTCCAATTTAGGTCACCAAAGAGCATTGAGTAGAGTTCCCTGTGCTATACAGTAGGTTCTCATTAGTTATCTATTTTATACATAGTAGTGTATATATGTCAATCCCAATCTCCCAATTCATCCCACCCCCTCGGTACCTATAAGTTTGTTGTCTACATCTGTGTCTCTATTTCTGCTTTGCAAATAAGTTTATCTGTACCATTTTTCTGTATTCCACATATAAGCGATATTATACGATATTTATTTTTCTCTTTCTGACTTACTTCACTCTGTATGACAGTCTCTAGGTCTATCCACGTCTCTGCAAATGGCACTATTTTCTTCCTTTTTATGGCTGAGTAACATTCCATTGCATATATGTACCACATCTTCTTTATCTATTCCTCTGTTGATGGACATCTAGGTTGCTTCCATGTCTTGGCTATTGTAAATACTGCTGCAATGAACATTGGGGTGCATGTCTCTTTTTGAATTATGGTTTTCTCCAGGTATAAGCCTAGGAGTGGGATTGCTGGATCATATGGTAGTTCTATTTTTAGTTTTTTGAGGAACCTCCATACTGTTCTCCATAGTGGTTGTATCAATTTACATTCCCACCAACAGAGTAGGAGGGTTCCTTTTTCTCCAAACCCTCTCTAGCATTTATTGTTTGTAGATTTTTTGATGATGGCCATTCTGACTGGTGTGAGGTGATATCTCATTGTAGTTTTGCTTTGCATTTCTCCAATAATTAGTGATGTTGAGCATCTTTTCATGTGTTTATTGGCCATCTGTATGTCTTCTTTGGAGAAATGTCTATTTAGATGTTCCCCCCATTTTTTGATTGGCTTATTTGGTTTTATTTGAAAATACTTAGGAATAAACCTACCTAAGGAGGCAAAAACCTGTACTCAGAAAACTATAAGATACTGATGAAAGAAATCAAAGACAACACAGATGGAGAGATATACCATGTTCTTGGATTGGAAGAGTCAATATTGTGAAAATGACTATATTCCCAAAGCAATCTACAGGTTCAATGCAATCCCTATCAAATTACCAATGGCATTTTTCACAGAATGAGAACAAAAATTTTTACAATTTGTATGGAAACACAAAAGACCCTGAATAGCCAAAGCAATGGTGAGAAAGAAAAACGGAGCTGGAGGAATCACATTCTCTGACTTCTGACTATACTACAAAGCTACAGTAATCAGGACAGTATGGGACTGGCACAAAAACAGAAATATAGATCAAAGGAACAGGATAGAAAGCCCAGAGATAAACCCACGCACCTATGGTCACCTAATCTATGACAAAGGAGGCAAGAATATCCAATGGAGGAAAGACAGCCCCTTCAACAAGTGGTGCTGGGAAAACTGGACAGCTACATGTAAAAGGATGAAATTACAACACTCCTTAACACCATACACAAAAATAAACTCAAAATGGATCAAAGACCTAAATGTAAGGCTGGGCACTATAAAACTCTTAGAGGAAAACAGAGGCAGAACACTCTTTGACATACATTGCAGCAAGATCTTTTTTCATCCACCACCCAGGGTAATGAAAATTAAAACAAAAATAAACAAATGGGATCTAATTAAACTTAAAAGCTTTTGCATGGCAAAGGAAACCATAAACAAGACAAAAAGACAACCCTCAGAATGGGAGAAAATGTTTGCAAATGAAGCTACCGACAAGGGATTAATCTCCAAAATATACAAACAGTTCATGCAGCTCTTTTTCTGCTTTTAACTCCTCTACTTCCATTGACAGGTTGTAGGAGTTAAGGTCTTACATATGTCTAGACATAACTATCCAGTAGTCAATGACAACAAATTTTTCTTCATCCAAGATTAAGAAAACCCTGAAGTCTCAAGACAATGAACGGGAAGCTGACACAAAGCTTGAGAGAAACCGCAATAGGCAGATGGAATAATTGGGGATATTTCTTCAGTGAATCTCACCTCAACCATGCCACAAAGTGCCAGGAATCTGATAGCAAAGCCCAGTGTTCAATATTCTTGACTTGCCGTTTTCTGAAGAAAAACCACAGGCATGGTTGAAGGCTCTCTTTCTTCATATTTCAAATAGCATATCTTTAAATTTTCATCTTACAGGGATTTAGTGAGGATGATTTACTAACAATCCCTGGTATATCTTATCTCAAGAAGCACATCACATAAATGTTCCAGTAGTGTGATTATTTTTCCTTATATGGCTCATACAGCTGTACAGGAGACACTGAGAAAAATTCACTAAGGATCTAAGACTGTCAAACAAAATCAATAGCTAAAGTGATTGATGTATTAGTGGAAACAGGGATTTACATAGGAATATCAATATTGACTGGGTAAATGTCCTTTTCTATCTGGGTAAGTATCTAGAATTTTTTTTAAATGACAGGAATGCATCATCCAAACAAAATTTTTGTCTTGTTTCCGTGGGTCTATGGTGTCTTCAAATGATACCCAGACATGAAGTAGGTACTGTCAATATTTGCTGAGTGAAAGCATGACACTCTCATTCAAAAATGCAGCCAATCAATATACTTATTTAGAATGTGGTAGAAGACACAGATTACCTCCATTGGAAATCAGCTTTCTCCTTTCTCCTGACCTATCACCATTCGCTCCATTCCCACCACCTACTATCAAGATTTAAAGTTCAGAAAATTTTCATTTTATGACACTAGAGCATGGTTTTGACTTTAGTCTCCTTTAGTACATGGAGGAAAGAGCGTTGGGATAAAAAAAGCAAGTGAGGGTCCCCAGGCACGGTATCTATAACTGACAGAACTAGATCCTCTTGTGTAATGGCCATTTGTCCATTACAAGAAGCAGGAAAAGCTCATAATTTTCAACTTGGTTCATTCATCTAGGGTCACACTGCACTGAGAGCACTATGCATGTTACTGCGCTTTTTTCATTGAAGATCGTTTTCAAATGTTCCTATTTTTAGTTGCACAGTTAATTTTATTCATACTTTGCTCTTAGAGATGATGTTCTTTGTATACACTGCATAATAAGCCAGCTCTTCCTTGACCAAGGTTGATATGAGTTTGCTCTCTAGCAGGGATTTGATCTCATAAAATTATGGAGTAATCACTTTTATTATTAAGCTACCATTCTCCCACATTTTTTTAAAAAGCAGATGTTACCCTGTGTAAAGTATTAAGTCTGAGGTAAAAGCATAACTGCATAGTCAATCATTTACAAGTTTAAATAGCTTACTTTCACAGTGCCTTTTTTTCTAAAGTTACGGGAGTTGAGAAACACTCAGGTGACTATTTTTCTGGTGTTTTTTTCTTTTTTCACAATAAAACTAGAGTCCAAACACTGAGGAGCATACTGGGTATGAAGGAAATTCAGAAAAGAAAATTGGATGCTAAATATTAGGGCAAACTCTCCTAAAGACGTAATAGCATTTTAGTAACCTTAACATGAAAATAATGAGTTACTGGTAAGTTTTGTCAATCTCAATTTCTTTTTCCCTCTGCCTTAAGAACTTTTCATAACTAATATTTATCTCTTCATGTCCCCTAAGACCTCAGGATATATCACTTTGGCAGTGATAAGCAAGGGATATTAGAACACATAATTAATTTGTTGTTTTAAAAGACTGGAGCATAGCGCAATGATACTGAACAAATGCTGTGGTAATGCATTAAAATCCACTGTTTTTACCTTGTGTCATTAACAAACATGCTCATTCAAAATGTCAGAATATTAGAGCTTCCTTTTTATGATTTTTAAGTATGAGATTAGAAATATAAAATGTGTATTCAGCTGCTATTTTTAATTCCTTAATTCAAAAATTGAATAAGCATGTTTACCTAATTTATAAGGTTTTTTTTAACCATTTATGGCCCTCCTGTTTTTTGAGCTAGAAATAAAACGGCCCCAGGGACTGAACAGAGAAGTGGAATTTTTAAAACAACAGAAAGATGAGAAAAGGTAGCACAACTAGTAGTAGTACTCTAGTAGCCAATGACCTTAGAATATTCTGTCAATAGACTTCTTGGGATTTAATGGCTAGTGTAAGTTTAAGTGTCTGTATCAATACTTAATAATAATAATAATAGTAGTCGTAGTAACTTGCCAACCCTCAAGGAGTGGAAGAAAAATCCTAGTTTATCTGGCTCACTACCAAAATGATATCACTCTTGATAATAATGAATTATTTGTCTACCTGGGGTCCTAACAGAATTAAGGATAGGATAAATTCTCAATTCTAGAGCTCATCCGGAAGTTCATGGCTTTCAAAATCTGCTGAAATTTTTCTTTCTCTTAACAAAATTTCTCTTCACACAAAGATTTGATTTAGCTCCAATCCTAAGGACACAAATAAACACCCTAATCCAGAGGTTCTCAAACTTCTTCAATTCATGATACTCTTAGCACCTCAGTAGTTTTTTACAGCACCTCACTGGCCAAAAGAAATAACTACCAGTGGCAATTCTTAAGAATTTAGTTCAAATGATTTAATAAGGTTTTGCCTCCACAATTGAGCGCTCGTTGAGTCCTGCACAACTTCTCACTCCGGAATGAGCCTGGATGTTCTGCCTCCCTCACTTCCTGGTCCACGCTGATTTTTGTGCATTGCTTGCTTCTTATCACAGCAATGGTCAATAACCCAGTTTTGCAAAGATATGGTGTCATGGAAAGAAAAGGAATGATCTAAAGTTGAAACTGGGAACTATGTCAAGCTATTAGTTCTCCAGGTGACTGACAGATGTTTCTGCGTTTAAATTTTCCCTGAAAATTTAAAATACCTCTGGAACCCGTGTGAGTTCCCTGTGGTGGTCCAGGGTACCTCAGCACATGTCCTGGCCCTAGTTTCATTACTCTTAAACCATTGAGTGAGGGGTGAGGACACTCCCTCAGTTGGGAAAACTCAGGAATTGAGGAAGGAATTATTTGACCACAGCACCTTTCTGTGTTTACATGATGGTAGAGGACTTTCAAATGGCAGATCAAGGTTAGAAAAGAGACAGATGCTCATCAGTGCTAATAAGATCTAAAAATATAGTTAGGTGGGGTTACAGACTTTTCATGTAGATCCAGTGAGGACTAGAACCTTTGTGGTGCAACATTTCTTTTTATTTTCAGAGATGCCTTAGTAAGACTAATGAAGAATAATGTAACCTGTAATAGAATTGATGAATAGGTACATAAGCAATCATTCTTCCTTTTTCAAACTCAGGACTAGAGGCAATACCACCTTCTACCCCATAGTCATAGGAAGAGGCCAGGAACAGCTACAACCGAAAACTCACAAAGGCTCAAGAGGTGGTGAGGGACTTCCTAACTGCTAAAGAAAGGGTAGAAATTTGAGTTGGGGATGGGGGATAGTGTTTCCTAGCTGAAAGAATGCCCACATGGGGCACCCCAAAGCCTTGATAAATGAGGTCCTATACTTCTGTATGGTGACGGGGACTAATTAGCTAGACTGCCAAGTGTGCCCCAGTTTTCTATGCTACATTGGGTCCGCTCACTTCCTCTTCACTGCCCCTTCCACACCCTCCCCCGTATATATCAGTATGTAGATATGAGTAAAGAGCAACTTGGATCATCTTTGGATTCTCTGTGTTAGTGTTTATTCAGCAGAAGACGGAGACTAGAGGTCCATTATCCAGATGAATTGAAACGTGTTTTTAACTGATGTGGTTTGACATGCAGTTTGTATTCAATAAACTCAGTTTTATGATTAAATTCTATTTGTTTTGTTACTGATAATTCTCCTGTTAATTTTTCCAGGGACTTGAATCTATGTATTTGTAAATACAAATAACATATCATTGAATGAAGTGCAGCAACAGAAGTAACTGTTGTCCAGAAGTTAAAATAGTTTTAAATGCATTCTGAAGAATTTAAGAGGGAAAAAACCCTGCACATATTTAATGTAATTATCCATCTATTCTGTAATTTTCTTCATGTTTCTTCATGACAGCACTTGGGCAACCTTCTGTTATCTAGTTGTTTCTACTCTTATAAAATACTTTTTTACTCTTAATGATAGCTTTTTTTTAAAAAATAATAATTCTTCTTTATAAATGTATTTATTTATTTTTGGCTGTGTTGGGTCTTCGTTTCTGTGTGAGGGCTTTCTCTAGTTGCGGTGAGAGGGGGCTACTCTTCATCGTGGTGCGCGGGCCTCTCACTGTCGCGGCCTCTATTGCTGCGGAGCACAGACTCCAGACGCGCAGGCTCAGTGGTTGTGGCTCACAGGCCCAGTGGCATGTGGGATCTTCCCAGACCAGGGCTCGAACCCGTGTCCCCTGCATTGGCAGGCAGATTCTCAACCACTGCACCACCAGGGAAGCCCTTAATGATAGTTTAAGTTTACTTTTCATGTATTTATTTCTTTACTGTACTCACGCTAATCATTATTTCTATTTCTTATTATTCTTAAGAATTAAGTTGCTTCTCGGGATTACCTTTAACAAACTATGTAACAGCCTTCTGAGCAGAGGCTGCCAGGAACTTCTCTTCTGCCTTGTACAAGCTAATTTTTTTAGATGCTGAGTTTAGCCTAGTTCTATAGACTTGAGTCAGCTGCGTATTTTCCAAGAGTCGGTTGCATATTTTCTTTATTACTTCTCTGACCAATGTGAGCTTGTATCTTCTTTCATTCTTAAACTATAAGTGGAAACTAAATTTTCATAGTGCCAAGTCATTCATTTGATCAATTGGATTTGGTGAACAGGTACTTCTGTTTCTCAGCAGTTTTGCCACAATAGTTCACAGCACTTTATGGCATTTGCAAATAATGTTCTCGTAGAAACGATCGAAATGTGTGTTGTGTTTTTCAAGAAGTTTAAGCTCTCAGGCCCTTGGGTCTCTCATCTGTAAAACAGCATAATAATATCCCTCTGCATAGGACTGTGGAAAGTATCAAATGAGATTACAGATGTGAAATACTTAGAAGAATGAAGAGTGATGCAACGTATGCTGTGATTATTATTACTACCATTATTAGTCTTATTTTCTTCTTGTGCCTCAGCTATTTAATCAGTATCTATTTATAGAAGATAAGATAATGCCATCCTGTCTTATAGGAGGTAATTATCTTCCTTCTCTCTTTACCAACAAATTAAACAATTATATTTCAACTTAAAAGAGCATTTAATGGTTTTCCAAAACACTTCATTCAAATAGATAATCACAAACTTTCATTGCTACTGTTTGTATTTGAAATTTCTAAGGGATTTTCTCAATAGTTTAGAAAACTAACTAGAACAGTTAAGTATAAAATCATCAAAAGTGATTAAAATATATAATAATGTCATTCTCTATAAAGTGTAGTTCAATTAAAGACACCGAACAATCTTCCCAGCATTATCATGAACTAGGTAAGAAAATGGAGGTTTACATATGGCCACATGTGAAGTCAAATGAAGAGAAAGGATAACACTTTATCTGTAGATGGAATGTATAGTATCAGATTGAAGACTGAAGTGGTAGTTATTTATTCTATTCACCTTGCTTCTCATAGAAACATCTCCCTAGTAGAAAGAATGCTTTTCAGGAGTCAGTTACTGTCAAAGGAAAACCGTAGAGCTGCAATATAAATACCCAGGGGGAATGAGAAAGCTGAACATGTCAAGACATTATTTTTCAACAAAATATAGAGTTGCATCACGGTCTAATTAGATTTGTCACTCTTATGTGAGTCCAATCAGATAAAGGAACTCTTGAATAGGTAGAGGGGAAAATGAGGTCATCCTCGTAAGTTTACTTTGGAAAGAAAAGCACTATTTAGCTGTTAAATATTGTAGCCTTTTCATAAAATGCACGGATACACACTGGTATCCAAAAATCAATTTGCTATAATTTTAGAAAATATCAATAGAATACATAACTATGTAAAACAGAGTCTACTAAGTCACTGTGAGTTTGTCCCTGGCCTCTATCAAAAGCTCAGTTATTTCACATTTGATGAAGTTGGAGGAGATGACTTTCAACCTGGTCATTCATCCATTCAACATTATATATAATTATCTATAGGGCTTTTCAGCATTTTTCTTTTCTACTCACCCCTATTCTGTTCTCTTTTTATAATTGCAGTGTGGCTCTATTAAGCTTTTTCCCCGTTCTCAAGCTGCCCCATCATTCTTTCCTTTAGTCGTCGATGGCTACACTTTCTTTTTCCTTTTTGCTTTAATTGAAGTGTAGTTGACTTACAATGCTGTGCCAATGTCTTCTGTACACCAGAGTGACTCAGTTATCCACATATATACGTTCTTTTTTTATATACTTTCTACTTGCATGAAAAAGTAGAGATCATAAGCCATCAATTCTCTAAACATTTCAGCCATCCATCTCCAAATTTATATCTCCCCCTTTCACTTCTTTTTTTCATTGTTAGAAAGAATGCAGTACTTGTCTCTACTACTTTTTCAAGGTTAGTCCCTTTACTTAGGCTCATGATCATATGTTCATCAGCAGCTACAACTCCATACTTAACCTCTGCGTCCCTCAGCTTAAGTGTTCTGAATTCAAAAAAATTTCCCTTGAACCTAATTCTCCCTCAAGCAGCTTTAGTTTTTCTTTTCCTCTTTAACTCACTAACCTTTTAAAGAGATGGCTGCACTTGCTGCTGTCTCTACTTTCAATTCACTCCTTCACTAATTCTTCTATTACCCCACTAAGATGCTTCTCCCACTTCATCCCAAATCGAGTCATTACAGAAGGGAATTGGTTCTCCTAATTTCCCCTCACCCTCTGCACTGTTGTTTCTGCTCTCTGTCCTTGTCCTTTAATTGTTGTCTTGTTTCTCCTAGAGTTCTGGCCTCAACGTGTAAAAGCCAAATTCATTATGTCATTATGTTGTCCACTCTATCCTGTGTTCCCATGTCAACATCACCATTCATTTACTTGTTCGGGGTCAAAACGTCAACATTCTCTCTGATTCTCCTTGCCCACTGGCTATCCCCCAACATGCACACGCGTGCGCACGCGCACACACACACACACACACACACACACACACACACACCATTCTGTAAGCCTATTGCTTCTTGCATCTGGACTAACCTCATCCTACCCCCACTCCCTTGACCTGGGCGTCCATCATATTCAGCCTGCTTTGCTTCTATGAATTTCAACATGATCTATTTCCCTGTAATCACTTCATTCTATACAATCATTCAACAATAGAGTAATCAGAAGCAATAAAAACAAGAATGCGATCACGTGATCCCAGCTAAAAACCTGTGGCTCTGAGGTCCCATACACCGTATTCCAACCTTCTTTTTCTCCTGCCACATTTCCCTACTCACACCAACCAGTCATTCTTTAACTGAGCCATGACTTCCCTCGCCCCACATTATCTAAATGTTGCCCCCTTCACCTGACTATCCCTGGCTGGCAAACTCTCCTTCTCTTCTCCTTTTCTCTCATAAATGCCTCAAGGATGGTGCTCACCAGATTTTATTCCAAAGGTCTAAAATGTCAGCCCTTTTGCCCTGCCTCTCCCCCTACCCCCACGCAGATGGGGAGCTTTAAACACACCATAGCTTTTCAGTAAGTATTTTTATTACGTATGAATGAATAAACAAATGTCTTAATTTTCAAACCTAAGAATGGGAAAAGGAAGTTGTTTTGTAGTGAAGGAGAGTGGACGCCATCAATACAATGAATTAATGCTGAATATGTACTAATTAGTGAGTGTGAAGGAACAGTTGAACGGGAAAGTCTAAACTTCCAGAAGGCAATTAGGGGCTCTGGATCTGGAGCTCAACTGAGGTTGCAGGGCCAGAGATACTGAGCAGTAAGTCATCTGATGAAGGCTGATAGTCGAACATACATACAAAAGAGTTTTCTAAAGCAGAGCCCAGAGGGTCGGGCTATACTTTGGGGAAATATGTTAAGGGGTGATAAGAGAAGCTGGTGAAGAAGAGGTCTGTGAGCAGTAGGGAAGAGAGCACACAACAGTGATGGCAGCTAGGAGATGAAACGCACCTTGTATTTCCTTTAATAACTGGCACCATGCCTTCTGCTTTATGGGTGGCCAATAAACATTACTTGAATTCATGGATTTTCAGAGGTCAGTATGATTTGAAGATAGATTTCAGAATATTAAGGCAACAACAACATATAAGGAAATATAAAGAATAGATGTAGATCTTGAGGTGGGCTTGGAAGGATGGGCAGAGATATGATTCTGCAGAAGTTTTATTACCAAAAACAACAGATAAAAAAGGAGAGTAGATTGGGTAGTTTTTGAAAGATGGTGGAGACCTGTGCATAGAGGTAGGTGATGAGATGCTTTTACCTGTAGACCACAAGGACAGAAATTAGGACTTACATACTGTCTTTTTCACTAATTATTTGATCTAAAACCTGTCATTTCATACGATTATTAGTTATCTGAGACAAGAACTCTGTCTTAGAGTTTTTTTCTCTCTCCTGCAGTTCTCAAAGACAGTTACACAATGTGAATTTCATAATTCAGAATTTGAATCAAAGTGAATGTACTTTAGCTGCTCATTCCTAGGGAGAAGACAATGTTGTCATTTTATAACCATTAATAAATGGCAACTAAGAGCCATAGGTTGGGAAGTGAGTAAAGCATAATTCCATTTCTAGAATCCCATAGAGACCTATTAAGATACCTTGATGATCTGTTAGAATACCAAGAATAACAGTAGACCCTCGGGAATCACACACAGTTCCTCTAAGATGTACTGCAACCTGTGCTGAGTTTTTGAGATGGTGTCATGAGAAGATGGTGATGTTATCAGACAAATGCCTAGATGCAGAGGAGGAAAGCAGACACTAACTCTACACAGAGGCAGAGTGACCACCAATGACAGTGCAGGTATTGAGTGAGAGTTAGATCCTATTTAGAAGCCTCCAGAAACTAGGAAACTAATGAACACTACAGTAAGCACAAGAAAATGAGCTAATGATGGTATATGATCCGCGAATCTGCTTATCAGTTTTAATTACTTTCCAAGCTGTGGCATGTCTAAAATGATATTCAAGTCTGTCTAATGTTTTCTGTACTTGCCTCCCGTGATTAATATTCCCAAAATGGTTTAATTTAGGCAAACCTTCACAAAGATTTCAAATGAACTGGCAAACCAGGGCTAACATCTGCACAGTACGTCAATGGACATATATTCAAAGGGCTATATGTGCTAATATCACAGGGACTTGCAAACTGAGTTTAAAGCCTGTCAAAATATTCGAAAATATTCACATGGCTGGGTAGCTAAACTCAGGCCCTACAGGAATATAAGCTAAAGTTTTAAGTGTAAATGTCTCCATTGCAAATTTAATTCTCTCTTTTCCCAGACAATGTATTCTCTGGGAAAATAAATGTTTCTTATCAAGAGTGACAGATTCAATCTACCATTTATCTTCAACTTGTATAATTTTATCCACCATCCTTTTTAAATTAGAGAAAGATGCAGTTAAACAAATATCATTGGTTTTATCAACTCTAGAGGGAAATTTACTTGATTTTTCTCTAAGCACGCCCTCTTCTCTTTGCTCCCCATCACACTTACATGTCACTGGCAATGGAGGAGTTCCGGGACATAGACTTTGGTGAGAGGTCATAATCACTGTCGGATCGATACAGAAAGGACTCCCGGCGTTGACTGTGGACAAAGTTTGCTTGGAGAATTAGCCCAGATCCCGGGCTGGTCATGGGATCCAAGGGACTCCGTCCAGAAGATGTGCCATTGTCCACATCGAAGCTGTCAATTAAGGAGAAAGAATGACATTGCTGTGAATTATTTGTTAATAGTTTAGTAAAGGGAGACTTCAGTTTAGGAACTGACAATAGGAAAACTTACAGCTGATTCCTGCTGTCAAAAAAAAATGGTAATACCAAAATACACAAAAGAAAAAAAACACACTGACTTCATATACTTGTCTTCCTACACCTTTGAGTACCTCTGTTAACTGACCAAATACAAAATATATAGGTCTCTCTGAACTCAGTTTCAGTTTAAAAGGAGCCATTCTGCAAAGACTAGCTCTCCTAAGTACAGAATTCCTTTTACATAGTAATTCACTAAATATTTGGGTTCAGTTCAACAAGTGCCCATTACATGCCTAATATCCTTGATTCCCCAAACCTGGGCTTCTCCACTCCCACCTACACCTACCCAATCACTAATTTCTATTGTGGCCACTTCCCTCCATCCCCACTGCCAGTATACTAAGTTCAGGATTCTGTCAACTGTCACCTACATTATTATAAGAGCCTTTAAATTAGTCTCTTGAATCCATTTTCCACCTTGTATGATTCTTCTTAAAATCTAAACCTGACTGTGTAATTCATCAGTTCAAAACCTTACAGTGGCTCACTGTTGTCCTCAAGATAAAGTTCACATTTCTTGGCTGAACTGACAGAGTCTTAAGCATCTGTTCTCAATGACAACAAACCCTTTTCCCAACCTCGATATGCAATGCTTTTCCATCGGGAACTTCATGCTCCCCTCATATTGAACCACCACCTACTTGTATCAGGCTCTCACTACCTAACCTTCTGCTCCCCAATTTCTCAACCCTCCAATCTCCTGCCTAATTGTTATTTATCCTTGAGGACTTAGCCTTCATCTGAAATGCTGCCCTGATACCCCAGAGCTTCATGAGATGCCCTTTCTCTGTGTTCCCAAGACTCTTTCCCACTCCCCACGGATAGCGTTTACAATGAGATGGAAATAATTACCACTTGATCTCCATTCCTAGACTGTGAGCTCTCTGAGAATGGAGATTCTGGGTGTTCTAAGCACTTCATGGTGGCACTTCAGAAAATTTTTACTAAGTGGTTTGAATTAATGATCAAATGAATGAAAGGCATGATGCTTGGCAATACAGCTTTTAGAGTTTGGGGGAAAAAAAGAACCATACATGCCATTCTTAACATCACAGTCTTTACAATCTAGATAAGCTTTCTACAAAGAGTTTTTCTAGTCTAGCATCAACCAGTAGTAAAACAAAGTCAACTCTCATGTGTTCTTATAAGAGGAGGGTGATAGCTCAGGATAGCTCAGCAAGTATGTGGTTTAAAAAATTGTTGAATGAATAAACAAATGAATTCAAGTTCAGTTGTTAGCAACGTTTTTCCCATTAGAACCTTTATCCAAACTATCAACTGGCTACTTTTAAAATATTCTTTTACTTTTTCTACTGGAGTTATTAATAAATAGTGTTATGACCCAAAGATTGGAGGCCAAACTGGAAGAATTATCCAGGGGCTTGATGTTTCATGAATCACCTATGAATCTATGACCAAAGTAGAACATTAACTCCAAATCAATCCGTCTAGTAAAAAAAATAAAGGAAAAACTCATAATCTAGCTTAGCCAGTCGTAAACATGTTTTTCAATTTAAAATTTTCTTAGAATTTTGTCACTTTACAGATATATTCATTTGGTCCTTACAGGACATTGAGAGATTATCTACTTGAGCAGATTCATTTTACAGACAAGGATACCAGCTCCTAGAAAGGTTAATTGACCAAAGTTACTGAGCTAACTGGATTTAATTATCTACTATTCCTGAAGTTCTCCCAGCTGTAATGCATAATCCTGTAAACCACAAAAGTGTGTCAGCAACTATGACACCCAAACAGGGACATCTGTTTCTTGCGGACAGATACTTCATGCATCTGGGACTTTAACAATCCTGAGAAAGGCCAAAGGGAAGGGACCTCTAATCATTAAAGAGGCTTATTCAGGATCTCTGGCAGGCTCTTCTTGGATATGCTTAACTCAATAAGCATTTATTAAGTACCTACCATAAGCACATTGAGGTACAAAAATAAAGGAGATGAGATTAATCCAAGCTGGGATATCTGAGAAATCTTCGTGGAAAAGTAGTATTTAAAGAGGGCTTTTGAAGGCATCCAGTATACAGTTGAAAGACATAAAAGACCTCTGCATAGGGAGAGGATAGGGGTGATTTCTGCTCTAAGGAGATAGTGATGGCCGCTCTTCAGTATGAGGAGGTCTTAATGTAAACACATAAAAAATGTTTATGTTGATTCCCCTCCAATATCAAAATGTTCTTACTGTTTTAAAAAATAAAATATGGTATCCTTTTCATGCTATGCAGAAACAGAAATATAGGAGATACAGGAGTACGATTTTTGGCTTAGTTTTTCTCAGTTCAGTTGAGGAAATACCAATATTACCCCCAAGTCAGAAATTTGCATTTTTTTATTATTATAATCTTTCCAATTAAATTAAGCAAGTCTTGACTTAACAAAAAAAATTCTCCACTATCAGTTTTGGAACAAATACTGATAAGTATCTTAAAATATTTAACAGTTTTTGCGGTAGTATTACCTATTAAAACCAAACAGTTATTAGTAGGTCATAAAGTGCTTGATATGGGAGTATATGGGCTTTGATACTTTTCTTTGCAGGTTGTAATATAACAATTTGGCCATTGGATGGAGATCACTTTCTTGAGAAAAATCTATTGTAAATAAAGGCCAAAACTATCTATTTCTTAAAGACTCATGAAAACAACCTCTTAAATATTATCCAAAAAATAAAACCTCAAAATTTACAGGAAGGGATTACCAAATATTGATGAAAATATATTAGCCTAAGAAATATTAGTATTAGCTTTACAAACAGATTGAGAATGATCTAAAAAATGGTCGCTGATTTGTTATTAGACATTTATGCTTACTTAAAAAAATGAGCTCTTTTGTTCAAGTATTAGAACTAAGGGTCTTTTCTTGGGAGAGATTAGGTTGGGAACACTTCAAGGCAGTACTTCATTCGGTGGATAGTATATTAACTGAGACTTTATTTAGCCTGAAAATATGGATGGCTTCAAATAAGCTGTTCATTTTTGAAACGTAACTTTATAAACAGTCAATGTCATGGTATTATTAACAAGACAAGAAGGTGGTGAGGGGTAACCCTAACCTTAGACATTGGCACCAAAGAGATCAGTTGTGAATTTGCCTAAAACATTCTTTGGCAAACACTTTGATATAATGAATCCTCTTTTGACTCACTGCCAATTAGATGAAGCCCAAGTGTAAGATTAGCAGAAGTTTGGGAAAGTAAGTATAGATTTGGGGAGAGTAAGAATGTCTGAGTCTAATGATGATGGTGAGAATAATAATCATAATGATAATGATAATAAAGCATTTGGAACACTCTCCAAGCGCTAGGAATCGTGCTGTGTGCTTTATGTACGCTATCTCATTGAATCCCCACAATAACCCTTTGAAGTAGCCACTATATTTTCCATTTGACCAATGAGGAATCTGAGTCATAAAGAAGTGGCTCTATGTTAAGTCACATGTTCA
Organism: Phocoena phocoena; assembly: GCF_963924675.1. Lineage (NCBI taxonomy): Eukaryota > Metazoa > Chordata > Mammalia > Artiodactyla > Phocoenidae > Phocoena > Phocoena phocoena. The sequence continues at coordinate 46,491,779 of NC_089221.1, forward strand.
AGGCCATACAGTTTGTCAGTGGGTTTTAAACTCAAACTGTCTGATTCCAGAGACTGGGAGAATGGCCCCTGTGTTTCTCTCTCCATTGCAAAGCCTCCTCTTATTCATTATAAAAATAGAACATCTCTTAGCTTCCTCACCAGGATAGAACTTCAAATGTTAACGTTCTGAACAACTTATGGATCACGTTTGCCAAGGCTAATTCTGAGCCTTGGTCTTTATATGACCCCCAATTTTGGAATTTTCCAAATCCTCTGTTTTTTCAGTTTTGAATACAACAGTAAGGTGCAAAACAGCCTCTGCTGAAACCTTTTGGGTGGGTTTCGTTACAGAGTTTTAGAGTTCATTTGGAATAAGGAAGGATGGTGAGTCTGCAGAAGGTCTTAGCAAATGAAACTAAGCGAGATGCTCCATTGTCCCACATGTTTGCTGTCCTTAATGCAGTTCAATGATGTATATGTTCCCTGACAGAGTTGGCTTTTACCAAGAAGTCGTTAGTGGAAAAGCAGCAATGCAGCTGTGCATGGTCCCCAGTTGGGGGCGGTAAAGAGTAATGGCCCTGCCAGCCTGTTGCAATTAGAACTACTGAAGGCTGTGTGCATCTAGCACTACTCTGGACCATTCACTCCACTCAGGACCCTTTAAAAACCAAAGAGAAAACAAGCAAACTGACCAACCAACCAAACTGCTCCCCAGCTCTCTACACTGTTCCAAATCAGTAGAATTACTGGACTACCTGTCATGATCCACCTTCCATTCAGCCTCTTCCACTGCTCCCACACTTCGTGTCTACTGACCTTGTAATCATCTGTCCGCTTGGGATCATTTCTCAGTTTTTTGGCCTGATGCTAGACCCTGCTTCTCTGGTTTACATATTTTGCATCCCTTCTTGCCCATGATGTGGACTCTCTCCTGAGCCGTGATCCTGCTATTATCCCGGGTGAACAGCTCATCTCATGTCACCTGGCCATCAGGACCTTACACTCAACATTGACCCCCAGTGTGGAGTTTGATGAAGGTGAGACACATGAGGACTCCAGTGGAGCAGCTACGGGAAGCCCCGATCAACAGAGGTCCCGTTATCAAAGCATCTGTGAAGAGCTCCCACAGGGAAGACCCTGGAGAGAACGAGCAGCTGCTGAACGCTGGAGGGGACCCTAGAAGGCTCTATTCAAGTCGGGAGCATCTGAGAGCTGCTTCTGTTGCTATGTATTAACAATGGTGCATTGACAACAGAGATCTTCCCGCTGGGAGATGGGGAGATACCAAAAATATTCCAAAGACATTCACTTGGGAATTAGAAAACGTCTAAATTTCATATCTTGGTTCTGCCACCTTCTAGTTGCATGCTCTTGGGCAGTTACTGTACCGTTCTAAGCTTCCATTCCCTGATAAGGACAATTACAGTATCTAGTTCTAGGGCAATTATCAGGCCCTATATAATATTTGGAAAGCATTTAGCACACTGCCTGGCAGCCAGCACATTCCATATACTTAGCAGCTATTGTTGTTTTTACTATTATTACCCTTTTTCTTTAAGGGGTACTTTCCATCCAGATTTTTCCTGAGCACACTACCTTGGGAAGAACCTACAGGGAGAGATGGGAGAGAGAGGGAACTGAGGGCTGGTCAGCCAAAGCACCAGAATCAACCTTGGCAATCAATGAGGTGACAGGTGCTAGAGCCAGATTGCTCTTACGGCTTGAGCTGCTTTTACAACTTAGTTGCTGTCTCCACTCCACTCCATCATTCCAGTGTGATAACACCCGGGGAGAGAGTAGAGACTGTTGATTTTTCTCTAGATATTCCTCACCGAGGAGAAAGAACAATTTCCTGCTAGGAACATGGAAGGCATGGAGATCCCAACAACCTGGGTGGGGTTCTGGTGGAATAGAATGAGCAGAAACGGTCCTTCCGACCTCAGGCCTCCAGCCACTGGGTCTAGCTTGGTACCGGTACTTGAGACACAACTACAGTGCTGTTTATTTTCCTATACCTGACTCCGCTGTATATATGGTAGCCCATGCTGTTGGCTGTATGACGGAATCCATTTTGGTGCTTTACCACTCAGGACGAGGGTATGGTTCGCCCTCAAGCTTAATGAAGTGTAAGCAAGTTGGAAAATTATTTCAAAAATATTTTTTCTCATTTTTTTCACCGGAAGATGGCGTAAGAGTAAGACGCGGAGATCACCTTCCTCCCCACAGATACATCAGAAATACATCTACACGTGTAACAACTCCTACAGAACACCTACTGAACGCTGGCAGAAGACCTCAGACCTCCCAAAAGGCAAGAAAGTCCCCACGTACCTGGGTAGGGCAAAAGAGGAAAGAAAAACAGAGACAAAAGGATAGGAACGGACCTGCACCAGCTGGAGGGAGCTGTGAAGGAGGAAAACTGTCCACACACTAGGAAGCCCCTTCGCGGGCAGAGACTGCGGGTGGCGGAGGGGGAAAGCTTCGGAGCCGCGGGGGAGAGCACAGCAACATGGGTGCGGAGGCCAAAGCGGAGAGATTCCCGCACAGAGGATCAGGGCTGACCGGCACTCACCAGTCCGAGAGGCTTGTCTGCTCCCCCGCCGGGGCTGGCGGGGCTGCGAGCTGAGGCTCGGGCTTCGGTCGGAGTGCAGGGAGAGGACTGGGGTTGGCGGCATGAACACTACCTGCAGGGGGTCAGTGCACCACGGCTAGCCTGGAGGGAGTCCGGGGAAAAGTCTGGACCTGCCGAAGAGGCAAGAGACCTTTTCTTCCCTGGTGCACGACGAGAGGGGATTAAGAGCGCTGCTTAATCAAGCTCCAGAGACGGGTGCGAGCCGCGGCTAAAAGCGCGGACCCCAGAGACGGGCATGAGACGCTAAGGCTGCTGCTGCCGCCACCAAGAAGCCTGTGTGCGGGCACAGGTCACTATCCACACCGCCCTTCCGGGGAGCCTGTGCAGCCAGCCACTGCCAGGGTCCTGTTATCCAGGGACAACTTCCCCGGGAGAACGCACGGCGCGCCTCAGGCTGGTGCAACGTCACGCCGGCCTCTGCCGCAACGTCACGCTGCCTCTGCTGCCGCAGGCCCGCCCCACACTCCGTGCCCCGCCCTCCCCCACCCCCCCGGCCTGAGTGAGCCAGAGCCCCCGAATGAGTGGCTCCTTTAACCCCGTCCTGTCTGAACGAAGAACAGACGCCCTCCAGCGACCTACACGCAGAGGCGGGGCCAAATCCAAAGCTGAGCCCCTGGGAACTGTGCGAACAAAGAAAAGAAAGGGAAATCTCTTCCAGCAGCCTCAGAGGCAGGGGATTAAAGCTCCACAATCAACTTGATGCACCCTGCATCTGTGGAATACATGAATAGACAATGAATCATCCCAAATTGAGGAGGTGGACGTTGACAGCAAGATTTATGCTGTATAGCTTTGCTTCCACCATTTGTCCTAGGGTTCTATCCGTCCGTTTTTTAAAAAAAAATATTTTTTGCTTTCTTTTTGTAATAATTATTTTTTATTTTAATAACTATTATATTTTATATTACTTTATTTTATTTTACTTTATCTTCTTTCTTTCTTTCCTTCTTTCCTTCCTTCCCTCCTTCCTTCCTTCTTCCCTCCTACCTTTCTTTCTTTCTTTCATTCTTTCTTTCCTGCTACTTCTACTAATTCTTTCTTTCTACTTTTTCTCCCTTTTATTCTGAGCAGTGTGGATGAAAGGCTCTTGGTGCTGCAGCCATGAGTCAGTGCTGTGCCTCTGAGGTGGGAGAGCCAACTTCAGGACACTGGTCCACAAGAGACCTCCCAGCTCAACATAAAATCAAATGGTGAAAATCTCCCAGAGATCTCCACCTCAACACCAGCACCCAGCTTCACTCAACGACCAGCAAGCTACAGTGCTGGACATCCTATGCCAAACAACTAGCAAGACAGGAACACAAACCCACCCATTAGCAGAGAAGCTGCCTAAAATCATAATAAGTCCACAGACACCCCAAAACACACCACTAGACATGGACCTGCCCACCAGAAAGACAAGATCCAGCCTCATCCACCAGAACACAGGCACTAGTCCTCTCCAACAGGAAGCCTACACAACCCACTGAACCAACCTTAGCCACTGGGGACAGACACCAAAAACAATGGGAACTACGAACCTGCAGCCTGCAAAAAGGAGACCCCAAACACAGTAAGATAAGCAAAATGAGAAGACAGAAAAACACACAGCAGATGAAGGAGCAGGATAAAAACCCACCAGACATAACAAATGAAGAGGAAATAGGCAGTCTACCTGAAAAGGAATTCAGAATAATGATAGTAAAGATGATCCAAAATCTTGGAAATAGAATGGACAAAATGCAAGAAACATTTAACAAGGACCTAGAAGAAATAAAGATGAAACAAACAACGATGAACAGCACAATAAATGAAATTAAAAATACTCTAGATGGGATCAATAGCAGAATAACTGAGGCAGAAGAACAGATAAGTGACCTGGAAGATAAAATAGTGGAAATAACTACTGCAGAGCAGAATAAAGAAAAAAGAATGAAAAGAACTGAAGACAGTCTCAGAGACCTCTGGGACAACATTAAATGCACCAACATTTGAATTATAGGGGTTCCAGAAGAAGAAGAGAAAAAGAAAGGGACTGAGAAGATATTTGAAGAGATTATAGTTGAAAACTTCCCTAATATGGGAAAGGAAATAGTTAATCAAGTCCAGGAAGCACAGAGAGTCCCATACAGGGTAAATCCAAAGAGAAATACGCAAACACACATATTAATCAAACTGTCAAAAATTAAATACAAAAAAAAATATTAAAAGCAGCAAGGGGAAAACAACAAATAACACACAAGGGAATCTCCATAAGGTTAACAGCTGATCTTTCAGCAGAAACTCTGCAAGCCAGAAGGGACTGGCAGGACATATTTAAAGTAATGAAGGAGAAAAACCTGCAACCAAGATTACTCTACCCAGCAAGGATCTCATTCAGATTTGATGGAGAAATTAAAACCTTTACAGACAAGCAAAAGCTAAGAGAGTTCAGCACCACCAAACCAGATTTACAACAACTGCTAAAGGAACTTCTCTAGGCAAGAAACACAAGAGAAGGAAAAGACCTACAATAATGAACCCAAAACAATTAAGAAAATGGGAATAGGAACATACATATCGATAATTACCTTAAATGTAAATGGACTAAATGCTCCCACGAAAAGACACAAATTGGCTGAATGGATACAAAAACAAGACCCATATATTTGCTATCTACAAGAGACCCACTTCAGACCTAGAGACAAATACAGACTGAAAGTAAGGGGATGGAAAAAGATATTTCATGCAAATGGAAATGAAAATAAAGCTGGAGTAGCAATTCTCATATCAGACAAAATAGACTTTAAAATAAAGACTACTAGAACAGACAAAGAAGGACATTACATAATGATCAAGGGATCGATCCAAGAAGAAGATATATCAATTGTAAATATTTATGCACACAACATAGGAGCACCTCAATACATAAGGCAAATACTGACAGCCGTAAAAGGGGAAATAGACAGTAAAACATTCATAGTAGGGGACTTTAACACCCCACTTTCACCAATGGACAGATCATCCAAAATGAAAATAAATAAGGAAACACAAGCTTTAAATGATACATTAAACAAGATGGACTTAATTGATATTTATAGGACATTCCATCCAAAAACAACAGAATACACATTTTTCTCAAGTGCTCATGGAACATTCCTTAGGATAGATCATATCTTGGGTCACAAGTCAAGCCTTGGTAAATTTAAGAATACTGAAATTGTTTCAAGTATCTTTTCCGACCACAACGCTATGAGACTAGATATCAATTACAGGAAAAGATCTGTAAAAGATACAAACAAATGGAGGCTAAACAATACACTACTTAATAACAAAGTGATCACTGAAGAAATCAAAGAGGAAATTAAAAAATACCTAGAAACAAATGACAATGGAGACACGATGACCCAAAATCTATGGAATGCAGCAAAAGCAGTTCTAAGAGGGAAGTTTATAGCAATACAATCCTACCTTAAGAAACAGGAAACATCTCGAATAAACAACCTAACCTTGCACCTAAAGCAATTAGAGAGAGAAGAACAAAAAAAATCCCCAAAGTTAGCAGAAGGAAAGAAATCATAAAAATCAGATCAGAAATAAATGAAAAAGAAATGAACGAAATGATAGCAAAGATCAATGAAACTAAAAGCTGGTTCTTTGAGAAGATAAACAAAATTGATAAACCATTATCCAGACTCATCAAGAAAAAAAGGGAGAAGACTCAAATCAATAGAATTAGAAATGAAAAAGGAGAAGTAACAACTGACACTGCAGAAATACAAAAGATCATGAGAGATTACTACAAGCAACTATATGCCAATAAAATGGACAACCTGCAAGAAATGGACAAATTCTTAGAAATGCACAACCTGTCAAGACTGAATCAGGAAGAAACAGAAAATATGAACAGACCAATCACAGCACTGAAATTGAAACTGTGATTAAAAATCTTCCAACAAACAAAAGCCCAGGACCAGATAGCTTCACAGGCGAATTCTATCAAACATTTAGAGAAGAGCTAACACCTATCCTTCTCAAACTCTTCCAAAATATAGCAGAGGGAGGAACACTCCCAAACTCATTCTACGAGGCCACCATCACCCTGATACCAAAACCAGACAAGGATGTCACAAAGAAAGAAAACTACAGGCCAATATTACTGATGAACATAGATGCAAAAATCCTCAACAAAATACTAGCAAACAGAATCCAACAGCACATTAAACGGATCATACACCATGATCAAGTGGGGTTTACTCCAGGAATGCAAGAATTCTTCAATACACGCAAAACAATCAATGTGATAAACCATATTAACAAATAGAAGGAGAAAAACCATATGATCATCTCAATAGATGCAGAGAAAGCTTTCGACAAAATTCAACACCCATTTATGATAAAAACCCTGCAGAAAGTAGGCATAGAGGGAACTTTCCTCAACATAATAAACGCCATATATGACAAACCCACAGCCAACATCATCCTCAATGGTGAAAAACTGAAAGCATTTCCACTAAGATCAGGAACAAGACAAGGTTGCCCACTCTCACCACTCTTATTCAACATTGTTTTGGAAGTTTTAGCCACAGCAATCAGAGAAGAAAAGGAAATAAAAGGAATCCAAATTGGAAAAGAAGAAGTAAAGCTGTCACTGTTTGCAGATGACATGATACAATACATACAGAATCCTAAAGACGCTACCAGGAAACTACTAGAGCTAATCAATGAATTTGGTAAAGTAGCAGGATACAAAATTAATGCACAGAAATCTCTTGCATTCCTATACACTAATGATGAAAAATCTGAAAGTGAAATCAAGAAAACTCTCCCATTTACCACTGCAACAAAAAGAATAAAATATCTAGGAATAAACCTACCTAAGGAGACAAAAGACCTGTATGCAGAAAATTATAAGACACTGATGAAAGAAATTAAAGATGATACAAATAGATGGAGAGATATACCATGTTCTTGGATTGGAAGAATCAATATTGTGAAAATGACTATACTACCCAAAGCAATCTACAGATTCAATGCAATCCCTATCAAGCTACCACTGGTATTTTTCACAGAACTAGAACAAAAAATTTCACAATTTGTATGGAAACACAAAAGACCCCGAATAGCCAAAGCAATCTTGAGAACAAAAAATGGAGCTGGAGGAATCAGGCTCCCTGACTTCAGACTATACTACAAAGCTACAGTAATCAAGACAGTATGGTACTGGCACAAAAACAGAAAGATAGATCAATGGAACAGGATAGAAAGCCCAGAGATGAACCCACGCTCATATGGTCACCTCATCTTTGATAAAGGAGGCAGGAATGTACAGTGGAGAAAGGACAGCCTCTTCAATAAGTGGTGCTGGGAAAACTGGACAGGCATATGTAAAAGTATGAGATTAGATCACTCCCTAACACCATACACAAAAATAAGCTCAAAATAGATTAAAGACCTAAATGTAAGGCCAGAAACTATCGAACTCTTAGAGGAGAACATAGGCAGAACACTCTATGTCATAAATCACAGCAAGATCCTTTTTGACCCACCTCCTAGAGAAATGGAAATAAAAACAAAAATAAACAAATGGGACCTAATGAAACTTCAAAGCTTTTGCACAGCAAAGGAAACCATAAACAAGACCAAAAGACAACCCTCAGAATGGGAGAAAATATTTGCAAATGAAGCAACTGACAAAGGATTAATCTCCAAAATTTATAAGCAGCTCATGCAGCTCAATAACAAAAAAACAAATAAACCAATCCAAAAATGGGCAGAAGACCTAAACAGACATTTCTCCTAAGAAGATATACAGACTGCCAACAAACACATGAAAGAATGCTCAAGTTCATTAATCATTAGAGAAATGCAAATCAAAACTACAATGAGATATCATTTCACACCAGTCAGAGATGGCCATCATCAAAAAATTTAGAAACAATAAATGTTGGAGAGGATGTGGAGAAAATGCAACCCTCTTGCACTGTTGGTGGGAATGTAAATTGATACAGCCACTGTGGAGAAACAGTATGGAGGTTCCTTAAAAAACTACAAATAGAACTACCATATGACCCAGCAATCCCACTACTGGGCATATATCCTGAGAAAACCATAATTCAAAAGGAGTCATGTACCAAAATGTTCATTGCAGCTCTATTTACAATAGCCTGGAAATGGAAACAACCTAAATGTCCATCATCAGATGAATGGATAAAGAAGTGGCACATATATACAATGGAATATTACTCAGCCATAAAAAGAAACGAAATTGAGCTATTTGTAATGAGGTGGATAGACCTAGAGTCTGTCATACAGAGTGAAGTAAGTCAGAAAGAGAAATACAAATACCGTATGCTAACACATATATATGGAATTTAATAAAAAAAAATGTCATGAAGAACCTAGGGGTAAGACAGGAATAAAGACACAGATCTACTGAAGAATGGACTTGAGGATATGGGGAGGGGGAAGGGTAAGCTGTGACAAAGGGAGAGAGAGGCGTGGACATATATACACTACCAAACGTAAGGTAGATAGCTAGTGGGAAGCAGCCGCATAGCACAGGGAGATCAGCCCGGTGCTTTGTGACCGCCTGGAGGGGTGGGATAGGGAGGGTGGGAGGGAGGGAGACGTAAGAGGGAAGAGATACGGGAACATATGTATATGTATAACTGGTTCACTTTGTTATAAAGCAGAAACTAACACACCATTGTAAAGCTATTATACTCCAATAAAGATGTAAAAAAAATATTTTTTCTCTCTATAATAAGTATTTTACCATTGGATCAATACCACGAGGCTATGAAACCTGTTTCTAATCAACACCAGTGATATTTAACATTCAAAGTTTTCCTGAAAGATCAAATACCTTCTCTGGAGTAAAGAAAATAAATACTGCTTCTTCCAATTCCCCATTTGAATATTTACTTTGTTCAGATTATCTACAGAGATGAGACTGGAGAAAAATGCATTTTACAGTGATATGCATAAATGACGATTTTTTCCAATCAATCCCAAAACTGCATCTCAAATTTGAATAGGACACCGTGAGAGGGCATGGTATTTAGCACATTAGTGGATTATAGAGGTGACAGTGTGCATGTTATCTTGCATAATACGTATATTTGCATGGAGAATGTAATTTTACCCTTTGTTTTCACACATGGTTTTTATAAACAAAAGCCTGGCAAAAAGGGTATAGGCATATGCTTATTTATGAGTAAAAATATCAGATGATCTCAGGGAACACACAACATTTGTTTCTGACATGTCTATGCCACTCTCAAGTCACAGAGGCCAATAAAGAGATTCAAGATGAAAACGATGGTGTGAGTTTGATGTTTGGACTGGAGGCCAGAAGGAATAAGCCGGACTTGATTAGTAGGTTTTTGCCAAACAAGATGGCAAAAGGCTGATTTTTCTAAAAGATTCGATCTAAAATTTAAAAAGCTCAAACTCAGAATTGTTTTACTTGAGGTTTATTTCTTTTTAAAATTTATTTTTATTGAAGTATAGTTGATTTATGATGTGTTAATTTCTGCTGTACAGCAAAGTGATTCAGTTATACATATATACATTCTTTTTAAAAATACTTTTCCATTACGGTTTATCATAGAATACTGAATATAGTTCCCTGTTCTATACAGTAAGACCTTGTTGTTTATCCATTCTATACATAAAAGCTTACATCTGCTAACCTCAACTTCCCACTCCATCCCTCTCCCAATCGCCTCCCCCTTGGCAACCACAAGTCTGTTCTCTATGTCCATGATTCTGTTTCTGTTTCACAGATAGGTTCATTTGTGTCACTTTTTAGATTCCACTTATTAAGTGACATCATATGGTATTTGTCTTTCTCTTTGAGACTTACTTCACTTAGTATGATAATCTCTAGTGGCATCCATTTGCTGCAAATGGCATTATTTCATTCTTTTTTATGGCTGAAAATTTGTTAACAAAGGTTCTCAAACAGGTCCTAACATGGGGTTGCAGTGTTGGGAGTTAGAGGCAAAGCCTGTGGTGGCAAAGTGAGGTCCATACTTGCAGTAAATCTCTAAAAATAATGAGTGGTTCAAGTCATATATTTAACCTGTATATATGTTGACAACGAAAGTGTCTATTTTTGTAGTTGTTGGTAGACGTTAATATTTCTGAAAATTTCATCCAGGCTTCACTGTGATTGAGAATAAAATAAGTAAGCACGTGTTCCTTTCCTTGACATCCAGTTTTCAGGTGCTAATCTCAAACTGAGAGTATGGAGGGGACAGGAAGAGTAAAGCACAGGTCTCCCAGCTGGGCTGGGCGTGAGCATCAGATGCAGTCCTGCAAGGTTTCCCCTGGTTTTACTTTCTTTGTGTGCAAGGAAAATACCAACCTTACCACCAGGCTTTTGCTCTCTGAGACCACGTCTGAGCTCTTTTATTTCCAAAATGCAGTTTTCATCAAACCTTGGCTTCATTAAGCTAAAGCCCAAGAGAGGAAGAGCGTCTTGTTAACAAGGTGGAGGTGAGGATGTTTCTGTGTATATTTATTTCTTCTGTGACACAGAGCAACTAAGATTGCTCTGATAAGCCCACACTGGAACACTGGTAATTAATGGTGTGCCCCCGACTTCTTTGTTCTTTATATCGCAGACTGAGTGATCCCACTAAAATGTTAATCAGATCCCTAGGAGTCCCGGCTCAGCATCCTCCAATGCTTTCTATTGCACTCAGAATAAATACTCTGTCCTTACGGGGGCTTAAGGCCCTCCTCAGTGGATTTGGGCCCCTGAGGCCTCTCTGATCCCACCCTGTACCTCTCTCCCTCTGGCTCACTGTGCCTCGGCCTCTTTGTCCCCTGGCTGTTCCTTGAACATATGTTCAAGGAGTGCTTCCTCCTCAGGGACTTTGCATTTGTAGTTCCCTCTGCTGGAATATTCTTTACCCAGGTATCAGCTCAATGCCACCTTCACGGTGAGATATTCCCAGGCTACTCTATTTAAACTTGCCATCCTAATCTCCTAGCCTTTCCTAGCTTCCTATTGAGAGAAACTCTTGTACATTGTTGATGGGAATGTAAATTGGTACAGCCACTATGGAAAGCAGTGTGGAGGTTCCTCAAAAAATTAAGAATAAAACTACCATATGATCCAGAAATTCCACTTCTGGGTATATAATATCCAAAGGAAATGAAATCACTATCTGGAAGAGGTATCTGTACCAGCATGTTCATTGCAGCATTATTTACAATAGCGAAGACATGGAAACAACCTAAGTGTCCACTGACCAATGAATGGATAAAGAAAATATAGTATACACACACACACACACACACACACACACACACACACACACACACACACATATGGAATGGATATTATTCAGCTAAGAAAAAGAAGGAAATCCTGCTGCTTGTAATAACATGGATGAACCGTGAGGGCAATCACACTAAGTTCAATAAGTCAGAAAGAGAAAGACAAATACTGTATGATCTCACTTATATATGAAATCTAAAAAAAAAAAAAAAAACCTCATAGAGAACAGATCAGTGGTTGCCAGGGGTTGGGGAGTAGGGGGTGAGAGAAACAGGTAAAGGCGGTTACAGGGTAGAAATTTCCAGTTATAAGATGAATAAGTCCAGGAATATAACATAAAACATGGTGACTATAGTTAACAATACTGTATATTTGAACATTGCTAAGAGAGCGCATATATATATATATATATATATATATATATATGGATATTTATTTATTTATTCATTTATTTATGGCTGCATTGGGTCTTCATTGCTGCGCACAGGCTTTCTCAGTTGCATCGAATGGGGGCTTCTCTTCCTTGCGGTGCTCGGGCTTCTCATTGTGCTGGCTCCTCTTGTTGCGGAGCATGGGCTTTAGGCATGTGGACTTCAGTAGTTGTGGCACATGGGCTCAGTAGTTGTGGCTCATGGGCTGTAGAGGGCAGGCTCAATAGTTGTGGCGCACGGGCTTAGTTGCTCTGTGGCATGTGGGATCTTCCCAGACCAGGGCTCAAACCCATGTCCCCTGCATTGGCAGCCGGATTCTTAACCACTGCGCCACCATGGAAACCCCCAAGAGAGTACATTTTTAAAGTTCTCACCACACACACACAGATAGCTGTCACTATGTGAGGTGATGGATGTGTTCAAACCTTATTGTGGTAATCATTTTGCAATATATACATATATAAAATCATTACACTGTACATCTTAAACTTATACAATGTTTTATGTCAATGACATCTCAGTAAAGCTGGAAAAAATAAAGTTTCAATAAAAAAATAACTAAAATAAAATTCCCGCCGTAGTTTCCTAGCCTTTTCTAGCCTCCTTTTCTTTTTATTTTTCTCCATAGCATTCATTTACTTAGTTTGTTTATCATACTCTGCTCATTAGTATTTATCTCTGTAAGTGTAGGGATTTTTATCCAATTTGTTCATTAACATATGCTCAGCACCTAGACTAGTGCCTGGTACATAGTACTCAATAAATACTTGTATTATGAATACATTAACATCTTTACATGCAGCACTACTTACTATAGCCTGGTTATTATTTACCACGGTTACCTGTGTGGTTCTACTTCAAATGAACTCTATTATTACTATTATTTTATTTCAGCCAGGAATCAGTCACTTTTTTAAAGAAAGAACTAATGAAGTTTGATTAGTTCATTTGAAGAAATCATCTGGAAAAGCACATGGAATGCTGGACTGTTAAAAGACATTTTAATAGAATTTATCTTGAACATCCTCCTGTCTGCCCTCCAGTCAGCCATGGAATCAGAGATGGGATCCTGGTTTCATGGCACATGAAGGTTTTATAATTTTGAGAGTCTGTTTTGAGAAAAATAATACCCCTCAAATTCCTACTTCTGCAAATTTTACAAAACCTATAATTATGTACAGTGGCCAGTAAGCTTCCTTTCTAGAACTTAGAATGGGCCTGAGACAGTGAAAGGCTCTAAGCTTGATCATCATCAGTTTCACAATAAATTTGCCTTTGAGGCTGTGATAGAACAGGAAAGGACAGAAAAACAATGGAATGGCTGAAAATGGGAATGTGGTACTGTATTTTTTCCTAAAAGGTATCTTATTATTTCAGATTAGTTTTTTCCTCATTCTTTTTTGTCTTTATTTTTTTGATACCCAAAATTTCCAAAGCATACTTATATTTTTCATAACTTTTCTTGCTATTTGCACATGTTCATTCTTCCAGATGAGTGATTCCACCAGGTAGGATACTAGAATCACTTGAAGGTCTTAGAGGGATATGCTTTAAACCATATGTCTCCACAGGGATTATGATTTTCTGTTTGAGAGGTGGGTTTTTAAAATGTGGTTCTCAATCTCGTTCCTGGCTATTCATGTATTTAGACTTATTAGGAATTAATTTTCAAATGGCTTAATTGGATGAATAAGAATTATCAAATAATAAATCCTTTGTGAAAATACCATTTAAATATCATATATTAAGTAGATTAAAGTCTAGGTAAGTTTAAAATAACTGAAAACAAAAACTGTAATAATTCTACCAAAACTGCCTTTAAAAATATAACCTAGGGTACAGAAATAGAAAGCAACAATGAGAAGATGGCAGAGTAGAAGGACGTGTTCTCACCCCCTCTTGTGAGAACACCAGAATCACAACTAGCTGCTGGACAATCATTGACAGGAAGACACTGGAACTCACCAAAAAAGATATTGCACATCCAAAGACAAGGGAGAAGCCACAATGAGACAGTAGGAGGGGCACAATCACAGTAATAGCAAATCCCATAACAGCTGGGTGGGTGACTCACAGACTGGAGAACACTTATACCATAGAAGTCCACCCACTGGAGTGAAGGTTCTGAGCCCCATGTCAGGCTTCCCAATCTGGGGGTCCAGCAATGGGAGGAAGAATTCCTAGAGAATCAGACTTTGAAGCCTAGTGGGATTTCATTGCAGGACTTCAACAGGACTGGGGGAAAGAGAGACTCCTCTCTTGGAGGGCACACACAAAGTAGTGTGCTCATTGGAACCCAGGGGAAGGAGCAGTGACCCCAGGGGAGACTGAACCAGACCTACCTGCTAGTGTTGGAGGGTCTCCTGCAGAGATGGGCTTGGCTGTGGCTCACCATGGGGACAAGGACACTGGCAGCAGAAGTTCTAGGAAGTACTCCTTGGCATGAGCCCTCCCAGAGTCTGTCATTAGCCCCACCAAGGAGCCCAGGTAGGCTGCAGTGTTGGGTTGCCTCAGGCCAAACAACCAACAGGAAGGGAACCCAGCCCCACCCATCAGCAGTCAAGTGGATTAAAGTTTTACTGAGCTCTGCCCACCAGAGCAACAGTCAGCTCTACCCACCACCAGTCCCTCCCATCAGGAAACTTACACAAGCCTCTTAGATAGCCTCATCCACCAAAGGGCAGACAGCACAACCAAGAAGAACTACAATCCTACAGCCTGTGAAACAAAACCACATTCACAGGAAGATAGACAAGATGAAAAGGCAGAAGGCTATGTGCCAGATGAAGGAACAAGATAAAACCCCAGAAAAACGACTAAATGAAGTGGAGATATGAAACCTTCCAGAAAAAGAATTCATTATAATGATAGTGAAGATGATCCAGGACCTCGGAAAAAGAATGGAGACAAAGATCAAGAAGATGCAAAAAACATTTAACAAAGACCTAGAAGAACTAAAGAATAAACAAACAGAGATGAATAATATAATAAAGAAATGAAGACTACACTAGAAGGAATCAATAGCAGAATAACTGAGGAAGAAGAATGGATAAGACACCTGGAAGACAATGGTGGAACTCACTGCTGTGGAACAGAATAAAGAAAAAGAAAAAGAAAAAAAGAATGAGGGCTTCCCTGGTAGTGCAGTGGTTGAGAGTCCACCTACTGATGCAGGGGACACGGGATTGTGCCCCATTCTGGGAAGATCCCACAGGCTGCGGAGTGGCTGGGCCCATGAGCCATGGCCACTGAGCCTGCGCATCCGGAGCCTGTGCTCTGCAATGGGAGAGGCCACAACAGTGAGAGGCCCATGTACCACACACACACACACACACACACACACACACACACACACAAAAGAATGAAAACAAATGAAGACAGGCTAAGAGACCTCTGGGACAAAATTAAGTGCAACAACATTCGCATTATAGGGGTCCCAGAAGAAGAGGAGAGAGAGAAAGGACCAGAGAAAATATTTGAAGAGATTATAGTTGAAAACTTCCCTGACATGGGGAAGGAAATAGTTACCCAAGTCCAGGAAGTGCAGAGAGTCTCATACAGGATAAACCCAAGGATAAACACATGGAGGCACATAGTAATCAAACTGGCAAAACTTAAAGACAAAGAAAAATTATTGAAAGCAGCAAGGGAAAAAAGACAAATAACATACAAAGGAACTCCCATAAGGTTAACAGCTGATTTCCCAGCAGAAACACTACAAGCCAGAAGGGAGTGGCATGATATACTTAAAGTGATGAAAGCGAAGAAGCTACAACCAAGATTACTCTACCTGGCAAGGATTTCATTCAGATTCGATGGAGAAATCAAAGCTTTACAGACAAGCAAAAGCTAAGAGAATTCAGCACCACAAAACCAGCTCTACAACAAATACTAAAGGAATTTCTCTAAGTGGGAAACACAAGAGAAGAAAAGGACCTTCAAAAACAACCCAAAACAATTCAGAAAATGGTCACAGGAACATACATATAGATAATTACCTTAAACGTTAATGGATTAAATGCTCCAACCAAAAGACACAGGCTTGCTGAATGGATACAAAAACAAGACCCATATATATGCTGTCTACAAGAGACCCACTTCAGACCTAGGGACACATACAGATGGAAAGTGAGGGGATGGAAAAAGATATTCAATGCAAATGGAAATCAAAAGAAAGCTGGAATAGCAATACTCATATCAGATAAAATAGAGTTTAAAATAAAGAATGTTACAAGAGACAAGGAAGGACACTACATAATGATCAAGGGATCAATCCAAGAAGAAGATATAACAGTTATAAATATATATGCACCCAACATAGGAGCACCTCAATACATAAGGCAACTGCTAACAGCTATAAATGAGGAAATCGACAGTAACAAAATAATAGTGGGGGACTTTAACACCTCACTTATACCAATAGAGAGATCATCCAAAATGAAAATAAATAAGGAAACAGAAGCTTCAAATGACACAATGGACCAGATAGATTTAATTGATATTTATAGGACATTCCATCCAAAAACAGAAGATTACACTTTCTTCTCAAGTGTGCATGGAACATTCTCCAGGATAGATCACATCTTGGGTCACAAATCAAGACTCCATAAATTTAAGAAAACTGAAATCATATCAAGCTTCTTTTCTGACCACAACATTATGAAATTAGAAATGAATTACAGGGAAAAAAACGTAAAAAACACAAACACATGGAGGCTAAACAATGAATTACTAAATCACCAAGAGATCACTGAAGAAATCAAAAAGCAAATCAAAAAATACCTACAGATGAATGATAATGTAAACCCGATGATCCAAAACCTATGGGATGCAGCAAAAGCAGTTGTAAGAGGGAAGTTTATAGTTATACAAGCCTAACTCAAGAAATAAGAAAAATCTCAAATAAACAATCTAACCTTACACCCAAAGGAACTAGAGAAAGAAGAATAAACAAAACCCAAAGTTAGCAGAGGGAAAGAAATCATAAAGATCAGAGCAGAAATAAATGAAATAGAAACAAAGAAAACAATAGCAAAGATCAATAAAACTAAAAGCTGGTTCTTTGAGAAGATAAACAGAATTGATAAACCTTTAGCCAGACTCAACAAGAAAAAGAGGGAGAGGACTCAAGTCAATAAAATTAGAAATGAAAAAGAAGTTACAACAGACACCGCAGAAATATAAAGCATCCTAAAGACTACTATTCTATGCCAATAAAATGGAAAACCTGGAAGAAATGGACAAATCCTTAGAAAGGTGTAACCTTCCAAGACTGAACCAGGAAGAAATAGAAAATATGAACAGAACAATCACAAGTAATGAAATTGAAAGTGTGATTAAAAATCTTCCAACAAACAAAAGTCCAAGACCAGATGGCTTCACACGTGAATTCTATCAAACATTTAGAGAAGAGCTAACACCCATCCTTCTCAAACCCTTCCAAAAATTGCAGAGGAAGGAACACTCCCAAACTCATTCTGAGACCACCATCACTCTGATACCAAAACCAGACAAAGATACTACAAAAAAAGAAAATTACAGATCAATATCACTGATGAATACCTATTCAAAAATCCTCAATAGAATACTAGCAAACAGAATCCAACAAGAGATTAAAAGGATCATATACCATGATCAAGTGGGATTTATCCCAGGGATGCAAGGATTCTTCAATATAAGCAAATCAATCAATGTGATAAACCATCTTAACAAATTGAAGGATAAAAACCATATGATCATCTCAATAGAGGAAGAAAAACCTTCTCACAAAATTCAACACCCATTTATGATAAAAACTCTCCAGAAAGTGGGCATAGAGGGAAGCTACCTCAACATAATAAAGGCCATATACGACAAAACCCACAGCAAACATCATTCTCAATGGTAAAAACCTGAAAGCATTTCCTCTAAGATCAGGAACAAGACAAGGATGTCCACGCTCACCACTATTATTCAACATAGTTTTGGAAGTCCTAGACAGAGCAACCAGAGAAGAAAAAGAAATAAAAAGAATACAAAGTGGAAAAGAAGAAGTAAAACTGTCACTGTTTGCAGATGACATGATACTATATATAGAGAATCCAAAAAATGTTGCCAGAAAACTACTAGAGCTAATCAATGAATTTGGTAAAGTTGCAGGATACAAAATTAATGCACAGAAATCTCTTGCATTCCTATACACTAACAACGAAAGACCAGAAAGAGAAATTAAGGAAACAATCCCATTCACCATTGCAAGAAAAAGAATAAAATACCAGGATTATACCTACCTAAGGAGGTAAAAGACCTGTGCTCAGAAAACTGTAAGACACTGATGAAAGAAATCAAAGATGACAAAGATGGAGAGATATACCATGATCTTGGATTGGAAGAATCAACATTGTAAAAATGACTATACTACCCAAAGCAATCTACAGATTCAATGAAATCCCTATCGAGCTACCACTGGTATTTTTCACAGAACTAGAACAAAAAATTTCACAATTTGTATGGAAACACAAAAGACCCCGAATAGCCAAAGCAATCTTGAGAACAAAAAACGGAGCTGGAGGAATCAGACTCCCTGACTTCAGACTATACTACAAAGCTACAGTGATCAAGACAATATGGTACTGGCACAAAAACAGAAACATAGATCAATGGAACAAGATAGAAAGCCCAGAGATAAACCCATGCACCTATGGTCAACTAATCTACGACAAAGGAGGGAAGGATATACAATGGAGAAAAGACAGTCTCTTCAATAAGTGGTGCTGGGAAAACTGGACAGTTACATGTAAAAGAATGAAATTACAACACTTCCTAACACCATACACAAAAATAAACTCAAAATGGTTAAAGACCTAAATGTAAGACTGGACACTGTAAAACTCTTAGAGGAGAACATCGGAAGAACAAACTTTCACATAAATCACAGCAAGATCTTTTTTGATCCATCTCCTAGAGTAATGGAAATAAAAACAAAAATAAACAAATGGGACCTAATGAAACTTAGAAGGTTTTGTGCAACAAAGGAAACCAGAGCAAAGGAAACAAGAAGAAAAGACAACCCTCAGAATGGGAGAAAATATTTGCAAATGAATCAACAGACAAAGGATTAATCTCCAAAATATATAAACAGCTCATGTAGCTCAATATTAAAAAAACAAACAACCCAATCCAAAAATGGGCAGAAGACCTAAATAGACATTTCTCCAAAGAAGACATACAGAGGGCCAAGAAGCACATGAAAAGCTGCTCAACATCACTAATTATTAGAGAAATGCAAATCAACACTAGAATGAGGTATCACCTCACACCATTTAGAATGGGCATCATCAGAAAAGCTACAAACAATAAATGCTGGAGAGGGTGTGGAGAAAAGGGAACCCTCATGCACTGTTGGTGTGGATGTAAACTGATACAGCCACTATGGAGAACAGTATGGAGGTTCCTTAAAAAACTAGAAATAGAATTACCATATGATCCAGCAATCCCATTATTGGGCATATACTCAGAGAAAACCATAATCAAAAAGACACATGCGGGCTTCCCTGGTGGCACAGTGGTTGAGAGTCCGCCTGCTGATGCAGGGGACACGGGTTCGTTGCCTCGGTCCGGGAGGATCCCACATGCCGCGGAGCGACTGGGCCCGTGAGCCATGTCTGCTGAGCCTACGCGTCCAGAGCCTGTGCTCCGCAACGGGAGAGGCCACAACAGTGAGAGGCCAGCGTACCGCCAAAAAAAAAAAAAAAAAGACACATGCACCCCAATGTTCACTGCAGCACTATTTACAATAGCCAGGTCATGGAAGCAACCTAAATGCCCATCGACAGACGAATGGATAAAGAAGATGTGGTACATATATACAATGGAATACAACTCAGCCATAAAAAGTAACGAAATTTGGTCATTTGTTGAGACGTGGATGGATCTAGAGACTGTCATACAGAGTGAAGTAAGTCAGAAAGAGAAAAACAAATATCGTATATTAACACATGTATGTGGAACCTAGAAAAATGGTACAGATGAACCGGTTTGCAGGGCAGAAGATGAGACAAAGATGTAGAGAACAAACGTACGGACACCAAGGGGGGAAAGATGCAAGGGGGTGGGGATGGTGGTGTCATGAACTGGGCGATTGGGATTGACATGTATACACTGATGTGTATAAAATTGATGACTAATAAGAACCTGTTGTATAAAAAAATAAATAAATAAAAATAAATAAATAAATGTAACCTAGGACTTCCCTGGTGGTGCAGTGGTTAAGAATCCGCCTGCCAATGCAGGGGACATGGGTTCGAGCCCTGGTCTGGGAAGATCCCACATGCCGCAGAGCAAATAAGCCCGTGTGCCACAACTACTGAGCCTGTACTCTAGATCCAGCATGCCACAACTACTGAAGTCTGTGTGCCTAGAGCCTGTGCTCCATAGCAAGAGAACTGCAATGAGAAGCCCCTGCACTGCAACGAAGAGTAGTCCCTGCACTGCAACGAAGAGTAGCCCCTGCTCACCGCAACTAGAGAAAGCTCGCGTGTAGCAGTGAAGACCCACACAGCCAAAAATAAATAAATAAAATTTAAAAAGTATATAATCCAAATCTGATTCTTTTCCACTACTGAATATGAAAACTTATACACCATGTTTTTCTCTAGGTGTGGACTCTCCCTCAAACAGGTCAGGAAACAATTCACCAAGCCATACTATTAAATCTATTTTGGAGAAATGATATCACTCAGTTTCCAACCTCAGTGATCCAAACAGATGGGTTTTTCCATTTTAATGGAAGTGGAACAAACAGAGAAGGGCTTCAGAGAGCAGTGTGGCCTGAATTAGATACCATTTCTTCAATTCTACCAAGGGAAAGCAATTGTAGTAATATTGTCCTATGATGGTCATAAACAATCACACTCTTTCACAATTCTTTAAAAATATATCACAGAGAATAAAAAGAAAGATGTAAATGCCCACAGCAAACTGCCTACATATCATTGTGTTATAGGACCATTGATATTTGCTTTCCTTTGTGATTTCTTACACTGGATGTGCTTACAAATGATCCTTCAAATGTTTTATGACATTGGGATGGACTGTCGAAGAGCTGTGGGGTCGATCCACTTCAGTAACGATTTTGAAGAGTAAAGATATTTTTTATATTTCCTTGAAATGGTTTTATATGTAATCCTGACTAAAGACAAAACAATCTTGGAAAAGCATAGAATTCGATAATCAGGACCGTGAATGTGGCAACTTATGCTTGCCATCTGCCAAATTTCATTCTCTGCTTACTCCTAGGCAGACAAGAAGTGCTGGTCTCTAGATTTCTCTTGCAATTAGATTTGGTCACGTAACTGGATGTGAGCAGAAATCCCGCGTGCCACTTCCAGGACTGGCTCATAACTCCTCCCACATGCCTGGCTGTGTGCTCTTTCTCCTTCTGCCAGCTGGATGCCAAAGGTTCTGCAGCCACGAACGATGGTGGGAACACAAGATGGAAGGATCCTGGTCCCCAAATGACAACAAGGAGGAGAGCTGCCCTGTCTTCCTGAACACCACCCTAGATAGTTACTTGATGAAAAATGAACTCACTTTTTAAAAAACACTCAGTTTTGGGGGGTTTATTTGTTTTCACAATAACATCTAACGCACTACATTACACCAAACTAAGTTGGCAGTACTGAAAACGTATTAAACTGTCAACATTCACATGCAATCTACCTCTGGACTAAAAAAAAAAAAAGTGCCACATAGATGCCCAAGTGAAACCCACTGCCTCTTTAATTCTACCGTCTTCACACTTGGTTGAGATTCCCCCCACACCCCGCCATCTTCCTTGATCGCACTTATTTTCATGAAGACATTTCTTATCATCCAGTGCTGAAGAAGTGTTAGAGAATAAGTTTATAACCATTACACACAGTGGTGGCTGTTCTGTAAAGAGCGAAAGCCAGCCTCATTCTGTCCTTCCTTGATGACAATCCGGAAAGCTAGAAAGGACCAGCTGAACATGAGTTTGTCTTGGGATCACAGAAGGGATACAGGACAAGGAGTTGCCTTTCCCCTGGATTTGGATCCATGCTCCACTGGAGTCAATGAGGTCTCAGAAACACCAGATCAAATTAGGCTTGCCTTGCTTAGAATGGGATTCCAGACCAAAATGACATTCTGAATGTGTACATTTTGAAGAGTACAGCCAGAGACTACAAAAAAATTCTAGAAATATTTCATAGCTTAGTCAAATCTGGAACAGAACCACTCTTCACCGTTTTCTACCCCATTTGAAATAGAATTAGATCTGAGTTGATTCTTCAGACTGGGAATGATGATATAAGTTAAATCAGATGCCTA
This sequence comes from Phocoena phocoena, assembly GCF_963924675.1. Taxonomy (NCBI): domain Eukaryota; kingdom Metazoa; phylum Chordata; class Mammalia; order Artiodactyla; family Phocoenidae; genus Phocoena; species Phocoena phocoena. Next base: position 46,514,405 of record NC_089221.1, read on the forward strand.
AAGCCATCCTTCCTGTTCTGAACTCATAGACGAAATGCCCTTCTAGAGCCAGATAGGTTTTTCTAGAAGGAGGAAAGGAAGTTACCTGGGACATTCTCTGGGCTGTATGGCTTCTAAAATAATGGAGTACTGTCTAGTTTGGGCTTCTTTCCCTTCACTGAGTGTCAATGTATTTCTGGTATGAAAAATATTTCATTGTCACCCTAGAGATCAAACTCAAATGATCAATACATACTGAAGGTGATGAAGTAGGTACAGAAACGAGTCTATCGATTCCACAGATATTCATCAACCGCCTAGTACTGCCAGATATCATGGAAGAAATGGAGTGCTCTGAGAAGGCACGAGGACTGTAGTAGTTGCACTGAATTTCTGCTCCTAAATTAAAATGAGACTTTTTTCCTTCAGGACAACCAAACTCCTGGTGAGACTGTTCATAAGTCCTATTGACTTGCCAAGTCCATAGTTAAGAAAAATGCATGGCTGTCACTGCTGACCTCCTTTGCTTTGACATTATGTTTTTTTAAAAAGTCAAGTTTTACTTCTTTAGCCATAAAAATTCCTTTCATTTTTATGCAATGATAGATCCCAAATATTTAGATATAATCATCCATTTGTGCCAACTGGCCTCTTTTCTGGATGGATTCTGATATTCAACTGTGTATATTTAGTCTTTCTTTTTCCTTTTTGGTAGAATTTATATTCCTTTTAAAAAATGATTTATGCTTTTTTAATGAGGAGTCCAAAATGGTACATGGAGCTCTAAGTACAGTGTAAACAAGGACATTTGTAATGGGACAACCTTTCAATCTAGCAAAAGTTTCTCTAACTGGCTATAGATGGTCATGCCAGAATCCTCAGATATATTATTTCCTAATAGGAACTGTAATTGTTTTGATTCCTGTTATGTAAAATATTTAGTACTTCATTGTACCACCATAGTGTAAATATGTAAATAAACCTTAATCTCCAGCCTGCCTATACAAAATCAGTACCACTGGTAGATAATCTAATTTAAAATGTGTTTACCTTCACAGAATAGATATCTTATAAAATAAATCCTATTCTTTTGCATACATTAAGCTACTAAGAGAGTCTAAAAAAGAACAGATGTCAGTTGTTTAAACTTATGTTGGAAGAAAAAAACCCAAACGTGATTACATACTTTGCTGATCTTTAAAATTTAATTTTGACCAAATTTTGAAAATAGGCCTAGAGATACCTATACTTCTTGAAATCCAAATCGGAGTTTTTCTAAGCATTCATTCAGTTGAGGGTTTTTTGTTTTATTTTTTATTTCATTATTATTATTTTTTGCTTTTTTCCCTATCTTTAGAACTTAAAAAAATCTTAATGTGATTTTTTTACACCTCTTTTTCTTTTCCTGTAAGTTTAGACCTAGAAATCAAATTTGAGAAGAGGAAAAAAATCCACACCACATTTATGCTTATTCTGTTCTTGGTTTCCTTGTACACACCTGTCCTTTAAACTTGCAATGTAATTATGAGTTTGAATACTATGTTTTTGTTTTGCAGTACGCGGGTCTCTCACTGTTGTGGCCTCTCCCCTTGCGGAGCACAGGCTCCGGACGCACAGGCTCAGCAGCCATGGCTCACGGGCCCAGCCGCCCCGCGGCATGTGGGATCTTCCCGGACCGGGGCACGAACCCATGTCCCCTGCATCGGCAAGCGGACTCTCAACCACTGCGCCACCAGGGAAGCCCAAGTTTGAATACTATGTTTGCCACCAATCCCACTAACGTACTTGGGCCCCCAGGCTACATGGAAATAATCTCTCAGGATGCTGTAGCCATTTGCCATGTCCCTGAGCTCCATCTGTGGCTTTTGATGACCTGTACTATGATGAGCCTTCCTGGGGAAAAAAAAGAATTTCTCCCAAAGGACCCTCCTTAACTGTGCCTCTCCTCTGCAGTCCCACATCGTTTTCTAAAGCCCTTTCATTGTCAGGGTTCAGTGGAATTCACACAGTGACCCCGGGCAATGGCAGTGGGGGTGAGGGCTGTGGATGTTTATCCTCATTTGCGAAAAGAAAACTGAGACTCAGGAAGGAGGGCAATGGTTTATTTGGAGTCTCATTGATTTAAGTGACTGGATTATGACTTAAAACAAAATACTCTGATCTTTGGACTAAAGATTTAAATGGAGGATTGTACCACTGGATTCGTTTTAATTTCATAAAGCTTGAAACCTAGACAAATTCTTATTTTATTGTCCCCTATGTGAGATGTTATCTAGCTGCCTTGAGCATAACCTTCAAAATCTTTGTGTAGAACATGACATTTTGCTGAAATGAACGGATATGTTTACATGTCTCTAAATAATAGTATGACAAAAACTTGAAAGGAATTAAAGTAAGGGTCCTCCACTCTGGTAACTTTGCTAATCACCCTGACCACACTGTAATGCCTTGAATGTTTGGTAAATGCTTAATAATAATTGGGGGAAGATGTAGCCAACAACCATGTGGTTAAAATTACTTAAATACAATACAGACCAGTTCTGCGAGACAAAGGGGTTCTAATTTCATACTAGCAGGAGTATATGACAAAAAAGAAATGTATTTCTCTCTAGCATAAAGATAAGAACTGACCCTGGGCTATAGTACTGGGTTGGGAATGGGAACACCAAGTTTGAGTTCTAACACTGTTACTGACTAGTTGTGACATTGGCAAGCCGCTTGACTTTTCTGGGATTTAGTAATTTTATCAATAAAAGAAAAAGGTTGACTACCAGTCACTCTCAATTATTGGTCTGCATACCACTTCAGAAAGACTGTTAATAATACAGATTCTTAGGTCTCCTTCTGGATACTCTGAGTCAGTAGATCTAGGTATTTTTAAAAAGCTGTCCAGGCGATTTGATGTCTTGGCAAGTTAGGAAGACCAGATTTGTCTCCAAGATCTCTTCCAGCCTGAACATTTCTGATTTCAGCTGCACAGCACTGAACTCAGCTTGTATTCCTGGACTCCACCCTCACTCGTGAGGCAGGGTATCCAGAGCCAGTGCTGTTCTCAACCCAACTGTCATATCAGCTTCCTAGGTGGTGTCCTGCCCACTGGTCTGCTGTGTTACTCCATTCTCTACACTGCTGTTGGGATTTTGTGCATAGTTGAATGGAAGGAAGAAACAAGGGAAGAAGGGAAGAGGGGTAGAGGAGGAAGGAGGGGGCCAGAGATAACGTGGTGTGGTGGGAAAATGTGATTATGTTACTTCCTTGGATAACCACTCTTGCCTATAAAACTATATGAAAATTCTTTGTCATGGCATTTGAATTTCTTTAAAATCTGGTCCCAACTCCCTCCCAAACCTCATCTCTGGTCCCTCCAAAGATACTTTTCCTCACGCTGTACTCAATATCCAGAGTATACTGTGCTGATGATGAAGTTTTATGGGAGCCCCACCTATTTCTACCCATGCAATCTTTCTTACTCTTCAAAGCTCCACATGGACTAAACAATGGCTAATATGCCTCCAATTCTTGCTCCTGCAATTCCAAACAACTTATTCGGGTCCTCAATAAAGCATTATTTTGGAGTACTGCAACAGGCTTCAGAAACATCTCTCCACTTATCAGCTGCCCCTCCCCAGCTATTTGAGGTTGGGAGGCTACCTACATACCACTTCCTTTAATTAGCATAATAAAAATAAGATTTACATGGTGCTTTATTTTTTACCAAATGCTTTTTGTATCTATTATTTCATTTGCTCTTGATAACACTTCTGTGAGATGCATATTATTGTCACTCCCTATTTTATAGATGATGAAACTGCAGCTCAGAAAAATTTAATAAGTTGCTGATTAATGACGGAGCTGAGATTTGAATCTAGATCCTGTGAACTTAAATCTTGTGCTTCCCCTATACTGTCTACCAAGGCAAATAGCAGGTGCTCAATAAATGCATATTAAATGACTGAGTGCATGAATGACAGGGGAGAGGAGGCATCCTGGCGCTGTGGGAAAATAATGGTCTTTGATGACAGAGAAACCTGTTTGCATCTTGAATTCACCACTTGCTGGTTGGACAACATTGAACAACTTAATCTGCCTGAGCTTCTCTTTCCTCATCTATCGCATGAAGAAATAATACTCTGTCTGTGTGTGTGTGTGTGTGTGTGTGAGTGCCATCGTATAAAATTTGTAAATGCACCCTTCCAGTGCATGCACAGAGCAAGTACTCATTATATGCTGGCTTTTTACTCTGCGTGAGAGGCAGTCATTCTGTTGACTGTGCCTGAGTTCTGTGCACATGCCTACCCGTGGTGGGTATGTTTGTTCCTGAGAATTTAACCTCTCATCTTCAGGGAAAAACATTAAAAGGCACTACATCCTGGTGGTTAAGAACACATGTGGCATATATATACACAATGGAGTATTAGTCAACCATAATAAAGAATGAAATAATACCACTTGCAGCAACATGGATGGACCTAGAGATTAATTATCATACTAAGTGAAATAAGCCAGACAAAGACAAATATCATATGATATCACTTATATGAGGAGTCTAAACATATGATACATATGAACTTATATACAAAACAGACATAGACCCACAGACATAGAAAACAAGCTTATAGTTACCAAAAGGGAAATGGAGGGGGGAAGGATAAATTAGGAGTTTGGGATTAACAGATAAATACTACTACATATCAAATAGATAACCAACAAGGACCTACTATATAGCACAGGGAACTCAACTCAGTATTTTGTAATAACCTATAAGGGAAAAGAATCTGATTCAGAAAAAAGAATCTGAATCACGTTGCTGTACACGTGAAACTAGCACAACATTGTAAATCAACTATACTTCAATAAAAAAATAATTTAATTTAATTTTTAAAAAAAGAACGCATGATCTAGGCTGTCTGGGTTCAAAACTTGACTCTCTCTCTTATTGGCTGTTACTCAACCTCTCTATGCCTCACTTGCCTCTTCCATGAAATGGAAAAAAGTAGCATTTAGCTTGGTAGCTGGCATATGCTCAGTACTATGTAATTGCTGGCTCTTTCCTGTGCTGGGAGGCACTATGCTTATCACAAGGAGAGAATACTTGGCCTTTATGCTTCTCAACCAAATGTATTGGTAACTCTTGTAAAACAGGAACAAAAGGAACACTGTAACCTTGTCATTTCTATTTGGATTAGTAGATAATGGTAATTAGATGAGCATCTGGACAACACGTGAGAACTCACGTATCTATAGAAAAAAGAAATGGGAGTGTGCATTTTGTATTTAAACGCAATGAGATATCCGTTCTCATGGATTTATGAATGGAGTAGGAATAAAAGTCCTTTGACCTTCGTGGAACAGCTCCAGTTACTGCCTTTGATGCTCTCATCTGACATGACTGAATCTACCTCTTTTTTCCCTGCCCCACCACCAAACAGAAAGAACTGAAAGGAGAAAAAGGGCGCCATGCTTTAGAAAGTGTTTCCCGGAATCAGAGTTATTCCCTTTGAACACTATGTCACAGCCTCTATTTCACCTGAAAAATTTCAGACGTGTTCCACCATAGTTAAAAATTGTAATAATAAAAGTACACGCTACCGGTAATGCCAGAATATATCAAGCAAAATATAATCATCTCTTCCATTCTCCAGCCTTGTATATAGTGGGAAGGAAGAGCAAAGATATTTTTGACTATAAGATGGTAAGTAATGTGAGATCTGTGCCCTTGGGAATCACAAGAAACCTGCGCTATTTATTGCACAGAGATAATCTTTGGAACGGTGAAGATTAAGTTGCTTCTAGAAGGCCAGGTATTCCTGTTACCAAAATAAACACTGCTTAAGCAACAGCAAACAAGAGAGAGGAACCACAGAAGTAGGGTTTTCCCATCCTTGCTGGAGTTCTGTTTGGTAAAATAAAATAGGCAAACAATTTTGGGAGCCCAGTATTAAATCTACCGTCAGTGCTGTAACTGTTATGTGTTGCTATACGGATACTTTCTCCTGGATGCTTCACACTTTGGCTGATGTCCCTAGAAGACAGTGTGGTCTTCAACATCTTTCAAAGCTGATAACACTGATTACTCTGATGACATGTCTCCCACACTGGAGACCTGACTATCTGTCAAACTTTCTTTAACCCTGTTCTCTGCCACTGCATCCCTGATAGAATTAGAGCTGATATCCTAGCAGCTCCCAAAGGCAAGCCCTCCCAGACAGTCCTCAAGTGGGAGATTCACTGTCCATGGGGACCTTACTGCCCCTGTTCTATAGGCCTTTTAAGGATTACACAATAATAACAATAGACAATAACAATAAAGAATAGAGTATTCTCAGCATTTTAGATCCATTGTCTCATTTGATTTTTATTCCTATGCTGGAGAAAGAAATGGTGCTCAGAGAAGTAACTTGGCTGAAGTTCAATTTTTATCTATTATACATCATTGCTTCTCTAGGAACCAGCATTAAAAAATACTGATACAGTTAATGAAAACTAGGTCCCCCAAGTATCATATCTTAGTAGAAACAACATGGACTTTGGAATCAGATCTGGATTTGAAGAGGCTCTGTTCCCTGCCAGCTCTGGGACCTTAAGCAAAGCTCTCTAAGCCCGAGCTTCCACGCTTGTTGAAAAGGGATTATAAAGCACTCACATGTAGAAAACCAAAATGGGCTAATGAACATTAAAGCACCCAAGACAGTGTTTTGAAGGTGGTAAGTGTTCAATAAATGTTAATTCCCTTTTTAAGATGGTCGTAATTTGACTCACTGCATGCACATTGAGGCCAGTGAAACACAAATGAAATTATTATTTGCAGCCCTTCCAGGGACTGAAACTAATGGCCAACATGTAGCCGCCTCGCTTCAGGGGGTCCAATTATATTTTTAAAAGAGGTGTTGGTATACTTACAGTCTCTATCATAAAAATATCTTGTTATTACTTGGACTCTAAGACTTTCCTTTTATGTGGCTGTGCTTTGTCAGAGCAGAGAAAGGATGTGACTTTAATCCTGGTTCCAAGAAAAGTGAATTTCACTACAATAAACTAGTTGAAAATTCTTTACTGTTGAGTAGCATATTCCAATCCATGCCTAGGTTAACATGCCAGTTTTAGCAACATATGATAAAGCTAAATGGAAGGTTATAAATTTATGATTTCTTTGCCCCTGAGCTCACCTGCTTCTTAGTTTCCTGCAGCTTTCCTAGTTTTCTGGATACATCATGAGTGACATAGGTTTTATTTCGAAATAAAACCTGGTGTTGTGCTCCAAGGAGAGGTGTGGTCAGAGGGCAGAAGGAAGGAATGATGCAGGTCTGGGAAGCACTGGGCTCTCAGTTCAAGACCTGCAGACCTTCCTGGTGAATGAACCAAGTGGTTCAACTGACAACACAAGTATAGACTCCCCAAAGGTATGGAACAGATTGTTTCCACTCAGATCATTCTAATAAATGTTCATACATAATAGCAATTCTGTAGCAGAGAGTTTCAAATTTTAGAGCTCAGAGATAGCAACAAGGACCTACTGTATAGCACCCGGAACTATACTCAATATTTTGTAATAACCTATATGGGCAAAGAATCTGAAAATGAATATCTATGTCTTTATCTATATCTATATCTGACTCACTGTGCTGTTCACCTGAAACTAATAAGACATTGTAAATTAACTATAGTTCAATTAAAAAAAGAGAGATCTCTTTAAGAATCAAATGACTTGAAAATCTTCAGAAATGTAAGTCTTCAGAATAAAAATCACACACACACACACACACACACACACCCCTTTGGATATAATTCCAGAAAGTTTAGTATGGCCTAATGGTTAGGCCTACGAGTTTTAGCTTGGATCCAGATAGCCTGAATTAAAACCCTTACTCTGCTGCTATATAGTTATAGACTTTCTGCAAGATATTTAACCTCTTTTCATTTTCCTCATGATCAAAATGGAAATAAAAACGGCACCTATCTGATGGGGCCATGATGAGGTTTAAATAAGATAAATAATGTGAAGTGGGACATTGAGTGCTCTGTAAATTTTTATTGTTATTATTTTAAGGGAGTTACAGGTCCTTAAAGCCTCTTTGTGGATGCCAAGTTCAGAATTTCTGTTATGAAATGGGGAAAGAGTTAAAACCAGCTAAGGACAATCCACCTACCATGGAAGCAACAAGGTCCTATTAAAGTAAAAATATCAATAAAAGGGCATTAAACAACTAGGTCTGCTACCCTGCCTGGCCTTGAGGAGGCAGGACAATGGGTCCAGCCACAGCCCTCTGTTCTTTTCAAGGAGCACCAGCCTGTACCAGCCACAAGATCTTGGCAGCAATGGCTTCTCTGAACTTGAGCAAAACAGCTTCTTGGCTGCCTGAACCTTACAACGCTATTGTTCTGTTCCTGACATAGTCTTTACAAGGTCCCAGCTATAAGAAAGAGCTGTTAGAAGGTTTTAATGAGAGGACACGCAAGTACCCACTTTAAGGACTGACATACAATAACCTCTCAATAAATGTTGTCTCTTTCCATGGATCAGGAGAGAGAGTAACTTGGCTTGACAAATTCACAGCACCGGGAGAAATTCTACTGACACTCAGGGGAATGCCTAAGTTATGTAGTTTAACTAAATATGACCTGAAATAAATAGGCTTTGAGAGGACATTTCTTTAGGGATTATACAGAGATTTTGCTGGTGTGATGTTATTTTCTCTTAAGACTTTGACTTGTGCTTTAAGGTGTCGTATTTTCGTCCAAGTAGACTCTTTAGCTAAATTAGTACTATTTGAAATGCTTGGAATATCTAGCAGCCAGCAATATCAGATAAATTCAGCTTTAGTAGGAAGTAGCCATGAATTGAATAGTGCCTGAAGGTTCTGTATCATACTGTTTTGTTCAGAAAGATAATCCCAGGGCTTTTCTGGTGGCACAGTGGTTGAGAGTCTGCCTGCTGATGCAGGGGACATGGGTTCGTGCCCTGGTCCGGGAAGATCCCACATGCCGTGGAGCGGCTGGGCCCGTGAGCCATGGCCGCTGGGCCTGCGCGTCCGGAGCCTGTGCTCCGCAACGGGAGAGGCCACGACAGTGAGAGGCCCGCGTACCAAAAAAAAAAAGAAAGATGATCCCAGGAAACAGTGGAATTAACTTACTTTAATATATTCATTTCTGTATCCCCAGCACCAAACACAGTTCTGACACCATGTGTAGGAAATTAATAACTATTTATTGAATGTGTATGCTATACCTAGACTTCAACAACCACTTAAAGGAATCTCTCTGGTTAACACAGGTTTTATTGCTGGACCAGCTGAGGGGGAATTAACTATGCAAACACATGCCATGGCTGATATGATGCACAAATTGTAGCGCAACAGCATTCAGGAGAACTGACACTTCCTAATGGGGTCTCTCAGTAGATGAGCAGCAGAATCACTACTTTATCTACAGCAAGACTCACTGATACTTTTTCAACTGGTCCTACCAGACTCTCTGGGTAGGTCTTGCTATCTGTGACCTCAATTGAATTTCAACCATAGTGGCGTGTATGGATGGAAACAAGAGAAAAAAAAAAAGGGAAATATCTAAGTAAATAGAATTTAGTTAGCCATGTCAGAAGGGACAACAGGACAAATCACAATCAATAATTCACCAACAATACCAACCATTTAAAAGCATCCATTTCAATTTGCCAGTGCAGGAATAATGACATAGACATGATGCCAATGCAAACAATGGCAATAAATTAGTGTTTACTGAGGATTTGTTTATTGAGAATTGTGCTAAATCCTTTTGCATGGCTTATTTTACTAAATCCTCACAACAATCCTAGCTGGAGAAAACTAGTATTTCTCTCCCCTCTTTATAGATAAGAAAACTGAGGCAGAGAGAAGTTAAGTCAATTACAGACAGATTAGAGCTACAGTCAAAGCACCAAGGTCAAACAGACTTTTTCATCATCATACCAGTATTTCTCAGAGTGTGGCCTTAGAACATCTGCCCCAGAATTAACTCGTTGCTTGTTAAAAAGAATAGTTCTAAGTTTTATTCAGAGCTAGTGAATCAGTCTTAAGGATGAAAACCAAGACTCCACATTTAAAAACACACATACACAGTATTTCTTACGCACACCATATTTTTTTATACAGCACGGATTTCACAGAATACTACTGCTACATGAACCAGACTGAATAAAAATGATTCTCATTTTACCATAGAGGCCCTAATTATGAGTCAAAACACAACACCACACTTCAAGGAAATACTGAAATATTCCCTCCCACCAAAAATTGTCTCAACCATTGAAACCCAAACTGTTTCTCTACTGAATTGATAACACAAATGTAACTGCTTTTGACCAGGCTTGGAAGATAGATTTTTGTGCTACTCTGTCTTCTGTATGGAACTTGAGCCTTAATTTCCCATCTGTAAAAAAAAGTGTCTGACTAGATAAAATACTATGAAAATTTAGATTTTATTAAAAATACCAACTACAAGTGATTGTCCTTAAAAAAAGAGAATTTACTATAACATTTTTGAAAAAGCAATTTTCTTTAAGTAGGGTTGAAATATGTTTCTTAAAATACCTGGCAATAAAAAAATGAAAAAAATCAAGGGAAAAAAAAAGAAAAGAAAAAAATAACCTGGCAATATAGTGTGTATTGAGGGTTAATAAACATTTAAGCTCTTTGGTCCAGTAATGGTATTTCCAAGAATTTTGCATAATTAATCAGATACAGATTAAGATTTCTATAACAAAGATGTTGAATGAACGATTATTTATAATAGAGGAAAAGGCAGAAAGCTTAAGCCCAACAATTGAAAGAATAGCTAAATAAATCATTTTATTTTATGTAAAATGGATTCTATGCCACCATCAGAATATCAGGTTTTCCTAGAATACAAAATGATATGGGAAAATACGTATTTCAAAGGTAAAGTGAGAAATGCAGAATGAAAAAAATGATATATATAGTCCTGACAGTCATTTGGTACACGACAGTAAGATTTATATAGCAATAAACATGTTTCAAATGTTCAATCTCTGTGACCTAATTTTTTTGTCCATTCTCTATTTACATATACATATATATGTGTGTGTTAGAATATGTTTGTGTATCTATGTGTGTGTATGTATACTTTTAAAAGTTATGCAGGTGAGAGATTACTACCAGCAACTATATGTCAATAAAATGGACAACCTGGAAGAAATGGACAAATTCTTAGAAAAGCACAACCTTCTGAGACTGAACCAGGAAGAAATAGAAAATGTAAACAGACCAATCATAAGCACTGAAATTGAAACTGTGATTAAAAATCTTCCAACAAACAAAAGCCCAGGAACAGATGGCTTCACAGGCAAATTCAATGAAACATTTAGAGAACAGCTAACACCTATCCTTCTCAAACTCTTCCAAAATATAGTAGAGGGAGGAACATTCCCAAACTCATTCTACAAGGCCACCATCACCCTGATACCAAAACCAGACAAAGATGTCACAATAAAAGAAAACCACAGGGCTTCCCTGGTGGCGCAGTGGTTGAGAGTCCGCCTGCCGATGTAGGGGACACGGGTTCGTACCCCGGTCTGGGAAGATCCCACATGTCGCGGAGCGGCTGGGCCCATGAGCCATGGCTGCTAAGCCTGCGCGTCCGGAGCCTGTGCTCTGCAACAGGAGAGACCACAACAGTGAGAGGCCCGCGTACCACAAAAAAAGAAAACCACAGGCCAATATCACTGAGAAACAGATGCAAAAATCCTCAACAAAATACTAGCCAACAGAATCCAGCAGCACATTAAAAGGCTCATACACCATGATCAAGTGAGGTTTATCCCATGAATGTAAGGATTCTTCAGTATATGCAAATCAATCAATGTGATACACCATATTAACAAATTGAAGAATAAAAACCATATGATCATCTCAATAGATGCAGAGAAAGCTTTCAACAAAATTCAACACCCATTTATGATAAAAACCCTGCAGAAAGTAGGCATAGAGGGAACTTTCCTCAACATAATAAACGCCATATATGACAAACCCACAGCCAACATCATCCCCAGTGGTGAGAAACTGAAACCTAAGATCAGGAAGAAGACAAGGTTGCCCACTCTCACCACTCTTATTCAACATTGTTTTGGAAGTTTTAGCCACAGCAGTCAGAGAAGAAAAAGAAATAAAAGGAATACAAATCAGAAAAGAAGAAGTCAAGCTGTCACTGTTTGCAGATAACATGTTACTATAAATAGAGAATCCTAAAGATGCTATCAGAAAACTACTAGAGCTAATGAATGAATTTGGTAAAGTTGCAGGATACAAAATTAATGCACAGAAATCTCTTGCATTCCTATACACTAAAGATGAAAAATCTGAAAGTGAAATTAAGAAAACACTCCCATTTACCATTGCAACAAAAAGAATAAAATACCTAGGAATAAACCTACCTAAGGAAACAAAAGACCTGTATGCAGAAAACTATAAGACACTGATGAAAGAAATTAAAGATGATACAAACAGATGGAGAGATGTACCATGCTCTTGGATTGGAAAAATCAACATTGTGAAAGTGACTATACTACCTAAAGCAATCTACAGATTCAGTGCAATCCCTATCAAACTACCACTGGTATTTTTCACAGAACTAGAACAAAAAATTTCACAATTTGTATGGAAACACAAAAGACCCCGAATAGCCAAAGCAATCTTGAGAACAAAAAATGGAGCTGGAGGAATCAGGCTCCCTGACTTCAGACTATACTACAAAGCTACAGTAATCAAGCCAGTATGGTACTGGCACAAAAACAGAAACATAGATCAATGGAACAGGATAGAAAGCCCAGAGATAAACCCACATACATATGGTCACCTTATTTTTGATAAAGGAGGCAAGAATATACAATGGAGAAAAGACAGCCTCTTCAGTAAGTGGTGCTGGGAAAACTGGACAGCTACATGTAAAAGAATGAAATTAGAACACTCCCTAACACCATACAGAAAAATAAACTCAAAATGGATTAAAGACCTAAATGTAAGGCCAGACACTATAAAACTCTTAGAGGAAAACATAGGCAGAACACTCTGTTACATAAATCACAGCAAGATCCTTTTAGACCCCCCTCCTAGAGAAATGGAAATAAAAACAAAAATAAACAAATGGGACCTAATGAAATTTAAAAGCTTTTGCACAGCAAAGGAAACCATAAACAAGACCAAAAGACAACCCTCAGGATGGGAGAAAATATTTGCAAATGAAGCAACTGACAAAGGATTAATCTCCAAAATTTACAAGCTCATGCAGCTCAATATCATAAAAAACAAACAACCCAATCCAAAAGTGGGCAAAAGACCTAAATAGATATTTCTCCAAAGAAGACATATAGATTGCCAACAAACACATGAAAGAATGCTCAACATCATTAATCATTAGAGAAATGCAAATCAAAACTACAATGAGATATTACCTCACACCAGTCAGAATGGCCATCATCAAAATATCTACAAACAGGGCTTCCCTAGTGGCACAGTGGTTGAGAGTCTGCCTGCCGATGCAGGGGACATGGGTTCGTGCCCCGGTCCGGGAAGATCCCACATGCTGCAGAGCGGCTGGGCCCGTGAACCATGGCCACTGAGCCTGTGCGTCCAGAGCCTGTGTTCCACAATGGGAGAGGCCACCACAGTGAGAGGCCCGTGTACCGCACAAAAAAAAAAAAAAAAAAAAAAAAATCTACAAACAATAAATGCTGGAGAGGGTGTGGAGAAAAGGGAACCCTCTTGCATTGTTGGTGGGAATGTAAATTGATACAGCCACTATGGAGAACAGTATGGAGGTTCCTTAAAAAACTAAAAATAGAACTACCATACAACCCAGCAATCCCACTACTGGACATATACCCTGAGAAAACCATAATTCAAAAAAGAGTCACGTACCACAATGTTCATTGCAGCTCTATTTACAGTAGCCAGGACATGGAAGCAACCTAAGTGTCCATCAACAGATGAATGGATAAAGAAGATGTGGCACATATATACAATGGAATATTACTCAGCCATAAAAAGAAACAAAATTGAGTTATTTGTAGTGAGGTGGATGGACCTAGAGTCTGTCATACAGAGTGAAGTAAGTCAGAAGGAGAAAAACAAATACCATATGCTAACACATATATATAGAATCTAAGAAAAAACAAATGGTCATGAAGAACCTAGGGGCAGGATGGGAATAAAGACACAGACCTACTAGAGAATGGACTTGAGGACACGGGGAGGGGGAAGTGTAAGCTGGGACAAAATGAGAGAGTGGCATGGATATATATACACTACCAAATGTAAAATTGATAGCTAGTGGGAAGCAGCTGCATAGCACAGGGAGATCAGTTCAGTGCTTTGTGACCACCTAGAGGGGTGGGATGGGGGGGTGGAAGGAGGGAGACCCAAGAGGGAAGAGATATGGAGATATATGTATGGGTATAGCTGATTCACTTTGTTATAAAGCAGAAAATAATACACCATTGTAAAGCAATTACACTCCAATAAAGATGTTAAAAAAAAAAGTTATTCGGGAAATAAACCAACCTGTTTGTATATGATGCCTATCCCTGCATGCTGCTGTTGCAGGTTATTTATATATTATAACATGTATTTTCTGTAGTTCTCAATTTTTCCACAAGGAACATGTGTTTATTTTGTACTTAGAAAAATATGTTATTACAAAATAATTCAATGAGAAACTCCTTTTGGAAATACCTTTATGACGCAAAATGAGGCATGTCTGCATGTTCCTGACTAATAAAGAGGCCTCTGAGGCAGGCCTCACCAATGTTCCCAACGGCGGTGAATTTGGTGGTAATTGTGCTGTCAGGGGAGCTCTGAACTCAAATGTCGCAATTATGAGCTTGGGCACACAAGGACATATTGGAAGTGGTAGGCAATGTCAGCTTCCGCCAGAAGAATGGTCAAGTGAATGTGTGCTTTTGCCCAAAAAGGAAAGTAACGTGGCCGTAACTGGATATCGTAAATAAATGATCAAAGGATCCCTAAATAACCAACATCACATAAGCCTCCTTGCAGCATATTTTTCCTTCTGGGATCTGTGTCAGGCTCACAGACATGAAGGCAGCCAGGAAACTGTTATCTGTTTACCTCTAATTTATTTTTATAACTGCACATGCCAGCAATGGGAGAAAACCCTTCTTTAAGAGAAGAGTAAAACTGGCAATAAACCCTCTGAGTTCTTGAAAGATCTTAACAAACCTAAACTTCTTATCATGGAGCTGTGACACTTAGCCTCATTAACACTTTATTTTCAACTGAGTTTGAGTTCATACTTAGGTACGTGTGTATTAGAACCTTGACTTGGCCTCAAATCCTGGCTCTGCCAATAGCTTTGTGCCTTTGGGCAGATTTCTTAGCCTCTCTGCATCTTGGTTTTGTCATCTGTAAATATAGACAGTCTGATGCTACACAGGGTCCTGGGAGGTTGGGTGAAAAAATGAGAATCAAGGATGGAGCACAAAGCCAGGCACACAGCAAAGACCGAATACAAGTGAACTTGAACCCAGTCTCCTCTCGGTGACCGAAAGATGATATCAGGCCTCGCAAAGCATTTCAAGGAATAAAGGGATGTAGTCAAACGTGTGTGTGTGTGTGTGTGTGTGTGTGTGTGTGTGTGTATGTGTGATGAGACATAGAGATAGAGATATAGATGTAGATATATATTTTAGATATCTCTAAGACTGGAATAATAACTAATATCTGCTTAAACAACAACTAAACCTTTGAAAATCCTTTATTGTCCCTAGTGAGTTCTGTTCAGGTGACAATGCTCACTGGTCAAAGGCAAAACAATCCATCTCTCTTCTACAGAGTCAGCTTTGTTTGAGCAACACAATGGCATCTGTTCAGAAAGGTACCCATCTTTTTTCCTTTTAAATATTGAGACAAACTTCTCAGAGGTTTCTTTAAAAGCCAATGGCAATGAATATGTTTCAACCTCTGTTTTGCTTCACTGTAGGCTCTGTGTGTGCTTAGGTTATGCAATAAAAATG
Organism: Phocoena phocoena; assembly: GCF_963924675.1. Lineage (NCBI taxonomy): Eukaryota > Metazoa > Chordata > Mammalia > Artiodactyla > Phocoenidae > Phocoena > Phocoena phocoena. Next base: position 46,530,405 of record NC_089221.1, read on the forward strand.
AGCTTGACATTACAGATATTATTTAAAAACAAACAGAATAACTACACAAAATGATGTTGATAGTTCTGTACTCATTATTCATTATCCTAATAAAAACACATAAATGTCTGAAAAGAAATAGACAATTATCCTTCTATCTCATATTAAATAACAGTGGTTAATGTCATAGCCCTAGTCAAAACCAACTCTGATCTTAATAAATCCGATTTTAAAATGTATCACCAGATGGGGACTATATTAACATTATGTGATATTTTCAACCATGATGACTAAACATTCTATAATTTGTATATGGCTGCTCTTATTGAGAGAAGAGAGACCATTTATGGAAGTATTCTACATGTTTGTTCCCCCTTGAAAGGAAGGCTGGATCTACATGAAGTCAACATACTAATAAAAGCAATGAAATTAGTAAAAAATCTGGAATGCTCATTTTTATAGTTCCAGATGCTGATCTTCACCCAGATAAAGTGTGACTATTTTATTTCTTTGTCAGGACTCCAAAAATTAAATATTTATATCATTCAAATACATAGATAAATATCACAGTGCATGTGTGTGTGTGCGTGCATGTGTTTGTGTACATGTGCATACATGTATGCATATATTATGGGATGAGAATCCAATTAAATTTGTAAACTTTATTTCAGTTACAAGCAATAATGCTTGTATTACACATTTTGCCTGTAAAACCAACTACACTCACATACATACACATTCATGCACCATTATACTATGGCTTTTTACATTACTTTTTTTTTTTGCACACCTTCAACTAATAATATGGTGTTAGATGTCAATTATACCTCAATTTTATCTTTCTTTGAATTTTATTTTATTTATTTTTTATACAGCAGGTTCTTATTAGTTATCTATTTTACACATATTAGTGTATACATGTCAATCCCACTCTCCCAATTCATCCCACCACTACCACCACCCCCGCCACTTTTCCCCTTTGGTGTCCCTACTTTTCACATTACTGTGTATACTTGACCTCATTTGATCATAACAGGAACCACAGTCTAATTGAAATACATGCCTCTGCCATGAAACTAAGTCAGTTAATTAGTGACTGTAAGAGCAGTTGATTTACAGGACTACCTACCCCACAGCCATGCTAGCTGAGCTAATTAATGACATGTGTCCTGCAACCCTTGTTAAATTAGTGAATGCTCTTCCATTAAAAGGCACACAATAAACAATCCCTTAAAAGGGCAACATTGTGATAGGTTAAATATTTCACTCAGATACATCATTTAGATGACCAGATCATCTCTCCTACTTTTAAACAGAACACAGTTCACATTAGCACACAGCATTTGTTCAATAAATAGTTTTAATGAATAAAGACATGAACGTATAAATACCTTCTTATAGTAAAATGTTTATGTGGTTAAAATCTAGACAAAGCAAAGACTAATGTACATTTATTCACTATTATAGCTAAAAATATTAATTTTCCCTTTATGGTTATGCAAAGCAAAAGCAATTTTCAAAGTGTGAAAATTATGGGTTTTATACTTTGTCACAGAGTTCTCTTAAAGAGCGGTTCTCATGATCTGTACACTATGCATGTATACTGTGGTGACTCTAGGTTGAATCATGGGCTACTTCAAGAGAGAAATTAGAATACTTTAGAGTGAAGGTGGAAGTATTCATCTACTTCCTACTAACAATTAATCTGCAATAATGATCAATTATTTCAGAAGTTTAAGTAAGCAGGAAATGTGATTCTTTATTTGAAAGATGATGTATACCTTATTTTTCTTGTAATATATTATTGCACAGCTTAAAGTCTACCCTTAATTGATACAAGATCAAAATGGGAAAAAACAAAGTCCCTCAACCAACAGCTTAACAAGCCCCCTAGAGCGCATACTCTCCCTGATGGTTATCTTCTAAAAACAGGACAAATATTGGGCATGATTCTTGTGAAAACAGTAGAGTGCTGATTTTCAGGAGCTGGGTTAGTATTTTCAAAGTCTGTGGGCGCCATCATGCAGAAGAAGCCTACGTGTACTGAGTAAAGCAGAAACAAGAGGTCCTGCCCATATTCACTCACGGCGAAGGGCAATCTCAGCTTCCCAGAGCCTCCACAATGGGCACTTCAGGAAGACCAGGGTGGGGTAGTTTGCCCAGACTGAATACAATGGCTTTTCACATGCATGAAATCTGCTGTGCAACATTTGACTGGTGGATGCTTTTTAAATAGAAATGGAATGTAGCCATAGGCTACATTATTGGTCAAAGATACCCTCTATTATATATTAGAAACTTGTTTGAAAAATGGAAACTTGCTGAAAGGTGACCTGGATCGCAGGTTCTGCAACCTGAGGTCACTTGAACCTCACCTGTTGCTCTGCTCCTACCCGTTCTCTAGGAATAATTTTGATTTTAAGCAGGAGCGAATTTAGGAGCCCTTCAGCATCACTCTGGGAGGTGGCATCACACTTGCCACGGTCATTTCGAATATATGCCTCATCTCATTACTGGCTTCCTCCTTGGTTCCGTGTGCCTGTCTTCCTTTTCTGAGACTTCAGTTCATATGACGTCCAGAGGTAGGCTTGGCTGTTCTGTTCCTATTCTATCCCTGAAACATAAGCTGGTTTACAGACCTCCCTGGGGTCACATGATCTAGACCAGTGATCTCCAATCTTATGGGAGAGCACATTTCTAAATGCAAGCACCTCCATTTGGTGTTTATTTTTAATAAGTTATGTTATATTCTTGCATTACTATACCAAAATATTATCTACTTTATGAAATATACTACAAAGATAAATTCTGAGAGGATGAGAAAAAAATATACCATTTTCTTTCCATGTTCCACTAAGTTGTCTTGTCCACACTCTGGGCATATATTTCTAAGAGTCACCTGCTCTGAGCCACTTGTTAGGACACTAGTATGTTTTGTCCCCAAACAGCAGTTGGTAGATGATATTGCCATCATGCCTGCCAGATGGAATTCCCCAGCCCCTCTGGGTGGTCCAGTGCTCTGGCTTTCATCTACCTCCTCCACCCACCTACCACCAGGTCCCACCAATCTCTGCTTTATCCTAATGAAAGGGCTCATTCTAGCTTCCAATCTCTCTCATTTTGCCTTATACTAATATCATTAACTTATCAAGTCTGTGAGATAAGAAAGGATAAAGGTTTCTACAAAGGTGAGCAAATGGATACAAGCAATAAAAAGTTCTTGGGGCTTCCCTGGTGGCGCAGTGGTTGAGAGTCTGCCTGCCGACGCAGGGGACACGGGTTCGTGCCCCGGTCCAGGAAGATCCCACATGCCGCGGAGCACCTGGGCCCGTGAGCCATGGCCACTGGGCCTGCGCGTCTGGAGCCTGTGCTCCGCAATGGGAGAGGCCACAGCAGTGAGAGGCCCGCGTACCACAAAAAAAAAAAAAAAAAAAAAAAAAGTTCTTGAAGGTAAATGTAAAAACAGTTAAACAATTATAATAGTTTAATATAGTATGTTTTTATCAATGAACTGCATAGGCTTTTAAAATTATTACTGGTTTCTTTTAAGATGTTAATTGTAAAATGTAATTTTATAACTGACAAGTGTACACATGATAGATGACACATAAAATTTTATATGCGATACAAAAAAATAAGTAAAGTAGGGAGTATTTAACAAATGGTCCTGGAACATATGCTTAACTATTTGGAAATAAGGTAAACTTGGATCCTCATATTAAAATAAATTCCAAACTGATTAAAGAATTAGGTAAAAAATGAATTCACAAAGAAAACATGGTTAAATATTTATCTGCTTTTAGTAGAGGAAAAAACAGTCATACTGTTAAAGCAAAGAAAGAAGTTATAAAAGAAAAAAAAACAATAGATTTGACTATATAAAACACCATAAACAAAAGTAAAAAAGAACTAAAATCTGGAATATATAATTACCACAAATGTGGGATGAGAAAGACTCATATATCTAATATGTAAAGAACTTTTACAACCAACAAGAACAACTATATGACCACAAGAGAAAAACAACTAATAGGCAAATAGAAAATTCAAAGAATGGCTAATATTTTTAATTTGGGGAAAAATTAGAAACAGCTTAAATGTCCAACAATAGTCAAATATTTAAATTATGAAATATATTAAGGTAGAATATGTGCATGCATATAGTGTTTCAAATAATATTAAATCGTATGGGAAAATGCTCATGATAAAATGTTAAATTTTTAAAAACCTGAAGTAAAAGTACATGAGTCATATGACTGCTATTAGTACCATGTTTGCTTAGAAAAATACTGGAAGAAAATACCTAAGAATTCACAGCGGTCATTTTGGGGAGTGGTGAGTTTATGAGTAACTTGTATTTGCATTTTTCTATATTTTCAAAAGATCCTAGAGCACACATGAATTGCTTTTATAATAAAATTTATTTTAATAAAAGAAAATATGTGAGGGTTAGTGTGCCTTGATTGTAAATATTTTGCAGATTATAGGCAAGAAAATTTAAATTAGTAACATTTTCCTATTTGAGTAAAATATAAAGGAGTCCTCAACAACTGAACATGGTTAGAATCTGTGAAATATTACACCTTTCATGTTTGACTTGGGGGCAAGCCACGACTGTGCTATGCTTTATTTTTACAAGTTGTATCGAGGCAGTTTCCCATAAGGCAAGTTGTCGGAAAGACAGTACAGCAGAGCGGTCAAGGGTGTGGGATTGGGTGTCCGGCAGCCTGAGTGGGAGTTTTCACTCCACCACGTAGGGCACAGGGACAGTACACAGGTGACCCTATCTCTGCAGGCTTCACCCGACTAACCAGATACTATCACTGTTTCCCCTATACAGATGCCTTATCAACCCCATTTTCTAATAACTGAATGATGGCTTCATATGATTATTCATGTCATCTAAACTGTAAATGGAGAAGCAACAGTAAGGAATGGATAGAAAGAGATCCATAAATAAATAACCAGTGATACCCTCACCATGGCTTTCTTCACTGGGTGCTTGCAAAACAATGTATATAACCCAGTGCCAGCTCAGCCCCGGTCCTTAGCAATTGCAATTAGTTCATGATCAACAGCAGAGTCACATCCTCTTGTCACATTACACATAAAAATGTGAAAGATCTTGCTTATTTTTTTTACTATGAGAGAGAAAAGTAGGCAACTGTGAGGTTTTTATGATACAAAATTCTCTGTTAACTCTGTTGACATTTGGTAAATGAATTACTAGTTGCCTCATGGCAGAAAAATCCCTATTTATTTCTGAAAAAACACTGTGATTAATCAGCATCTTCTCTAAAAATAAACAATAGTCCTGCCAAAGGCAAAATGCATCATGACGTGAAAGGAATAAATTTTGCGAAATAAGGTAGCTCGATATTTAAATAAAATGAAATCTAATAAGACTTCTCTTTAGTTACACTCATCTTCAAAAATGAACTCTTCAGGAATAGATTGTTAATAGGCAAGTCAACTGGATGCAATGTTTGTTCTGGTGGCATCTTTGTTAATTCCATCACTCAACCCCCCTCCATCCCCAGACACAGCATATTCCTCATCCCCACAGCAGGATGTAGACAATGATTGAAGAAAAATGTATTCATTTATTCACCTATGGTTTTATTCCTTTGAAAAAGACTTTTTAGCCCCAAGGAACATCTGTTTTATAAATTTCTGATAAAATCAAATTATTTTACATTATTCCTAAAGACTTATTTTTATAGAATCTCTTCTTTCTATCTTTCTTGACATATTTTTAAGCTAATCAATACTGATCACTGCCATGATCTTTTTCATTTTATAGAACTAAGTGCACCAAAGTCATGTAGTTTTAAAAATTAGGTTTTGTTAGTATATGTAAGAAGAAAAACAGTTAAGGATTTTGACCATTAAAGGATGCGAAATTATTCTTCTCCAGCTGCAAATCATGCCTTCCCAGCACCACAGAAGGAGCCATCGCTCACTAAGGTGCTGTGTCAGAGCAGTGTTGAAGAAATAAATGCTTAATGAATAAATGAGTGAACTCAAGAATGAACAAATCAACAAGCAAATGCAGGCAGGCATGTTTCTATCATTCAGTAAGATAAGCTCATTTAACCAAAGACAGAAACCAGAATCTACTGTGTTTAACCACCAGTGGATTAAATAGAAAAGAACACTATAGGTCCTGTCTTACATAATTAGAAAAACTCACACTAAAAAAAATCTGATATTCAAGCACAGATGAAAGCAAGCAAAGAACCGTTTCAGAGCTACATGATGGATGCTGTGCAGGAAGTAAGGATTCCCTCTTTCAGTCACCAACACACAATACTTGGATAGACTGTACAGGAAACTGAAGGACTTCAGACTAAGCAGCCCTGCTTTTGGCACGTACCACACCTTTCATGTTTATTTCACCCACCTTCCTCTTGTTTCTCAATCCCAGGGTTCACCCAGATGCTCACCCTAGCTTTTTTTGTTGCTGTTGTTGTTGCCTTTGACGTGGATTGGTTTGTATAAAACACTTCGGAAACACTATTTTAGAGTAAGAGCTAAACAATATCTGATTTTTGAAATGATACCTTGGCTTTTAAAGATAGAACAGCAGACGTCAATGTTTTGCCCTAACAACTAAAACTGACACCAGACTGGGCAGAAGATGGGTTGTGTAGCACTGACACCTCATAGTGCAGGAAAACTGATGCATAGCACAGATAAAGAAGTCTCTAGCCCGACCAACATTTGTTAGAAGAGTACCAAGAAAATACATCTCTTCTTTTTACATAATGAATCGCATTTTCATTTGAAAAATTCATCCGTGCACATAGTAAAAATCCCTCTAATTCAAAATGGTGAGTACTCAGCCCCCTTCCACCTCAGATGCCCAGAGCAGCCATCTCTTCTCTAAAGCTAGCAACTATCGCCATTGCCTTGAGTGCACACGCAGAAATACGCCGGCGGGTGAAAACATATTCATGTGGGTTGAGAGTCTTTGTATATTTACAAAACTGGGAACATTGTACTTTGACTTTGTCATTTAAAAACGTACCTAGACAATTAAATTAATAATGATGCAGTTATTCCATAGCCTAACTTTCTGCTGTAAAAAAAAGAGTGAGAATATAGCCACTTTGGAAAATAGTAAAAAAAAAAAAAAAAAAAAGTTAAACATAGACATATCATTGGACCCAGCATTCTTCTACTAGGTACGTACCCATGAGAAGTAAAAATATTTTTCCACAAGAAAACTTTTACATAAATGTTCATAGCAGCATAACTCATGATAACCAAAAGGTGAAAACAACCCACATCTCTATCAACTGATGAATGAATAAAGGTTGTATATCTATACAATGGAATATTATTTGTCCATAAAAAGAAATGAAATACTGATTGATACACACTACAACATAGGTGAGCCTTAAAAATGTTATGCTAAGTGAAAGAAGTCAGTCAGGAAAGACTATACATTACATGATTCTATTTAAATGAAAGATTCAGAACAGGCAAATCTATAGAGCCAAAAAGTAGATTAATAGTTGCTTAGGGCTTGGAGTAGAGCAGGTGACATGAGAATTGGAAGGTGGCAGCTACAGGGTACTGGGTTTCTTCCAGGGAGATAAAATGTACTGAAATTGATTGTGGTATGGTGGCACAACTGGGTGAATAGACTAATAATTAAATAACTGTATACTTTCAATGAGTGAATAATATGGTATGTGAATTATATCTCAATAAATCTCCTAAAAAAAAAAAAAGCAAGAAGCCTCTTCATATACCAACACATTGTCAAGTGAAAAATGGAAGCTGCAGGACAGTGAAAGTATAGACTATGCTTCTTTATGTGTAAAAAGGGGGAGTGAATAGAACCTAGTCTCATTGTTTGCTTTTACATAAACTCTAAGGGATACACAAAGGAAACTAATGAGAGTGGAGACCTCTGAATATGAGTACCATCTTTCCAAATTATCACAGTAATAACAGTAACATTGCCTGAAGATAGCTCCATACCAGTACATGAGACCTTCCTCACAGCTACACAGTATTTCATTACTGTTGTACAAAATTGTTGAATTAGCCCTATACTGATTGACAGTTAGGCTGTTCCTAGTTTTCTGTTATAAAAACTGCTGCAGAACATTTTTATACATATATTTTTGCACTTACACACAAGCTTATGGATGGAGAAAAATTTTAAAAAGTTGAGTTGCTACATTAAAGACACACAATATAAAGAAATCCTTAAATAATGTAACCAAAGAATACCTCTTAAATTTGTTGACAGCTGTAGCAGCTGTAAAAACTCAGAGTTTAATCATAATCGCTGAGCAAAATGCATTTTTCTGAAAGAGGTTAAATGAAAATTTAGAATTTTCCCATTTTCTGTCATGAGAGCATTAAAGAAGAAGCACAATAAGCTCCTTTGAAAATAAATTCAGACAAAACCCAAATGGTTTATTCTACATAAGCTCTGGAACTTGAGCAAGAGAGGCCTCCTTTATTTATTTATTTATTTTATTTTTTTTTGTGGTACACGGGCCTCTCACTGTTGTGGCCTCTCCCGTTGCGGAGCACAGGCTCCAGACGCGCAGGCTCAGTGGCCATGGCTCACGGGCCCAGCCGCTCCGCGGCGTGTGGGATCTTCCTGGACCGGGGCACGAACCCGTGTCCCCTGCATCGGCAGGTGGACTCTCAACCACTGCGCCACCAGGGAAGCCCCCGAGAGGCCTCCTTTTAATAGGCATGAATTTATTTGAATTCATTCTGTGGTTTCCCAAATGCTGTGCACATTTCAAGTGACCTTTCAGCCTCAAAGTAGGAGTCTCCGAGAAAAAGGATGAAGAAAATCTCAGTTTCAACTAAGATAAACATCAACTGTCAAGACCCGATTAGACTATTTGAATTCCAAGAAGGCAAAAACCGTCATCAAAAAAATGCAAAGTATCAGGGCAGCAGAAAATGTGGTAAAATTTAAGTGTGTGAAGTTTTGATGGTGCAAAGAGATATTACTGAGTGTCCATGGAACTCAGGGCTATGTTTGGATGCATTCTCCCCTTCTTTTCCTTCCACTCTCTCTGGCTCATTTTGGAGTTGTTTTTGAGTGGTTCTTCTTAGCTGCATTATCATCTCTACTTAAATAGACATAGCTGGGCAAAGGAAACTGTTATTCACTATGGTCAAGGAATAGTAGATACTAACTAACAAACTCTTACGGTTGACAGAGTAACAGAGAGTTATACATATACCTTTAATAAACATTAGGTTGTCAAAAGAATTAGAATGCAATATGCTATATTTCACACTAAGACCTTAATTTACTTATTTTTGGTTGTTGTCTTTGTCATTATTTTGTTGTTTTTTTTGATCCAGAAAGTACTTGAGAACTTGGAGGATGAGCACAGGGTGATGACTGTGGCGATAATTTGTGACGGGTTTCAGTGTACTCACTGTCTGAAGCTGATAGAACCCATTCATGAAATACTTAAGGGTGGCAGGGAAAAGAACAAGACTTATGTCTCGAGCAGCCTTACCAGTTAGAACTTCTGTCTTTTGCACTATTCATGTTGTCACGGTGGACACACCCTCCTATCAGCTGAAGGCCAACATTATATCCTCTGGGAAAATTATTCTAACCAGTTGCTGGAACCATGTTTTTACACACATATATCCATTTACCAATTACGATTTGAATTCAAACTTTAAATTTAGCCCATAGAGGTATTAGAACACTGAAATCTACATACTCATAGCAAGAGAAAATTCAACAGCGACTTGTTACCTAAAATAGAGGTAAATCTGCCATAAGGAAACACAGATGCTAGTGTTATGTTTTAAGTGTGATCACAGGGCTAAGTAGTTCTTAGTGATTTCTGGAATTTCTATAGTTTCCTTGGCTGGGAGAGGCATTGCAAGGCAATGAAAATCTTAAGCCTAATAGAAAATGTTTTCCAATCCTAGCAAGTCAACTCTTGGGAGGCTCTTAAACTTTGTATTAAGAGGAGCAATGTGTAGCTGCATATCAACCTGGGGGCACCTTTACTCCAGAAGGCTCTCCTTCCATCCCTACGTGATGTTCACTTTCTCTGACCTCAGCCCACCAGGACTCTCAAGAACATTCTAGCACCTGAGGTTAGGCTGGTGCTAGAAAACAACCCAGCCAAAGACCAAAACCAAGGATTGACAGTGGGGAACCCATCCTATCAAGATTTCCAACTTTCACTGGAAATCTGAATGTGAGGCCCATATAAATGAGGTAATCCTCTTCTCCCCTTGTTTTACTTGACGGGTTCCTTCAGTTCTCAGCTTCCCCAACCACCCAACTAAAGTACATCTCCAGGACACACACACACACGCACACACACAAAATTTAATTTAGTCCCCTGTGTAGTATTCTCTTCACTGCACTTACCATATTGGGAATCATTTTATTTGTTAATTAAACATAATTAAAAAAAATTATTTTTACTCAGTAAGATCCATGAATGGAGGGAAGTACCAATGCATCCCCAGCGCCTGGCCCATAGAAGAGACCAAATATGTATTTGTCTGTATAGAAATTTATAGAAACTACCCTACACAAAACTACAGCAAACTGTCCTAAACAAAAAGCCTGGTTGAACTATTTCTCATACAAAAGCATTTTATATCTCTATCTTCTTGTGGCATCATTGTAGACTACTATTAAAATGTAACTTACATATGTTTAAGCACAGAACAAAGTAACATATTTCTAAATACTGTAATATTTAGAAAATAATATCTATTTTTAAGAGGGCTATGTCAAAGAAGGCTTCAGACTAGATTTAGCTGGAAGTGAGGTTGATTTACTCCATATTCATGTAAAATTATTTAATGGAATAATAAGTTTAGATCAAGCCAAGATCTACATGTATTCATCTTCATATTAAACAATAATTAGATTTTACCTAGAGCTGTTATGACATTTTTTTCAGTAAAATTTCCATTATCATTTCACTTGTGAAAGATTATATACATGTCATATCTTATACCATTTTGTTAAATGGCCAAAATTCTTACAGCCTCAAACAATAACTTGTATCAAAGAGTAACTTGAGTCTAAACTAACACGAAAACTAAGATTAAAACATAAACAAGAAAACATTATTAGGAGTTTTCCCCTCCTAATCATAATAAGCTGGCTAACACTTATTTGGTTTGTTGTGTGCCCAGCTTTGTGCCAAGCAAGCACTTTCTATGAAGTCTTTCTAGGAACTCCAAGGATTGTTTTTCCCTGTGTCCAAGATCACCCAGCTTGTAACTGGAGGAGGCTAGTTTTGAACTTGACCTGAGTTCAGGACCCTCCCCATCTCCCCATGACCTATTGTTGGCAATTCCAAACTTCCTCAAGTTTCAGCTCTATGATGCCATATCCTGTGTTTTCCTAGGGTCTAAAGAAATAGAAATACTTTGAATGAAGTAAAGCAGATAAGGTCTCACATCTAAGTGATCTCAAGGTTTAAAACTAGCCATTAACTTTTACATGGAACAAAAAAGAGTAGCTATAAAGCCATAAAGAACATGACTATCTGGTCTACTCCTCACGCAGGAAGCTTAAACAGGCTACATCAAACTTTCTAAGTGTTTTTGATTTCTTTTTGTAAAATGGATAAAGGGTTTCTTAGATACCTGAGAAAAAAAGAACTGACTTTCTCTCAAAGATTCCAGATTAAATGTCTTTATGCAGCATAACTTTCCACCTACCCACCTACCGTAAAAGCAACTCCAAGTTACTCAGAGTCCCTCTCCAAATCTGTCTTCAGTCATCAGAATTATTTTGAGGGACTGGCCCTTCTTTTCTTTTTTTTAACATCTTTATTGGAGTATAATTGCTTTACAATGGTGTGTTAGTTTCTGCTTTATAACAAAGTGAATCATTTATACATATACATATGTTCCCATATCTCTTCCCTCTTACGTCTCGGCCCTTATTTTCTAACGATTACTCCTCTTACTCACAACTCATATTTTACAAGGAATATTTCTTTCTCCCCACCAGTATGGATGAATTTATTCAGGATGCTATCCTGAATCAGAAATCGCTAGGATTGAGACCAAACACTATAGAAGTTTTCATGGATTGAACTTCTTTTCCCAGAAAACTTTATAGGAAATCACAAGTTCCAACATGAGTTGATATGCAAGGCACTAGCTTTGTTTTTATCAGACTACTGAATGTACTCTCTCTTAGCCAGAACAGATTGTCACCCATTTAAAAAGATTGTCCTGGGCTTCCCTGGTGGCGCAGTGGTTGAGAATCTGCCTGCCAATGCAGGGGACACGGGTTCGTAGCCCTCGTCTGGGAAGATCCCACATGCCGCGGAGCAACTGGGCCCGTGAGCCACAATTACTGAGCCTGCGCGTCTGGAGCCTGTGCTCCCCAACAAGAGAGGCCGCGATAGTGAGAGGTCTGTGCACCGCGATGAAGAGTGGCCCCCGCTTGCCACAACTAGAGAAAGCCCTCACACAGAAACGAAGACCCAACACAGCCATAAATAAATAAATTAAATTAAAAAAAAAAAAAAAAAAGATTGTCCTGAGAGATTTTTTTTTTTTTCTCTCTTCAAATAGGGTGACATTCCAATTTGAGCACTAAAGAATACAGAAAGTCAGGGACTGGCAGTCCAGTGGTTAAGAATCCACCTTCCAACGCAGGGTACGCGGGTTTGATCCCTGGTTGGGGAACTAAGATGCCACGGGGCAACTAAGCCCGTGCACTGCAGCTACTGAGCCCTCGCGCTCTGGAGCTCTGGAGCCTGCATGCCACAACTAGAGAGAAGCCCGCGACGCAGTCAAAAATAATAAATGAATGAATAAATAAATATTTTAAGAAAGAATACAGAAAGTCAAAGAAGACTTTAAAAGCAATTTTTATTCAGAAATATCTCAGAAAACAATAGATATTCATTTGGTATTCAATTAAGTCTTGCTTTGAAGGCTAGAGCTTCTTTATGTGAATTTGAAATTTACAGGGTTGGTTATACCTATGCAATATTCAGGAAGCAGCTGAGCGAACATGAAATGCCTTGAGGGACTGGCACCAAGGGAATTTAGTACTTTAAAGACTTGGGGAAGTCCAGGCTTGCATGTATAGGTCTGTATTCATGCTTTACCTATCTCTTGTGTATACATTCACTAACATAAAAATGGCATGAATCATGGAAGCAAACAGGTTTGGTGCTTTGAATAAATTATCTAGTTTATTGAAGTAAATTATCTAAAATGTTGCTCTGTGTATTGGAAATTTATGACTATTAGGGTACGACACATGGGTGAAATTTAAAAGAATGAACATCTGTGCTTTATACATGAAATTACCAACAGTTTACAAAGGAAGTCAAATCACCAACAGAACAAAACTAGAAGTAGAAAAGAAAAACCAATTTCAAAACTAGTCATTTAAGAAGGGGTGACCAAAGGTATAATGCTGGGAGAAGTAGGAGATTCAAGTGAGAAATTAATTTGTAATTTAATTAAAATCTTATAAATAAACTTTATAAAGTTTATAAACAAAATCTTATCGTTTTTCTGACTACTGGCTAAAGTTTATAAAAGTTATTTATGGAATCGCCCACACTATGTACTGAAAAGTTACAGTATACCAAATGGGGTAGGTTCTAATGTCAGACTGAGTTCAAAACTAGTTAATATACAGCCAGAGCTGTTATAATTGCACAAAAATACCAGTAGTCCAGATTTTTGACGGAAATAATGTAATAATATGGTTCACTGTGAAAGTCTGATAATAATTTGATATTTTGTTGGCAAACAGGTTTTCCATTGTTGTGTGGTCCCCTTGTATGGCAGCTGTAATCACTAGGGCCAAATCCTTTACACTGAACTACAGTGGGACACAAATGGCATTTTCTTCTGATTTCGACATGGAATCTGGTCTTTGACAGTTCTTTCCAAAGCTCCTATTAGATCCCTATTTGATGACATGACCTTAGTTAGATTAATGCAGTTGAAGCCACGGATTATGCAAGATGTTTAAAGGAATATAACTGCACTCAACCACGGTAACAGTAAAATGAGTTTATTTACAGAGCTGGCAAAGAAGCTAGTAGCAGTCATTTGTGGAAAGGATAAGTTTATTTCCCTTATTAGTGAAATAGAGCCCTCAAATATTTTTCAAAACTTAACTAGGACCTATAAAAACTAAAGTCTCCTGGAGATTATCTGTGAAGACACATTTTGGCAATAAATTAAACTACGTCAAATGTCAACCTGAGTTATTTTTGTTTAAACTTCATTTCTTCCTATTTTTCTGATGCTCCCTTCTCATGTTCTCTTCCTTTATACATTAAAATTCCCTCGTTTATATATTTTCTGTTTGCAAAATTAAAAGCTAAATTCATCTAAATATGAAAGAAATCTGTTGGTTTTAAAACTTATTTAAATAAAATGAACTTAAATATTTAACTTGGCTGACAGGGCCTTGTTAGGAAGTGAGTGAATAAACAATTTACCTAGAATGAAAATATCCCTCTAGCCCAGGGAAAATATTTGGTTTAAAAAAAAGCAAATATTCCAGATTTATTTCATATAACCCCACCCCAAATTTAAGCAGTGAGGTTTCTAAATTATTCTGTTCACCACGGGATTTTTGACAGCAACTGAGCCACTTTTAAACTATAAATGTACTTTTATTATGAAAGTAAAAAATATACCAGGGATATAGAAAAATATTAAAGTAGAAATCCTCTGCCCCACAGGAATAGTTTAGAAAGTCACTGGATTGGAAATTTTATGAAGGTGAGGGCTAATACTTCATCAGTGTCTTTCTAAGAGCTATCAGGGTGCCTGGGGTAGAACTGAGTTAATAAACATTGTTAAGTGAAGCAATGAAAAATGCACGATGGACTTCCTTGGTGCACAGTGATTAAGAATCCGCCTCCCAATGCAGGGGACATGGGTTTGAGCCCTGGTCCGGGAAGACCTCACATGCTGCGGAGCAACTAAGCCCGTGCACCACAAATACTGAGCCTGAGCTCTAGAGCCCACAAGGCACAACTACTGAAGCCCGTGCACCTAGAGCCCATGCTCTGCAACAAGAGAGGCCATTGCAATGAGAAGCCCATGCACCACAATGAAGAGTAGCCCCTGCTCGCTGCAACTAGAGAAAGCCCGCATGCAGCAACGAAGATCCAACGCAGCCCCCCAAAATTAAATTAATTAATTAAAAAAAATAAAGTATTAAAAAAAAGAAAAATGCATGTTTACTTTTGCAACTAATAAAAGCTACAGAAAGAAAACTCTTCTTTAAGGACTATACATTTTAAGCTATAGAATCAGATTACATGGTCGAGTGTCTAGAAAATGATCTTGTCTGACACTAAAAACAAATCGCTTTCTCAATTACTAAGGATTAGGCCCTAATTTCTTAGCATTCCAAAAAATTTAAATCTAGGTGGTAAAGCTAAAAGCAACTTAATAGTGGGAAAAGTGCATAATCCAGGCAGGAACGCTAACCCTGACTTTGGAGATCAGAGTTCAACTCCATTTGTTAGGGCTCTAGGCCACACTTGGGTCTCCGACTCCGCATCCCAGCTACGGAGTCTGTCTGATGGGACAGCTGTGTTTGGTTTCAAAAGGCTGTCAATGAAGCTGGGGTGAGCCTGAAGTGGTGGTCATGGTCCTCACCCCCAGCAGGTGTCTCAGATGGAGAGACCACTGCATTGATAGAGTTAGAGAAGGTCAGCCACGTCAACTGGCTGATTAACGTGTGCAACACACATCAGCATCTGTACAAGCCATTCACGACTAGTTGATGGTACTGAGATGAGTCACTCAGGCAAGGAGAAGATGTTGAGGAAAACTGGGAAGTGTAGATTCTAGAACAGGAGACTCATGAGGGAATGAGGAAAAGTGTTGAGGCTGGAATTACTAGTGAAGGTGGGAAACTAAGGGTGAAGTCCACAGGAAACAGGCAAACGTCCTCCCCGATCTAATACTTTACAATTCCTTGCCCCAGAGAGTAAATTCTGTCTCCACAACTCACTCAGTACAATCCCCAGCAGAGTGCCATCTATTAAAAGAAAATTAAACATAAAAACAGATTGGAACGTATTCTTGGTGATGTAAAACCACTCTCTGTTCTCTCTGCATGCACCAGACAGATGTTGAATGCTGCTGATGGGACGAGCACTGTGCTGGGTGCACAGGTACAAAGATGAATAAACCCAGTCTACCCTACAACCCACTCACAGTCCCAGAGGACAGGCAGGCAAGAAAGCTGACCGTTGTTGCAATGCTTCAAGAGCTGTGCTAGAGAAATGGACCCAGTCTCCTGAGAACACATAGAAGGGCATTTTCATTCTGAATGGGGAGGCTAGGAAGGCTTCCCAGAAGAAACGTCCATTGAGGGTGAATCTAAGCAACAGAGTTTGCACATGAAATTGTATTCAAATGATTACGGTAAATTGCAAACAGTTTTAAATGCGCATATAGTCCTATATACCAAACTGTGATCTAAGCAATTAGCATAAATAATTTTTGCCCTGAATTTATATTTCAAACAAAAGTTTGCTTAATTAACTGTACATTAGTGAGAATGAATGAACTACATAAAACTACATCAACGTGGGATAAACTCTCAAACATCTATTTGCAGGGGAAAAAAACCCAACCCGCCACAAAAATAGTATTACAAACTGCATTACTCCTTTTACATAACATTGAAAAGTAGAAAATAGTATTCTGTGCTTTTTGATATCAGGATAGTTGTTATACCTGGTGCTGATGGGCAGTGGCTGAAAGAGGCACAGAGGTGGCTGTAGGGTTACTGGTAGCATTATTTTTAATCTGGATGGTGATTATAAGGGTAGCCACTGATAATCAGAATTACTAATTTGTCTTTCTTCCTTTTTCTGGTTTGCAACATCCAAAAAGAGTTGTTATGGTTTATGATATGCACACATGTTTCTCATAGGTGACAAATGACCAAAAACATGTCAAAAATTTCTAAAAAGTATACATGCACATTTGTATGGATGTACAAATCCTGCTTTTGATGCAACTTCATTTGCATGCAAATTTAATGGCAGAGTTTAGATATAAAGAACTATGAGATCAGGGCTTTCCTGGTGGCGCAGTGGTTGAGAGTCCGCCTGCCGATGCAGGGGACACGGGTTCGTGCCCCGGTCCGGGAAGATCCCACACGACGCGGAGCGGCTGGGCCCGTGAGCCATGGCCGCTGAGCCTGCGCGTCCGGAGCCTGCGCTCCGCAGCGGGAGAGGCCACAGCAGTGAGAGGCCCGCGTACCGGAAAAAAAAAATTATGAGATCACCAGGGCCACTTAAATGGCAAACAGCCACACGACGCTGCTCGTCTCTCTGGCGGCAGCACCTTTTCTGAGTCCTAGTGCAGCTCTCAGTACTTTATTCCACGTGGCTACTACTAACTGACCACAGATGAAAACGATAAGCCACCTTGCTTTTAAACAATGAGGACTGTCTAATTCTTTTGTTATTTACATGAGAAAGACCTTACAGTTAAGGACAAATTTCACTGTATTTCTAGGTCAGGGTAAAATTTCACCCCTATGTATGTAAAATGATTTTCCCAATTATAATCACACCTTCATAAAGGCATGTTTGCTAACAGCAAGTTTGCTGCTTTCTGTCTTTTACATTACCATGGAAACACTGATTCATATACAATTAGATGCAATTTTAACAAAAGGACTCAGATAAATAATTAGGAATATTTTTTCCAAGCAGAGATTCAGGGAATCTTTAGTGACCCAGGTTTTTCCCTCAAGGTGGTTAACTCCACCCTCAATCACACTTTTTAACCCAATGTACAGTTGTTAATTATAACCAAGTAATAGTTTTACACGTTTTATTGGTAACTACTCATAATAAAAGAAGTAGATACCAGAGACAATGGAATACTAATTAACTGCTCTCACGAAACCACTGGATTCACTACGTTTCTAGCCTCTATGCTCTTCAGCTCGTCCTGAAGCAATCATACTCTGGGCCATAGAAACAGATCTTCTAAACAGATCCCTTTTTTGCCTGTTGTCTTTCTAGAAACAGATGGAGAAAGAGGCTTAAGACCTTTTTTGCTATGCTAGGATGGCAGGATAAACTAAATAGGAGTCCTACCCAGTCTACTTAAGGAGGAGTAGAAGCAGGCTACAGAGGTTAACAATCTGTGAATTAGGAGATAACAATCTATGAATTACACAACCCAGAATGCATGTCAGGACAAGAGGAGCAAGGGATCTAGAGAGGTAGGGAAGGCCTGGCAGTGAGATAGAGTAACACAGAACCACCAGGAGGCCCCAAGTAGGAAGGTTACATGGAGAAAGTCTTTACACAGATGCATCTATGGATGAAGTCCAGGCTCCCAGCCATTCCTGTGAGATTAACCCCCTGCCTGGACTGCTGCCCTAGAGGATTCTGACCAATTTTTAAATAACTAGATCAGAGGGATTTTAGCTTTCAACTGATTACTTCTTATTGTGCCACCTTCTCTATGTAGTTTACTTATTTGATCCACCCACCTGAATAGAAGTAAATCTTCTTTGAATCACAGCGTGAATGTGATTTATCCAGAACACCTAGCTTCTGAATAAGTGCTCCATTTGAGGTGTGCCCAAGAAGACTGCCTTATGGAAAAGAAGCCCTTATAGACTGAATCAGTTTCACACTTATAGTTCTTGACTATTCAAAAAGTACCACTAATATACAAACTTGAAAAATGCGTAGTACAAGCTAATATTTCCTGGTACTCACGAGGAATCAGCTACCGTGCTAAGGACTTGAATTAATTTTAATTGAGTTAACTCATTTGACATATTAACATATATATCATTACCAAAGGTAACATTTAATAATTTTTTTTTTTTTTTCGCGTTTCGCGGGCCTCTCACTGTTGTGGCCTCTCCCGTTGCGGAGCACAGGCTCCGGATGCGCGGGCCCAACGGCCACGGCTCACGGGCCCAGCCGCTCCGCGGCACGCGGGATCTTCCTGGACCGGGGCACGAACCCGTGTCCACTGCACCGGCAGGCGGACTCTCAACCACTGCGCCACCAGGGAAGCCCCACATTTAATAATTTTAAAAAGCATGTGAATCCATGAAATTCTCTTATTTGCCACGCAACATTGGGCAAGCAAGTTTGCCTCACTAACCTATAAAATGAGGAATGATAAGAATGGGTGCCTCACAGGATTTATGATGGGGACTTCATGGGATAATTCTTGTCAAATGCACAGCCTGGTACCTGCCACACAGAAGAACTTAGTAAATAGCAATTAACCACTATTTTTATTTCTGTGAAGACTATATTAGGAGAACAGAGAGGAGTGAAGTTACAACCTCAGGACATGGATTTTGGAAACTTAATTAGCCATGTCACTTCCAAAACATGTAGTGATCAGAGTTCAGTTATCTGGGCAGGACTTTGGTCAAGGCACTGTCTTAAATTTCCTTCAGGAGATCTCTGAGGTCTCATCTGCCATACCCCTCCGTACATATTCCTCCAATCCAATGTTTTGAGAAGTTATGACAGAATTATCATGGTGTTAGCTAACTTCACAAATATAAGTTTAAGAATTACATTAAAATCCCATACAAATTATAAATAGGAATGCTTTCACACATTTGGCTGACAAAGTTTTAGCTCTCTATTTCACCTCAAACTTCACGTTTGTTTTTAGAAAATATTTCTCCAACAAAATCTGTTGCCACAAAATCACCGACATTGTTTCTAACCATTTTTCTTGACTAGAAATGTTAAGCAAAACTTGTCCACTTCCGAAATATGGTCAGGGGTGGGGAGAATTAGATTATAGGTTATTCTCTGTAGTCCCATTCATTTCCAAGATTTTATGGTTCTACTCATTGGTCCGGTGCCAGAGAGGAAGACCGTGCAATTTATAGTCTGACCAGGGGGAGAGGGTCAATAAAGTGAACGCATCAGGAACTAGCGAGATCTCTAGAGAACGAATCTGGGTCAAAGTCCACTTTCTACTTCTCCATCCATCTCTATGGTCCATGGTGGAAGGCTTGTGTGCAAATCTTGAGAAAGAAGGTAGAAAAATACAAAGATGTTTGTTCTTGAGGTGCACATGGTTAAAAGGAGAAACTTGAACAATCTAGGGCAGGAAGGAAAGGTATAAAGCAGCAGCCTACTGACCACTTTTGGGATGCCAGGAGGCAGAACTGTGGGTGGCCAAAGCAGTGGAGATAGTGGGGAAAAGCAAATAAAACAAGAAAAACAACAACAACAAATGTGGGGTTTAGAATTAGACCATGTTTCCTTCAGCACTGCGATTTAAATACAAGTTTTGTCTCATATAGTTGTTATGAAGACATAAGGAGCTACATCATGTACAGCACCAAGTCCAGTGTCTGACAAACAGTAGGTGCTCAATATTGTACAGCTGTCCTCATTACAGTGGTCACCACTCCAATTACCACTATAGACTTAGGAGCTGCTGTCCTAGCTAGCTGGTGATCTAGCTGCCAATCAGTTACCTGCTGTTCCACGACAAAGCTGTATCAGATGAAACATTACAGCAGTGGCTGTCTGTATGCCAGAATGCCATTGGTTAAAAGTTGACACATTCTGCAGGAATTTATCCTAACTAAAATAGTATCGGTCATATAAATCCCTTGACACAAAGAAGAAGTTCTGTACCACACTGCAGTGGAATGACATCATGGATGTTAGGAATTATTATTTTCTGTATTGCATATATACATGAATATTTCATACGTATTCATTTTAGAAAGTTGAATTTCTTATCTTGAATGTATTTTAAACAGGACAGAGAGTTGGGAACACTCTTCTATGTGAGGCTTGAAAACAATTACATATTGAAACTATGTTTTATGAAACCTTTCTTTTAACAAGTCACACTGGTGCCATCTCTACAATTCAGAATGAATATTTTGCAATATAAAAGGAAAAAGACCATGAAGTCACTTACTAGCAGTTTTCAAATATCATAAAGGAGAATCTACTTATCTACTGATTCACTACCCCTGATAACTAGGAAGAAATAGGTTAAAATTTAAGCAAGGGAGACTAGTATTAGATATAAACAAAACGTCAGAACTGTGCAGGTTTTAAAACATCAGCACTTTTCCAGTAGGGAAGCTTTGGAAGCTGTAATCCTGGTGTACATATATTCTACGCCTAGTTTCTTAATTTCTTGTTTTCCCTCACCTAACAGAGAAATGGAAAGACTTGAAGTTGACTTTCTGTATCCTTTGGCAGAAGTTCTTAGTGCTGAGATGAGGGGGAGAAACCCCCCCCCAAAAAAAAACAAACAAAAAACCCCACTACCACATTTGAGTTCATTATCGGAGCTTTTGCCAGAAGGTGGCAGTGTAATTAAACAGGGCAGGGTGCCAGATGGTGGATGTTTGGTTCAAAATGGGATGGAGTTCTTCCGGCCTCCCCTCTGACCATCCCTCTTACTTCTCTAACCATTTCTTCAGCTCTTTCCCACAATCTTTCCCGTATTGTTTCTCACTTTTTTCTGAAGAGCAACTTACCTTAGCTTCCCCATTTCACACCCTCACACATCACCCAGGATGCTCCTAGGAGAGCCAACCCCCACGGAAGGCTGAAGGTAGATAATAAACATATATCATTCGTATCTCCCCTGTTATGCTAAGAGCTGCATCCATAGGTTCTGGACTTCTACCTATTCTCCATCCTTCTGAAGGACTTCCGAGTTTAGGCCAAACTTGACCACAGAGCAAGGCATTTAGAGAGCTGAGACACATCACAGGCATGGCCTCCCATTAGTTATGTTTATGTGGTTACACTTAATAGTACCTTATCCAGGCTCACTGTCTTTGGTCTTTGTGCCTCTGTGATACCCCAGGCTTCCTGTAGGCTCGGTGCTTTTGGTTAGAGCATCCTTTACTTCTACTATCCATTTTCTAATATATCTTCTCAAGAGATAAAACACCTCTGTTTTATCTCTTGAGAAGTTGGATAATCTCTGGAGGAGCTCCGTTAAAAATCTACGTTGGCTTTTCATTAAGACTGTGCTTTCTTTCTGACTATATTCTTCACCAACCTAGTTAATAGCAACCAGGTCCCATTCTTGTTACCTTTATCCAGGCTTTTGCAATTCTCTATGTTTAGTATTTCTATTATTCAGAATATTTATACATATCTCTCAGGCATCTTTCCCTAAGGAAAATCTCCTTGAACCTCTTCGGCTTCATCTTAGAACCTACTTTTCTCAATCTTGCTAGTTGGATGGATCCATGACTAACTACACCTATACCCATGGTTGCGTTCATATCTTCACTCCTTCTGATAAAATTCACTACATGATTGGAGTGACTGACAGAGAGACTAATAAGACCTTAATAGGTAAAAACCTATGCTGAAAGGCAGGTTTTAGTGATGGGGCAAACACCATGGTGTTGGGGAAGAAAAGAGTAGAGTTACAGGTCGGAGTAAGTGTTGCTGCACATATAACCACAGCCAGTTCTATTCACGTGGAGTCTACAGACTGCAGTGTAGCTAAGGAGACTGCTGCACAGGGCAATTTAACCTATGACCTTTAGTCACCAGTGACATGATAGAAAAAGTGGTTGAAAACCCCATTTTGTCAATACCCAAACCAAAGAAGCACCTTTCTTCTAAACAATTCAATACCAATTCAGTATTTCTTTATCAACTGCCGTGCTGTATTCCTGATGTCCACTATCTGTATATGTAATAAACAAATATTTTCCCAGCCAAAACAAGTTTAAAATAGATTTGTAAAAAATAAGATGCTAAATAAAATGAGTGAATCTTAACTATAACTCTTCTGTGATTTCCCAGAAATGAGAATTTTCCCCTAATGTTAAAGTCTTTCAAGTCTTTGAACTGTTGTTATTTGAACTTCCCAGGAAGTTTAATTACCAGCAAGTTTATCCCAGTCCACAAAGGGATATGGAAAACACAAATGACTCTCCAGTGGCAGTGTAGCACTACAGAAAGTAGAATTATAAAGGATCATAGTAGTTTATTAGCAAAGTGGTTTTCAAAAAAGCTCTTTAAAGGTACTGCAAGGGTGGGGAGTAAAGGTGCTAACTCAGTGGTTGTTTTATTGTTATATGTATGTTTATAGATTTTTACTTATATATACCATACATATATACTTTTAAAAAAATTTATCTCTATATACCAAATATAAACATATAATTTTAAACGTTTTGTACACATTTCCGTATTTATATTAGCATATCATTTGTAAAAAGTGTTCATTGAAAATACATGTTTGAAATTCACTGATCTAGCTCATTCCCTTTATTTGACAGGTGAGTAAACCTGGCTATAGAGGGACTAGGTGGCTTCTCCAGGGACACAAAGCAAGTTAGACGTAGAGTGGACAAACGGCTTTCTCAGAGAATTTCACAATTCATGACTTTAAAGAGTAAACCTATCTGTGATCCACTCTGTGCTTCCCTGGCATTAAAACATTTTTTATGTCTTAAATTATATTCAAGGTATCTTAACCACTTCTCTTCAAAGCTGTTTATCTCTAGGTGTATTATATACCAGATATGATACAAACTTAGGTAATAGGATCAAAAAAGTTTATTGCAGGTTCAAAACTCTGAAGCAATCTTGAAAATAGTCACTTCCCTAAGCCAAGTCAGTGTATACTGAACAGGCAGAAAGTATGCAAATTCCATTTGTCTTCCCATTTACAAAAGCCTGTAAGATAAAAGATGTAAAAAGGAAGATTTTGTACCTTTTTCAAAGCTGACTTAAAACAGTATGAAACTTCATACGAAGTCTGAGACATAGTACTTGTTTCTTACCTGAAGCCTTACAGAGCTTGCAGAGAACATAGTAAAACTTGCTAATGTAATTGGAAAGATGATCTATCTATTCAGAACTGAGAAGCACTGACTTTTGCTTCTTATTTCTCTTTAATAGGGAAGAGAGAACCTTCTTTTCTACCAGTAGAAAATAATTACAAAAGTTTTTCAAATAGTCATTTTTCAATGCCCAACATCAGCCTTAAACTTTGTAGGCTATCATACTTATCAAAAGACAACTTCCAATTTACTTCTTTAATAGCCCAATATCTAACCAAATATTTTAGTGCATTTAGATATAGTCACAAGATGAATAATTTTACAGTCATTAAAAATGATAGTTAGATAGACAGTAGAGGGAGGCAACATGCTGAAATAAAAAGAGCACTGCTTCTGAAGTAGACTGACTTGGGTTCAATCCCAGCCCTCCCTGGCAGTTAAAGGGCCCTGTTCAAGTTATCTTATCACTTAGGTTCATTTCTTCATCTGTAAAATATGGGTTAACAACTCCTTCCCTTCAATTCTGTTATAAGGACTAAACAAGATACTGTATGTAAAATTCTCTACAGAGTCCACATTCACAAGGGATACTCAATAAAATGAAAGCTAGAAGTATTATTATTACAAAAGTACATGCTGACATGTAAATGAAGACGCAGAGCACAGAATTTACAACTGTTCAAGATATGTAGGTTAAGTGAAAAATGAGAATAGTTGAGGATGGGATAGTGGGGGTTATAAGTAATTTTCCCTCCAAAATATTATTGTTGTTACATCTTTTTATTCTCAATTAGAAAACTAGTAGTTTTAGTCTACTCAAATACTCTTACTATGATCATGAGGCCAAAGTAAGAATTCTCAGCCATCCCGAACTTTTATAACCTTAGGAGGAGAGAGTTAATAGAAAAGAGAAATCATTTATTGATCTGAGAAGCAATGTTATTCAGAAAATCACATCTGTACAGTATTGGAATGCTTATCTGCCATACTTTAGACACTGAGCAAATTGTTGTTTACCAGATATACAGACATCTACACATATAAAGATGTGCTACAGGGAGATCAGCTCAGTGCTTTGTGACCACCTAGAGGAGTGGGATAGGGAGGATGGGAAGGAGACACAAGAGGGAGGAGATATGGGGATATATGTATATGTATAGCTGATTCACTTTGTTATACAGCAGAAACTAACACACCATTGTAAAGCAATTATACTCCAATAAAGGTGTTAAAAAAAAAAAGATGTGCTAAAAGCTACCTAGTATATATTCTTGTTATATAATACTTTAAATTTATATATATTTACAGTATTATATAATCAGGAAACAGATTAATTTCAGGATTATTTTAATCTTATTTTTGGAAATTAATAGAATTTTAACTATAAGTAAGGCGTGTTTTTTAAGTAGATGAATTAAGAGGAAGGGTATATAATATCATTAGGAGTTTGCCATGTAATCTCCTAATCAGATGTATACGTATACACATACACATGTATATTTCCTCTATACACCTGATGTATAATCTATGTAGATTCTACTATTTAAAAATATAAATATAAATAAATAAATGTGTGCATAGAATTTGAATGATAAAAGGGATAATAAAACAGTTAAACTAATTACAGCAATTACAATCTCAGGTCAAATGATTTAGAGGTAGCAATGATATACCTAAACAGTCATATTATTAATAAGACAGATGTAAGATTAATAACTGGGAGTTTCCGTAGTGTGCCATTAGGGATCATCAGCATAAAGAGAGACATTTATTTCTTACATAAACACCATTCTGACCCAAACACTATGCAAACTATTTAAAATTAAATGGAACAATATACACATTCATAAATCAATATTTTTAGAAATATATTTTGAATTGTGGCCCTATTTATCTATGATGATACCGTTTATAATTTAGAATAATAAAATAGAACAGTTGTGGATTAAAACAGACCATGACACTCTCGGAGGAGTAAAGGATGTCAATGTTACTATACTCCTGAAATGAACTAACTGATTGATTGAACCCTGAATTTGGAAATGTCTCCCGGCATTTTAGGCAAAAATAAGAGATAGGTTGGTTAAATACTATTTATTCACATATAAGAGGATAGAAATCACAGGTGAATTTTATAAATTCTGATCACCCATTTATATTAGAGATTTACATTAGCTATGGTAACTAATAGAAGGTTTCTAAGTATTTCCCAGTATTTATTACTTGGTGTAAAAGAGCCACACGAATTTGTTTGCAGATGCAACCTTTTCTTTAAATAAACTCAAGGAGGAATTTATTGCACATATTTATTTAAAAGATCACAAGTGATATGAGATGAAATCTGCATCTATAGTTTATTAAAACTCACAGAAATACCACTGAAGGGACAACTCTTGATTCTAGTCCCCTATAAAACACTAGTACAATAACAGCAAATGATAACCCAGTCACATAAATGTGGACTGAATTCCTTATGCAAATAATGTAAGTATTTATTTGTGTATCTGCCTGCTCACATAATTATATGTAATACATTTTACCTGCCTGCTTCCATTCTATCCCCAACACCTGCCTTCAATCACTGCTTTTAATTCTCCTGTCTGAAGGATTATTTCCATTTCAAAAAGTGAGTTTATTTATTTATTTACAATCAATCACTAAGATAAACAAAGTAAAATTAACCTCTGAAACAGCCATAAAAACATTTTTGTAAATAACTATTTTAGACACAAAAATTACTTTATTGAGAAACTATTCCTTAAGGACCATGTGTGTATGACCACATCAAACAATATTGAGGAAATAGTAGAATTAAATATTGCAATAAATTGAAATTAACGTACTTTTTGTTAGGATGAAAACACTAAAATTACCGAAAAACATAATTATCAGGGAACACTATACTAACAAAATAAAATGTAGGAGATTCCTGAATGATAAGCAACTTGATATACATTTAGTCATAGTTAAATTCAAGTTGGTTCATATGATTAAAATATATGACGTTATTAATTACGCTAACACACATGTGCTAAAAGCCCAGGTACTACTTTTAAAGACCATGACAAAGACTGTCAACTACCAGCCTGCTTGCATCAGGCAAGAAAGATAAGAAAACACACAGCCTGATCAGGCAGTGAAAAATGACAAGTTTTCATTTTCTAAACTCCCAACGTTTTTTGCAAGTTTCCTTCCTCTTCTAAAAATTGTCACCAGATGAATTGCTATGGTCCACGTGGAGTTAAAAAAAAAAAGTGTGAGCGCCACTGTTTTTAAAACAGACAAAATCAGGCACAAAATAGAGAATGAAAGTGTCACCAACAGTGTGCTCTTTCTTACAAAGCCTTAACATCACACTTAACTCTTGAAGCTCCGAGTCAGCAATTACTAAATACTCCACTATTACGTCAATCTTAAAAGGAAAGAAGGGGAGAAGCAGGAGAGAAAAGCACGTTACCACACTCCCTCCGAAGTCCTCAGGGAACTTGTAGACCGGGATCTTGGCTTCATAATAATGCTCATTTTGGAGAAAAAAAAAGAAAGAAAAAATCTTCAAGTATTCTGATTAATACATTTCAGCTGTATTTTGAAAAAGATGGCTTGAAATATACTCCATTTCCAAAGGAGGTTGTTTGAAGAAATCCAAATTTCCCGGAGTCCAACTCCTGCCTCCAGTCCAGAACAGAGGGAGGCTTCTAAGACATAGGAGCTTTTTCCTCTTTCATACTGAATTTACGCCAGCACCGGGCTGTTCTTAAGTGACAGTTTGTTTTCTGTTTTGCATTGCCAAGGGAGGAACTGGATTTTGAATCTATTCTTCATCTGGTCACAAGGGCAACCAACACAGTGAAAGAGCCACTTGATCGCATCCTTTTTACAATTCCACAATAAAAGGTTTAAAGGTTTCTGACACTCTAAAAGTGCTCAGGTAGAGAGAAAGGAAACGAAAATGACCGCGAGGTACAGTAACACCACAGAGCTGTCAGTGAAGTTCCATTTCAGGGCGACCACAGGAAAACACTCTTCTCCGGGGGGAGCCAATAAGTCATGGAGGGAACAAAGCTCTCCACACTTGAGCTGGGCTCGCTGCTGTACCTGTGAACGTAATTTCCGTTGTGTCCCCTGCTTAGAATCTGACTCCAAGCCTTTGTGAATGAGAACTATCATTCAATCTCACCAGGCAGAAACTATTCCTCAAGGGCTGTATGACGTCTGTAGGAAGGCAGTTCAAAACATCGCAGGGAAGTGAGAGGGGGAAAAAAAAAAGACCTGGCGCCCAGCCAGCCTCGTCAATTGCTGAAACTTATAAAGCTTCGCTGCAGATCAGCACCAGAGACCTGGAGTGTAAACCAGCCAAGCAGGCAGAAGACATCTCAAAATTTATAAATCCATTTCCTCGTCTGGGAAATGAGGTGTCTGTGTTATTCAGGGTAAGATTCCCTGAGCACCTTCATAAGGAACACACCCCTTTTCCACAGACTTGTTTATCCTCCCTCAAAAAAAAAAAAAAAATCATTTTCTCAAAGTCTGGCACTGAAAACTAAAATTTCTAGTCAAAAGCAAAGTTGAGAGGACTTGGGGAACTTAGCAGCTGTTCATTTTGAGCCCATTTAATGAAATGTCACGCTTTAGGTTTGGTTGTAGAGATACAAACTGCCTCTTAAAAATCCAACAGAACGTAGCAGGCAATGTTGCATCAGGTCATGCCGTGATGTTTAAACTGAAAAATCTAATGAATTTCTGCTGGACAAGTGGCTACATGTACTGAGGCTGTTTTCTTGCACAATGTTTTCTAAACCTTATTTCATTTTGAAAATCATATGCAAATTTCATTGATTTATATATACCAAGACTCTGGGTTTGCAAATTCCTAACAGTCCTTCAGTAAGGAATGAAGCTTATATCATATCACCTCAACATCTCTTATTGTGAAGACTAATCCCTGCCCCACCTCCTACATTTGAAATAAAAACTTTTCTATTATAGTAAACATAATTAAACCTACCCATTTTGAAAACAAACTTATGGTTGCCAAAGGGGAAACGTTGGGGAGAGGGATACATTAGGAGCTTGGGATTAACATATACACACTACTGTATATAAATAGATAACCAACAAGGACCTACTGTATAGCACAGGGAACTCTACTCAATATTCTGTAATAATTTATATGGGATAAGAATCTGAAAAAGACTAAATATGTATATGTATAACTGAATCACTTTGCTGTACACCTGAAACTAGCATGACATTGCAAATCAGCTATACTCCAATAAAAATTTTAAAAACAAACAAACAAAACAATTCAAATTGCTTCTAAGAGAAGAGGATTTGACCTCCCTCCCCATCCCTCTAAACATTTGCACCGAGGATATATATTTCTCTGGGTGTGCCAACTTCAGTTATTTTGGATGTGAACTATCAAGTGAAAAATAATTTAAGCATTCTGATTTCTTAAATGACATTAGTCAGTACGTTGGTTCTCTAGTCTGACGTGAACTTGGTATTTATTTAGCATTTGCAGGCAGGATGTTTTAGCGCAATTGTGACCCACCCAAAGGACTTGGAAAATGAATGTAGTAAGGCATCCCGCCAGACCTCTGGCTGCTCATTACAAAAAACACTTCAGCTCCTCCCCTGGTCACACTTCAAGGTGCATTTATTTGTTTTATTTTAGTCTCCTCTGAGTGACCCTCAGCCCTCTTCAGGTAAATACCAATAAACTGCTTGACATATAGTTATCTCCTTCAGCTTTTCAGTTTTCCTATGACTATTCAGGGACCTTCACGGATTCTTGGCTCTGTTCCGTGTTTAACGTGTTGCTGCCACTTTAAGGCGGGTTAACCAATCACATATTTTCAGAAATGCAAAAGAAAGCTGAGGGAACTACTCAGGGGGCTTACAAAAAGAGGTTTATCTTTTTTTCTTGGAATTTTAATGTGGGGGGAAAAAAAAACCCAGACTGAGTAAAAGTAACCAACTACTATTACTTATTTGAAGCACTGTCCTCTATCATGCAAGGTCCAGCAAATATCTTCTGTCATTTCAGAAAGAAAATGACAGTGATCACAAAATGTAATGTCTGAATGTTGTGTGTTAAACTCTCCTGAAATAGTCAGTCCTATGCTCCACCATCCCCCAGAAGGCTCTCTGTCCCAGTGAGATTACTTAGCTCAGTGGCACTCCCTTCCCTGTCACAAACACATCTTTAACCTCTTAGGTTAGTGCTGTCCTGTGTGCTGCTCAATGTTACACGTATTCCAAGAATCTATCTCTGAAAATCCTAGCCCACTTGTTGGGTATCTCCTAAACACTGTGTAACAGTCCCTTAATGACTAATATATCATCCCTGTGCCCAAAGAAACTGAGTTTAAGTAGCGGGGAATCTGACAACATATGAGACTAACCAGAAGATTCAAAGCTTCCTGGACCCCTACTTCAAGGTTGCCATTACAGAAAAAGACAGATACACAATAGTACCAGGCCATGGAGATTGAAATTTTTACTTTTGCTCTTACCCCTAACATTTAAGGTAGTGACAGGGGACTTCCCTGGTGGTCCAGTGGTAAAGAATCTGCCTTCCAATGCAGGAGACGTGGGGTCGATCCCTGGTTGGGGAACTAAGATCCCACATGCCAAGGGGCAACTAAGCTCGCGTGCCACTACTGTGCCTGCGCTCCTTAACTAGAGAGCCCGTGTGCCACAAACTACAGAAACCACACGCTCTGGCGCCACAACTAGAGAGAAGCCTGTATGCTGCAACGAAGAACCCAAGTACCACAACAAAAGAGCCCACATGCCTCAGCGAAGATCCTGCATGCGGCAACTAAGACCTGACACAGCCAAAATTAATTAATTAAATTTAATAAATATTAAAAAAGTGCTAAAAAAAGGTAGTCACAAAATAATAATAATTTTCAAAAACCCTAATAATACTTGCTCAATATTACAGTGTTTTCTCCATCCTAAGGCAATTTTTTCACAGGGAAATTTTTTTTTTTTTTTACATCTTTATTGGAGTCACAGGGAAATTTCTTAAATAATGTTTTATATGTTGACTATCACATAATTTTCCTCTGAAAAGCTTCTCAGAATGGAGGGATATAGCTCTGCTCCCAACGCCAAACATTCCTGTTAGTATACAAATATATGATAGTGTATAAGATGGCTAACGTGGATGGCTGAATCTGAGGAGAGTGGACTTTAGGAACCATGAGGCACTTGTCTGGATGGCTTTGAAGAGCATACATTTAATCTAGAAGCTGCTATGATTTCTAGCATTTCCCCGATGCACTAAATTGTACAGTGTTGTATAAACCTCTGTCTGACTATTGTCACCACAACATTTCAAAGGACTGTACTACAAACGTTTATGTTCACTGAGGTCATTCAACTGTATACATTTGGTTGAATCAAACCACTGTGCAGTATGATGTTTCCTAAACTTCAGGCATCTGGACACAACCTCTACAAATCTGCCCTACTGGCATCTATACCATCTACACCATTACTTACTAGATATTTTTCTTCATTGACTCACTTTTTTTAACTTAACATAAATTTAAATGATAACTTTATTTGATAAATGGGTTTGATATGCTGATTACATTTTCCCCCCAATATAAGTATTAATAGAAAAAAAAAAAGGTCCAACTATCACTGAAAATCTCTCTCATACTAATTGGTGTCACAAGGCAATATGGGCAACACTCCTGTGGAAAGCACCAGTTGCATGCAACAAGACTGGGTGCACCCTAAACATGATTCCTCTTCTCTTAGTCAATGGTGAGCACGACTTATGGGACTAAGGACGTTTACCAAAAGCCAAGAGTTAAACATAAAACAGTAACTGGAACCAACTGAATGAACGGTTAAGGAATGATTTTACTATACAATCCAAGTTTTTTCAGATATTATGACTTTGAAATACTCTGCCCACTTTCAAATCTTCTCTGAGTAAACTCTTATTTTCAGATTACAACAGATCTGTCATGAGCAGATTTTTGAGAACCATGCTATGATCTAACAATATATGCAGGCCTGTTAAATGTGCTTAAGGTCAGGACTGTATATATGTCAACTAACTTTTTAGGAAAAAATGACCATGGATCTGCAGGGTTCTGTTTTTTGTTTTTGATTACAGTTTCCTGGCATTCTACACTGTACTCTAATATTATAAAAACAAGACATTTTGTTTTTTGTTTTTTTTTTTTTGCGGTACGCGGGCCTCTCACTGTTGCAGAGCACAGGCTCCGGATGCGCAGGCTCAGCCGCTCCGCGGCATGTGGGATCTTCCCAGACCGGGGCACGAACCCGTGTCCCCTGCATCGGCAGGCGGACTCTCAACCACTGCGCCACCAGGGAAGCCCAAAACAAGACATTTTGAAATCTTGCAGCACTTCCTCCTCATTGAGGAATAATGTGGTATTTCCTTTATCTGGACGGGAATCTGGAGCAGATTTTGAGCTGTTTCTATTATCTTACTACACTCACTAAGTATACATTTGGATTCAAGGACTTTTCTATGAGCATAAATGTCTTTGGAGCTAAATTCCTTAACTCCGAGGAAAAGCTCAAAGTATCACATTTTGAAGGCTTCTGACCGTCAGGTTTCCTACCTCTTTTGTAAAATGTCAGGTTAGAACAATAATTATCATGATTTGATGTAATCCCACTTGTTTTATTTTGCTTTTGTTGCCTGTGCTTTTGGTGTCCTATCTAAAAAATCATTGCGAAGACCAATGTTAAGGAGTTTTTCCCTATTTTCTTCTAGGAATTTTACAGTTTCAGGTCTTCTATTTAAGTCTTTAATCTATTTCAAGTAAAGTTTTGTGAATGGTGTAAGATAGGGGTCCAGTTTCATTCTTTTGCATGTGGTTATCCAGTTTTCCCAACACCATTTATTGAAGAGATTATCCTTTCCCCAATGTATGTCCTTGGCTCCTTTATTAAAACTTAATTGACCAAAAATGCATGGGTAAATTTCTGGGCTCTCTATTCTGTTCCATTGATCTGTGGGTCTGTTTTTATGTCAGTATCATACTGTTTTGATTACTATAGCTTTGCAGTATAGCCTGAAATCAGGAAATGTGATGCCTCCAGCTTTGTCCTTCTGTTTCAAAATTGTTTTGGCTATTAATGGTCTTTTGTAGTTCCATGTGAATGGTAGAATTGTCTTTTTTATTTATGTGAAAAATGCCATTGGAATTTTTATAGGTATTGCATCGAACCTTTACATCAAGCTAAAATGCTTCTGCACAGCAAATGAAATCATCAATGAAATTCTTTTGGGTTCTGCACCCAATTGTAAAGTGTGTGAGTGTGGGGAAGGCTTTCCCATACCAACAAGCAATTCTCTGACACCAGCAGGGTGTCTGAGAATTCAACTCAATACTGATACCATCCACCTGGAGATAATATCAGATTCCACAGGTTAAGGGCTCAGTCCCACAAGACAGCCTCCTGCTCTCTACAGATGTCAGTTGCAAGCACAGGTTGTTACTTGTGCTTCTGAAAAACTGGTTATAAATCAGAGGTTCCCATGACCCCCTCCTTGGATCTGATTAATTTGCTAGAGCTGCTAACAAGAGTTTAGGAAACTCATTTACTCACTAGATTACTGGGTTTATTATAAAAGGATATAACTCAGGAACAGGCAAATGGAAAAGATGCAAACATGGTATGGGGAAAGGAAACAAAGCTTCCACACTCTTTCTTCTAGAGCACCACTTGGCCCTCATCTCCCCATATTCACCAATCCAGAAGCTCTCTGAACCCCATTCTTTCCAGTTTTTATGGAGGCTTCTTTGTTACAGGTAAGACTAATTAAATCGCTGGCCTTTGAGGATTGATTCAACCTCTAGCCCCTCTCCTTCCCAGAGGTCTGGGTGAAACTGAAAATTCCAATCCTCTAAAGGATTGGTGGGTTCCCCTACCAACCAGTCCTCTTCCTTAAGTTACCTCATTAACAAAACAAAAGACACCTTTATGGCCCTTACCACAGGAAATTCCAGCGGTTTTAAGAGGTATGAACCAGGAACCAGTGGAAAAAGACCTAATATATATTAGAAAGAGATTTTGGTCAGCTGAATGACCAAATATATATTTCTTATAAATCACAATATCACAAAAGTGAAAATGTAACCTATGGAATGGGAGAAGATATTTGCAAACCACATATCTGATAAAATGTTAATATTTTAAATACATATGAAACTCATACAACTCAATAGCAAAAGAACCCAAATAATATGATTAATAAATGGGCAAAGGACCTGAGCAGACATACAAATGGCTAATAGGTACATAAAAAGATGTTCAACATAATTAATCATCAGGGAATTGCAAATCAAAACCACAATAACATAGCACCTCACACCTATTAAGACTTTTTTAATCAAAAAGACAAGCAATAACAAATGCTAGTAAAGATGTGAAGAAAAGGGGAGCCTTGTACACTCTTGGTAGGAATGTAAACTGGTGCAGCCATTATAAAAAACAGAATGGAGTTCCTCAAAAAAATCAAAAATAGAACTATAATGTGATCCAGCAATTCCACTTCTAGGTATTTATCCAAAGGAAAGAAACCAGTTTCTCAAGGAGATATCTGCACTTCCATGTTCATTGCAGCAGTATTCACAACAGCCAAGATTTGGAAGCAACCTAAGTGTCCCCCAATGGATGAGTAAAGATTATATGATATA
Source organism: Phocoena phocoena (assembly GCF_963924675.1). NCBI lineage: Eukaryota > Metazoa > Chordata > Mammalia > Artiodactyla > Phocoenidae > Phocoena > Phocoena phocoena. Next base: position 46,564,881 of record NC_089221.1, read on the forward strand.
TATATCATAGATCATATAGTATATATAGCATATATATAGTGTGTGTGTATATATATTTATAGATATGTAAAATGCAATATTAATCAGCCACGGGAAAGAAGGAAATCCTGCCATTTGTGACAACATGGATGAACCTAGAGGACCTTATGCTAAGTGAATAAGCCAGAGAAAGACAAATACTGTATGATCTCACTTATATGTGGAATCTAAAAGAAAAAAAAAAAGTCAAAATCATAGAAACAGAGTGTAGAATGGTAGTATGGGTGAGGGGAGAATGGAGAGATACTGGTCAAAGTGTACAATCCTTCAGTTATGAGAAGAATAAGTTCAGTGAATCTAACATACCACACAGTGACTATAGTTAATACTGTATTGTAAACTTGCAGTTTTCTAAAAGAGTAGGTCTTAAGTATTATCACCATAAAAAATGGTAACTACGTAAGGTGATAGAAGTGTTCATTAACCTGATTGTGGTAATCATTTCACAATATATACAAATATTAAATCATCATGTTGTACACTTTAAATACACATAATTTTATTTGCAATTATACCTCAATAAAGCTGGGGGGTAAAAAGAAAAGAAGAAAGATTGACAATATTTTATAAAGTATAATATCAAGAAGCTAGAAAGATAACAGCCAATTATACTTTAACAGTAGAATAAAAGAAAAATAAAATAAAAAATAAAGATAAGAGTATAAAACAATGACATAGAAAAGAAAATCATCAAAGCCGAAAGCTGGTTCCTTGTAAAGAATAATAAATTGACGAACACCTAGTAATGCTGATAAAGAACTGATCTGAGAAAACACGTATTATCAGTGTCAGTTCTATAGACATAAAAATTAATGAAAATGTATTATGAACAGCTTTATGCCAATAAATTTGAAAATTTAAGCAACATGGAAAAATTCCTTGAAAAACACAACCAACAAAATTGACAAAACAAATGGAAAAACTAAATGATTCTACACTGATTAGAGACTGAGTCTGCATTGAAAAATTAATTTAAAACAATAAAGCTGTCATAAATTAAAAAATAATAATAATTACTATTAATTACCTAATAAGTACAATATACTTTCTTATTTATTCATCACAGCTACCTTGCAAATTAAGGGTGATAATTTTATGAATAAAGAAAGCTAGTGATTTGTTCAAAGTCACATCACTGGAGGTAGAAAAAGTAATTGGATCCAGATGTATCTGCTGTGTGTGCACGCGTGCGTGCGTGCGTGTGTGTGTGTGTGTGTATGTGTGTGTTTGCTTATGAGAAAGGGGAGTGGGTTGGTGAGGGAGAAGAGACGGAGATTAAAAGTTGCTATTATGTTCTTGGGAATTGTTTTTAAGACATCCACCCTCTTCAGCTGGACAGCAGCAATGAATAAATATCCACTGTAAATGGTATATGTGTGCATGTTACTGGCATAACAATGGACATATTTAACAGCCAGTAAATTCTAGATTTTCAAGATATCCAGGATTAAACAATCTAAGTTCACTGTCCTTTTTTCTAATTTTTAGATTCATAATGAGGGTATATATGACAAGATCACGAGCCTGTTAGCTGTAAAGTGGGATAAGGTCTTTATAGTCATACTCCTCGCATGGGTAAGGGTGGTTTGCTGTTACCTACATAACACATGGCATTTTGATTGCCTCATTAAGTAATACTGGCTAACAAATGATCATTTTAAAAGGTAACAATATGTGAGACCTCTGATAAGGTATAGATTTCAACATTTGTCAACAAATTATATTGTCAGTTAAAAGGTGCAGAAAACTAGTTTTTAAAACTAGTATCAACATTTTTGCCTGGGATCAGTAATGTTGACAGGATATGCACTTTATAATTGGCTTTGAGAACTTTGCACTAAGTCAAAATACTGTATCAAAAAAACCCAGAACCCACATTGTATGGATCAAGTAAGTTGTTTAAAGTTTCATAAGTGCTATTGTATTTCCTTTATATTCTAACCCCTGCTTCTCCTTCTTTCACTCTTCATGGTCCTCTTAATTCTCAAATTACATGTATCTTTGTAAATGTAACCTCATTTTAATTAAATATTTAAATGGTATTAAAGAGATGCACTCAAATAGCTCATCAGACAGTAGTGAGAGTAGGATCCTCAAACTCCTGCCTGGATCCCTGATTCTGGTTCATAGATGAGGCTGAGGCCTAGAAGGATGATGGTGGCTGTGGGTGCCTGGGTAGGGCTTGTGCACTGGGGGAGTGGCTATAGTGTGGTCAGTGCCCAGCAGGTATTTTATGTGACCACCCTAAATGTCACTGTAAGACTGTTTCCTCTGAGGTAGTTTGCGTTTTCTAGGGACAGGTGTAAATCTGCCTGCTAGCGTTCCGATGTGGGCAACAGAAGGGAAGTGGAGGTCTTCCTGATCTATTTGCAGAGTTTTGTTTCATCCTCCTGTTTGCACAGCTATTCCTTCTGCTCTCTCTGACTGTTATTCCAGAATCTCTGTCTTCCAAGGGGAGGGTACGCTGACTATACTGAGAGTGAGGGCTTGTGGATGGGTGTACACTATACACACCTCTGTACGATCCCTATTTTCAGAGTTCACTCATGTTATGGATTTGGGTGATGTTTTTAGAGAAAAGTGGGGTAGGGAGGTCATCTGTCCACCATTCTGAAGCTAGAAATCTATAGATTTTACTTTAAAGTGAAGGAATTAGCTATTCCCTTTATCAAATGGCTAACTATATTTGGACCCTCTATCAGCACACGTCAAGATTAAGTATTTTTTTTTACTGTGGTAAAACAGACATAACATGAAATTTACCACTTTAACCCTTTTTAGTGTACAGCTCAATGGCATTAAGTACATTCACATTGTTGGGCAACCATCACCACCATCCGTCTCCAAACTTTTTCATTTTCTCAAAGTGTAACTACGTAATACCCGTTAAACAATAACACCCATTCCCCTCTCCTCCTGAACCCAGACAACCACCAGCTTTCTGTCTCCATGAATTTAAGTACTGATGTAAGTGGAATCCAAAAGATTAAATTTTAATGGTACATTCAGGAACTGATAGCCAGTCTTGTTCTAGACGTCTCGTTCTTAAAGAGCAAAGCAAAGCATTAGAAATAAAAGGTTTAAGACATGGATTCTCACCTTGAGAAATCAATGTACTTGCTTTATTCATCACTGACTCTATTTTATAAAGTGTTGCTTGCTGTTACATAGACACAGTCAAGAGCAAAAATATTGCCTTGACCAACATCTGTTTTCCTTTAAATCATCTCTTTAGCTGGTACTTTGTTTAAATGTACATAAATGTTATCAGCATGTATCCAAATTATAGGTCATATTATATCTTTAGTTCTGCTTTCAGATTCATACCAGACCCTATGTTTAATCAAGTGGTTCCTAATGCTATTTACCTACCTCAAGGGACAATGCTATATTCTAAAATTGAATTAAATTAATAAAAATAATTTTAAAAAGATTTTTTGAAAGACATACGACTGGAAAAATCACATTGCCAACTGAAGCCCTTGTTTCTAACATTGTGAGACAACTGGAGGTTTTCATTAAAATAGGATTTGGAAAAAAATGTGCCAGAAATAAATGCACATAGAATGTCCTTTAATGATAATTTAACACCTGATGCAATAGATAAAGAAGGAAATTGATTTACTAGAAAGCAAAATTTCAGTGGACTCGTTTAATTTACATTTGTTTGATAACATTTTTCCTTGCCCATGTTAAAAGTAATGGTAAAATAATCCAGGCAACTCAAGTAATTTCCCCTTGACCACAATTACAAATAAGTTCTATTTAATGTAAAAAGTCTGCTTTTTGAGACAATGTCTGTTAATTAAAGAGGGTTAAAAAGTAGCCTTTGAGGTCAGATTGCCTGGGTGCAAATCCAAACACCACTAGTGACTAGTTGTTTGACCTTGAACAAGTTACTTAACCTTCTCTAAGCCTGATTCCTAGGCTATAAAATGGAGATAAAATAGGGTTTGTGAGGATTAAATGAGACACATAAAATCTTGCCAAAACGTGTTTGGCATATAGTAAGGGCTCAATATATGATATCTTCTCTTAAAAATGAGTTTTAAAAGAGAATTCAATAAATATGAGGGAGAGTAGTTTTAAAACTTTAAAGTGTATGATGTTACTATTATAATACTTTGATTTAAAATCATTTTATCATATGATATCGCCTATATGTGGAATCTAAAAAAATGATACAAATGAACTTATTTACAAAACAGAAATAGACCCACAGACATAGAAAACAAACTTATGGTTACCAAAGGGGAAGGGGTGGGTGGTGGAGGGACGAATTCAGTTTGGGATTAATGGATACACAAATACTATATATAAAGTAGATACCCAACAAGGACCTACTGTAGAGCACAGGGGACTCTACTCAATATTTTTCAATATTTTGTAATAACCTATAAGGGAAAATAATATATATATACACACACATAAAACTGAATCACTTTGCTGAAACTAAAACATTGTGAATCAACTATACTTCAGTAAAAAAATTTAAAAAAAGATACAATCATTGTTTTATGTTTCCATCTTAGCTTTGACCCTGATCCCCTGACTCCCTTTACGTAATAGACTGTGAATAGTTCTCTTGCCTCCCATCTTACACATCTAAGGTTTAGTCTCTCTATTGTCTTTGGGTTATCTTTCTAAGACAAAACTTAAAATGTTAAATTCCCTGCTTAAAAACCTTCAATAGCCTCCTCTTCCCCGCTACCGAATCAATTACAGCCTTCTCCTACGATGACAGCCCTACACATGGTACACACCTTGCCCCAAATCTTCCCATGCCATTTCCCCTGCCTTGTGAGCCTTTCACCTTCTCCCCCATCGCCCTTCAAGATCTAACACAAGCAGCAGTAAAGGCCAGCTAACTCCGAGACAAGCTCAGAAGTTCAGTCTCCTTGGCTTCATTCAATTTTGTGAACATCCTGGGTTAATTTTGATTACTACTATTACATATGTATATTTTTTTACTTTGTAACGTATTTACAATGCTCAGCAGCATGCAATAGCAATTATAGGGACAGCAGAGTTCCACAGCTACTGTTCAGCCAACTGATTTTGACTGTGATCTTTGAAAACAACTTAATCTCCTAAGATGCCACTTTTCTTCTATGAGATAACACACTTATCTTCTTCCCAGGGTTGTTCTGGGATGGAAGGAGACAACATGTTGCCCACCTGCAAGGTTTCCTTCTCTTCCACTTTCAGATCTTTGCACAGGCTTCTCTGGCAGCCTTATTGTTCTTCCCTTTTATCTCTCTTGCTCCCTCTCTTTTTTTTTTTGGTCAGGAATTAACTCAGGGGCCAGCTTCTCTAGTCCCACTGCTTTTCAGTCTGCCCTGGGCTAAGCAAATTCCAGATTCCGGTGCTAATTCCAACCGGAGTGCTTACGAACACAGTGTGATCCTCTCCTTATCTGGTGAAGGGGAAGGGATCGTGGCTTCCCATCCCTGTATCCCCAGTGTCTGGCCCTAAACAGACATGTGGGCTTTCCCACAATGTTGTGAGCCCCTTGAAAGCAGGAATGCGGTTTATTCATCTCTGTATTCCCACTACCTAGCACAATATCTGGCTCACAGGGTGTCAGCTTAACAACAGAGTACATTTTTGGTTAACCATGGCAGATAAGCATTTTACAGATTTTCTTCCTGTGCCCTTTTGTGGCATTTGCTTCATGGCTGGAATTAGAATTCAAAAATTGATCTTGCCTGAATTCTTTTTCATAACCCTCTATCTCTGAAAGCTACTTTTGACCTTCTTTGCCGAAACAGAGTTCCCACGTCCTTACAGTAAAAATTTTTTCCCAAAGAAAAAGGAACTGGGTAAGAAACACACTGGGAGAAGGCTTGGGCAGTCAGTGAGCTGACCCCAGCATCATTTTTAAGGAGGAAAAGATTCTTTCTTAAGTGTTTAGGAGAAGCTATTATGTCATGTGCTATAAATCCAGGTAAACTACTTCAATTCTAACAGGGATATATTCAAGCTCAATTCAAAGAAATGACTTTTCCGGGAAGAGTTTCACCACATATTGAAAGGAAAATGAGAGGGTGCTTGTGGAGACCCACGAAATCTGCCAAAGCCAACCACCCATCGGCCTGTGAATGAGAGAGCCGTGCCTCTGGATGGGAAGTCTGCTCTGGCCAGAGCTCGAAGAACCTGTTTGGAGTCACTGAATGTTGGATGTTATTAACACACTTAACTTCTACATCAGCCGTGTGAAGCCTTTACGTACCCATTTATCAGGTGAGGGAACTGAAGTCCAGAGAGTGCTTCCCAGAGAGTTGAGTGCAAGAAGTGGCTAGAACTCAGGCTCACCATGTGCCAGGCACTGGGTAAGGTGCTCACACATGTCATCTCATTAATATTTAAAATAAACTCATATAAACGACAAGGTCCTACTCTACAGCACAGGGAACTTGATATATTCAACATCCTGAGATAAACCATAATGGAAAAGAATATGAAAAAGAATATATATGTATAACTGAATCATTTTGCTGGACAGCAGGATTTAACACGACATTGTGAATCAACTATACTTGAAAAAAATAAATTTAAAAAATAAGAAAAGAAAACACACAAACAAACTCATGAGCTAAGTACTATAGTTTCCTCCTCAAACGGTTGAGGAAACTGAGGTCTGGAGGAGCCTAAGAGGCATTCTCAAGGCCTTAGGGTAGGACTGAGACCTCAAGAACTAAACAAATAGCATGGCAAATAGCATCTCAGCAGGAGAGTGTTTTATTTTTTAACTTTTTAAAGCAATCCTAAGATAAAGATGATGGGATGGATAAACTTTCACTACTGGTCACAGTTATTTTTGTGGACACAACATCAAAATCGTTAGAAATTAACCATTATTTTCATTCTAGGAATTAAAACTTACAAATACTTCAAGTATTTTAGATACCAGATATACAAAGGTAGTAGTCAACAATCACTTTTGGAAAAAATAATACACACTTTTATTTTATTATGTTGATTCTTTTTCAAAATGAAGACTAATTTTCCTTTTGAACTCAAGAACAATTTCTATATGTATATTAATATTTACAGTTAAATTTTGCTTTTAGAATATTTACAGTTAAATTTTGCTTTTACAGTTAAATTTTGCTTTTAGATAATTCCTGTATAAGGGATAGGAAAGCAGACTTAGATACTGTTTAACTTGACCTTGTGTATCAGCCTGTGCTCTTCTGCGGAGAAAGACAGCCTGTTCATTCCAGGCAGGCAGTGAACTCTAAAAAGATAGCTGTACACAGCAGAGAACTGTGATTTTCAGAGGAACTACCTTAGCGTGTTCTCTGTGTTCTTAAAGAGAGTACTTTGACAATTTTGCAAAGAAGTTGAGTCTTAAAGATGGTAATTCGCAGAAGTTGCTTTGTGGAAAGTCGAAAGGAAAGGAGCTAGAAGAGATAATGCAAAATACTCTCCACTTTCAGAGCAGATTCTTACTCCATATGGGAAGAGAATGTGAAAAGGCTCTCCCTCCAAGTCCATGAAATTTAAGCCTTCATTCAGCTGACAGTCCTTCCGTGAGTTAGTTTCCCCCAGGACTGTTAGTCCCCGGTTAACATTCAGACTTCTCTGCAGATAGTTAACCTTTTTCTTAAGAGTTACCTTATAGGAACTCCAAATGACAATGACAGCTTGGTTTTATTTTTTTAAAAATAATAAATAAAAAAATAAGTTATTTAAAAAATAATCCTGCAAATGGACAGTAGTTTAATCCCTACTACACATTACATCCAGTACATTAAAATGGATCCACTTCCCACATTATACAATATTTTTGTTATGAAAATCTAGAAAGGATCTTTATAATTTTGCTTTTGAAATTATTTGCTACTAAACTCATTTAGCTAACGACTAACCCTGATTTCTCTGCAATCATCCAACACACTTTAGAATTCTTGTGAAATGAAAAATACCCTCAGCCCACAAGTTTTTTTTTTCCAAATATAATAAACTTTTTATAAATACTTAGTAATTATCGAAGTTGACATAATGCTACACTTTTGAACATTTAATTAAACTTTAATCAGGATTTTGCAGTTTTTTTTTGTATTTTGGAGTCAATTACTTTACTTTTCAGTTCTCAAATATTTTCAAAGGCCCATAAAAAGTTCACAGGCTCTAGACACTGAGGACTAGAGTACGTGCCATGGACAACAGAACCCTGGTGCTGGGATCTGGGAGGAAAGAGAATTCTGGTAAGAAGTGATTCATGCAAGGAGACATATTTATTAACCTTTCCAGATAGTGTGCTATTTCCTGCACTACATTGATACTTATGAGTTATACTTTACTTTGCTAAGAGGTGAAGTAAGGCATCCAGCCTTCACGACTTACTCATTCTAGATCCCATGGACGATAAAAAAGCACAAGATGTGGTTGCCGCCCTGGAGGACGTAATAGTTTAGTTGGGAAGAAAAAATACTATTCTCCTTAAGGTTAGAATTTCTCTTTAATAACTGAACACATGTGCTTGTGAGATAATGACTTCAGGGCTTGGGTATTTGAGTGACCAAACTAAAACAGTAATATTATTGTCTGGTTGTACCAAAATCATTGGTTAAATTGTCCTTTAAAACGCCTGCCTAGTGACTTAGGCACTAAGATAATTGCTGGGGACCCAGCATTCCTCCATAGTGCAAGAAGACAGATGAGAGTCCTTATGAGGCCAATTTTATTTTTATTCAGGCCCAGGGGATAGTGTTTTGAAATGGGGTTAGGTTTCCATTTCAATTAGAGAAACTAGAAACAAGAAGAGATTTCAGCCCACAGTGAAACAGGCATATTTGAGTTAACTCTGACTCTTATTCTGCTCCATTGCTCAGTGAGTACAATTGATGTATTTCCTCTGAAATGAACTTTCTGTTTTTTAAGGATAAATGGAATGTGTTCTTTTGAAATAGCACAAGATATTCAACAGGGGCCTCAATAACCAAATGCTTTTTCTTCATTGCTGTTGCTGTTACCTAAATAGGTCCTACAATGAAAGTGATACGGCTTCAGTAATGCTGAGGAATTCTTGCCCTTTCATAACCGGCAGGTAGGCCACGAGGTCAAATTTTAATGCCTGAGTGACTCTCCTGACTCAATGGGAGTCACATACCACGGGGCACAATCTGGCTGCAGGGTTACCACATGTTCTGTGGAAGGACGGTGAGTCACCATTGCACACCAAGCTCTGCAACAGCACAGAAGAGCCAACACCACGCTTGCTTATCCTGGGGAAATAACCTGTGAGCAACCTGGCTCCAACTCCTTAGAGATTATTTCTGAGAACGTATGTCTTCAACTACTGCTTGACATGACCGGAAGCAGAAGAAACGGCTACAGAGAATTTCAATTCACTCTCAAGAACTGCCTGGCAGTCTTTAGATTATGTGAAAGAACTAATTGTGGAAACAATGGTGATCTTTGATTCCTAGCATGAGGAGAGACCTAAGTAGAAGCTGTCTGGGGGGCGGCTCACTAAAAATCTTTAAAGGAACAAAGAGTAAAAATCCCCTTTTGTGGGCAGGATCCTGTTAGCAGGGCCACTGCATATGTCTATGCAAACTGTACTTTGCACAACTCCAGGGGGTACCATTTACACAACCCATGATGTGAATTGTGTCTTTTGAGTCCTGCAACATGGCAGTCCTATCTTTCTGTTTCTCAAATGATGAGACAATACGACTGTGTTTTTCATCTTTAAATAGATCCCAAAGGCTCCAGTTGAAGCATTGAGGCTAACACACCGGACAATACAGAGAAAGTGGTATCAGACAGTGGTTAGGAAGACCACGAGTCAGAGTGACAACATATAAATCCCAACCTGGCTCCTTACCCAAGCCACGTGGCTTTACCTTTCTATGCCTTAGCCTGTTCTACTGTAAAATGGGTGTAATTGAGGTGACTGGGAGAAGTACATTAGATGATGTAGGTAACATGCTTAGAACAGTGCTCAGCACGTAGTCAGAGACTCAATAAATGTTAACTCTTACTATTAAAGAGATAGTATCTCCCTTTTGTTCAATTGTTAAGATTCTGGAATGAATGAAAAAACAATCATAGCTGTATTATAATAATAATTTGGCCTCAAGAGTATTTATGGCTCCAGAGGAAACATTTTCTATGTGCCCATTAAAGTGGAGTACTAGGAATAGTTTAACAGTATGCTTTTGGAGAAAATGAAAAGACGATGACCAAAGGTCATTGAACCATTTGAAGATTTTTATTGGGGTAATCAGATGTCCATAAAAAGCCACTCTTTCCTAAAGAATGGTTCATCCACCAGGAATGATACCCCAATGTGACCAACGTTTTTGGCTTGTAAACAGAAATTTGGAATTATATGAGAGATCTCTCCTTTTAAAATAGTGGTGCTAACTCAAAATTTATAAAATACTGCCTGGTCAACACGGTAAAGCCAAACAAAATAAATTTGATGTGGGGAGTGCTGGCTGTGTTACCAGATTTCCTTTTAACCATCGTTTAGGATTTACTGATTTACCGTTTTACTAATCTCAGAGAAACCCCTTTATGTAGACAGGCTAATGCAACAGTGAGTTAATATCAGTTATTTATATTTTAAGAGTAGGTATAGTAAATAACAATAACTTAACCAGTGGAATTAATTTCAAACATTTCAGGCCTTTAACAAAACATTTTTGGAGAATTAATTGTGATGAAACAGCAAGTGCTTAATCCATCCACACATGAAACCAATCCTAGTAGACTCAATTAAAAAAATAAAAATCTTCACTGTTACTCTTTAGCTAATCATTAACCAAAGTCTGAGTGACCAGCTGAATGAGTGATTTGGTAACTCAGAGAAGGTAGAGGAAACTCGTATTTGTTTAACACCTACTATCCACTTGGTTCTTTTTTTTTTTTTTTTTTTTTTGCTGTACGCAGGCCTCGCACTGCTGTGGCCCCTTCCGCCGCGGAGCACAGGCTCCGGACGCGCAGGCTCAGCGGCCATGGCTCACGGGCCCAGCCGCTCCATGGCATGTGGGATCCTCCCGAACCGGGGCACGAACCCACGTCCCCTGCACCGGCAGGCAGACTCTCAACCACTGCGCCGCCAGGGAAGCCCTACACTTGGTTCTTTATCTATGTTTTTTCTTCCAATATTCAAAACAATCCCTTAAGGAGTTGCAATTATTCATTATTTTGTAGCTGTAAGTTGATGTTTGGAAAGGTCATGCCTAACTCCTTTGGACCATGCACTTCTTTTATGCTATGAATGTTGATGTTGCTAAGTACTAATTCAGGATCTGGTACCACTGGCAATCAGTAAAACACACACACACACACACACACACACACACACACACACACACACCCAAAACAAGGTTAAGTTCATGCGCTAAGATGGGGTCAGCTGCTGTATGATAATTCAAAGGGAATAATTCTGTGCTGATAAATAGAAGCTTTTTCATCTTAATTGGAGCCATCACATTTCATTGTTAGGCACTGTATACAATGTATACATTAACTGGGATCTCATAGTTCCTTATATTCATCACAAAAATCAAAACAGGGTTGGGCGTGTAATTAAAGGTAAGTAGGTGACTTAACCTTTCAGATTTTTCTAAAGGAGAAGTGGGGGCCTGATGGGGTTGGAGGGGGAGGGGTCAACAGAAGTTAGGGGAAAGCTAAGGGATAGCAAAATCTGTCTTGATTTCATAGGAAGTCAAGGGTAGACAGTTGAAAGTGAAACTAGTTCATACATTACCAGGACAGCTTCAGAGTTAACATCGTGTGAGGGAACCTACCAACACTCTGACATCTGTTAAGGCTTCCACAAGTGTCAAATGTGTTTTTCCAAGCAGCATCAACTCTAATTAAGACATTACCAACTTAATCCAACTTCACATAAATCCCAAATGATTAAACACTATCTATTTAGAATAGTATCACATACTTATGAAGATGAGTCAGTATTTTGGGGTCACTATAATAAATACAAATAAATATAAAGAGGTAGTATTTGCTTCAGGGAGTTTACAATAAAAAGAGGGGATGGTTGGTAAGAGACACACACCCATGAAAAGCACCACATTATTGTATTTTATTCACTTCCTAGGTCTTATCATATGTGAAATTGTTGTGTTCTTCATTGTGGATCTCACCTCCTAGAATAGAACTTCTATGAGCACAGGAATTGCCTGCTTTACATCCTCCTATATCTCCAGTAACTGGAACGGTGCCTGGACCATAGGAAGCACTCAACAAACATTGGGCAGATCAACAAATGAATGAATGACACAGATCAGGAATGTTATGATAAGAAGGTAGAGAAGGAAAAAATCCTTGTGGGATGGATAGTCAGAGAAGATGTCAAGGAAAGAGGATCCTGGATTGGGTCTTGAAAGCTGGTAGAAAAGAGAAGACCATTCTTCTGGGAGGAATGACAGAGACAAAAAGGATGGGCAAGACCTGAGAGATGCCTACAGCGATGTAAAGTGTTATTCCACCAGGAAATCTTGGTGAAGAGACTTGGAATTACATAAAGAAGAACGTTTTAACAAAAACAGAATAGGCTCCCTTGGGGTTGCTGGAAGAGGCAATTTCTGTGAGGAGATGTATTGGAGCTTTGGGTAGAAGAAAAACACAACGAAAATGTGAGAATGGGCAGTCAGGCCCTGAGGAGTAGGTAGAACTTTTAAGGTTCCCTCGAACACGGGGATTCCAGGCCTCTGTTTTTGCTTTGTTGCTCAAAATAATTTAAGAGAACGTCTTAAATTCCTTGAGTGAATCATAACTAAAATGTTGCCTTTATCTTCCTAAATCAAGAGAAAGCTCAATTAACCACTGGAGTTGTTTCATCTTGTATTTGGCAAAACCACATTTCAGCTGGTGGGGAAACAATTGTTTTACCTTCACTCTAGAAGTGGTATTTGAGAATGACATTTAAGAAACATTTTCTATGGCCTTCAGAAGACGATTAACCATTTTGTTTTGAAGGTTTATGATATGATACAGTATTTTTAAAGCCCATTCTAATTAAACAGCTTGTAGAAAAATGTCTTTAAATCACACCCTATGGAAGCTCTTCTTTCAAATGGTAGTCTACAGAGAACTTCAAGTAAATATATATGGCCGTACCTCTGATGGTGTGAGAAATTAAATGGATTTGCTTTATATTTATTAAATCATCTCTGGTGTCATATATTCAAATGCCAAGACACTAATATAAAAACAATAATAGTTTGTTTAAATTTTCCAAACACATGGAATAAAGAGAAGCCTTAATTGAAAATACTTGTATAAACATGCAGATGAAATTAACTCAGTATCTATGACCTACATAGAGGCAGGTATTGGCGCCTGTATCTTCTGAACACCTACCTCTCAAAGCTGAATCCTCCAAAAATCTGCAGCTCCCCACCTGAAGGTTTTTTGTTTGTTTGCTTGTTTTGTTTTGTTTTTTAAATACCTGCGAGTCTTTGTCTAAGGGCCATTTTTCTGGCCATAGGTAACATGCTTGACCCATGGATAAGTAAACCAGAGTGGTGGGTTGTTAATAACCCCCAGAAACAGGTGACGGATGGGGGAGTTGGTGGATAAGGACTCCAGCTTCCTCATCCCATGGATGGCGTAACTCTGAGGAGTATCCCACACACACTGTCTTGCGAGTGTGCCCAGTGGGACTCGGCTTCACTTGCCCACTGGGGTAACTGGCTTGATGATGCATTTGTGTCCTTCCATTCCCTGTCTCACTTCCTCACTCCTTTACTTATGTTTTGTGGACTTTCTAGATAAACTAGTGGTACTTCTTGTCTCAGGGTTTACTTCTGGGGAAACCTAGACCAGTACATGCCTCTTCCATTATTTTGTGACACCAAAGAAGAGTTTTGATTGGGACTTGGAAACTATAAATAAAAGGGGATTAAAGTGAGATTGTTATGTTTGTTTGTTCTTTCTCAAACACTGAAATGTTACCATTTTACTTTAATACAACCTTTCTCAAGTTCCTCCTGTTTTTCTTTACGTCCTTGCTTTTCTTTGACATTTGGCTTCTTCAGCCCCTTGGCACATACACACATGAAGTGGGATGCCACGGGGGTAGGTCAATAAGAAACATTGAAATAAAAAAAAAATGCTTACAGCTTCAGAGTGTTTACTACATGGACCAAAACATACTTTACCATTTGTGTGTGTGCTAGGGACTCATTATGAATAAATCATATGTTGCCAGGCAAATGTTATTTCTAGAAGAAATGGCAATGTGCATTCATTTGCCTGGACCTAAATCAGTGTTACTCTGAAATCAGTATATTTTCTGATGGTGTGAACCAACACACACATATACACACATACATGTGTGTGCACTTGACATATCCCCTTATAAAATGAGCACACTAAAGATACTGAAAATCAATCAACAATAAACCTTAACAAGGTTTACCTGTCTTAAGAAAAAAAACAGCAACAAAACAAAACAAAACAAAACAAAAACGACAAGCCTGGAGCCACCATAGATTCATATTAGTCAACACTATTAAAAAGCCAGATGTGTCAGAATCGCCCCAAGATCTCCAAATATTTATAGCAAGTATTTTAACTTGGGGAGAGAAAAAGGACAGATTTTCTTCAGATGTCTGAGGCCAGAAGAGGACCTTTTCGACTCTTTCCCTCCATAAATGCTTAGGAAGGAGAAAGCCCACTGTGAAATGGTGAGGCAGTGGTGGGGGTGGGGCGGGGAATAGACATTTCAGTGTGATTTTGATCTCCATTTTGCTGAGTAGGAATAGGAAGGAATTTAGAGGTGTTTTAAATGTTAAGAAGAGAGAGAAAGAGAAAGAAAGAATGAGAAAGAAATGAGAGAACAAAGAAGGGTAAAATGTTTCTAGACTTTTCACAATCATTTAAATATTTGATCAAAAGATAGATAAAAATAATTGCCCAAACTTCCACATTATGAATCCTTGTAGCTTCAGAGCTATAGGGTGTTGCAATCATAAAGACATATTGGAGATCTGGAACCAGCAAAATCACAAAGTTTATGAAAGCAACTTTTTTCCTCACATATTTCTGTAAAACTATTTCTTTTAAAAGATATTACCTGGACTCCTTCTTTGAACATTAACTGTATTTTTTTTTATGTTATAGAGATAGCTTAAGTAGCTGATGATAGGGAAAAATCTTCTTGACATTGGTCCTGGCAATGATTTTTTGGATATGGCATTCAAAGTATAGGCAACAAAAGCAAAAATAGATAAGTGAGACTACATCAAACAAAAAAGCTTCTGCACAGCAAAGGAAACCATCAACAAAATGAAAAGGCAACCTACAGAATGAGAGAAAATATTTGCAAACCACATATCTGACAAGGGATTAATATCCAAAATATTTAATATAAGGAACACAATAGCAAAATAACCCATAAAACAAAAGAAAGGACCCAAATAATCTGATTAAAAATAGGGCAGAAAACCTAAACAGACATTTCTCCAAAGAGGACATACATAAATAGGTACATAAAGAGGTATTCAACATCACTAATCATCAGGGAAATGCAAATCAAAACCACAATGAGATATCACTTCACACCTGTTAGCATGACGTTTATCAAAAAGTTAAAAAAAAAAAAGTGTTGGCAAGTGTTTGGAGAAAAGGAAACCTCTGTGTACTGTTGGTGGGAATGTAAATTGGTACAGCCACTATGCAGAACAGTGTGGAGGTTCCTCAAAAAATAGAACCATCATATGACTCCGAAATCCCAATACCGGGTATATATCCAAAGGAAATGAAATCACTATTTTGAAGATATATCCGCACTCCCACGTTCATTGGAGCATTAATCACAATAGCTAAGGTATGGAAACAACCTAAGTGTCCATCAACTGATGAATGGATAAAGAAAATGGGGTACATATACACAAGGGAATATTATTCAGCTATAAGAAAGAAGAAAATCCTACCATTTGAGACAATGTTGATGAACCTGGAGGGCATTATGGGAAGTGAAATAAACCAGAGAGAAAAAGACAAATAGTGTGTAGTCTTGCTTATATGTGGAATCTAAAAAAGCCAAACTCATAGAAGCAAAAAGTAGAACTGTAGTCACCAAGGGCTGGGGAGTGGGGAACATGGGGAGATGTTGGTCAAAGGGTACAAGCTTTCAGTTATAAGATAAATGAGTTCTGGAGATCTAATGTACAGCATGGTGACCATTGAAAATGCTGTATTGTATATAGACATTCACTGAGAGAATAGGTTTTAAGTGATCTTACCACACACACCAAGAAAATGGTAACTATGAGGTGGCAGAAGCGCACCTTAATTGACTGTGGCAGTCATTTCAGAATGTATATGTATATCAAACCAATTTGTTGTAACCTTAAATATATACAATGTTGGTTTGTCAATATACCTCCAAATAGATGATCACGTTCTAGAGCAAGCAAGTGCAGGTGTGTTTTGGGTTAGAAATGGGGAAGAAGGAAATGTATAAAGAATTAGATACTTCAGCAGGTTAAAACCCCACAAAGCTCAGAGTAAATTTCCATCTTGCCTCTGATTTGTATACAAACTATACTCAGATGGGCAGAGGAGAAGTAGAGAAATCAGCTTGACTTACGTGGAAGAGGAAAGGCTATATCCAGTTAATTTTTTAAACTACCTATTAACTTATCCACAGAACAGCGCTGCATAATGAATTCTAGAATGTGGTTACTGTCATTTCAGTTGTGGATGGAGGAGGTAAGCTTCACCAAACTTAACTGATGACGGCTGTGAACTTGGCATGGTGACTGGTCTGAGATAAACAGATACCATAATAAATACCCGTCTTTCTCACCTCTATGAAAATATTTGCTGCCTTACACATGGGCAGAGGTAGAGGAACGAGAAAGTCCATTTTTAGACACAACTCCAAAACCTGATGCCAGGTTCAAG
Organism: Phocoena phocoena; assembly: GCF_963924675.1. Taxonomy (NCBI): domain Eukaryota; kingdom Metazoa; phylum Chordata; class Mammalia; order Artiodactyla; family Phocoenidae; genus Phocoena; species Phocoena phocoena. The sequence continues at coordinate 46,581,819 of NC_089221.1, forward strand.
TGCTGCCTTCCGGTCTCAGTGGAATATTTCCAAGGCTACTTTAGGGATTGAGACTGTGGTCACTCCACAAACACTGGTCATGGCCTCAGTGCCAGAGGACAGGCATGCACCATCTGCTCAGCTGTCAAAGCAGGCTGATAATTTGAGACCAAGGAGCTGGTGACATTCCCTCTTCACATACCGGCTGCCTTTAGCAGGCCAGTGCACATCTCAGTCAACCAAGATGTTTCTGGCACTTGCCTAGACTTTGAGAGCACCCACTGGCTTGGTAGGGAGCAATTGGCATGAAGGAAGAACCTCAGCCAAGGAAGGTTTTGAGAAGACCCCATCCTGGCCCTCCAGAAGCAGCTGCATTCATACCTCTCCCTAGAGGGGACAAACAGGGCAAGCGCGCATGTGTTATCTTCCTTCATCAGTCAGTAGGAGGGAGGCCAGTTAATGATTTTTTTTTCAGCTCTTCATTGAAATCAATCAGCACATTGCCTCACTTAGATAGCAGCACCCAGTGAGGGGACCAGCAGGCTTTCCCAACAGCCTTTTCGTTAAGGAGACATGTTTTAGGTCCATCCCACTTTCAGTCTCTGCAGCGTAACATGACACCCCAAATTACTGGCCACAGTCCCAGCAGGCACAGTCAACTTCAGTCTGACTTAATCTGTTTTTCATATTCATAAACATCTTAAGGATCTGGATCACCAGGTCCAGGCAGGGAATGAGCCGGAAGACGTGATGTGAGAATAATGGGGATGCGGGCCAGAGAAGGGCGGAAGATGCGTTGCTCATAGGAAATGCAAAGTTCTCCAACTCAAAGCATTTCCTTCATTTTTTCCATGTAGTTCCCTTGAGGTTATGCAGCTGGATATTCTCAGAGCTGAGAGCAGAGAGGCTCACTGTAAACCATTCATTCTACCTTCTGGTACTTCCAGTCTCTTTGTGATGACAGTGGACTGGGTACCCAGTTATTCCTCAAACCAAAGCAGATGTGTCTGATCTTAACCTCTCAGAAGGCAGCAAGATTAAAGCACATATGGAATTTTGGTTGTCACCCATCTTACTTCCTCCTCGACAGACGGCTCTCCTTTTTATGTAAAATAAGCCAGGAGTAATAGAGCTTTGACAAATGACAGAGAATAGATTGCATTTTTAAATTAACTAATGGCAGGTACCTTGAGAAAGAATACCTAATCAACATTTGGGTCTAAGTCCCAGTTTCTTCTGGTGTGGGATACACTGAAGGCATTTAAATAACTGTCACATAGTTTATTACAAACCTAGTGAATTGTTTTGAATGTATCTTTTCTGTCAAATGAGAGGAAGTTTTAGACTAAAAATAATACTAACAATAACAAATATAGCATTTAGTCCTACTCTGTATGCTATCCTCATTTACAGATGAGAAAACTGAGGTGGAGCACAGTTGAATAACTTGCTTAGGCCACACAGCTAGGGACACATACCTCTTCAGGGGTAAGAATGTGAGACTAATTTTTTTTTTTTTTTTTTGCGGTACGCGGGCCTCTCACCGCCGTGGCCTCTCCCGTCGTGGAGCACAGGCTCCGGACGCGCAGGCTCAGCGGCCATGGCTCACGGGCCCAGCCACTCGGCGGCATGTGGGATCCTCCCGGACCGGGGCACGAACCCGTGTCCCCCGCATCGGCAGGCGGACTCCCAACCACCGCGCTACCACGGAAGCCCGAGACTAAATTTTTTGACAAGAAGTAATTAATTAAAATCATAAAATATTCTGCATTTTCCTTGATATTTGAAAGAAAAACCTGTGTATTCCCTGAGGGGCAGCTGCTTACAGAATAGAAGGTTCCCAACTTACAAGGTCTTACAAGGTATCACTTAAGATTTTTCGACCTTACAGTGGTGCAAAAGCAATACACATTCAGTAGAAACTACTTGGAATTCTGATCTTTTTCCTGAGCTAGCAATATGTGGTATGATCCTCTCTCATGATGCTGGGCCATGGCTCCCAGTGAGCCATCCGATAATGAGGATAAACAGCCAGTACACTTACAACCATTCTGTACCCACACAACCTTTCTGGTTTTCAATCTCAGTACAGTAGTCAATAAATTACATGTGACATTCAACACTTTATTATAAAATAGGCTTCGGGGGCTTCCCTGGTGGCGCAGTGGTTGAGAGTCCGCCTGCCGATGCAGGGGACACGGGTTCGTGCCCCGGTCTGGGAAGATCCCACATGCCGCGGAGCGGCTGGGCCCGTGAGCCATGGCCGCTGAGCCTGCGCGTCCGGAGCCTGTCCTCCGCAACGGGAGAGGCCACGACAGTGAGAGGCCCGCGTAACGCATAAAAAAAAAAAAAAAAAAAAAAAAAATAAGTAAAATAAAATAGGCTTCGTGTTAGATGATTTTGCCCAACTGTGTGCTACTGTAAATATTCTAATAGTGTGTAACGTAGGCTAGGCTAAGCTGTGATCTTCCATAGGTTAGCTGTATTCAATGCATTTTTGATTTCTGATATTTTCAACTTACGATGGGTTTATGGGGCCATAACCCCATCCTAAGTGGAGAAAGATCTGTACATGCAATAAGTTAAGCTGAAATTGCTTCAAACACACCAAAGAAGTCATTAAAAAGGAAAATAAAGGTTCCGAAAGAGGGGAAACTATTCTCTTGTAGTCAGTGAAGCAGAGCAGAAAAGTACATTTACAGATTGACTGCAATTTATGGAAAGAGAAAATATGTAAAGAAATATGAAAAAATGTTAAAATATAATTGTGTTATTGTGGTAGAATATTAGGCGAGATTTTTTAACTTCTTGTTCCACAACTTCTGGATGTATTATTTTTGTAATTAACAGCAATGTGTTAAAGAGATAAATTATGGAAGCCCAGCCTCTTTCTGCACAAGATGGCTGCTGATGTCATAGCAGTTTAGCTCAATTTACATGCAGATTAATTTTTAAGATCTTTTATCTCCAATCATAGAGTTGGAAAATTTTTTCTTAAGAAGGAAGAACATAGCCTTTATGTTTATTTTGTGCAGTCATTAGTTAAGAAAAAAAAAAAACAGGTTATCAATTACGAAGGGTATTTATTTAAACAACAAAGTCCCTGTTTTCAAAGTGGTTAGAATCTAATGAAAGACAAGTTAAACTGAACCATAGAGTTGGTGCTCAGTATCTTTAGACTGCATGCTAATTTCAAATATGGGAGAACATACATATTTCTTTCAGAAGTCTTTCATCTCCATTTTAAAAAAGTACCATTTTGCCAAGGGAAAATAAACAGAAGGAAATGGTTTGGGGTTGACTCAAAACTGTGAATATTTGAATTCTAATTTGGTTTTAAAGTCAGAAAAAAAACCCTACTCTCCTGGTATAATACTTTTAAAGCAAATGGAATTAATCATGCATGAAAAACTAATCTCTGACCTTTAGTGGTAATTTTACAGATTGAAAAAAGTTTCAAACACTCAGTTATGCAAAGAAAACAGACATTTGCTCACAGTCTGTAGACCCCAGCTCAGCGGACAGTAATTTTCCATTGATGGGGAGAAAAATCATGGAAATTATACATGGCTATGGCTGGCTTTAGACTGGCCCTGTATAAACTCCAGCCATGATTCTGCAGTTTTTCTTTTGCGTGAGTGCATAAAATATCAACAAAGTCTGTATAAAAAAGATGTCACCAGTATTTTCGAGGTGATCTATAGTTGCAATATCTGATATAGTTTTGCCTCTTAGATTTATTAACTATGTACTTTTTTGCATTGTATACAACTAAAATTCTGCTGGGAAAAACAATTAAAGCACTCTGTCATGAAATTGTTTCAACAAATGCTATCGCACAAGTTTTTCAATGACTTTAAAATTTCCATTACCGGGAAAAGTTTTCAAAATGTATTTTTCCAAATGCACGTGGGAGGATACCTTCTGAACCTTGAGCCAGTTCTACAGGAACCAAGAGAAACACCACAAAAGTAAAATAAAACTCTCCACACCACTTCCAAAGCAAGGAAGCAAAACCACAGCCAAGGGTGAGTGCAGCGGCCACCCGTCCACACCCATAAATGCTAGGGTAGTGCTGGTCACATCCGCAGCTACACTTTTCTGAGTCTCTGTGGCCAATCATGTGCTCTCATGTTCTAGAACTCCATGAGAGCCAGAATTCCAACTGCAAAGATGTGTGTGTGTGTGTGTGTGTGTGTGTGTGTGTGTGCGCGCGCAAACTCACTTGCTAGGGGTGAGGTGGTGATAAGGTGAGAAAAATACTAACGAAGCAGAGTCTAAATGAATCAATACATGTAAATCACTTAGTACGGTGCCTGGAACTTAGTCTGGAAACATGGGTGACAACACATGATATCAAAAAGGATATCTTTGGCCTATTAAAATACAAAACATTATATTTCCAGACTTTATGGACACTCTATAAGTATAAGCTATTATTTATAAGAAGCCTTTATACAGGGAGAACATAGAGTGAAATGTTTTTAACCATAACAACTTACTGAATTTAAACTTAGAAGCATTGACTTGTAATTATACTTATTTGATATAATTTGTTATCCATATTTTGTCTCCAGCAAAAAACCTCTGAGCTGCTAACGTTGTTAATCATCTCTTTAAAAATCCAAAAAAGCGTTTTATGAACATACTACACTGAGATATGAAAATCTGAGTTGTGAAGATTGGAAAAAAAGGAGTATAAGATTTGATTGAGAGGGTACATAATTTATTAATAATAAACATTGGCTTTTAAAACTAGTGAAATTCGGTGCTTCCCTGGTGGCGCAGCGGTTGAGAGTCTGCCTGCTAATGCAGGGGACACGGGTTCGAGCCCTGGTCTGGGAGGATCCCACATGCCACGGAGCGACTGGGACCGTGACCCACAACTACTGAGTCTGCGCGTCTGGAGCCTATGCTCCACAACAGGAGAGGCCGCGATAGTGAGAGGCCCACGCACCGTGAGGAAGAGCTGCCTCCACTTGCCACAACTGGAGAAAGCCCACGCACAGAAACGAAGACCTAACACAGCAAAACTAAATAAATTAATTAATAAAGTCCTATCCCCAACATCTTAAAAAACAAAAAAGAAACTCTGGGATGGAGCCCAGCAAGCAGTTTTAACAAGTCCTCTAGGATTCCACTGCATAAGAAAGTTTGAAAACCACTACTCTGCACAACATCAATACATAGCTTAAAAAAAAAACCAAAAACTAGTGAAATTAGGGGACATATTTCCCTCGCTGATCTCCCTCCTTCACTTCCTTTCCTCCCTCTTTCATTTGCTTCTTTTTCTCCTTTTTTTTCTTCGCTTCTCTCCTTCCTTCCACACATTCTTTTCTCCCTCTCTCCCTTAATTTTTGTTCATTCTTTCAACCCATCCAGCCAAACAACAATGATTTGTCGAAGGCTTTTGTTGTTTTTTTCATTAAGGCAAACTAGGTAAGTAGTCTACTGTTTTTTCAATTGGTAAGTGTATTTGTAGCAAATATATAATTTAAAGTTATTCAATTTCCAAAGTCTGTTGCTCTAAGGACTCATCCCAGCAGGAAAGTACTTAACCCAGGGATAGAACACAGGCTCTCACAATATTCATATTAAACTTGACCTGACTCTATTTGTACCTTGTTCAGTCTCAGTTTATTTTTTTAATTTTTAATTTTTTTTTTGCAGTACGCGGGCCTCTCACTGTTGTGGCCTCTCCTGTTGCGGAGCACAGGCTCTGGACGCGCAGGCTCAGCAGCCATGGCTCACGGGCCCAGCCGCTCTGTGGCATGTGGGATCTTCCCGGACCGGGGCACGAACCCGCGTCCCCTGCATTGGCAGGCGGACTCTCAACCACTGCGCCACCAGGGAAGGCCCAGTCTCAGTTTATTATGTCTATTGGGCTTTCAAGCCTGCTCTCTGACTTTGGTTCTCCTCTTATTCCTCCAACTTGGCACCCTCATGGGTTCTCACAATGCACGTGCTGTGGTACCTAGACTATGTCTTCCTTGCTCCCTGAGAGGCCACTCCTTGAAACTGGCCTTGACTGAGACCTAACTCCAATGACAGGTGCAGTAATGAATCCTCAGATGGACAGCTCTGCCTGGATAAGATACTTATGCTCAGGGTTGGAATCAGATTTTCAAGCACAATCCCAGTATCCCTGTGACAATTAATATTTAAGCCTTGGTAGGATTTAATTTGTAAAGGATTAAACACGAATATATTTCCTAAATCTGGCCTCTCACTCATCTTTTTTGTCTTCATGTTCCCCCTGCTCTTCTTTCCTCTCTCTCAAAGGCCTACTTTAGCATTAAAGAGAGTCTGCAGTGGAAAAGTAATAATAAAAGAGAAGCCAGAGCTTTGCTCTGAAATGTGTATGGGATGGAGAGAAGAGGAGCGGTAACACATTTGCATCTTGGTGGTGGGAAAAGGAACCTCATGGAACAACTGTGCCTGGAAAGGAAATCTCTTTTCATTGTATGCAGCCTTCTTGAGTCTGGTCATTGCCAGCAGCACAGAAGTCACAGAATGAAATGAGAAAAGTGCTGAGTAGAATTTGGGAAGTATAGAGAAGCAGGAAGTGAGCTCCCTTGGCATATTATCTGACCATATCACCAGTATTCGTATTAAAAGGTCTTCTAAAAACAGAACACACACACACACACACACACACACACACACTATAGGTTCTACTCAAGCACCATGGGACTATTTGGGCTTGAGAATTTATAGATCAATTAATGCAATTGTCCTGTATCTTCCATTCGGGAACTCAAAAACATGTTTAAAATCTCTTGCTTATGCAGCGGTTAAGTAGAGATTTGGAGATAACATAGTTTGAGGATGTCTTCAAGTCTTAGGTATACAATGCAGCTCTGCAATGATGGGAAAATTATGTCACTCCCATGCACTGCATATTTTCTTAGAGATAGTTAAGACACATTATTGGATAATAACCAGCATGATGCCTTACTTAGCTCGCTTTCATAAATGTGCTGGATTTTTGGAAGAAGTCCAAAAAATACATGTTAAGGAAAATAATACAATCTTTTTTTATTGCTTTAGTTCTCATCACTCACTCATTAGTGTGGTGAGGGAGGTAATATCGACCTCTAACTAGTCCTAGAAAAAGGGACTGATACTGTTACGTGAGACCAAAGGAAACTCATCATGACCAAAGAGGGTCACGAGCAGCTGGCTCTGATTCTGACCAATGAGCAGCTCATGAGCCCATGACATTTCTTTGCAAAGCAGAAGCACAGGGCAAAGAAGGAGGTCGCTCAAACTGGGTTGCTCTCCTGCGTTTGTTTAAGAAGCCCACTGGGCACTCCACAGTTGAGAACCTTGGTTTTCCAGCAGTTTTGTGACTGATGGGTCAAATTCCATGATATCTCAGCTTTCTGTTTACCTTGTGTCATAAATTAGGTTGTTATTCATCGAATATTCACTGCCTTCCTCGTCCTTTTACCCCCGAATGATACTGAGCTTGGCCAGATTTTGTGGGCTGACCAACAGAATGTGGGCTCAAATGATATATGCCTCTTCCAAGCGGAGACCTTACAAGTTACAAAGTGATTCCTCCTGTCAGGGAGTTGTCAACAATGCCATGACGAGAACAGGTCCAAGAAACTGACTGGTCCAAGAAGAAGAAGAAACATGAGAACAAACAAGAAGACAATCAGCAGCAGGAAGCAGCACCACCCCGGCCCACCTATGAGAAGACTGACGAGCAAGTAACAAACACCTATGGTTACCGGCTACTGGTATTTTGTGGTTGGTTGCTATGTAGCATTACTGTATCAACAGCTAACTGCCACACCTGGCAATGAAAGACCAATATAGTTAATATGTATAATTATTTTCTCTTGGGATCCCAAGAGTTCTGGCCAATTCAGTCCACAAACTTTATCGCCCTAGAAATCCAGCCAATATCATTCCTCAAATCTGCCTGATAAATAATACAACGCTCCCATCCCTCTACAATTCCCATTTGTCTAATTTTTACACATAAATTTCAACTAAAATTTTTATCTTTCATAAAAAATTTCAGATTCTTCCACTCTTTTATCCCTCAGGAAGAAGCACTTCCTTCTCTAAACTGTATCCCTCTCTTCTTTTGCATATCACCTTCTGCAACAAATTATAGTACCTCTAGTATTCTCCTGTATCACTTATTGGCTAATATATCCTTTAGTATCTAAAAGAACTTTAAGAACAGGAATGTTTCTCTCGAATTTCAAAAAGAATAGGCCCCTCAAATAATCAGGTACAATTTAAAGCAATCCACTTCCCCTTCATATCTGCTTCTCCTTTATAGACCCTAACTCAATAAATGTCTTCTCCATTTTCCTAGTTGCCCAAGCCAGAAATCCGAGTGATAACTGATCTCTACTCCTTTCACCTATTAACCAAGTCCTGCTTCATCAAAACTTCTATTTAGGATTTTTGGATCTTAATCAAATCTATCCACTTCTCTGCAGCCCCATCACCATTTCCCCACAGGATTTTTGTAATTAATTCTCACCTGTGCCACCTATCGCCAATCTTAAACATTTGCAAACCAATTTCCCATAGCAGCCAAAGAGATTAAAGTTCATATCTGATTATGGCCTTTGATCTTAAAATCTTTGATTGGCTCCCCACTGCAGCAGGATGAAGTGCAAATTTCTATTTGACTTATTAGACCTTTTATTATCTACCTCAGTATAGTTCTGTAGCCTATTTCTGATTAATTCCCACCTTGTGTTCTCTACCTTAGGCAAACTGAATTTTCTGCATCACCCAAAACCCATTATGTTCTCTCTTACTCCCAGTCATTTACACATGTTGTTCTGTCCATCGGATACCCTCTTTCTCCTCTCACGACCCTTCCCTTGGTTCTCTCTTCTTGTCCTTTATGTCTTAGGTCAGATAACCCTTTCTTTAGAAGACCACTCTGACTCCTTCCTTTCCCCCTTGCTCTGATAGACCTGGAAAGTGCCCCTCTTATATGTTTCTACAGCATCCTGGATTTACATGCTTCCCTATAGCACTTATTATCCTACACTGCAATTTCTAATTAGTTTGCAGCTGACTCTATAGCTGGCCTAAGCAAGAGCCATTTCATCTTCCAGCTAGAACCTTAGTGTAATTCAAATATCTACACACCTTTGTAGCCATGCACCTATGGAAAGGTGGGCCTCAGCCTCAACTCCCATGAAGGACGCCTGATTGTCTCAGCTAATCATGAAGGTACTACTTCAGCAACAGTGATTAAGACGTTGGCACGTGATGCAATTCTGACCAATGAGACATTGAAGAGAAGTTACGGGAGTCTGTTGGGGAAGAATTTTTCTCTCTCTTAAAAGAAGACAAAGAAAAGATCCTTCTTTTTTCACTAGTCATGGATATCTGCCTTTGATAGCTAGAACTGTGACAGACATCTTAAGATCATGGGGGAACAACCCAGAAAAACCACCAACACTTGAGGAAGGCAAAAAATAAAGATAGAAAAGACTCTCAAGCCTTTGATTATGTCACTGAGTTACTGAGTGAGTTGAGCTGCGCCCCGCCTCCCCGTCCAGGACTGCTTACGGTCTAAGTCAGTTGAGTTCAAGTTTTCTGTTATAGCTACAAGCATTCTGACTTACACACTTGTCTATCTTCCTTACTGTACTGATATGAATAAGAATTTATGTTTGTAAATAGGATCTGTAAAAGGACTAAGAATTTAAAGAAAACATCTTAGAAGGCTGCATGGCTTTACGGTAATCAATAAGGAAAATTATTATTAATGTGGTACTATAGAGAGAATCAGAATCAGCTTTTACAGAAAATGCTGTAGAAATCTACTGATTTATTCTCTGGGCCAGAGAATAAAATGAACCTGTAATAGTCCTTTAAAAAGCTGGGTATAAAGTGATCACAGGGATTGTACCAAATTCAGAAGCCTCCAGAAATGTGACCTAATTTTATTTAGCCCCTTGCCTTCCTCTTTCTTTCTCATGCCAGTCCTGGTTTTACTTCAAAAGCTGAAGAACCTAAAAGGGGAAAATCCCACCAACATATTCACCTAGGCTCTGAACAAAGATCCAAGAAAAGGTCAAGGTGATATTCAAACCCACAGTCACATTAACCTTTTGTGGATCTGAACATTGAACAATGCAGTAGTCTTTCTGCTTCGGCAGAATCTCTTGTTAGAAACAGGAATGTGGAGAATAACGAGAAAGAAAAATCCTCTATTTTTGGCCTCAAAAAAATTGGTGAGGGCTTCCCTGGTGGCGAAGTGGTTGAGAGTCCACCTGCCGATGCAGCGGACACGGGTTCGTGCCCCGGTCCGGGAGGATCCCACATGCCGCGGAGCGGCTGGGTCCGTGCTGGAGCCTGTGCTCCGCAACGGGAGAGGCCACAACAGTGAGAGGCCCGCGTACCGCAAAAAAAAAAAAAAAAAAAAAAAAAATTGGTGAGCTTAGATTCCTATGATAGGAAGTTTCTTCCTACCTTCATTTTTATGCATTTAATATTAAGTAGATGTCAGGGAGGACAGAGGCAGCTGGTTATTAAATAGCAGCTCCCTGCCATTTATCAAAATAGAACCAATTCTTCATTTTCATAAGGTAATGAATTTGGATATTGCTCCATATTACTGGAACAAAATTATTGTTTGATCATATTTTTCAAAAACTGGTTAACAATTTAAGTTTCTATTAGTGCTGCAAATACAACTGATTGTATACTTGTGGACAGTTACTTGTAAAACAAGTTGTATAAGGTAGAAGTTACATCCTCCTCGAAATTTTGGTAGAAGTATGAAACCATCTGAGTCAATATTTTTGATGGTTTGTTTATTTACTCATTTTGGGGAGATATTAAATTTGTAACCATTGACTCAATTCTCTAATGGTTATAAGTCTATTCCAGTTTGTTTATATCTCATTGAGTCAGTTTGGGTTGTTTTATTTTTGTGGGTTTACATCAAAATCAAACTGTAAAAATAAGCAATGATAAAAATACTACAGCTTTAAAAATGCATAATTATTTTCCCCCGATGATTCTAGAGCTATACTATCCAACAGAGTAGCTCCAAGCCACATGTAGCTATTAAGTACTTAAAATATGGCTAGTCCAAATTGAGATGTGTCAAAAGTATAATAGACACTCTGGATTTTGAAGATTTAGTATGAAAAAAGAATATAAGATAACTCATTAATAATTTTTATATTGATTACATATTGAGCTTATATTTTGGATATATTGAATTAAAATACATTCTTAAGTTTTAAAGAAATTTAAATATGGCTATTAAAATTTTTTAAATTACATATGTGGTATGCATGGTACTTCCATTAGGTAGCACTGTTCAAGAACATTCATCAGATCCTCTCACATGATGCCCTGCATTGTTACACACTGACACATGTATAATCTCTAAAACACATTATGATGAAAAAAGGATACTCCTTCTAAATAGATGTGTGTTCTTGGAAAATTCATAGAAACTGTCTGAGTCTTGACTGCTTCACCTCTAAAATAAAAGGCCTGCTTGAGATAATTCCTGAATTCCTTTCCAATTCTCAAATATTTAATGACTTCATAATTTCCCCAATAGGTTCCAAGTTCATGGGATAGCTCATTTCAGTTTAACTAATATTTCTGGAGCATCTATCATGTGTTAGGTCCCGTGATAAGGTAATTGGACATCTAAATATCTCCCACTGTATTTAGTACTACTCTTTACTCCTAGCAAGTCTTCAAGAAATATTTATGGGATTAATGAATGTTATTCTTCCCTGTCTTACATGTTGATTCAGAAAGAAAAAAAATTCTCTCTGTCTCTCTCTCCCTCTCTCACACACACACACATATACACCAATAACCTGGCTGTGAATGATATACCAAAAAAAGTGTTTGTTTTCTAAAACTGAGTTGCAGTTCTTTAGCAGAAACTCGTGTCCATATAACTGAATGGTCTCTGAATCCTACAACTAAAAATGCCTTGCTCTTTCTGAAAAACGTAAATTGCATTGTGCTTCTATGTCAAGAGCTCTCCAATTTTATCTGCCTTTGTCCTTTTTGAGGCTTTCCTGGGTCAATAATTAGCAACACAGCTTCTGGGATTGAGTGAAGAAAGAGCATGATGAACAAATACAAATGAGCTGCCTTAAAAAAGCAGTAGCATAAAGCAAGAGAGCACTTGAGACTCGTCCTGTCAAAATGTTCACATAGGGCAGGCTGAGAAATGAGACACTGAAAATGACTAAGCCGGAACCCAGCTGTATGCACTTACTTAACCAAGTTCACTGTTCACAGGATGCATTTTCACCTTCTGCTTTAGTGAGGGGTGTTCTCAAATTATTCTAAATGTTTCTAAATAGTGCTTTTCCAATTTTACTGGGACTCTTAAACTTCTTTTCAGTTTTTTTCCAAACTCGAAGAGAAAGAAATGAGGCAACAGTCTGACATATTGGGAAGAGTGCTAGAGACCAACAGTTAGTAAGTTTGATTTATGAGAGCTACTATGCACTTGTGATGTGAAACTGAACAAACTGTTTAATCTTTCTGACCTGTTTCTTCATCTGAAAAATAAGGATAAAGTCCTATGTATTTAAAGGTTAGCGAGGGGATCAAATGAGATACTGGTAAGGGAAAATATTTAACAATGTATAAGTGTTCTACAAATGTAAACTATTTCATATATAATCATCACAGATGTCTCTTATGAGCTAAAATCTGGTCATGTAACATGTGATCCTAGATCCAAAGGAGAAGACAAAGAAGAAACGTATATAACAAAAATATTGTGTCTCCTATTAGAAATAGCACAATATTCATAAAACTAATATTTAAAAGAATATGATGTAATGGTTAATTGTACAGACTCTGGAGACAAACTAGTAGGGTCTGAGTTCTGACTCTATCATATACTAGCTGTGTGATTTGAAACAGATCACTTCATCTGTCTATTCTTTACTTTTCACATCTGTAGAATGGGGATAATAATAATACATAGGCTTATTGTGAGGAATGAAGTACTTAATACATATAAAACATTAGAAGGGGGCTGGCACATATAAGCATTATATTAGAGTAACTGTTGTTTAGGTGTTCATTCTATGATGCTTTCTTTAAACTCTAGGCTAACTCTTGGCTAGCATTTGTTTTACATTGCTTGAAAAATAGCACAGATTTCTCACATGCACATTTTGGAAGTACCCCAGACGCATGCTAGAAGAACAAAGAGAAGCAATTCAGTACATAATTCACAAAACGACAGCCCAGATGAGCCCACACTTTTTAGAGGGCTGAAATATAGAGTGAAACAAAGTACACTCACGTGGGACCTTGGTAAAATTTGAGTCCCTCTTTATTTTTACCTTTTTTTATTTTTTCAGGTACTGAAATAACGCCCAGAAGTGTCTTGTATTTGCATTGTGATTTTAAAAATCACTTTCACATCTATTACCTCATTAAAAGTTCAGGACTATGAGAGGTCAACAATGAACTTACTTTCACTCTCACATATCTCTTTGAGGAATCAAGTCAACTGAATCCTTGCACTTGAGAAAAAAAAGGTGGGCTCTTTGCCAAATACTTTTTGGCAGCTCCTAAGCCTGGGTTTTTCATCTGAGCTAACTGCAAGCCCAGAAGGATCCAGAGGGGCAATTCATCAGCTCAGCAGACCGCTCAGGCCCTGGACTGCGGCCGGGTCACGTCTTCCACAAACAGCTATCTGTCAGTAAGTGAATCATTGACTGCATCTTCCTTGAGAGGAAAGTCATTTTGGTTGCTTCACCAAGTCCAAGAATGTGAGGAAGGAAAGGAGACGGCTAGCTGGGGACTTCCACTAGGATTTTCCCATAGGCTACGACTAGCTGCCTTATTCTATTTGTTGGACTCAGCAGTGATTTTCCACGAGACTACACCTACCGGACAGGAAAGTTGTGACCTGTTCTTATCTAATTTGACCATCTGCTACATCAGCATTGTTGATTTAGACACCCAAGATCAGGCAAATGTGGCAGAGATGAGAGTTCCACGCAAATGTTTTTAGGGAGGCATTTGCTAGGAAACCCCCCTAGAGAAAAGCATTGACATATACCATTTGTAAGACCCCAGTTAAATCTAATCAGTATGTCCGCTTCAGAAAGAAATCCTCCTCGGAAATTACATTGCCTGATCGAGTTGCTCTCTTTCGTCTAAATACTTATTGAAATCCTTAAATATATCATGACAATGGAATATATCAAACACAGATAATCTTTTATTATTAAGGTTAGTGTAATATCTGAAGGTCATGATTTGGATTAACAACCATGATAAGACTTTAGGTATTAAATGTATAAAATTGAGCACATCTGCATTCACTCTAGGATAAAACAAGATGGTTTCAAAAATTCTCTCATCATCTTTCGTTCTCCTACAATTTGAACTTAAACTTTAAGGGTTGAACAAGAATGTAAAAGAATATAAAACAAGTAGTGGCAGGCTCTGCTTATGCAACATCATCCCCCAACACCTGCAGCATTGCCTGAAACACTGTAGATATTCAAAATAGTTAGGAAATAAATGAGTACCTGCAAAGTTTGGGTCATTTTAACCACACTAATATTTACATTTATCTATAGACATAATAGTCGAGCACATTAAGAGAAATTGATCAATACTAAACAACAACAACAAAAACGTTTTCCTCTGTGGGAACATAATGCTAAATTATAATTGTGCAAAGTCAAAAAGTAATCTACAAATGAATTACAGAGCATTATTCAATGAGTCAAAGCCATTCTATAAATAAATAATGCAGTACTTGGCTAAAGGCTGTTGCTATTATGTGCAGGACTTCAGGATGAAAACTGGGAGTCCTGTTTTTAATATGTTCGTCACATTAAGTAATGAACAATATAAACAATTCATGCAAGCATGTCAGCCAAGCATTACTCTTGAGGACCAGCAGGACATTTCAGGAACAAGAGCTAAAAGCAGGGAGTACTCTCTTGATTTGGAAAACTGATTCTAAATTTCTTGATTTTCCCAGAGGGTAGCATTTAAGCAAAATCTGGCACAGAAGTGGAACGCATAATTGAAGCCAACTTTCCCTTGGTAGGGAAAATACGATCCTTCCTTTCACTATTGGGAGATGCTTTGGATGCTGTCCGCAAACTGGCCCCAGGTGACCTGTTCTTTGTGGCACTCATCAATTCCGCCCACAAAATGCTCTCCTGTGAGGGAGGGGGTGGGAAGCATGTCTTGAGATTCTCCCACTCCCCACTAATGCCAATAAAATTCTGTTCTTGCGAAAGAATCTAATCTCAGATATTCATACTTGTATGAATTCAAACCATTATTTTACCTTTCTATGAGGTATTTACCTTTTTGGCCTTACCTCTGTGTAAAAAGGCCAAAACACAAAAAAACTTTTTTTTCCTTTTCAAAAGAAATTGTAAGCATTGGGCATCAGGAAGATATGGTCATTTAGTCTGCTTATTTGGTTTTAAGGTAAAAGAAATGTGCCTGTTACTGAAAGTACATATACAAACTAAATCGACAAATTGGATCATGCTGTTTCAGCGACTTAAAAAGAACTGCATAATTGATTCACTGGTTGTTCAGCTTGTGGTGCTTCTCTGTTTATACTCAACATTGGCTTCCTCAGCCATCTCATCAGTGTCTTCACGTCTCACACACATTTCTGACTTCTTTTTTTTTTTTTTTTTTGCGGTACGCGGGCCTCTCACTGTTGTGGCCTCTCCCGTTGCGGAGCACAGGCTCCGGATGCACAGGCTCAGCGGCCATGGCTCACAGGCCCAGCCGCTCCGCGGCATGTGGGATCCTCCCGGACCGGGGCACGAACCCGCGTCCCCTGCATCGGCAGGCGGACTCTCAACCACTACGCCACCAGGGAAGCCCCCATTTCTGACTTCTTGACGGATGCCTCTACTATGAGGACCCAGCCCCCCTCAACGAGAACATAGCTGAGACCATATTCATCCTTTTCTTCTACCAACCCACTGTCCTTCTAGACTTTCCCATTTCCCATTCTTTAGAGTTCAGTCATGACTGACTTTTCATCTCCACACCCCACTGCATTCATTGCAAATTTCAATGATGTTGCACCTAAACAATGTTTCCAGAAACTACCTTCTTTCTATTTCCACACACATGAATTTAGTTTATTGTCTCATCGCTTTTTTTTTTAACAAAAATAATATTTACTCATTATATTAGTTTGCTAGGACTGCCATAACAAATACCACAGGCTGGGGGAGCTTAAATAATAGAAATTTATTTTCTCACAGTTCTGGAGGCTAGCAATCCAAGATCAAGGTGTGGGCAGGATTGGTTTCTTCTGGAGACCTCTCCCCTTGACTTGTAGGTGGCCACCTTCTCCCTTTGTCTTCACAGGGTCTTTCTGTGCCTGTCTGTGTCCCAATTTCCTCCTTTTATTGGGGCATCAGTCAGATTGGATTGGGGCCCACCCATATGACCTCATTTTACCTTAGTCACCTGTTTAAAGGCCCCATCTCCAAGTACATTCTGAGGTACTGAAGTTAGGATTTCAACATAGGAATTTTGGCAGGACACAATTCAGTCTACAGCACTCATGTTTTTCCTATGGCACACGCTCTCATCGCAGAATGTCATAATATTTTTCCCCAGAGTTATTTTGACTGTCTTTAGAAAAACCCTGTTCCACAGCCACAGACACTTCCTTAAACAAACACGCTCTCTTCAGAATCCAAAGCCCCACTGTGCCATGTTAATTTCCTCATTCTCTCATTCAAGCCCCTCTATAATCCACATTTCCATTTTCAAGTTTCCTTTCCTATGATTCTAATAAAACATAGTCACTCTGGATTACTCAAACGCAGACCTCTATATTGTACTTCCGTTGTTTCCATTTATATTTTTCTAAGAATGGCATCATCTTTCAAAGCGCTAAGTAAATGTTAGTTTACTTTACCATCACCTTTCTTCAATCTCTTCTACATCCTTCCAAACAACTGTGGTTCCTGGGTCCTGCGCCACAGCCCATTTACCTGAACCTCTCTTATTTAATCTTTCTCTGCCAGTTTCCTCACTCCCTAAATCCTAAGTACCCCTTTAACAGAGGGCTCATAGCATCATGGGTACTGAATAAACCATTTATTGAGTTGATTAAAGCCAGTCTACTTGACATCAATTGTTTCAGGTGTCAATATGATTAAAATATCTCAAACAATTATCAATTATTATTTATTCTTTTGTTCAGCTTATAGACACGGCATAAACCACGGCTTGATGACTAAAAGAGTCAATAATGATTATTTTGGTTGATTATTTTTCTCCCCCAAATAACAAATTATTTTTTATTTTTAACAATTATAGATTGCTAATCTTATACATATACACACACTTTTTTTTTAACCAAAATTTTTTGGTGACTTTTGTGAAAACTAGTAGAAATGTTCTTATTATCTACATTATGAGTTAAAGAACCTTAGAGTTTATTTTTAGTGACTGGTTTGCCAAAAATTTTGTAAGCTCTGTCTTCAAGGCACTTTTAGGTCAATTATAACTTATTTTCCCTTCTACTTTACTCTTTCCAAGGTTTACTCTGCATTTGGCACGAAGATCTTAGTTCTCCCCTATCCTCTTGTCCTACAGAAACCTTAATAAGTTGCCTTAAGTCTCTGAAAACAAAAAATTAATATAGGCCATAAGTGGCCAAATTTTTCAGTCTAGTTCATAGCTTTTTCCAACTCCCTTCATCTTTGCTGCATGTATTATAGAGCCTAGAAAGCAAATATTAACTTTCTAATCTCCTTCCCACTAGAGATGGCCATAAGGCATAGTACTGGCTAATGAGCTATAAGCAGAAGTCTTTTGAAGGTTTTGGGGAAGGCTTTTAGGTTTCTGGTAACTGGGTAGATATGACTACAGCTGCTCCGCCTCCACCTCTCCCCTCCCCTCTGTCCCTCACTGCAGGGAACACAGATGTGATGTCTAAAGCTGCAGCAGCCATCTTGCCATCATGAGGGAAAAGCCAAGAAAATTGTATAGATGCTGGCCTTCTGCAAATGGTGATAATGTCATACAGCAGCTCAAATGGCTCTAGTGGCCACTTATTTCAAAGTAACCCATATTTGTTCAAGCCATTTTTGGTCCAGCTTTCTTGTTACTTATAGCTGAAAGCATTCAAAACTAATACACCAGAGTTGACAGTTTGAGTTTTCCACAAAGAAAACCTTTTCTTTGGCCCCTATGGCCCCTAGAATGTGTTCCCTAATCAAAATCTAGTTACAAACCCACAAATCCAGTTCCCTAGGTCAAAAGGAAGCGAGGAGTCAGCAAGGACCTACTGTATAGCACAGGGAACTATATTCAGTATTTTGTAGTAACTTATAAGGGAAAAGAATCTGAAAAAGAATATATATATCTGTGTGTATATATATATATATACACACACATATATAACTGAATCACTGTGCTGTACACCTGAAACAACCATAACATTGTAAATCAACTATACTTCAATGAAAAATATATATAAAATAAAAAACACATTAATTTTAAAAAAGGAAGCAAGGGAGAGTGAGTTGGCTGTTTTCACATAAATCACTCATCAGTAAGAGAATCTCTGTTACCCTCTTTCTTTTCCCTCAGGGATTATTATTAACAATTTCTCAAGGAAGGGAAAATGTTAAATTAAAAATTAGATGGAAAGGAGGGACCTAAGTGAGAAATCCACTGATAGCCTTCACATAAACATTATTGTAATCTCCTTCTCCATGAGTGAAGAAGGCATAGAATGGCATAGGATGTTTGTTGTCCACCTGTTTTTTTAATTAAAAAAATTTGTTTTACATTCCTTGTACAGAACACCTCATAACTGTGATCCCCAGTTGGCAAGAATCCCATTTATTTCTAACATAAATTCAGGAAGCTAATTGTACCTCTCTCCAGCTTATTATCAGAGCAATTAAAATCAGCTGGTGCAATGCTGTAATGTTGTAGGGCTTTAGGTTTTATAAGTGACATAGCCCGAGGCATTATTCATTTTTAAGGAGGGATTTTGGTTCCAGTTCAGCCAAGTCCTAAAGAGTTCTAATTAAAGTCTCCTTGGGGAGTTCCCCTTGATCTGCTAGATTCGAGATTCTTCAGTAAATAACCAGCTAGGATTATTTCCGGTGGGGACAATTTATAGTTGATTTTAATGCCTTAATTGTATTTTATACACATCCTGAAAACCCAGGACAGTAATCTCATGAAGCACATACAAAATTGTATATAATACAGGTAATATATGCAAGTTTTTAAACCTGAAGGCTTTGTTTATGTTGATCCAAAGCTGCAAAGTCTTTAAATAGAATAATATTACTGCTTGTCTGAACGATAGGTACCCTTACTTGTTTATTAATGCTAAGTTATAGGGCTCTCTTTTAGATACAAAACTTACATACAAAACGCACAGGATCATTACACCTCTAAGAAGTTCCAAATTAATAGTGTCCTTTTTGCACAGGTCTGATAGCCTTTGTAGGACTGACAAAAGCAGCTCAATGAGAAAGAATTAGGGATAACAAGCTGGAGGAGGAGATCTGGAGGAGATGCTGTGTTTGCTCGGTAAGCACACTGGTTACATGAGATTTAGATTTGTTAGTTAGGAGTATGCGAAGAAAACGAATGCCTCCCAACCACCCCTTGGTACCACTATTGTTTTACTGAGGTTTACAGGCAAAGCAGAACTATGTTAACATGGGCACATAACATTAACCAGGCCTTCTCCTTACCTCCCCATTCCTGGAAATAAATTTTTTCTTACAGCCGAGTAATTAATTACACTGTATACACATCATCCACAGAAGAGATAAACCAATTAGTCAGTCACTCATTAGGAAAAACGATACAAGTCATCTGGCTTTCCCCACCTCTTTTTGAAACGTTACTGGTACATATTTTTTCACACTTCATTTCTCAGCTTACTTATTTCGTCCCAGAAGCTTTGATTTCCCACCCCCAAATTAATTGGTTCTCCCCTGTGTAATATGTTCTTGGAATCTTTACTTCTCCTTCAATGCACTTTATCTAATTATGCATTTCATTTGGGGATGACTCGTTTAAGGTTTGTCAGACTCTCCAGGACAGGAACCATGTCTGTTTTATTCACCTCTGTTTCCTCAGAGCGGAGCACAGTCTAGTACAGATTAATACATGAGCTCAATAAATGTACCGGGCAGTAGAGCTCACATTGCCTTCCTGGGTTCAGAGCATGGGACTCAGGCCCTGAAGAATAGCAAGTGTAGCAGTTTCCATTTTGCAAAATGCCCATTTTGCAGAGAAGAGTGCTGCAAAGATTGGGAAGTGCTCAGACTCTGGAAAAAAAGGAAGATGGCAAAAAAGAACTGCATCTGTTTCACAGTGTTGCCAAGGGTCGTGGTGGTGGCTATTAATCTTTGCTACCGAAAAAAATATATATATTTTGCCCCTGTTGGAAGGGGGTTGGTGCTTAGTTATTGTAATGGATTTAGAACATTCATCATTTTTTTATTCATTCATCATTTTTACTCGAGGATCAACTTAAAAAAAAAGACACAAGTAAAATAAAGATTTTTTTTTAAAGAGATTCTGCAGTATCATTACAAGTGTCTCCCTCTCAGCGATGAAAGAAGCACTGATTTTTAAAAAATATCTTTCTGTAAAACCCTGGGGGGAACTCCTGAAGATGGACACAGAAAAAGCTAGGTGGCAGCAGACCACCTTGGTTTTATCACAACTTCCCAAGGCCTTATCAATGACTAGATATAAGCATGCTTACAACCAATGGCAGTATTCATATAAATAATATAAATAGTTCAAAAGATTACAGAAATAACTTGTCAAGCCACTCCCCACCATTTGGAACAAGTACGGTTTGGAATTTTCCCCATCTTTGTAGTTCTGAGAAAAATGGTCTAGACTAGATGTCTATGGCTATATTCAGATGATTCCTATTCATAAAATGAGAATACAGAATAGACTAACTTCTGTAAGAGTGACACCGCTGAGAGAACAAATTGGCTCAAGAAGCAATAAAAAAAAACTGAAAAGGCACTTTAAAGGAATCAATTTAATTGTATCTCTTTTTGCCGTGCCTCTGAAGAAAGCTAATTTAGTCTCTGAAAGTAGTATCTTGCTGCCTGGAATTGGTACCCACAAGCTTCAAATAAACTATTCCATGAACTTCAAGCTGCCCTTGACAGAAAGAAGGGCACGCTCAACTCCAAGCCATCAGGGAAGGTATAATTTCACAAGGCCAGACAGCCAGGGAAAGTAATCCTCAGAGGAAATTCTGTAGAAAAGAATTTGCATTTATTTCCTTTTTCCTATCCATCCGTGACCTCAACTGAGCTATTCTTTTTTTTTTTTTTTTTTTTTTTTTTTTGCGGTATGTGGGCTTCTTACTGTTGTGGCCTCTCCCGTTGCGGAGCACAGGCTCCGGACGCGCAGGCTCAGCAGCCATGGCTCACGGGCCCAGCCACTCCGCGGCATGTGGGATCTTCCCGGACCGGAGCACAAACCCGTGTCCCCCGCATCAGCAGGCGGACTCTCAACCACTGCGCCACCAGGGAAGCCCCAACTGAGCTATTCTTGTTATGACTTCTCTTTATTCCTATTTATGACTATTATCATATATTTGAAAAGGTACTTTTGGTTATTGATGTTAGAAGAAGGTATAGTTTTAAAAAAAGTTTAGTTGCTGAGGTAGGCAGCCCAGGGTTCAAACCTCAGTGTACTAGCTACTTACTAGCACTATGACCTTCAGCAAGCACTGCCCACAGGACTGCTGTTTTCACAGCTATTGACAAAAGTGGGCGTGTGTGTAATGATAATGCCCACCTTTTGGAGCTGGTGAGGATTAACCAAATGACCACTGAAAATGACCAGCACAAGGTCAGGTCTATAATCTGGATTTAATGTATCAAAATCTCATTCCTTTCCTCTCTTCTGGCCTTTTCTTCTTCCTCGTTTTCTCCATCTTCAGTGTATGAGCCTTCCTAGCAGTTGACCACCTGGACTGCCTGGTAAGTCTGCTGCCCACTGGGAAGCTCTGTGTGGCTAACACAGGATGTAGCCCCATTAAGGATTCAGTCTGTTTACTCAATGCTCAGTTCATGTGAGAATGCAGAAGTTCCCAAGGGGAAAAAAGCATTAATTCATGTCTAACTATTTAGTTACACTTCTTCATTTTTTACAATTTACTGTGAGCAGATTCTATTAAGGAGAATACAGAATGAGCAAGGGCTTTGTCTTTGAGAAGAAAGGGGGACACAGAAAGAGGAGAAAGATGAAGGAAGAAGATCTCAAAAGACAAGCTACCTGCCCTCAGTCACTCTATTGAACTAGCTCACCCTGACTCTGCCCAATTCTTTGGTGAATCAAGCCTGTGTGCCTCTTACATTGTGTACTCCTAGCTTTTCATGTTTTACAGCCAAAATATTTAGGTCTAATATTTGTTTTCACAGGGATGTTCTACAAACAATCAACCCCAAATTAATCCTCATCTTGCCTGTCATAGTAATCTGACCTATTATCCAAAGCTCTTATTTATGGGATTCTTTGAAACTTCAATTCACAGATGGGTGTTTTTACATTGTATTTGGTCTATGGGCAGCTATATTAAAAATTAAAAATGTGAAATGGGGGAAGTTGGATATTTCAAATACATAGCTGTAAGTGAAACAGTAAGTATCTTATTTTTAAATATCCAGCAGCTTATACAAAGTGGGAGTCTAGAATGCCCTACACTGAGATATTACCCAGAAAAATGATGTAATGTGCAATGTTTTCCCTTTTGTTAAAATAAAAGAGCATTAGTTGATAGTTACCTCTCGTATCATTAGAGTAAGTTATTGAAACCATGCAGGACCCTGTGGGATCCTCCCGGGTACAAAACCTCCTCTGTGTCCCCTGTTTCTTGCTTATAGAAAAAGGCTTTAGTTTCCTAGGCCTTCCCTGAGTTCCACAGAGTAGATTCAAGCAGTTACTAGTTAGGGCTGTGAGGGAATGCCGAAACAAAGGAAAAGCAGTCAAGAAACGTTAGTTCAGTGATAAAACAGAGTCCTAGCCCCGCAAGGGATACACATAACAATCTGATGCATATCTTTGAGTTGTTCTGCAGGAACTAAGACCCCCCCCCCCAACTCAGGTGGAGGATGATGACTACCTGCTGAGTACCACCAGGTAGACCCCAGGCCACGTGGAGCCTGAAGGGTGATGATTAACATTCCCGAAACACCACCCTGGTACCTTACCACCAACCAATCAGAAGAAAATCGTGCGCCCTACAGCCCTCACCTTAAATGTTGCCTTTAAAAACCCTTCCTTGAAAGCCTTTGGGGAGTTCAGGTCTTTTGAGCATGAGCCACCTGTTCTTCTTGATCGTCCCTGCAATAACCTTTCTCTGCTCCAAACTCTGACATTTTGGTTGGTTTGGTCTCACTGTGCACTGGGCACACAGACTTGGGTTGGACAACATTACACTTATATGTGGCCAAGCAGATCAATGACTTCTTGATTTGTTGAAGTTTACAGATTCTAAGAGCCGCATTTTCACCATCATTAAAATGTAGCTAATCTTTGTTATATGTTTGAACTGGGCATATAATCTATGTTAAGTTTTGCATTACTTATGCTGAATATTCTTCTGATATGGACTGACTATACTTAATATATTCTATAGGAATTTTATCTGTTAAAATAAGTATTCAAACAATCGTGTTATTAAACAAAACGTTTAAAAATTTTTTAGGGCTTCCCTGGTGGCGCAGTGGTTGAGAGTCCGCCTGCTGATGCAGGGGACATGGGTTCGTGCCCCGGTCCGGGAAGATCCCACATGCCACGGAGTGGCTAGGCCCGTGAGCCATGGCCGCTGAGCCTGCGTGTCCGGAGCCTGTGCTCCACAACGGGAGAGGCCACGACAGTGAGAGGCCCACGTACTGCAAAAAAAAAAAAAAAAAAAAAATTTTAAAGCTTAAAATGCCATTAAAAGTGAACTTTTAATCATCAAGAAAATTAATCTTAGTATTCTGAGAAGTAAAGAGGAAAGCATGAATTTCATTTGTTCATAGATGTGTATTGAGAACGACTCCAGAGGTTATGGCTGATCACTATTCTTTGAATAAAAAGAAAACATAAAAGAGATTTAAGACCTTCAGAATCTACATTACTCTCTTCAAGTACAATCACATACTTGGGAATTAGTTGTCCTGAGTTTAGCTAAAGCTAACTGTTTTGTTTCCTAAATAGTATCTTGAAAAGCTAACATCTATATAAACTTCTCTTAACCCCAGATACAGAAGTGTTTGCTTGCCAAAGAAAGGAGTCATAGCATTTATGCATTCTATATTCATTTTTTAAAAGAAAGAACCACTTAAAACAAGTTGCAGTTTTGCCAGAACAGAATTTGGTAGCCAGGAACCTATCGTTCCTAATAGTTTGCCATTATTATCCCTTTTGTATTCTCTTAATGGCACTATTAGTATATTTTTAAAGGCATGAGTGCATGTGAAAGGCATTCATAAATACCCCTCTTTGATGACGATGGTTGCAAATAACAGCAGCTGCAGCAGCAACAGTAGTAAACATCTAACATTTACGGGGTACTTACCAAGTGCCAGGTACTATACTAAGCACTTTACAAGATTATCTTACTAATTCCCACAGAAACCTTGTGAGTTGGATGCTATTATTATTTCCACTTACAGATGAGGACGCTGGGGCAGAGAGAGGGAACACAACTGGTAAGTGTTAGAACCAGCTAGGAGGCAGCAGACTGATCTGGTCTGACTTCAGAGACCAGGACTTTGCCTCCCTTGGATGAGCAGTTGAACTCAAGAGGACCTGCACACAGTTCCACTAAAACATTCAGAATGATTTCATAACATCAATTTTTCTGCCTCCAACATATTCTTGGGGAATTTTGAGGGGGCATGGAGAAATTTTAAGAGGTCATAGGGGCATTAGCTCAAAGCTAGGCATGGCATGGGGATCCTTCTCCATCTTGTGGACCCTCTTTCCAACCACCTTCATTCCCATCTTCATTCATGTTACAAAACACATGGCTGTAAACTGCATTTCTTTGGTAGTGGGGAGGGATGTTGTGGGAAGAGACTCGGGAAAGTTCATAGGTTAAAAATCACAAGAACCACTGGTCTCATATATGATTTCATGTGAATCTTTCAGTCTCTCAAGTAAGGATTCTATAAGGTTCCGTTCATCTACGATGCCCACCAGCAAATGTTGCATCCCGTGATGATACTACACATCCCTATGTTATTTCGTAAGCATGATCTAATTTGAACCACATAGCACACTTGTGAGATGAGTAGGAAAGAGAAAAACAGCCCTATGTTACAGAGGCAAAGATAGGGATCCAAGGTATGTGGCACAGTCAAAACAGAACCTAAAGCTAGCACCCAGGTCCACAATTCCCATCAGTAATACTTACATCAGTGCAAAAGGTCTTCTGTTATACTCTTAGCATATGACTTGGTGAAAACAGTCTTCTCAGTGAACTAAATTCTGCACAAGGAAATCAAGGCCCAACAATCTCATATCTTTGTTTATTTTAGGATTCATTCAAGTGTCAAATCTAAACAAGCTGGTTATCTCAACAGTGTCTGGCGAAGCAGGGCTGAGAGAATGTACACCATTAGCTCTTGAAACTTGTTACCGTGGAGCTCATGTTCCTAAGTTGTTTCTTTCTGTATAGACGGTAGAGGGTCATATTTTGAATCCAAGATAATCAGAGTATGGTGGACATAAAAGTAGTATGATTACGATACTACTTGGAAACCCCAGTATAAGTATGCAGTGTCCAAGGCACCAGGGGACAGATTGAGGGCAGAGGTGCCCCTGAGAAATGCTTAATTTCAGCATACAGAATAGCTAAATAACAACAAGTTTTATTTTTGACTTAAACTCTTACAGATGTATCACTGCTATAGCAACTATTAATGACAGTCTATTTTCATGATCCCTGATGGCGTTTCTAGCATGATTTATAGAAAAAAAAAGTCAGAAAATTTAAAAAATAATGTAAAATAAGAGATACACTATGAAACTTCTGTCCACCATGTAACCAGCACCAGTTGTGCAACAGTTTACATTTTTGATGGTGATGATGTATTTGTTATCTTGCCAATGCTTTTCCAAATCCCAAGAAGTTCTTACTCAGAACTGTAGCTTCATTGCATGTAAGTCCTACAGTTTGTCCAGTGCAGACAGACTCCTTGGCAGGCGATCAGTCTAAAGAGAACTTTCTTTCAATCTCTCTAGATCACACACTATGGATATAAGAATAACCAAGAAATATGTCTAAGTATATTTTTAAATCTTAGGTTTGGTTCTCTGATCAAGTTAGGAGTGAGCCATCAGAACATTAAAGTATATATTTTCCTGACTATTTTAGATCTTCTCATTTTCCCTAGTAATCAATAATGAAAGATGATAGGAGGCAGTTGAATATATTTTAGCATTTCCAAATAGTGTTCTCTAGGTTAGTTCTAGAACACATAGGTAATATATGATATACAGATGCATATGAAGGGGAACAGATGTTATGTGATAAAATAAGTTTGAGAAAAAAATATAGCAAAGTTTTTCAGTATTTACTAGTACCTTTAATATGCTAATGAATGGATAATGTTTGAGAAGGAAACAGAATAGGCAGCTTTTCTTAAAACTATTTGAGCATACGAGCATTATTTTGCAGAGTGGTTCCAGAACCAAGATCTCATGGGTACACTTCGTCACATGAGCTTGGGAGTCATTCAGATCTGAGTTCCTGTACCAGCTCAGAATTGCTGT
Organism: Phocoena phocoena; assembly: GCF_963924675.1. Classification (NCBI taxonomy): domain Eukaryota; kingdom Metazoa; phylum Chordata; class Mammalia; order Artiodactyla; family Phocoenidae; genus Phocoena; species Phocoena phocoena. Next base: position 46,608,588 of record NC_089221.1, read on the forward strand.
GCAGCCTTGAAAGAGTTGCTGAACTGCTCTAAGCCTCGATGTCTTGAGGTTAACAAAAGATCATTAAATTTAAAAATACTGGGGAAAACTGCATTATATCCTTGACATTCAAATGCAGCTTCACAAACCTCCAAATTTACTTATATCACTATAGGTATAATTTTCCCTTAGAAAATTTAGTAAAATAAATAAATACTCTCATTGGTGCTTTTACCACTTGTTACTTTATGGAAATGTTTTCAGCCTTCTTGCCTTTCCTAGAATCTCACGTCCATTAACAGCACTGGTATGCTAAATTTTTAATTCTCCCTGGATGAGCAATCTTACACTGACTGGAATGCTCTATGAAAAATCCCCCAATATTTTTTTTTTCCTGAAAACAAACATATGGTGGACTATGGGGGACTGGTTCATAGAATGTACTCTCATTAATCATTTTAAATTTCATAATTTTTATCATTTTTCTAAGAATTATCATTTTCTTAGCTGTTTTCTTTCTTGTCACTTCTGTCTAGATTAAGGCTGTCCAATAGAAATACAATATAAACCACAAAAGAAAGCCATACATATAATTTTAAATGTTCTAAAAGCCATATTACAAAAAAGATTTTTGAAAAACCAGGCAAAGTTAATTTTAACAATATATTTTATTTAACCCCAAATGTGCAAAATTTACTATTTATACCTGTAATCAATATAAAAATTACTAGTGAGAGAGTTTTCACTGTGTTCATACTAAGTACGTGAAATCTTCTGTGCATTTTACACTTACAGCACCTCTCCCTTGGGTTAGCCACAGTTCAAGGGTTCTGTGGCTACTGGCTACCTTGTTGGACAGCCCAGGTCTAGATCAACAGTCAGCTTTCTTCTGGGGGCCATTTTTCTACAGATACAATGTGTTTATCACTTCACAGTTATTGCATTTGCAAGGAAGAATGGAGAATGAAGAAACCATATTGTGATGTGGATACTGGCTCATTCCATAGTTAAGTAACTTAAATCCACAGAAGAGCTTGGTTGTACTAGGGATCAAATTACTACCTGTCATGAAGCCCCAGAGTTCCACGTAATAGCCCAAATCACAAAAGCCAAGGGGTTATTGTAATTGTTTTACAAGTAGAAAAAGCAATAATAGTGATCTGAAATTTTAAAAAAAGTTAAATTCTGCAAATATATGTTGAATACCAATTGCATACACGACACTTGGCTGGGTCTCGACAGATATTTCGGAATAGTTACTAGATATGAAGATATTTCAGAATAGTTACTTGATACTAGAAATCCAATTTTCCTCGCAGTGGTATGTATGTATGTACACACACAAATACACACATATATATCTAAATATATGCATATATGCACATATGCATGTACACATGCAGAGCATAAATTCCACCCATTCTAAAAGGGTCAGTGGTTGGTGATTGTTATTTTGTCTTTTTTTTTTTTTTAAATAATGGGCACCATAGATAAAAAAACAGAGAATCAGTCTTGTTTCATAAACAAACTTCCTATTCACACTTAAATTTACCTTTGATGGAAAGAAATCTGTAGCCTACTCTTGTGAATAATGATAACTAGCACAAGCTGATTGCTTACCATATGCCAAGCACTGGTCTAAGGGCTATACATCCCTTATCTCTCTTAATACTCACGGCAGTTAATGACGTAGGTTCAGAGGCAACTGAAATAGAGTATATTTAAGAAATTTAATAAATGTCATACACTTGCAAATGGGAAACCCACAATTTGAACAAAGGAATCTCTGTTCAACCATAAAGCTAAACTACTCACTTTAAACATGTGATGTTCTACACACTCTCTTTCTAGATAACAGTTTGTTGTCTAACAGGTACTTAAAAACAATATGGATATTTCTTATGAATTTAAATATTTCTGAAGATCTTAGTGGGAAAGAATTTTGTAAATACATAGTTTTATACTTAGCATTACCTCTCATTTTATATCATCGAGATCCATCCAGGAAAAGGCTCAGCTTCATTCTTTATCTCTGAAGAATTCCTGAATCTAAAACATATGGCATCTCATATCTGTGTCATTTCTCCCAGTGCATGCATTCATCTTTAATGTTGACGTTTTGTGGTCTAGTGGCTCTTGAGAAATGACAAATACCTTTCTCCTTTGAATTGTAAATTACCATATTTGGACTTGCTTCTTCATATAATTTTTACTAAGCCTTTTTATTTCTCTCATTTATTAAATTGAAACTTTAGAATGAACAAGTTTACCTTAGTAGTACCTAAATTTTTATTTGGACAATGTGGCAGGGTTTAAATTGCTAATAGTTGCACATAAACTAGTTGAACCAACTGGGCAAGTAAACAGCTCATTAATTTCACATTAATCCATTTGAGAGTAGACATTAGGGAGGTATCTTTCTCGGAACCCCAGAACACACATCATAAGGTAAGAATTAGTCTTCATCTTCATATCCATATTCCTGCTTATACTTACTTCCTGCTTATACTATACATACTTCCTGCTTATACTCAGAAGAATAATTCTTCTCCTTCTGAGTAGTAGTTATTATTAATAGTTATTATTATTCAGAAGAGTAATGTTAGCAACAGAGTCACTTTTGAAAGTCTGCCAACCCCCGATTTAAACAACAGATATCAGAGTTGAAAGCATACATTTGGAGACTTCATACATGTAGCAGATTATACGTTCTCAATAGGCATTTGTTCAATGAATGATGGAATTGAACATAAGTTCAGAAGGACATTGAAGTGCTCTTTCATCTTTCCCAGGCTTGGTGTTGGTTTAATGAATGAATGCTTGAGGTATGGAGAAATATTTGGGCATAAATCCAGGGTCATTTATAGTTTTCTTACACCTCCATAATGCTACTTCTATAAACTTAGAGGGACACAGTAATTATACAGTCTATATACTCAATTTCACATGAGAAGGCTGAGACCCAGAGAAGTAACTTGCCTGATATATAATGAGCCAAGATAAGAATGGAAATCTCGTTCAGCTGGTTGCCAGTCTTCCATGCAAAAACTGATATAGTTCATATTTTGATCATCATATAAATGTAACCTAAAGAAACACTGTGTGTTGGGACTTCATCACAATGATAATAAAGAAAATTTATAGTAAAAATAAGAAATTATATTTTGCATGATGAAATAGATAATAAATGGTAGATAATTGAAGTCTGAGATTGGATCTGAGTATTAAACACTATATTATGTCTTCATACAATATACAGAATGGGTTATGGGAAGGACTTCTTTGCTGCGGGTGTTATAATAAAAAAATAACTTTCTACTTCTTCAGTCACTACTTAGTTTTCATTGACAAACAAGGAAAACTGAAAGAGGCACTGGCCCATGCCTTCCCTTCACCTCTTAGTTCACTGACTGTCACCAATAGTAAAGGATAAATAAAATGCTTGAAAAGTGGCCAGTGATCATTAACTTTGTAACACAGACTTCCTGATATTTCTAATGGCGTAGGATGACAGCATTCTCTGAAGCATGACAAATTCGTCTCAGAGAATGGAAATGATACAGGTGGATGGGGCCAGATTTTCAGCCTCTCTAATTCTTACTTTAGATATGTCTCGGGACTCTTTTTCAGTGGCTTAAATCAGTCACGGAAAATGAAGATTCATTAACTAACTTTTTGATGCAAAATCAGATGCCTTGGCAACCTCATTCTGAGGTTTTTTTTAAAAAAAAATAGCTTACATTCTCCATGTTTCCTCTCAATAGTGTCATCTTAAGACTGCTTCTGTCAAGCAGGAGTAAATCATTAAATGCTGTAGATATGTATTTATTTTAAGTATTTACAGAAGTCCCCATGATTTCTTTCCAGTGTCTAAATATTTTGTTTGTGCATCAGTTTATGATATTATGAAATCTCTCCTACGCTAATAAGAATTAGGATTACTTTTGGATTCTACTAAAAGCATGACTTTTTCATACCGATTTCACATGGAGCAAGATATTTGTATTTTATGTGCAAAATTTACTTCATCTGAAGTGACTTACTCTAACATCTACATCCTAAAAACCCTTTCTACTCAAACTGGATTAGAAGCATCGACACCATCCTGGAGCTTGTCAGAGATGCAGTGTCAGGCCCTACCCTAGACCTACTCAGCCAGAACCGGCATTCTAACAAGATCCCCAGGAATTAAGTGTGTACATTCAGTTTTGAGAGGCCCTGGCCTAAGCCACAGAATTTAGTATTTGATTATAAGTTGCCTTGTTCTTTTCAGCAAAAGCCTAAGTACCCCTGCAGTTTCTGGTGCTGGGCCTAAGCTAGCTATTTATTCAAATATAGTAAAATGATTGAAAAAAAAGAAAGAAAAAACATTTCCAAGGTAAAAATAAGCCCTGAAAAACAGACCACGTCCTTTGTTTATTTTCCCAGGTTTATTTTGCTGTCAGATTCCTCCATAAGGCACCTTCTCAGAATAAGTTCCTCCAATGGAGGTTGAGCTCCATCATGCCACGTGGATCAATCTGTATTCAATGAATATGGGGCTGATTATCTACTTAGAGGATGATCCTTGTCCCTAGCGATCCTCTTTCTGTCTGAATTTGGATATTTTGTACCTTGTTATCACCCTGGCAGCAGACAGGACAGCAGGGAGTTGAAAACTAAGATTAGTCATTTTGCTTTTCTTTAGTAGTTTGGCTGAAATGTGTGATAGGTTGAAATATTGGGTCAAATGAATCCTGTGGACTTTATCATGCCACATAATAAATTTTAATTTATCACTGATCAAACAATTAGCCATTTGAAGAAGCTATTTGCTTTGTATCGGAAACAATATCTTAGTGAACTGAAAAAATGAATACAACTTCTAGCCAGACCCAGGGAGTTACTTAGGCACTGAGAAAAGTTGGTTCTGAGGATTATATTTTAAGGAAAACCTCATTTCCGAGGAATCTAAAAGTAAATTTCAAATATAACAACATCCAGAAGCCACTAAGGCAGAGACTAAATTTTAAAAGAGAACATCATAAATCCTTAATTCCTTTCCCAATTTCTGACACTAACTTTTCAAAATTCATGATTTCAAGTATCTGTCTGGTAATAAAGTATATATTATTTCATGTCATGAAACCCCCAGAATACATTTATACTGCCATAACTTTCCTTTTTATTCTACCTAATATGCCACCAATTAGAGGACGTTAGGACTGGATTTTGAAAGCTTTAAGAAATAGGACCCACAGTTATTACACACGCTACATTTCTCCAATCATCTTTGAGAAATTAATGATTACATTTTGACATGGTACACACTGAACCTGGGTCAGCTTGCTTACTTGATAAACTAGAAGTAAGACTGATATCATCAATCAGTTTATGATGAACTTTAGAGGCAAAACAGGATTTTATATGTCAGCAGAATCTCGACATTAAAAAAATAATAATGACAAAGAAAGAGGAAAGAGAAGAAAAGAAGAAAAACTGCTTTAAGTGCATGAGTTGAAAAAAATCTTTGAAAAAAGCAATACAAATGTATTGTTTCTTGACTTACATTGCCTATGTATTAGCATGCTTAAACAGGTTAAGTTCACTTAGGAAACATCCAAGACAACTTTTCAAAGAAATAATTTATGGGAGAGAAAACCTGACTTAAACTCAGCACAAGATACATAACTAGAAATATAAAATAGGAGAAGGAAATTTTAAAATAGAAGATCACTAACTGATTTTGATAACAATGATTATTACTGGGCTGACAAATGTATATGGATAAAATGTAAGAATAAGATCATAGACTTAAACTAAATATGGGTCAAAGAGAGGGAAAGTTCTATTTCTGCACAACAGGCCAAATTTCCTACTATAGTCAGTTATTTCACAGTTATGTGTTATTCTTCATTAGGAGAAATACAGTGTGAATATCTCACTATTACCCACATCATTCCTGGAAAAACGGGTCCAATCAGTCAGAAGATCCATCTCTGTAAATAAAAGGTACTAGACAACATTGCTCTTACTAAGTAATCATTTATTAAGATGCTGTCATTGAAAGTGGAATATCTCATTGGTGATGATGTGGAAAACTGGAACACTGCTTTGGGGATTATATAAAGGGTACAGTCACTTTGGAAATCTATCCAGCAATATCTGAAAACATACACATAACCTACAACCCCAAAATTCTACTCCTTGAGATATACCGAACTTATGTGTATGCACACAAACTTACACATACTGCATGCAAATTTGTTTAACAAGTGACATATCCTAAAATGTTCAGAGCAGCTCCATTCATAGTTGCCTCAAACTGGAATACCCAAGTCTCCACCAACAATAGTAACTGGCAGTAAATTTACTCAATGCAATACTATGACAATGAGAAGAAGCAATCTATACCCACACAAAAGAATATGGATGAATCTCACTATCACATTGTTGACCAAAAGAAGCCAAATCAGAAGAGATTATATTGTATAATTCCATTCATAAAAGCATAAAACTGGCAAAACAAATCTATGCTCTTGGAAGTTAATATAGTGCTTATCTTTGGAATTAGAGTGACTGGAGGGAGGCATGAAGGGGTATCCTTGGGAGCTAGTATCCTTGGAAGCTGACTACTGGTTATATGAGTAAAATTGGTTAAGCATTTTTTTCTCACCTAGTAGCGCATTCACACCTATAATAACCAATTAGAATCTCACAGAGTGCTAAGGGTTACATAGAAATAACTGGACATAGAAAGAGTCCAGTAACCAACACTGGGAAGGCGAGATACTTTTTTTTTTTAAGTCATAGAGGGCTAACATAAACATTAAGCCTTTTAAGTTCATTCCAAAACACAAGATATTGTCTCCCCAGCCAATAGCTTCTTCTTCCCCTTTCTTGGCATTTCTGCAAGTCATATGTTCCTGATGTTTCTTGTCCCTGAGTATCTCAGCCAAGGCTTAGGAAAGCAGCACATACAACAGAAGTTGCAAGGGTCATTCTTATCCTTGACAAGGGAAGACAGGGCAAAACCATGCCCACTGGCAGCAGTACCACTGGCAACTTTGCTCAAGTCATTTTGAAGTTTATGACAAAGAGCTAAGGAAAGCTATGGCAGGGAAATATCTAGTCATTTTCTAGGAAACAGTAATATTATAAAAATAAAATGGTAATGTGAGTGATAAAATGTTTTCCTCTTGTAGTTCATCTGATATCAGGGCAGTGATACTTTGTATCACCCACAGATGAGAGCTTTTTGTAAAGTACAACCTAAAGATGGCAGAAGGATTTTCTTGTTATGTTTTTCTCTCCCCTAAAGTGACCACCCTTTCATTAGAGAATGTATTTATGTCATCAAGCTAATGTGATTCTTAAATAGGACATCAATCTTCCCTTTGGATGAGAACATTAATCAGATTCCGCTAGTTTTTCATTCTCTATCTAAACACTGCCATATGTAAAAAGAAAAATCTCTGAAAACCGTGGATACTGTACAGAGTTAAACCTCTCCTCCCAGCCAATCTACTTTGTTATCCTATATAAACAAATTCTGCCATTACATTCTGTTACTCATAACAATTTTCAGTAGATAGTCCACAAATCAATTAAAGACAAGTTAATTGTCAAGAGGGATCAAGCAACAAGCATTAGAAGCCTAATACTTAAAGGTACCATCCAAAAAATGTATGTGTTAGAGAAAAGTTTGGTTTGGCTAGCTTTCCTTCTAATCCAAGATTTTACATTTGTATGATTAGTTTTGAAGATCAAAAATTCATCACACTGAGACTTCCCTGGTGGTCCAGTGGTTAAGAATCTGCCTTTCAATGTGGGGGATGTGGGGTCAATCCCTGGTTGGGGAACAAAGATCTCACACACTGCAGGTCAACTAAGCACGCACGCCTCAACTAGAGAGCTCGCATGTCACAACTCGCATGTCACAACTCGCATGTCACAACCGCAAAAAAAAAATAATATACTCTCTCCATTCAGCCACTTAATGTCTTTTGATTGGGCATTTAGTCCATTTACATTTAAAGTGGTTATTGAATGCATGTTCCTATTGCCATTTTGTAAATTGTTTTGGGGTTGTTTTTGTAGGTCTTTTTTGTTCCTTTCTTCTTCTTTTGTTCTCTTGTGATTTTTTTTTTGCGGTACGCGGACCTCTCACTGTTGTGGCCTCTCCCGTTGTGGAGCACAGGCTCCGGACGCGCAGGTTCAGCGGCCATGGCTCATGGGCCCAGCCGCTCCGCGGCATGCGGGGATCCTCCCGGACCGGGGCACGAACCCGTGTCCCCTGCATCGGCAGGCGGACTCCCATCCACTGCGCCACCAAGGAAGCCCTGTTCTCTTGTGATTTGATGACTATCTTTGTTGTTATGTTTGGATTCTTTTTTCGTTTTTGTGTGTGAAGCTAGTATAGCTTCTTGGATTGTGTAAATCGCTCCTTCTCTTCCATCTCCTTATATTTCCGTGTATTTTTACAATAAAGGTGAAGCAAAGGCAAATTCACTCAAGAGATTGGAGTCTGATCTGACCAAGAACACAGTCAGTAATGAGGTCAATACCCATATGGTTTCATCAACTTGATGCAATCTAAGTGATGCCTTGTCTGCCTAGGACTGCAAATGTACCCATGGATGTATGGAATGAAAATGTTTCAACTTACATATTGACATTTTCTCCATGAAGGCTCCCTTGAGTTCCCCAAGCAGAATCTCCCATTGCAGTCCCTATTTTATTTCGTTTTGTTGTTTATTTTCTGCCTTCCTCCACTAGAAAGTAAGCTTTATGAGAACAAAGACCCATCCCCCAACTGCTTTCCTCTTCATTTTATCCCCAATATAAGGTAAATATTTTTACGTGTCTAATAAAGCACTAGGCACAGGGCTGTGCTGGAACCATCCACACTAGTTGGCAAAAGTGAACTGTTAAATTTTCAGGAGTATTTCTAAGTCAGTTGTTATACCTAGTGACTATAAAAATTAAATTATTTAAACTTACAATTAAATAAATTATGTTGAAAAGAATGGTGTTAAATATGCAAAACCCATCACTTAATAATTTGACTACACTTTACTATTATCTATGTTCTTGAGGTCATTTACGTCTATTGTACCTATATGTGCCATTCTGCATCTCTCGCCAACTGCATATTTAGTGAGATCTGTGGCTTGAAGTGGGCTGGTGCGAGAATTTTTGCCACAGAAATCAGCAAATACTACAAATAAGCTTTTTTGGTGTCTTCACAGAGAACTGGCTGTTAACATTTACCAGCATGCCACGGACCAGGCTTATCACTGGCATTTAACAAACAGTCTCTGAATGAATGCATTCGAGTGTTTTATTCATGGTCACGTTAGTTCTTACAGAGTGTGTTCCTCTAACCCAGCACAGAGTTCCTCTTTCTCAGGTTCACTCCCAGGCTTTCTTTTTGGAATGTCGCTTACACATTTGTTGCTCTCGGAATGTCTGTCTTTTGCATTAGATTGATTTCACCTACTTAAGAGCTAGAGTGGTCTTCCGGCTTTTCAATGCTGGGTGATGGGTTTGAGCTGATGAACTCTGACGTCTCTTCAGCTTTAACTCTCTGTGCCATGATACGGGGAAAGAAAGCAGAGTGTCCTTACTCATGTCAGGGGCCTAAAAACATTGGCTGATCGGTTCATTCGTTCAATACATATACATCAAGCATCTACTATATGCCACACACCCTTCGAGGCACTGGCAATGCAGAGGTGGAAAAAAAGACAAAAATTGCGGCCACATGGAGCTTACATTCTAGTATGTATTACTACTAACTTTAATTTTAGTGTTGTCTACGTGCCAGGCATGACCTATGGCTAACACACTTAATCCTCACACCCTCTCATTTAACAGATAAGGCAGTCTGAAGTGAAGTAGCTTGACCAATGTCTCAGAGCTGTAAAAGTGTTGACATTTCAACCTCAGCAGTGCAGCTGGAGAGACAACCAGCTCTTAATCACCGTACCCGGCACCTTGTCAAGGTGACACTGTTTTTCTATGTGCAAGTTGCTTATAAGATAATTGTTTATAGGTGAGCTGTATTGTGCTATTCTGTAACCAAGAGTGGTTCCAATGATAGGGAAGTGTAGAAAATGCTATTAAAGAGATGGTAGGCAGGCCAACTTTTATGTACATATTTCATTTAAGGGCACACTGGCCCTTTAAAGCAGACATTTTTATTTTCCACTTACCGACTAGGAATCTGCTAATGGAGGTTAGGGAATTACCCAGTTAAGAAAGCAGCAGAGCTGGCATTCAAGCTTGGTCTGTTTGGCTCTAAAGCCAAAGTCTCCCTCCTATACCCTGCCCCCTAACACAATGTGCAATGGTTGGTAACCATGATGTTATTCTCATAATGACTGCTGTGTTGCCTATAAGGAAACTATTTTACTCATCTTCAGTTTAGCTAATATTACTCACGATTTGGAATATCATTAAGAATGATGTTTCTACATTCAAGACAATGCCAACGGAATAAATAGGCATGAGACAGGATGAAGTTGACCTCTGTAGTTCAGAGAATCTTCTGGCTCCTCTGAACAGCTGGCCAAGGAGCAACATTTTGGTAGTAAAATACGACCATGACCAGTGTTTTTGGCCACAGGAAATAGGCTAGATGGAAGCTGATGAAGCAAAACTCAGGGAGAGGAGAGAAGCACATAAAATCACTGATTAGCTTCCTTTTTTTTCCCATAAGAAACACATATTTTGATGCGTTCGCTTAACACTACTTTAAGCCAATCTCAATTAGGTTAGAAGACTGTTCAGATATTATTATTTTTTTAATATATTTTTATACAGCAGGTTCTTATTGGTCATCAATTTTATACACATCAGTGAACACATGTCAATTCCAATCGCCCAATTCATCACACCACCACCACCACCCCCTCGCGGCTTTCCCCCCTTGGTGTCCATACGTTTGTTCTCTACATGTGTGTCTCAATTTCTGCCCTGCAAACCAGTTCATTTGTACCATTTTTCTAGGTTCCACATATATGCGTTAATATACGATATTTGTTTTTCTCTTTCTGACTTACACTTACTTCACTCTGTATGACAGTCCATCCACGTATCCACAAATGACCCAATTTCGTTCCTTTTTATGGCTGAGTAATACTCCATCGGATATATGTACCACATTTTCTTTATCTATTCGTCTGTCACTGGGCATTTAGGTTGCTTCCATGACCTGGCTATTGTAAATAGTGCTGCAGTGAATATTGGGGTGCATGTGTCTTTTTGAATTGTGGTTTTCTCTGGGTATATGCCCAGTAGTGGGATTGCTAAATCATATGGTAATTCTATTTTTAGTTTTCTAAGGAACCTCCATACTGTTCTCCATAGTGGCTGTATCAGTTTACACTCCCACCAACAGTGCAAGAGGGTTCCCTTTTCTCCACACCCTCTCCAGCATTTGTTGTTTGTAGATTTTCTGATGAAGCCCATTCTAACTGGTGTGAGGTGATACCTCATTGTAGTTTTGATTTGCATTTCTCTAATAATTAGTGATGTTGAGCAGCTTTTCATGAGCTTCTTGGCCATCTGTATGTCTTCTTTGGAGAAATGTCTATTAACGTCTTCTGCCCATTTTTGGATTGGGTTGTTTCCTTTTTTAATATTGAGCTGCATGACCTGTTTATATACTCTGGAGATTAATCCTTTGTCCGTTGATTCATTTGCAAATATTTTCTCGCATTCTGAGGGTTGCCTTTTCGTCTTGTTTATGGTTTACTTTACTGTGCAAAAGACTCTAAGTTTCATTAGGTCCCATTTGTTTATTTTTGTTTTTATTTCCATTACTCTAGGAGGTGGATCAAAAAAGATCTTGCTGTGATTTATGTCAAAGAGTGTTCTTCCTATGTTTTCCACTAAGAGTTTTATAGTACCCAGTCTTACATTTAGGTCTTTAATACATTTTGAGTTTATTTTTGTGTATGGTGTTACAGAGTGGTCTAATTTCATTCTTTTACATGTAGCTCTCCAGTTTTCCCAGCACCACTTATTGAAGAGACTGTCTTTTCTCCATTGTATATCCTTGCCCCCTTTGTCATAGATTAGTTGACCATAGGTGCTTGGGTTTCCCTCTGGGCTTTCTATCTTGTTCCATTGATCTATGTTTCTGTTTCTGTGCCAGTACCATATTGTCTTGATTACTGTAGCTTTGTAGTATAGTCTGAAGTCAGGGAGTCTGATTTCTCCAGCTTCATTTTTTTCCCTCAAGACTGCTTTGGCTATTTGGGGTCTTTAGTGTCTCCATACAAATTTTAAGATTTTTTGTTCTAGTTCCATAAAAAATACCATTGGTAATTTGATAGGGATTGCATTGAATCTGTAGATTGCTTTGGGAAGTATAGTCATTTTCACAATACTGATTCTTCCAATCCAAGAACATGGTATATCTCTCCATCTGTTGGTATCACCTTTAATTTCCTTCATCACTGCCTTATAGTTTTCTACATACAGGACTTTTGTCTCCTTAGGTAGGTATATTCCTAGGTATTTTATTCTTTTTGTTGCAGTGGTAAATGGGAGTGTTTTCTTAATTTCACTTTCAGGTTTTTCATCATTAGCGTATAGGAATGCAAGAGATTTCTGTGCATTAATTTTGTATCCTGAAACTTTACCAAATTCATTGATTAGCTCTCATAGTTTTCTGGTGGCATCTTTAGGATTCTGTATGTATAGAATCATGTCATCTGTAAACAGTGACAGTTTTACTTCTTCTTTTCCAATTTGTATTCCTTTTATTTCTTTTTCTTTTCTGATTGCCGAGGCTAGGACTTCCAAAACTATGTTGAATAACAATGGTGAGAGTGGACATCCTTGTCTTGTTCCTGATCTTAGAGGAAATGCTTTCAGTTTTTCACCATTGAGAATGATGTTTGCAGTGGGTTTGTTGTATATGGCATTTATTATGTTGAGGTAGGTTCCCTCTATGCCCACTTTCTGGAGAGTGTTTATCATAAATCGGTGTTGAATTTTGTCAAAAGCTTTTTCTGCATCTATTGAGATGATCATATGGTTTTTATTCTTCAATTTGTTAATATGGTGTATCACATTGGTTGATTTGCATATATTGAAGAATCCTTGCATCCCCTGGGATAAATCCCACTTGATCATGGTGTATGATCCTTTTAATGTGTTGTTGGATTCTGTTTGCTAGTATTTTGTTGAGAATTTTTGCATCTATATTCATCAGTGATATTGGTCTGTAATTTTCCTTTTTCATAGTATCTTTGTCTGCTTTTGGTATCAGGATGATGGTGGCCTCAGAGAATGAGTTTGGGAGTGTTCCTTCCTCTACAATTTTTTGGAAGAGTTTGAGAAGGATGGGTGTTAGCTCTTCTCTAAATGTTTAACTGAATTCACCTGGGAAGCCATCTGGTCCTGGATTTTTGTTTGTTGGAAGATTTTTAATCACAGTTTCAATTTCATTACTTGTGATTGTTCTGTTCATATTTTCTATTTCTTCCTGGTTCAGTCTTGGAAGGTTATACCTTTCTAAGGATTTGTCCATTTCTTCCAGGTTGTCCATTTTATTGGCATGGAGTTGATTGTAGTAGTCTCTTAGGATGCTTTGTATTTCTGCTGTGTCTGTTGTAACTTCTCCTTTTTCATTTCTAATTTTATGGATTTGAGTCCTCTCCCTCTTTTTCTTGATGAGTCTGGCTAATGGTTTATCAATTTTGTTTGTCTTCTCAAGGAACCAGCTTTTAGTTTTATTGATCTTTGCTACTGTTTTCTTTGTTTCTATTTCATTTATTTCTGCTCTGATCTTTATGATTTCTTTCCTTCTGCTAACTTTGGGTTTTGTTTGTTCTTCTTTCTCTAGTTCCTTTAGGTGTAAGGTTAGATTGTTTATTTGAGATTTTTCTTGTTTCTTGAGGTAGGCTTGTATAGCTATAAACTTCTCTCTTAGAACTTCTTTTGCTACATCCCATAGGTTTTGGATTGTCGTGTTTTCATTGTCATTTGTCTCTAGGTATTTTTTGATTTCCTCTTTGATTTTTTTTGGTAATCTCTTCATTATTTAGTAAAGTAGTTTTTAGCCTCCATGTGTTTGTGTTTTCTATGTTTTTTCCTATGTAATTCATTTCTAATCTCATAGCATTGTGGTCAGAAAAGATGCCTGAGTGATTTCTATTTTCTTAAATTTACTGAGGCTTGACTTGTGACTCAAGATGTGATGTTTCCTGGAGAATGTTCCATGTACACTTGAGAAGAAAGTGTAATCTGCTGTTTTTGGATGGAATGTCCTATAAATATCAATTAAACCTATCTGGTCTATTGTGTCATTTAAAGCTTCTGTTTCCTTATTTATTTTCATTTTGGATGATCTGTCCATTGGTGTAAGTGAGGTGTTAAAGTCCCCCACTATCATTGTGTTACTGTCGATTTCCTCTTTTACAGGTGTTAGCAGTTGCCTCATGTATTGAGGTGCTCCTATGTTGGGTCCATATATATTTATAATTGCTACATCTTCTTCTTGGATTGATCCCTTAATCATTATGTAGTGTCCTTCCTTGTCTCTTGTAACATTCTTTATTTTAAACTCTATTTTATCTGATATGAGTATTGCTACTCCAGATTTCTTTTGATTTCCATTTGCATGGAATATCTTTTTCCATCCCCTCACTCTCAGTCTGTATGTGTCCCTAGGTCTGAAGTGGGTCTCTTGTAGACAGCATATATATGGGTCTTGTTTTTGTATCCATTCAGCAAAGCCTGTGTCTTTTGGCTGGAGCATTTAATCCATTAACGTTTAAGGTAATTATCTATATGTATGTTCCTATGACCATTTTCTGAATTGTTTTGGGTTGTTTTTGTAGGTCTTTTTCTTCTCTTGTGTGTCCCACTTAGAGAAGTTCCTTTAGCATTTGTTGTAGAGCTGGTTTGGTGGTGCTAATTCTCTTAGCTTTTGCTTGTCTGTAAAGCTTTGATTTCTCCATCGAATCTGAATGAGATCCTTGCCGGGTAGAGTAATCTTGGTTGTAGGTTCTTCGCTTTCATCACTTTAAGTATATTATGCCACTCCCTTCTGGTTTGTAGCGTTTCTGCTGGGAAGTCAGCTGTTAACCTTATGGGAGTTCCCTTGTATGTTATTTGTCTTTTTTCCCTTGCTGCTTTCAGTAATTTTTCTTTTTCTTTAATTTTTGCCAATTTGATTACTATGTGTCTCGGTGTGTTTCTCCTTAGGTTTATCCTGTATGGGACTCATTGTGCTTCCTGGACTTGGGTGGCTATTTCCTTTTCCATGTTAGGGAAGTTTTCGACTATAATCTCTTCAAATATTTTCTTGGGTCCTTTCTCTCTCTCTTCTCCTTCTGGGACCCCTATAACATGAATGTTGTGGCATTTAATGTTGTCCCAGAGGTCTCTTAGGCTGTCTTCATTTCTTTTCATTCTTTTTTCTTTTTTCTGTTCTGCAGCAGTGAATTCCACCATTTTGTCTTCCAGGTCACTTATCCGTTCTTCTGCCTCAGTTATTCTGCTATTGATTCCTTCTAGTGTATTTTTCATTTCAGTTATTGTATTGTTCATCTATGTTTGTTTGTTCTTTACTTCTTCTAGGTCTTTGTTAAACATTTCTTGCATCTTCTCGATCTTTGCCTCCATTGTTTTTCCAAGGTCCTGGATCATCTTCACTATCATTATTCTGAATTCTTTTTCTGGAAGGTTGCCTACCTCCACTTCATTTAGTTGTTTTTCTGGGGTTTTATCTTGTCCGTTCATCTGGTACATAGCCCTCTGCCTTTTCATCTTGTCTATCTTTCTGTGAATGTGGTTTTTGTTCCACAGGCTGCAGGATTGTAGTTCTTCTTGCTTCTGCTATCTGCCCTCTGGTGGATGAGGCTATCTTTTCAGATATTATTTGATAACTTTATATTTTGATCGATCACTAAGCCCTGTTCTACACCAAATTTACAAGTGTTCTTTCTTCAGAGGAAGATTCTGAGTTGAGTTAAATGAGGCAATTTAGTCTATTGGAATGACACCTCTCATTTTGGAACTTCTCCTTGTGTGGTGATGAGAAGATGTGATCAAGAAACGGGAGGTGACCAAGTGACTAGAAGTCTAGCCTCTAGGACAGCCTGCCAAGGTTCAAACTTGGGCAAGTTTCTGAAACTCTCTCTGCCCAGTTTCCTTATCTGTAAAAAAAAGGCAATGCCAGTCCCCCTTGTGTGGTTGTTTTGTGGGATGAAATAAGATAATGTATGTAGAGCCCTGGGAACACTGTCTGGCACATAATAAGTTCCCAATACAATTTAAAACTTATTACTCTTACTCTGGACTTCTGACCACATGTGTGTTGTGTAGCCTCTGATCCCTGAACCTGCAATTCTTCTCTTATTTGGTGGTAATTATATCCACCCTCTTCACTTACCCTAAAAAATTGAATGAGATGAGCTACGGAACAGAACACTAAAAGGAGCAGTTATTAACATCTGTTACATCTGAAAAGCTTTCCAAAAAAATTTTTTTAATGCCATGCAACAGGAGGTGCTAATGTGATACTTAGAAAGTTATGTCCTAGCTTACTGATTTGTGGGTGGCGCTCCTTTCTCTTTCTCAGACTTGGGCTCTAGCCAGCATTTTCTAGTGGGCAAACTGAGGTTTAATTTGACAGCTATTGATGTGCTACACTTCCGTTTCAGTTGGAACAAAGAGTAGCTAAGAGACAGTATTTTCCAATTGTCCCTGCAAATAACTGCTACTTAAAAATCTCCAGATCAAAGTTGTGGATTTGAGCATAACTGTCCAAGATTTGCACAGGAGGTGATTTAAGTTTATCTAGGGTTGTTTGTTTCTGCAAATAGTCAATAATGTAGTATACTCCATGACGCCTATTAGTGTAAGGGGCAGGAAAACTAGAGCATACTTTGTTTCTGACCTGTGGCACGTTAGTGAAATCACCTCTACCCTGCACTTCAAGGTACCTTGGATGGTGTTCTCCTCTATTTGTACAATACCCACTCCACAGTCCCCATATAATATGTTCCTTTTAACATTCCTTTTTGAGAAGACAGAAAGCAGAAAGTTTTGTGATTTGTTCTGGTTGGAAGACAAGACCATCTCTAGAAGAGTAACTTGTTATTTCAAGTTTCCTCGACTGTTACTATAACTTTAAACAACAACATTTTTAAAAAACAAAATGTCCTAGTGTTCCCTTGGGGAGTTGTCAGAGCCCGCCAATCTGCTAAGTACTAGCTCCTTGTTCGTTCTTCGCTTCCCATATCATTTTCTTCCCAATTTTTTCAGGTACTATATTCAAACCTTCAACGTGAGTTCACTCACTGACATTATTTTCTCAAATCTAACATAAGCACATCATTCCCCCCACTCTCTCCTCTAAGACAGACACGAGAGGTGTGGCTCTAAAGTAATGATTGATTCTTATTCCAGGTCCACAGAGGAAAATTAGCCTCCTTAGGATGTAATCCTCTTTCTCTCTCTGTCTGTCTCTGACTCTCTCTGTTTCCACATCAAGTGAAACTTAGCTTAATAAGCTACATATTAATTATATTTGGCTTTCTCTGTAAGTACATTTTACCAATAAAAGGCAAAAACTCGCCACCGCTGAAAAATGACTTTCAAATCTACTTTAAGCATAACTACCCAAGGTTGTATTTCTCAGGGATCAACACTCATCAAATACATATGATTTACTGTTACTTTAAAAAATCAGACTCTTTACAGACTTGGCTTTTCTTCATCCTGAATGCCACCAGGGAGTGAAAACAATGCCAGAGACAAATATTCCAGCTTAAACCCAAGTGTATCACCAGTATCATGTGTAATATCCATTCAATCTTCAAAGAAAAAAATAACACTCTACTAGACACGTGTGGGGATTTTACAAAATACAAAATTATTTTTATTAAAGAAACCAACTTGTAAAGGAGAAACTCAACAAAGAAATGTTGGTTAACACCTAGTTATTTCAGTTGCTTCAATAGTGGAATTATGTGTAAAGCCTCTCAAAGGTCAAGATAAGCTTAAGTTACTTCCATGTTTTAAAGATGTGTGTGTGTGTGTGTGTGTGTGTGTGTGTGTACACATACATAAATACTTCGACTCATGGTGCATTTGAGGTGGTGTGGTCTGTTAAAAGTTTAAAGCTGTACAACAAGCATCTTTTTTTCATTATTGTCAGTATATTGCTGGGACTGGATGCATACTCTCTTTTTTTTAAGCACTGAGAGATCTCTGAAAATGTGACATGAGAGTGTCCAACTGCTGTCCTAGCTCCTTAACCTTCCACTGGACTCCTGGCCTATGATAGGCCCTGATCATATCAGCAAGTTGATTTTACAAATAAAAGGGTGACACCAACTAAGAGAGTGTAGCAAGATGCTTCATCGAACATGCATTAATGGCATTCTGCTCGCATGTAAGGGAGCCTCTGGCCTCAAGGAATTTATAGTCCACAGGGAGAGAGAAAATAGGATCCACGGAACAATGAAGACAGTACATATAAAAAATTAATTATTTTATGGGCAATTAATATTCAAATTAAAAGCAAATATATGAGGGACAAAGTCTCTCAGGTTTCAAAGGAGATTGGCCCATGATGGCTATTCTGGATGTCACTCTCACCTCTTAAACTCATTATGAAAGAAACTTGTTAGAACTATAAACACAGGGCATTTAAATACATAGAAAACTCATCCTTAGACATTCCAGTGTTTGTTGTATTTCTGAAAGGATTAAATTGACCAAGGAAAAGGAAAATATCTTTGGCATACCAAGAAGGCAAATTTCATAATATGTCTACAAATCATACAGTAGAGCTTAAACTCTGCATTTCCTGAGATTTCTGAAATTCTTTAGTCCAACACACTATTGTTTTCACCTTACCCAGCAGTTTGATATTTATATTTAGAAACTTGTTATCAGATCTCAACGATAAGAAGTGTCTAGAAACTACCATCTATTGGAAATATGTACAGTAATGCTTACAAATCTTTGATGAGCATACATCTTAGCCCATAATAAGCATGAGATGCAAATAATAAACATGAGAAGTGCATTCAGTAGAAAGTAAAGCATAGAGTAGGCATATAATTTCTAATGTTGAAGCAGGTCTTAACTGTAACAAAGTAACATAATTAATAAAAATAAATGGTATTTATTTTGTTTTGAAGTAGAAGTACATCTAGTAGTAAGGAAGTACTACTTACACCTTTAACTGCCAAATTTTATTTACCCCTTTCAAAGTTTGCTTATGCATTTTTACTAGGGAATTTTGTAATTTGATTCCTTTGATTTTATAGCTCCCTAAAATATTCCAAGGGTACAATCTTTCACACTGTCTAAAACAAATAAATAATTCTTGTGAATTATTTTAATCTAAACTTTGAATATTTTCTATGAGAGTAAATCAGAACACATTTTAATCCAAATTTAACACATACTTTTATAAAGGCCTGGTAGTTTCTACATATGTTACATTTGGTCTAAAGAAGGAAGACCTATTCTTGAGATTTTGCAGACAATTTCACCTCCATTTGCTATTGGTGAAATAGCTTGCGGTGCTACAGACTAACCAATCAGAAACAAAAACTGTGTGAAGAATCAATCTTTTTTCTTGTAAATATCTAAAACACTAGAGCAAAGAAGGAAATCAAGGATTTTTCTGTCTTCTGTTTTTCCTAGTTATTTGATCAAAATAAGCTAACTTGGATGTAAAGCAAAGCTGTAACTGACAATTTATTGAGGTCATGAGGTCAACATTTTTCATATGATTTCTATAGAAATCTTTAGACATAACAGATTAATAACATATACACTTCAATTTCATAGTTTCTATTTCTCCTGGGCAACATTAAAACTCTGAACTACAACCTAGACCACAGAGATAGTTTCCACTTTTCCATGTGAATGTGACCTGAAACACTTAAAAACAACACAGCAGTGTTTTGTTGTTGTTGCTTGTTTGTTTGCTGAATCAAACTAGAACCCTTTCCTTACATTTAAAGGGTTAACTGAAGATTAGTATGACCAATTCTGGCTACATTAAGTCCATTCGGCTGGCTAACACACTTCTTTTCCAGATACCAGTCACAGGAATGCTTTTATAAGTTCACCATTTAACTCTCAAAATCAGCTTTTAGAGTTAGTCAATTTCCTTCTACTTCTGTGGGTTCCCAAATACCCCTGACTATGTTAAGGTTCACATCTTCTTAGCTCCTATTCTGTACACTACCAATTCATCCTGCTAATGTAATGTAGTATAGGAAACAGAAATTAAACAGATCAACACAGGGCAAAGACTTGTTTGCAGGGGGCCTAAAGCTACAGAGGCTGATGAAAAAAGAAAACTCTTCCCAGCCACAAAAAGAAAGAGCAGTACCTGTAGGACTTTGAGAAACGCAATCTTGATTTGACTCTTGTGGAGGGTACTGGCACTGTGACTCCCCGAAGATCCCAAACAAAAGCCATGTGTAAAGAAGTTGGCAGGATCGCTGGCAAGTCAGAGTGGATGCAGGGCCCTGGGGCCGGATGGCACCTGGAGGACCAGGAGGTACTTGTGGCCAAGGGAGGGCATTTCCTCTGTGCGGTGCTCTGTGTTGCCAGGGAGGTGGCGGGTGGCTGAAGCAGGACTGGAAGAGGTGGCTGGGACTTCCTGCTGCGTGACACTCGCCCTTTGCGACAGAGCTTGCTTCACTTCGACTTTATCTCGTTAATAACGTGAGAAACGCTCCCTTGCAAATTTGTTTTTAAATATAGCCCTGATTAAACAGCAGTCACATGCCACTCCTGGAAAGCACAACACGCACTCACACACACACCCACACACGCACACACTGTGAAAGGCATGATTGAAGTGTGAAGTTTAAGAAAAAAAAGTAAACAGAGGGCCTTTGTTTAAAAAAAAAAAAAAAAAAGTAAATACATGCCCATGACTGGGAAATTCAACAGAGATTTACTAACTTTCACACAACTAGCCGCCAAATATCATTTTCCTTATTTCAACTTCTCTTAGAAACAGGGATGTACATAGTTATTAGCAAACCTCACACAAGGATTTAATGGTCTTGAAAGACCAGCGCCTCCTTGCAAGTCAGCTTGAGAAGAAAGCAGGCAGGTCACTTTCAGTGCTTTTGGCAGCTTTTCCCTCAAGGAGATACTGTGTCACCTTGGAAAGTGAGTTATAATGCGTGACTTTGACGACAGAGATCAATTTTCTTGTTCATTTTCCACTCCCTAAAATCATTTCTTAACTGTCTGATAAGTCTCTTAAAACAAACTTCTTTCAAATGAAATAAATGATGGAAGCCACATAGAGCCCTTCACATGTTTTAAGAGTCCAGCACATCTCAGTGAGGCATCTATTTCAAGAGTATGCTTCAGGAGTCAAAGGACCCCAGTGCTGTCGTAGGTCCTCACCACCAAGTGCTATTTAATGTTAACAATGTGGCATAATTCCACCAGTCCCTGTCCAAACACTGCCCCGCCTGTGACCTCAACTATAAACCAAGGCAGAACTCCACTTCTCTGGGATAAGATTAGAGAGGTGTGGAGTGCCCAGCAGTGATTTAACTCCCTCTGGACTGGACAAATATAACCAATAGTTGAGCTTGGTAAGCATCACCACGTCTGCCAAATTTTGAGACCCCCTGTAGCCAAACTATCTCTTCTTATATACCCAAGGGGTCCAAACTATTCCTGTAGTTTCTGTAAAAGCTCAAGTCAGTAAACATGACACTTATTTTCATGACAGCATCCAGCACACCAGGGGTTCCTGAGAACACTACAGGTTCCATATCAGGCTCGGGAATGAGTAATAGAAAACGTTTTTACGGTTTCACCTCTGTGTTATCTGACAGATGGGCTAAAAGAGGGTGAGTGATAGCTGACTGAACAGCGGCGACCTTGGAGAAGCCAGAAGTTCAAAACTAAACACAGTCTCTCCGAATCAACTAGCAATATTTTCATGCTTCATAAACTATACCCTTTTGTATGTGGATCCCCATTTCACAGGAGCAAGACTGGTGGTCACCTTCCTGGTATTCTTTGAAAGGACAGAGAAAATGTCCATACCTACCCCAGCCTGCCCTTCTGGTGTATGAAATTCCACCATTAGCACTTTATTCCCGTATTCTATTTAATTCCCATGTCAGCACAGCTCTTAGGAAGTGCAAACATTCCTGGAAGAGCTGACACAGAGCTGAACAAGTCGGGGTTGAACAGAATGGCTTCATCTGAGACTGAAGCCAGACAGTGGAAGAAAACTGGGAGTCTGGGTGAAGAGGGGGGATGTCTCTGAAAACTGGTAGAGTGGGAGGTGGATTGGCATGAAGGGAGGGAGGGGGGTGGACACAGAACAAGTAAGAGAATAGGAGGGAAGGTACTGGCGAAGAGTTCCTTCATTCACCTTCCATGCAATACAAAGCTCTCATTTTATCCAGTGGCATTTCAAATTTTGTAGGACAAATAGCATCACTGGTTTTTAAATACGAAAGCCACAGTCCATATATACAACACTGGAAGCAGAAAAATATTGTTTGCATTGTTAGCCCAAACGCACTTGTCAAGGCAAGATGGACCCTGTCTTCCCAGCCAGGCTAAAGCCAGCAACACGCATTTTGACGGATGCTTGTCTTTGTTCATACCAATTTACATTTTGAAAAGAATGTTCTGTTAATTGATATCTAATTGATGAAGTATAAAGGCATAATAATAATGCACAATGAAGGTTTTATAGAATGTCTACCTTCTTCTAAAAGAAATTGAAGGAGATGCAGAGTTGTCTTTTTCATTATTGCCGAAACGTTTCTTCTTTTCCCTCTCTGCTTCTTGAAAGCAGATATCCAGAACAGTTAAGCAAGATCAAAACAATGGAACTATAAATGTGAAATGATGAGCAGAAAAATGGAAACTTTGGTCCTTTTTCCTAATGTGAAATTAGATAAAGATACAAGAAGTATCTGCCAATGTTAATGTTATTTTCTCCTTAAAAATAATTACTCACCACCTCCATCCCATTTCTTCTGTACAGTTAGGCATAATCCCCCTTAGGTGACCAGGTCTCAGCAAGGTCACGGAAATAAACTAGTTATTTCTGAGATTAATTATGAGCGAAGTTAAGCCTTGATTTCAAGTATAAACATTAATATTATTTTGAGGGACTGGCAAGTACTTCACAGACATGAGAATTTAGGCAATTGGAAACAATAAGAAAATTAAATAAGATGTTTGCTAGGATGAACCTGTGCTGTCATTTGTATTTCAAACAGCTGGTTATAACTTTCACTTCACATGTACTAAAGGATAGAGAAGGAAATGAAGTAGAATCTTTTGAATGTTTTAATTTGTTATATTAGTAAGCATTTATTTCCCAGAAGTTGTTTTTGGAAAAGCATGATTGAATATTAGGGAGAGATGTTCCCTCAGTTTATCCCTGAGACAAATGCTTCTTTTACAAGTTGGAAACTGAACTTATATGGCAGAGAAAACCACGTTCTGAAATCTAAACTTTGTGTTCACCCAACTGTTATTCACATAATTCCTATCCTTTCCAAAATCACAAGAAAATGCCTGCCTCCTGCCAATAACGTAGATCTTATGTTTTGCAGAGCTCTAAATAAGACATTTTTGCCTCTTGAACATTTCTGGGATTTTGATTCCAAGATTCCAGATGTTAAAATGCAAGTTTGGGGTTTGATGTTTGACACAGAAATTCAGAATTTCCTTTATAGGAGATGGCTACTATGAATCAAATCTGAAAAATCCCAAATTTAAAAGTAGGAGAATTTAAACATAAGCCACACAAGCGTTTATTTACACACCAAGCCACTGTCTGATAGGCGGAAGGAGAAGTTTTGAGCTAAACTTCAGAGAAACAGACAGTTAAATTAATGGGCTTGTGTGATGTTGAAATACATTGCCTCAGGAAACCAGAGCAGGCAGAGATATGGGTTCAGGATAACGCAGTATTTTGAAATAGCTGCTGGTTGCAGACTCAAAGGCAGCAGAAGTTAATGTGGAAGCCAGCAACTGCATTTCGTTTTCATGTTACCAGCTACCTCTGATAATCATTTCATCATAACAATTCGATTTTCAGGGTGATCCGTTGCAAAAGAGTGTGCCGAAAGGAAATTTAACAAGTGGACTTGTGCACTTCTGAAACCTAATTCATTCCAATGTAAGGAACTGTGGTTTAAACAAGCCCTCTTATTACATTAATACAGTATCATCATCAACTATCAATTATTACTCCAAATGGAAATGCTGCAAAATAACGCTGTTTTCTTTGAATTGCTTTCAAATAGTCATTCTAAAGCTTATGAGTGTCTACTTGATTTAGAGGTGAATTATTCCATGTTCTGAAATGAAGGAAACTTTGGAAACTGTTTTTTATGAGCTGTAACCCAGGGGAGTGCTAACAGAATTGAAGGTACCCCACAGTCTTAAGAGCATTAGGAAAGCATACTCTGCATATTAACCTGCTTCAAATGCATCCTTTATTCATATATATTCCAGGACACAAACAGGAATAAAGTGTAATTAAAGAGCTAAAATTATTATTACTATTTTATTAGTAATTATTTTATTACAAAAAAATTTTTAAGTTATTTTTAAATTGATGTATAGCTGATTTACAATGTCACGCTAGTTTCTGCTATACAGCAAAGTTTCTAAGTTATACATGTGTACTCATATGTATACATTCTTTTTTATATTCTTTTGCATTATGGTTTATCACAGGATACTGAATATAGTTCCCTGTGCTATACAGTAGGACCTTGTTGTTTATCCATTCTATACACAATAGTTTGCATCTGCTAACCTTAAACTCTCAATCCATCCCTCTCCCACCTCTCCTCCCCCTTGGCAACCACCAGTCTGTTCCCTTTGCCTGTGAGACTATTTCTGTTTTGTAGATAGGTTCATTTGTGTCATATTTTAGATTCCACATATAAGTGATATCATATATTTGTCTTAGTCTATCTGACTTCACTCAGTATGATAATCTCTAGGTCCATCCATGTTGCTGCAAATGGCATTATTTTATTCTGTTTTTATGGCTGAGTAGTACTCCATTGTATATATGTATCACATCTTCTTTATCCATTTATCTTTGGACATTCATGTTGTTTCCATGTCTTGGCTATTGTGAACAGTGATACTTTGAACATAGGGGTGCATGTATCTTTTTCAATTATAGTTTTGTCTGGATATATGCCCAGCAGTGGAATTGCTGGACCTTATGGTAACTCTATTTTTAGTTTTTTGAGGAACCCCCATACTGTTTTCCACAGTGGGCTACACCAACTTACATTCCCACCAATAGTGCAGGAGGGTTCCCTTTCTCCTCACCCTCTCCAGCAATTGTTATTTGAAAAGAGCTAAAATTATGAAGACATAGAATAAAATAAATGACGAGGCATGATTAAATATAAGAATAAAAGGTAAAATAAAACTGGATTGTGAATCAAAATTCTTTGTTATACACTCAAGATTTCTATCTACGTGTTTTAGGAATGTTTTAGCAATTTGGAAGATAATTAGGTCAAGCCCTTTCTATCAGTAAGGCACTGAGTTCTATTTAAACACTTGGGTAAATGAGGGTTGTAGGGAAAAAAACAGGGAGGAAGAAATGAGAGGGAAGAGAAAGACGTTTTATGTTTCTTAAGTGTCTAGTAAGTGACTGACAAAGTCCTAGGAGATTTTTTAAAGTAGCCAACAGGAAATATTTCTAGAGTCAAATTCTTTAAAATTTGAAATTAGTATAGGCTAATCACTTGAAATAAAGAACTAAACATGATGTTTTAAAATGTGTGTAAAAGTCTTCTGGGGTCAGTGTCTAAATTTCTGTATGTGAAGATTTTAAAAGTCAGAAAAATTTTATTTTCAATATTGTACTCATGATTGAAGACTGAAAAAAACATCCTCCTTAGTTATTGACTGGTGAGTGAAAGGGTGGATACAGAACTTCCTCTTGAAAGCCACTTTCTCCAGGAAGCCTTCCCTGCTTTCTCAGATGTCTCCACAGCACTCTGCACTTTAATATTTGTCACTGTCAGCACATTTGCAATTACTTTTTCAATGTCTGGCTTCCCTGACAGACCTAAACATCATGAGGACATAAACTGTGCCTGCTTTCCTACTGCATCCTCTGTGCCTAGCAAAATAAACAAGTCACAATAATTCTGTTTAATGAATCAGTAAACCAATCATCTCAGGACTTCTTGAAAATAAGATGTATCACCTACATTATATTCTTTTATGTTCCTAAATAGGGGCAAAAAATTTCACCATGGGTAATTTAGGTGGGACTTACCTATTTTCTCTGTCCTTAGATGTACCTTCTGACAAAGTCACAATTGTAGCAATCAATCAATTAAAATAAAATAAAATAACAAAACCAGAAAAACCACTGTCATTGTTATGACCAAATGAATATAGGCCTGTCCCCAGAAATGTTTGTTTGTCTGATTTTTGATGAAACACCATTGGGCAAGTATTCAGGGTAGCCCCAGTAAGGGAGATTAGATCTAGCCACAGTTATGCTATGAACTTGTCATATGACCTTGAGCACTGTTGCCTGACCTTGCTGAGTTCAGTGTCTTATCCAAAAGAGAACCATTGCAGAGTTTTTGAGATGAATGGAGTACTTTACATAAAAGCATTTAGAGGGCTTCCCTGGTGGCGCAGTGGTTGAGAGTCTGCCTGCCGATGCAGGGGACACGGGTTCATGACCCGGTCCGGGAGGATCCCACATGCCACGGAGCGGCTGGGCCCGTGAGCCATGGCTGCTGAGCCTGCGCGTACGGAGCCTGTGCTCTGCAATGGGAGAGGCCACAACAGTGAGAGGCCCGCGTACCGAAAAAAAAAAAATTATCCATACTGTTAGAAACATTTCTAGTTTTAGGAATTGTCCTCTAAAATGGTCACTTCATGAGCATGGTAAGTCGGCATATCATTTAACCAGTTTCAGAAGGGTAACAGTCTTCAGTTTTGATTGTCCTTTTTTCCCCCATTTTAAATTTTTTATCCTAAGTGTGTAATGACAGAATATCAAGGTGTTATGTTTAAAGGTTAATCTCATAGCAAAATTTTAATGTTTATTTGCAGATTGAAAACCATCTACTGGTTCTGTTTAAAAAACTAAAAAAAAAAAAATTAAGTGGTAAGGGATTCTACTAAAGTTAGCTGATGGAATTTTTCTCAATTCTTCAAAATCCTGGGCTTCACCTAAATATAGAAACATTACCATTTATTTATTTATTTATTTATTTTTTGCGGTGCGCCGGCCTCTCACTGTTGTGGCCTCTCCCGTTGTGGAGCACAGGCTCCAGACGCGCAGGCTCAGTGGCCATGGCTCACGGGCCCAGCTGCTCCGCGGCATGTGGGATCTTCCCGGACTGGGCCACGAACCTGTGTCCCCTGCATCGGCAGGCGGACTCTCAACCACTGCACCACCAGGGAAGCCCCATTACCATTTATTTTTTGAAAACTTATGGGATCCTGAAGACAAGGTGTTTAATTGGAAAAGCATCTGCAGCGCAGCACTGATTCCAACTCATGCTGCTCTCCTTGTTGACCACACACCAAATAAGGGCAGAAATGGCCTCTTTGAGTTTTTCAGAATTATGTTAACAAACAAGAAAAGCAGTGATGGAATTACCAGGCTGAGAAATAAAACTACTCCCTCGGGAGAAAGCAAAAAGTCCCCAAATACCATGAATCTCTAAATAACAACAATCTCATGCTTTCAACTTTGGCGATAGGAAGTTTTTCCATGACAGTGTTCAATATCTCGCTAAATCTGGATATCCATTTATTGGAGCCAATATTCATAAACTTTCCCATTCCTGGGCACTTATTGACCTGACACCCCCAGGACGCCTTCCTCACCCTGCCACTGCCCATGCACTGACTGATTCTGTGAAGTAAACATCATCAGAAGGTCAGGGTATTTTTTTAATTCCTTATTTTACTATGACAATATCAACTACTTATTTGGTATTTACAGTGTGATAAGAGCTTAACATAACTTATATTATCCTCACAATAACATACTGATAAAAGCTTACCTTATATTTATTCTGTTTTCTAGCTAAGGAAATGGAGGCTTAAAAAGTTAGTCATTTGCCCCTATGCTCACACAGCCAATGAGTGGCAAATCTGAGGTTAAAATTGAGGCCTCAACAGTTATAAAACCTAGGTTGTTAACCAGTATATGCCTAGACAATAAGTGAGCTAAGGAATGAATGAGGGAGAGTGGGTGTGGGTCTAAGTTGGTGCTAAGTGGCTAAGGATACAAAAGAAAAATGGTCCCTCTTTATAGAGGATTGTGACTGAGAAAACATCTTACCTCATAAAAACATGTGACCTGATGGTGGTCAGCATTTCCTCAATTAAATGTATCAATATTGCTCACAACATTAAAACTGACTGTCCCTTGGCATTTTTCTTTTACAGATAAAGGGGGCACAAAAAAGAATGCTGTAAAGAGGGCACTCCGTTCTGGAATATTCCAGAATGAGTTGAATTACAGATGGCAAAAACACAAACTTGATGAGCCATATAAAACTTGTTTCAGAAAAAAATGTAGAATATGGTTCTTGCCGTATCAAAAAGAGATTTTTTTCCAAAATAGTATTATGAAAATTTTCAAAAATTTAGAAAAGTTGAAAGAATTCTACAGTGAATTCTTACCTAAGCTGTGCAGCCACCACTTAGGTTCTGCCTGTAACATTTAAGAGCTTGCTTCTTAACAGGTGATTATTATATTGGACTTGAGCAACGAGAACTATACTGTTATAGTGAGATTCACCTGAACAATATGCATGGCTTGTACATGACGTTGACCTACATTTAAGTCTCTCAGTTTATACTAAGTCTATTGTAAAGTGTGGACTTGGTATAGGCAAAGACGATATATTTGTTAAATGTAATGTAAATACCATAGTGTATTTGAATTCCTAAATCTTACTAACAAAAGCAAATTAATGACTACACAGTAAATGTTAAAGATCTGCTAAAGATTATGAATTATCAAAATCAATATCCAGTTAGGTGATAAAAGCTGTCAATCATGAGTTCTTATTCCACATTAGTCCTATGTAATACGTTTTCTGGATTGTTTCATACAGGGTAATTCTCAGTAAATTATGACTTCTGTCAGGTGACTAGAAATGGGATGACTGGGCATATTACACAGTTTCTGATATTGTACAAAATACCCTATAAAATCCATGAATCAGGAGCTGTTTCAAAAAATGGGAACTTTGGTTTTTCTCTGGGCTTTATTTTGTGTTTCCTTTTGTTATATTTTTAATATATTTTTTTATATTTTTATATTTCATATTTTAATATATTTTGTTATATTTTTATATATTTTAATATATCAGTGTTAGATCTCCCTGTGCTATGTGGCTGCTTCCCACTAGCTATCCATTTTACATTTGGTAGTGTATACATGTCCATGCCACTCTCTCACTTCATCCCAGCTTACCCTTCACCCTCCCTGGGTCCTCAAGTCCATTCTCTATGTCTGCATCTTTAATCCTGTCCTGCCCCTAGGTTCTTCAGAACCACTTTTTTTTTTTTTTTTAAGATTCCATATATATGTGTTAGCATATGGTATTTGTTTTTCTCTTTCTGACTTCACTCTGTTAGACAGACTCTAGGTCCATCACCTCACTACAAATGCTCAATTTCATTTCTCTTTATGGCTGAGTAATATTCCATTGTATACATGTGCCACATCTTCTTTATCCATTCATCTGTTGATGGACACTTATGTTGCTTCCATATCCTGCCTAAAGAGCTGCAATGAACATTGTGGTACATGACTCTTTTTGAATTATGGTTTTCTTAGGGTATATGCCCAGTAGTGGGATTGCTGGGTGATATAGTATTTCTATTTTTACTGTATTAAAGAACCTCCATCCTCTTCTCCATAGTGGCTGTATCAATTTACATTCCCACCAAAAGTGCGAGACAGTTCCATTCTCTCCACACCCTCTCCAGCACTTATTGTTTGTAGATTTTTTGATGATGGCCATTCTGACCAGTGTGAGGTGATACCTCACTGTAGTTTTGATTTGCATTTCTCTAATGATTAGTGATGTTGAGCAGCCTTTCATGTGTTTGTTGGCAATCTGTATATCTTCCTTGGAGAAATGTCTGTTTAGGTCTTCTGCCCAGTATTGGATTGGGTCGTTTGTTTGTTTGTTTGTTTGTTTTTGATATTGAGCTGCATGAGCTGCTTGTAAGTTTTGGAGATTAATCCTTTGTCAGTTGCTTCATTTGAAAATATCTTCTCCCATCCTGAGGGTTGTCTTTTCATTGTGTTTATGTTTTCCTTTGCTGTGCAAAAGCTTTTAAGTTTCATTAGGTCCCATTTGTTTATTTTTATTTCCATTTCTCTAGGAGATGAGTCAGAAAGGATCTTGCTGTGATTTATGTCACAGAGTGTTGTGCCTATGTTTTCCTCTAAGAGTTTTATAGTGTCTGGCCTTACATTTAGGTCTTTAATCCATTTTGAGTTTATTTTTGTGTATGGTATCAGGGAGTGCTTTAATTTCATTCTTTTACATGTAGCTGTCCAGTTTTCCCAGCAACACTTATTGAAGAGGCTGTCTTTTCTCCATTGTATATCCTTGCCTCCTTTGTCATAGGTTAGTTGACCATAGGTACATGGGTTTATCTCTGGGCTTTCTATCCTGTTCCACTGATGTATATTTCTGTTTTTGTGACAGTACCATACTGTCTTGATTACTGTAGCTTTGCAGTATAGTCTAAAGTCCAGGAGCCTGATTCCTCCAGCTCCATTTTTCTTTCTCAAGATTGCTTTGGCTATTCGGGGTCTTTTGTGATTCCATATAAATTGTGAAATTTTTTCATCTAGTTCTGTGAAAAATGCATTGGTAGTTTGATAGGGATTGCACTGAATCTGTAGATTGCTTTTGGTATTATAGCCATTTTCACAAGGTTGATTTTTCCATTCCAAGAACATGGTATATCTCTCCACTTGTTTGTACCATCTTTAATTTACTGCATCAGTGTCTTATAGTTTTCTGCATATAGGACTTTTGTCTCCTTAGGTAGGTTTATTTCTCGGTATTTTTTTCTTTTTGTTGCAATGGTAAATGGAAGTGTTTCCTTAATTTCTCTTTCAGATTTTTCATCATTACTGTATAGGAATGCAAGAGATTTCTGTGTATTAATTTTGTATCCTGCTACTTTACCAAATTCATTGATTAGCTCTAGTAGTTTTCTGGTAGCATGTTTAGGACTCTCTTTGTATAGTATCATGTCATCTGCAAACAGTGACAGCTTGACTTCTTCTTTTCTGATTTGGATTCTTTTTATTTCTTTTTCTTCTCTGATTGCTGTGGCTAAAACTTTCAAAACCATGTTGAATAATAATGGT
This sequence comes from Phocoena phocoena, assembly GCF_963924675.1. Taxonomy (NCBI): domain Eukaryota; kingdom Metazoa; phylum Chordata; class Mammalia; order Artiodactyla; family Phocoenidae; genus Phocoena; species Phocoena phocoena. Next base: position 46,639,966 of record NC_089221.1, read on the forward strand.
GAGAATGGACAACCTTGTCTTATTCCTGATCTTAGAGGAAATGGTTTCAGTTTTTCACCATTGACGATGATGTTGGCTGTGGGTTTGTCATATATAGCCTTTATTAGGTTGAGTAAGTTCCTTCTATGCCTACTCTCTGGAGGTTTTTTAACATAACTGGGTGTTGAATTTTGTTGAAAGCTTTTTCTGCATCTATTGAGATGATCATATGGTTTTTATTCTTCAATTTGTTAATATGGTTTATCACATTGATTGATTTGTATATATTGAAGAATCCTTGCATTCCTGGGATAAACCCCACTTGATCATGGTATATGATCCTTTTAATGTGCTGTTGGATTCTGTTTGCTAGTATTTTGTTGAGGATTTTTGCATCTATGTTTATCAGTGATATTGGCCTGTTGTTCTCTTTCTTTGTGATATCTTTGTCTGGTTTTGATATTAGGGTGATGGTGGCCTCATAGAATGAGTTTGGGACTGTTTCTCCTTCTGCGATATTTTGGAAGAGTTTGAGAAGGATAGGTGTTAGCTCTTCTCTAAATGTTTGATAGAATTTGCCTGTGAAGCCATCTGGTCCTGGGCTTTTGTTTGTTGGAAGATTTTTTATCACAGTCTCAATTACAGTGCTTGTGACTGATCTGTTTATATTTTCTATTTCTTCCTGTTTCAGTCTCAGAAAGTTGTGCTTTTCTAAGAATTTGTCCATTTCTTCCAGGTTTTCCATTTTATTGGCATACAGTTGCTTGTAGTAATCTCTCATGATCCCTTGTATTTCTGAAGTGTCAGGTGTTACTTCTCCTTTTTCATTTCTAATTCTATTGATTTGAGTCTTCTCCCTCTTTTTCTTGATGAGTCTGGCTAATGGTTTATCAACTTTGTTTATCTTCTCAAAGAACCAGCTTTTAGTTTTATTGATCTTTGCAATTGTTTCATTCATTTCTTTTTCATTTATTTTTGATCTGATCTTTATGATTACTTTCCTTCTGCTAACTTTGGGGGTTTTTGGTTCTTCTTTCTCTAATTGCTTTAGGTGTAAGTTTAGGTTGTGCATTTGAGATGTTTCTTGTTTCTTGATGTAGGATAGTATTGCTATAAACTTTCCTCTTAAATTGCTTTTGCTGCATCCCATAGGTTTTGGGTCGTTGTGTTTACATTGTCATTTGTTTCTAGGTATTTTTTGATTTCCTCTTTGATTTCTTCAGTGATTTCTTGGTTATTTTGTAGTCTATTATTTAGCCTCCATGTGTGTTTTTTTTTTTTTTTTTTTTTTTTTTGCGGTACACGGCCTCTCACTGTTGTGATCTCTCCTGTTGCAGAGCACAGGCTCCGGACGCACAGTCTCAGCGGCCATGGCTCACAGGCTCAGCTGTTCTGCGGCACATGGATCTTCCTGGACCGGGGCATGAACTCGTGTCCCCTGCATCGGCAGGCAGACTCTCAACCACTGTGCCACCAGGGAAGCCCTGTTTGTATTTTTTAGAGAATTTTTCCTGTAATTGATATCTAGTCTCATAGGGTCGTGGTTGGAAAAGATACTTGATACGATTTCAATTTTCTTAAATATACTAAGCCTTGATTTGTCACCCAAGATATGATCTATCCTGGAGAATGTTCCATGAGCACTTGAGAAGAAAGTGTATTCTGTTGTTTTTGGATGGAATGTCTTATAAACATCAATTAAGTCCATCTTGTTTAATGTGTCATTTAAAGCTTGTGTTTCCTTATTTATTTTCATTTTGGATGATCGGTCCATTGGTGAAAGTGGGGTGTTAAAGTCCCCTACTATGACTGTGTTACTGTCAATTTCCCCTTTTATGGCTGTTAGCATTTGCCTTATGTATTGAGGTGTTCCTATGTTGGGTGCATAAATATTTACAATTGTTATATCTTCTTCTTGGACTGATCCCTTGATCTGTATGTAGTGTCCTTCTTTGTCTCTTGTAATAGTCTTTATTTTAAAGTCTATTTTGTCTGATATGAGAATTGCTAGTCCAGCTTTCTTTTGATTTCCATTTCCATGGAAGATCTATCTCCATCCCCTCACTTTCAGTCTGTATGTGTCCCTAGGTCTGAAGTGGGTCTCTTGTAGACAGCATATATAAGGGTCTTGGTTTTGTATCCATTTAGCCAGTCTGTGTCTTTTGGTTGGAGCACTTAATCCATTTACATTTAAGGTAGTTATCGATATGTATGTTCCTATTACCGTTTTCTTAACTGTTTTGGGTTTGGTATTGTAGGTCTTTTCCTTCTCTTGTGTTTCCTGCCTAGAGAAGTTCCTTTAGCATTTGTTGTAAAGCTGGTTAGCCTTTGCTTTTTTGTAAAGGTTTTAATTTCTCAGTTGAATCTGAATGAGATCCTTGTTAGGTAGAGTAATCTTGGTTGTAGGTGTTTCCCTTTAATCACTTTAAATATGTCTTGCCACTCCCTTCAGGCTTACAGAGCTTCTGCTGAAAGATCAGCTGTTAACCTTATGGGGATTCCCTTGTATGCTATTTGTTGTTTTCTCCTTGCTGCTTTTAATATTTTTTCTTTGTATTTAATTTTCGATAATTCAATTAATATGTGTCTTGGCGTGTTTCTCCTTGGATTTATCCTGTATGGAACTCTCTGCACTTCCTGGGCTTGACTGACTATTTCCTTTCCCATATTAGGGAAGTTTTCAACTACAATATCTTCAAATATTTTCTCAGTCCCTTTCTTTACTCTTCCTCTTCTGGGACTCCTATAATTTGAATGTTGGTGTGTTTAATGTTGTCCCAGAGGTCTCTGAGACTGTCCTCAATTCTTTTCTTTCTGTTTTCTTCACTCTGCTCTGTGGTAGTTATTTCCAGTATTTTATCTTCCAGGTTATTTGTCCATTCTCTGCCTCAGTTATTCTGCTATTGATTCCTTCTAGAGAATTTTTAATTTCATTTATTGTATTGTTCATCACTGTATGTTTGCTCTTTAGTTCTTCTAGGTCCTTGTTAAACACTTCTTGTATTTTCTCCATTCTATTTCCAAGATTTTGGATCGTCTTCACTATCATTACTCTGAATTCTTTTTCAGGTAGACTGCCTATTTCCTCTTCATTTGTTTGGTCTGATGGGTTTTTATCTTGCTCCTTCATCTGCTGTGTGTTTCTCTGTCTTCTCATTTTGCTTTACTTTCTGTGTTTGGGGTCTCCTTTTTGCAGGCTGCAGGTTTGTAGTTCCCATTGTGTTTGGTGTCTGCCCCCACTGGCTAAGGTTGGTTCAGTGGGTTGTGTAAGCTTCCTGGTAGAGGGGACTGCTGCCTGTTTTCTGGTGGATGAGGCTGGATCTTGTCTTTCTGGTGGGCAAGACCTCCTCCGGTGGTGTGTTTTGGAGTGTCTGAGACATTATTATGATTTTAGGCAGCCTCTCTGCTAATGGGTGGGGTTAAGTTACTGTCTTGCTAGTTGTTTGGCATAGGGTGTCCAGCACTATAGCTTGCTGGTTGTTGAGTGGAGCTGGTTCTTAGCATTCAGATGGAGATCTCTGGGAGAGCTTTCACCGTTTGATATTACATGGAACTGGGAGGTCTCTGGTGGACCAATGTCCTGAACTTGGCTCTACTACCTCAGAGCCATAGGCCTGACACCTGGACAAAGCACCAAGTCCCTGTCAGCTACACAGCTGAGAAGAAAAGTGAGAAAAAAGAAAGAAATAAAAAATAAAATAAAATAACTAAAATAAAATATAAAGAAATTATTAAAAATAAAAAAGTGTTAAGTAATAAAAAAAGAAAAAGAAGGAAAGAAAAAAGAGAGCCACCAAACCAAAAAACAAATCCAACAATGATAGCAAGCACTAAAAACTATACTAAAAAAAATAAAATAAAAATAAAAAATGGACAGAACCCTAGGACAGATGGTAAAAGCAAAGCTATGCTGACAAAATCAGACAAAGAAGCATACACATACACACTCACACAAAGAGAAAAAGAAAAAAAATATAGCTATATAGAAAAAAAAAAAAGGAAAAGAGCAACCAAATCAATAAACAAATCTACCAATGATAATAAACTCTAAATACTAAACTAAGATAAACATAAAACCAGAAAAAAATTAGATGCAGAAAGCAAACCCCAAGTCTACAGTTGCTCCCAAAATCCACCGCCTTAATTTGGGATGACTCGTTGTCTATTCAGGTATTGCACAGATGCAGGGTACATCAAGTTGATTGTGGAGATTTAATCCGCTGCTCCTGAGGCTGCTGGGAGAGATTTCCCTTTCTCTTCTTTGTTTGCACAGACCCTGGGGTTCAGCTTTGGATTGGCCCCGCCTCTGCATTTAGGTCGCCTGAGGATGTCTGTTCTTCGCTTAGACAGGATGGGGTTAAAGGAGCAGCTGATTAGGGGGCTCTGGCTCACTCAAGCCAGGGGGAGGGAGGGGTACAGAGTGTGCGGGGAGCCTGCGGCAGCAGAGGCCAGCATGATGTTGCAACAGCATGAGGTGCGCCATGTGTTCTCCCTGTGAAGTTGTCCCTGGATCACAGGACCCTGGCTGTGGCAGGCTGCACAGGCTCCCAGGAGGGGATCTGTGGATAGTGAGCTGTGCTTGCACACAGGCTTCTAGGTGGCTGCAGCAGCAGCCTTAGTGTCTCAGGCCGTCTTGGGTTCATGCTGATAGCCGCGCGCCGTCTTTGGAACTCATTTAGGCGGTGCTCTGAATCCCCTCTCCTCGTGCACCCTGAAACAATGGTCTCTTGCCTCTTTGGCAAGTCCAGACTTTTCCCCGGACGCCCTCCCAGCTAGCTGTGGCGCACTTACCCCCTGCAGGCTGTGTTCACGCCGCCAACCCCAGTCCTCTCCCGGCACTCCGACCGAAGCCGGAGCCTCAGCTCGTAGCCCTGCCTGCCCTGGCAGGTGAGCAGACAAGCCTCTCGGGCTGGTGAGTGCTGGTCAGCACTGATCCTGTGTGTGGGAATTTCTCCGCTTTGCCCTCCGCATCCCTGTTGCAGTGCTCTCCTCTGTGGCTCTGAAGCTTACCCCCACTCTGCCACCCACCCATCTCTGCCCATGAAGGGGCTTCCTAGTGTGTGGAAACCTTTCCTCCTTCACAGCTCCCTCCCACTGGTGCAGGTCTCATCCCTATTCTTTCGTCTCTCTTTTTTCTTTCTTCTTTTGCCCTACCCAGGTATGTGGGGAGTTTCTTGCCTTTTGGGAGGTCTGAGGTCTTCTGCCAGCATTCAGTAAGTGTTCTGTAGGAGTTGTTCCACATGTAGATGTATTTCTGATGTATTTGTGGGGAGGAAGGTGATCTCCATGCCTTACTCCTCCACCATCTTAAATGTCCCCCCCTCACCTACTATTTCTGATGTGCTTAGGGAGAAAGCTTGCTACCGTCTCAGCAATTTGAGATGCAGGTCAAGGTCAAATGACATCATAAGAGTGACAGAGGAAACCTAATTTTAGTCTCCATGAAACTAAAGAACTCATACAAATAATTACTAAACACTCTCAGCACATGTTTGGAGTTGGGTACTTAAATCCAATCAAGAAGGAGTAAGTACTGCAGAGTCATCTCAGAAGCCTTGGTTCTCAGGTGCTCCAAGGACTGTGAAGCATCTCAGATTCAGAGGAATGTCTCTTCAGGTACATTGAAGGATGTGTATTTGCAACTCTAGTAGTAACTTATCAGAGCAGGTCAGTGAAAATGGCAAATATAGCAAAAAAAAGCATAGAGTGGCATTTTCAAGATGTTAATGTTAATACCTTGTTAAAAAGTGCATCGTAAGGTGTATAAACACACACACACATATTTATATAAAATACCCACACACATAATGGAATATTATTCAGCTATGAGAAAGAAGGAAATTCTGCCATTGGTGACAACATAGATGGGCCCTGAGAATATTCTGCTAAGTGAAATAAGGCAGACAGAGAAAGGCAAATACTGTATGATATCACTCACATGTGGAATCCAAAAAAGTTGAACTCATTGAAAACAACAGTAAAATGGTGGTTACCAGAAGCTGGGGCAGTGGGGGCTTGGGGAACGGGAAAGATTTTGTTTAAGGGTACAAATTTGCAAGAGATCTAATGCACAGCATAGTGATTATAGACAACAGTATTGTATTATAAACACTGAAGTTGTTAAGAGACTAGATCTTAACTCTTCCCACCACAAAAAAGAAATAATAATTATGTGACATGATAGAGGTGCATTATAAATTACTAAGTAGAATCTAGTTACTCGTGAAAAGCATTTACCAATTAAATCTAATTAATAAAAATATACACCAAAATATTGACAGTGTTATCTCTGGGTATTAGGATCATAGGCCTTTTTAAACGTTCTTTTCTGTAATGTTCAAATTTTCTACCGTGCATAGGGATTATTTCTATAATTAGGTAAAACTAAATATTTGCTACTAAAAACCTTGAATAACCCAATTTCTTTTTACCACTAGGAGTGTTAGGTTTTTAGTTTGATTAAATTTCAACCAAAGGTCATGAACAAAAACTTTTGAATCCATGTTAAATTAAACACGTCTCATAGTTTACACGTTGCTGAGATGTTAAAGGGTCAGAGAGAGAAGTGCAGGGAAGCCAGAAAGCATATACATCGTTTAACGCCTAGGAAGATCTGATGTAAAATCAAATTGGAGGCAGCGTGATACCATCTGTAGACATTTAAGTAGAGAAGACAGAGGAGTCTGCCTCCTCAAGGTAAACAAACCATGGCCAGAAAATAAGCAAAAAGAGAGACCAAGCTCTTTGTAGATTTAGAGACCCACTTCACGCCAGTCTGCAAGGAAATTCTATGAAAAGAGCTAGATGTATGCACAGCTCCCCCTTGTTAAGAGAGGTTTTCAAGACTGTACCTTCGCCCCAAGAAAGAGCCAAGAGCTTCAACTAGACCTACAGGGCATTTGCTTAGTCTTCATCATCTGGGAACTGACTTACGGACCTTACAGAGGACGCATACGTGGGTATGGGCAATTCCAAGACTTGGTAATCTACTTCTCTGTTATTAAATGTGTACATAAATATTCCACATGGTTGTGTTTCTTAATGTTTAATGTTTTAAAAAGAACTTTCCCAGTATAGGAAATCAGCATCCCTGTTTGCCCCCATTACTTCAGAAACTTGCTCTCTTGCTCTGATGAATACTGTCTCTCCATTTGACAAAAGGCAAATGAATATTGAAAATTGGACAATATATTAAAAATCAGATATTGTCCATTCATCTTAAAAACAAAGAACCATGTAATTATAAAATGTTAGCATGGTTATGACGGCCATTTGGAAATGTATTAGTCACCTGAAACTTTACATGATAACGACTGATAAAAAAAAATATTACCAGGTTTCCCTGGTGGCGCAGTGGTCGAGAGTCTGCCTGCCAATGCAGGGGACACGGGTTCGTGCCCCGGTCCAGGAAGATCCCACATGCAGCGGAGCAGCTGGGCCCGTGAGCCATGACCGCTGAGCCTGCACGTCCAGAGCCTGTGCTCCGCAATGGGAGAGGCCACAACAGTGAGAGGCCCGCATTTCACAAAAAAAAAAAAAAAAAAAAATACCATTTTAGTGAGAACTAGGAACATTTTTCTATGCTTGAATTAGCTCTTTAATTAGAAGAAAAATCTTATTCACGTCAATGCTTCCACTGGTTTACAATGATCCGGATAACTGCTCAGCAGAAAACATTAAATTCTGGCTGCTTCCTGCAAAGGTGAAATTGAAATTACTCTGGAATGTGATACAATGTATGGCAAGGAGAACTGTGTTTTATCTGATCTTCTCATTCAAAACAAGAGAAACTGATTTGTTTTCACATTCAGTTGAACAATTGATTGCAAGTAAGAAAGGTCTTTGCTTTGCCTGCGACTGGCTATCCTACCTAGTTAATGAGGATCTCATTCAACCCTACTCACTTTCCTCCTCAAACTGGCACACAAAACATGCTCCTGAGCCAGGCAAGAGAAATAGTATGGCTGAGCATAAACTAGTAGGAAAAAGTAAAGACAACACCAAAGGGTGGCTTGGCATGGCCTTCTATAATCTCCAGTTTCTTCAAAACCACTCCAACAAACATAGAAGAAAAGTCAAAACAATGGCCTTCCTACGCAAATGCAGATTTAAGACAAGTTCCCAAGATCCCCTTCTTTCCAATCAAATAGTCATCACTCCTCAGGCTACTACTCTCTAGATATTCTGCTGTGGCCTCTGTGGAAAGCTCAGATTGTTCATTAGTGAGCAGCCTTGTATTCACCCGGAGAAATGACCATGCGGCAGAGAAGAAAGGAACAAACATGTGTACGAACCAACCCGTATTTACACCTTGTGCTTTCACATAGGGTTGTTAAAGACTAACACCTCCCAGCTATACTGCACCCCTGACATTTCCCCTCTTTTCAAAAGAGCATATTTCCCTCCTTCTTGAATATTGACATTTGGACGTATAATAGTCTTAGGTTGAATTGCTTCCAGGCAGATGCTGCAAAATCTTGGCGTGGGTACTTTATTTGGAGAGGAAGCAGGGAGGTGATTGTAGGAAGTTAGGGGTTGGGGAAGTAGGGCAGGGAGAGACGAGAATCAGTGAAGTGTGCCTTAATGAGCAGGTGACCACTGTGAGCACATGGAACTCAACCTTCTTGGGGACCCCTTTGAGTGACCGTACACACACGTCTAGGGCTCATCCCACTGAGGCATGTGAAACGTGGGGCATGTAAGCATACTCTGGTCTTTCAATGTCTGAGGATTGCCCTCTGGGCAGCCCACACCCAGTCTAGCAAGCTCCTTTGAACAGAGAAAGTACCCAGCTGCCCAAATGAGAAGTCTACTGAGCACACAGGATCTGCCCGCCACAGGGGCAGGTGGCATCTGGGGTAAGTCTAGGGGAAATGGGGTGGGGCCTGAAACCTCCGCCACAAATAGGCCGCTCAGACTTAAGCTGCCACGCTCAATTTTAGGTTCATGTTCCAGCACCCTACCACTAAATCTACGTTTCCCTCGTCTTTCCTCAACCCAGCAAATGAAAACACAAGTTTTTAATATTTTCAGACCCAAAGCCTTGAATCATCTTTGACTCATTTCTGTTTCTCTTTTTCTCGTGTGAAAATCCATCATCACATACTGTCAGCTCTGTTTTCAAATTGGAGCCAGAATCCGGTCACTCTTCACCACTTCCACTGTCACCACCCTGGTCCAGGTCACCATTGTTTCTTGCCCAGACTACTGAAGTGGCTTTGTAACCGTTTTTACTGTTTCCGGCCTCATTCCAAGTCTATTCTTCTCAGAATACTCAGAGTGATCCTTTGCACATGTACGTCCCTTCTGTGCTCAAAACCCTCTTCTAGTTTCCCACTTCAAAATCCAAACTCCTTACCATGGCTTACAAAAGCCCTTTACTATCTCCTGACCATTTTTCCTTCTCTTCTCCCCTTTGCTTACTTGGTTTGACCCACACTGGTCTTTTTCCTGTTCTTTTAACACAGCGTGTCTGCTCCTGCCTCAGGACCTTTGCACTTTGCTGTTTCCTCTTCCGGAAATGCTCTTGCTTCAGACATTGGCACAATCCTTTCACTCTGTTAAGATCCAAATGTCAGTTTAATAGACAGGGCTACTTATTCTGACTATATCTAAAATAGCACTGCTGTCACTCTATTTCTTTACTCTGCATTAGTTTTCTTCATAGAACTTATCATCATGACATACTGTATATTTTGTGTTTGTGTATTTTACATCGTCTATCTCCCCCCCACGCACAAAAATCAAGTTTCATTAGAACAGAGACTCTGCTTTGTTCACTGCTGTTTACCATCAACTAGAATAGGGTCTGTTAGTTGTAGGCATTCAATATATATCTGCTAAGTAGATGAATTCACTGGTCCGATAGCCACATGAGATAAATACTGATAGTTATTAATCAAATATTTACTAAACACTGTGACTGGCATTGTCCTGTGACAAATTTGTAAAAGCAGCTGCTGCTCTTCAGAAGCATAATGTATCCAGTGCACAAGGAGACAAGCTGTATCCCATGCGTGGTGAACCACTGGAGTTCAGAGGGGAGATTATTATGAACAGTGGTTGTCAGGAAAAGGTAGGAAGGAAAGGTTTAGACTGGAGTGTGCAAAACTTTGAATGTTTTGTTAGGAGTGGCACCTTTGTTCCATTTAAAAGTGAAGCATCATCAAAAGTTTCTGAACAAGGGAGTAAAATAATGAAAGCAGAATTTTAGAACAATTGATGCTTGATTCTATTCCACGAGGATTTGAGCAGGGAAGACTGGAGCCAGGGAGACAAATGTCATGAATTTTTCCCCCTCAAATCCTCATTTATCTCAATATCCAAGACATTAGCATATATAATCAATATGGTTCTAAAAAACAGCTTTATTCAGGTATAATTGATATACAAAACCCTGTATATATTTAGTGTATACAATTTGATGAGCTTGGACATATACATACACCTGTAAAACCATCACCATAATAAGGTAAGAAACATATTACTCACCTCCAAAAGTTTCCTTCTGTCTCTCTGGTTTTCGGATTTGTGTGTGTGTGTGTGTGTGTGTGCGTTAATGACACTTAACATGAAATCTACCCTCTCAACAAAGTTTTAAGTGCATAATACCACATTGTAAACTATAGGCACTATATTATACAGCTGCTCTCTAGAACTCATTCATCTTTCCAACACAGTTTTTAGACAACTGTATTATTCCATGTTTTACATGCTCAATTAGGAATCTCTTTGTCCATGCTGCTTATGTTAACTAATATACTTTAGCTGAGAAAAGGTCTGCCTATGGTTTCTCTGGAATGGAAAGTGAACCTACTACAGGTGTGAAAAACTCAGATTCATTCTCCTCAGGTTATCTGAGAACTAATAAATAAGGCAGTGAAAAAAGATAAGGTTGGATAGAAATGTGCTGTGAGTTAGCTGGTGAGCTATAGGTATGAGTGCATGGGGATAAACATGTTGAAGGCATCTGTAGTCACTTTAATTTGTTTCTTTTCTAGGACATAATACATATCGCAGGCATCCTGTCTCTGGAACTGTGTTGTCAAGAAAAAGAGTGCTATATTCTCAGTGTTCTACTCGGCCGTGAACTTCCTGTGGTCACATAACCCTGGGACAGTAGGAGCTAAATAAATGTATGTTCAGTGAACCCCTCAAACCTCTTAGAAGTCAGGCTCCAGGGACATTTCGTTATTTTGCTCTAAATTCTACTATTCCTTCTTGTCATGAATATTTAATTCTGACTTGTTCAAGAAAGGACTAAAGGCTTCTCTATTTCCTTTGGTAATTAGTTTAGATAAACTAAGTCATCCATTTCTGCACTACCCAGTGGACAACAGCTAGTGCTTAAATGTTCACAGCTTTATTTGACCTTGATATGTTTGAGAACAATACATAGACATACCATATATATAAATACCACTATCATTTGAGGATATAAACTAAAAAGTTCCATATTTAAACTTCAGAATGTCTGACATAACTTTGTGAAAAATTCCAAATGACTGATTCTATCAATTTATGTTACAAGACAATTTAATTCAAAAGTTAAAAATGAAGGGAAAATTAGATATAGAGAAAATTAAGTCCTAAGGGTTGTTTGATGGCATTAGGCAGTCTCAATTACACCTTTTCACTCAGTTCATCAAATTATTTGCCAGGTAAACATGTAGACATGGTTCTCAATCTCCTAGGTACTAGGGATTAAAAGCTCCAAGGAAATTTACAAAATCCACAGTGAATGAAGAAAGCAGTAATTCCATGTAGCTCAACCTGTGTGCCTATGCTCATGCTATATTCACCCTTTCCAGTATTATTCACTATAGTCACAAATGTTACAACCAGCTATCTTTTTATAAAGTAAAAAAAGATAAAACTACAATTTTAGTAAATAATTCATCCTACTAGAAATGTCTCGAGGAAAAGCTCAACTGACACTAGCGACAATATTTTGCTTTGTTCCATATGATTGTGGTATTTTTGCCAATATTATTTATGGGATTTCCTTTGATATTCTATGCAGAGTCATTTCCCAGGAATTCTGTCCTCAAGGCAAAGTCCAATTTAGCATCCTTCAGTCTCCCGCATTTCTATCTCTAGCCCCTCTCCATACACACTCTGAAGTTCATTAGCAAGGAAAGGCCAGGGCACCAGACAGATTGTGAAGGGAGGAAGAATGATTCCAAGAGGTGTATGCGTGTGTGTGTGTGTGTGTGTGTGTGTGTGCGTGCGCGTGCGTGTGTGTGCACGCGCACGCAAGCCTGTTGCAAACGTCCTGATTTACCACAGTCTAGGGAGCTTACAGGGGGGTTTTGTGCTAAAACTCAGCACGCCAGGCCTTTCCAGAAGGCTCTTGCTTCACTGGTCTTCTTTCCCCTGCCTCTGCGCCCCTCTTACTACTCAACCACATCACAGAAGTCTGTCCTGCAGGCCTAAAAAGGTGACTCTTTTGGTGTGTTTGCCTAACAATCAATAATTCATTTAAATGGATTTTCTGATGCATAAAATAATAGACTTTTCTTATAACCTTGCTGACTTTTACCAGCATTAACCTAAAAATCACACCTAAAAAAAGTGTGAGAATGCTGAAATAGTCTTCTGTTTGAGTAACATTTATTTTTCATGACTATATAAATGATGAATATTCCTTATAGAAAAGCTGGAAAATGCAGAAGAGGAAAAAGGAAAAAAGAAAGAGCAAGTACACAAGAGGTAACGATTGTAAGTCTTGTGGCTCATTTTTTCCTTATTTTTATATGTATATACATATCTTTATATATGCATCTAATTTTAACATTCAATTGAGATTTTAGTGTATAAGATTTTGGATTCTGCTTTGCCTTTAATGTTATACCATAAGCAATTTCCCATATCCTAAAGTTATTTGAAAATATTTTTAATGGTTGATAAGATTCTTCTGTCTAATATGAAAATTTATTTAAACATTAGTTTATGTGGCAGAGTTAGAGTATATGTAGGTTTTCAACATTGTAAGTACTTTCGTGGTGAATATCTTTGAACATAAATCTTTTTAATATCTCAGATTACTTTCGTAATCCAAATACCTACAAGTAGAATTACTAGATTAAAGGGTAGGAGTATTTTTGAGGCTTGAGGCTTCTAATGATTTTTAATCATTTTTATGAAATAAAACCCTCAAATGAGTTCAAAAATCAAAGTAAAACTATATATGCATTATTTTATTATGACTTTTCTAAGGATTAGTAAAACAAAAGATAATTGAAAATAACTTGTTATTTACTACAAAGAGACTCACCACATGAAAATTAGTCAGAACCTAGAGCAATCAAAAAATGATTCTTCTCTTATAAGACGGAAAAAATTCTGCTCTATAAATCCTTAATTTGGGCCACATTTTATGAAAAAGCAAGCAAGCAAAAAAAAAAAAAAAAAAAGACATATGGCTATTACTATAGCAACACAGAGTTGGTCAACTACTTCAAGTTCTTGTGGCTGGCGAGGTTACTGGAACTGCAGGCCCACATCCCTGACAAATTAAGTACATTGAGGTCACAGCACTTGACTTGAGACAGTGTTTCATAATTGTAGAGTTCTGTTTAGAAAAGGTCCTTGACTTAAAAATATCCTTTTGTGCCCTCTAGTGTTTAAATTCATCCAACCTTTTGAGAAGTTTGTAACATTTCTAAACTAGAGCTGAACACCATTTCATTCTTACTTATACCAGGGTTTCTCTACAGCAAAAGGTAGCCAACATATACACTGTTCCAAAAATTTTAAAGATTACTTATAATTCTTCATTTAATTTCATTTCAAACCTACCACAGGGCAAATCCCACCCACCACCTGTTTTTGTAAATAAAGCATTATGGGAATATACCATGCTCATTCATTACATTTTGTCTATGGGTAGCCACGTTTGTTCTACAAGGCAGAGTTGTACCACAGAGACCTTATGTCCTACAAAGTCTAAAATATTTACTATCTACCCCTTCACAGAAAAACTTTACTGATTTATCCTTGGGTTAAAGAATCTCTCTGATACTTAGATTGGAAGAGGAAAAAAATACATGTATTTTCCTAACGATATCATGACATTTTACAATGTCCTTTAATTCCATTCCTTTCCATCAAACAATGGAATACTAGTTCAAACAAAGAGTAGTAGCCATGTCAATTAGCTTTGTGGTTCAAATACCAAATTTGTATTTTCTCAATGAAAACGTTTACACGCCTACTCAGGGTGATAATATTGACTCCCTCTTGATGACTTTGGTATTGATATGATTATATCAGTGAGAATAAAACAAGATTAAAGTTCTTTACCCACCAAGACCAAGGGCCCAAGAACTCTCTTGCCTCCTGAGCTACATCATCTTTTATTGATTAGGTAGAACTCAGACTAGCAAGTTCTCTATTTTTATACATTTAATAAATACTAAAGCTTGCAATTGCTTTTACAAACTCATACAGTCTTTTTGGAATAAAGTAAACATATCATTTATAATTAACACGGAGCTTACTTCAGTTTCAAGCTTGATTCAAATCTCAATCACTTCTTTCACATATGAATGAAAGTATAATGTACAATAATAAGGCCATAGTCCTATGTGGGCAACTTAACAGGCTACCTTCCTTCCCTAGGACAAATCCCACTTCTTCCTACGCCCCTCTGATATCTTATCTTCTCATTTGTGTATCTAGAAGATTTACTGAAACTTCCTTCTTCTTATCGGAAATGGTTAATTGTAGTTCATTAGAGTTTTTCTTTTTTCTTTTCCATATGGTTTTCAGGGAGTGGACCTATTTTACTGTTTTCTAACTTAAAAGTTGACTTCTGATTCGCAATGGTTATAGCCATTCCTTTTACAAAGATATACATCAACAATACCCTGGCCAGAAATTTTGTACAATAACCGAAGAAAACACAACACCACAGGTTTGGAAAAGTGAATGAAAACAGTCTCTGGTTGATTACCTCTGCTAATGAAAAGGCATCTTATTTTTGTGATACGCATTCATGGTCGTCATAGATTACACACCTGGAACTGAAGTTTGCTGCCCTTCTCAGCCTTACAGTTTCTCACTGATTTCATATCATATCTACTCTTCTTATATTTCCCTCACCCTCCTACTACAGTCTCCATCCTTGTATCTGACACAGAAATCATTTAAACACAAACCCAAATACAAACCCTGCATAGACTTACTTTATGGAATCACATACTGAAAACTCTGAATCAAAGAAACCCGCAATGTTACCTTTCAAATACTGGCAACAACAGCAGCAACAAAATGCATGGTGAAACGTATCATCTGTCACACCCAATGTTAAAAGCAATTAAAATTTAAAAAAAGTGACACCATACCTCTATTCCATAAGCAAAATAAATTATTTCCAAACTTACCTGCAAGAGAAAAGAAAAAGATCAGTAAATCTCAAATCAGAGTGCATTTTAGTTTTTCTTTCTTTAGTAAATTAGACAAAATTGTCATCATAAGCATAGCTAATCCTTAATTATCACTGTGTGGATTATTCTCTGTAAATAATGCTTTCTAGTTCTTGTAGATGCCAGTAGGGCTGGCAGTGAGATTCTCTAAAGGCCAATTCTCTCTATGAATAGAGTCCTTTTTCATATATAATCTGAACCTAGTAGATGAGTTTTAGACCAAAAACTTAAATGATTCCCTGGACCCAGGAAATCTGTGAATTAAAAAAACATATTTTGGGGAGTAAAATATAAACAATGGGGAAGATATTGGCTTGACAGTTTTGAAGAAAAACATTTTTTTTCATTGCAGGACTTCTAAGAGCTTTGGATATAATAATTGGAATGAGGCTATTCTAGAAGGTGGAGAACTTCTGCAGAAAAATTAAACCATTCCCCACGGACATCAGTTAATATCAGAGTAAGTCATCTTTTAGAATACTACTTGGGAATTGCTGCACAAGGCATCTTAAACTGAGTTTTATATGAATCATAGTGTTTCTATTACTCCTAAAGAATTGTCTTAACTTAACTGGAGAGGTAACATGAATTGCTAATCACTTGAAAAACAGTATGACTGTCCTGAGGAACAAAACACAGTAGCTCACTTTCAGGCGAGTGCTTTTATCTATTAGATCAAGTTGCCTGCTAAATCAAAATTAGTTATAATATTTGAATTATGATCATTTAATGTAAAATTTCCTTGCCCAGAATATTCTACACTATAAGTCAGTTTCTCACCATCCTGAAATTTGTTCAAGAAATCCCTGTGTATTTTTAAATCTATCTTTGTATTTCTAGTTTAGCTTGGGCCAAAATGTTCTCTGTGGAGAACCAAACCCATTAGATACTCTGAAAATAAAGAAACAAAAAAGTTCCATATTTAATAAAGTTTGGAATATTCTGCATATGGTACCTCTTTCCTGGAGATTTAAAATATTTATTTAGTCTGTTAAAGACTTTAGGAGTCTTACAGTTATACATCAGTTTAATTTTGTGAATCACAGCCTATTTGACCATAGAATCATTTTGCTTGTAGCATCTATTGATATTATATGGAACTAGTATTCCACAGAACTTACTTTGGGACATACTGAGAGTTCTTAGTAGCAAGAGATGAAGAAAACATAAACTATCATAAGTATTGTATTAAAAGAAAAAAAAAAAAAAGGGCTCCAATGGTCCTGACCCAAAGAGGTGATTTTTGTGAATGCACCTGGTTTCTCAGTGAGACAGGAAGAGGAGACAGAGAACAGTCTGATTGTATGTATATGTGTAGGGTAGCGTATGGTTCAGGACCTTTTGCTCAAATGTATCAACCTCATACTACCAGGACTTCATTTACCCATGAATGTGGGTTCAAGGCTAAGATGTAATTCCAAAATATATCTTTTATTTTAGAGAAAAGAAACGTCAAAGATTTTGACGCAACATGAATGACATGACCTAATATTAAAACATCGTCTTTGTTGATGTCAGGAACTTTAAGAAACTAAACACTATAAATATTAAGATTTGGCTGAGAGACACAAACAATATGGCAAAAATATTTCATCATGATTTTATTCAGCTGATGTATGACCATGAGCTTCTGGGGATGGAGAAATAATGGGATCAAATCTTTCTTTTCACCCAAATCTGCTAGACCTTCCTGTGTATTATGTAAAATACAGGATTTTAAAATATGAAGTCCACGAACAGGTTCATGAGTAAACTGCAGGGGAGTTGCTGAAGAACCTGAAATTATATGCAAAATTGTACGCATATTTGCATTTTTCAAGGGAGCAGAATTACAGATTTAATCAAATTTTCAAAGTACCCTTAAACCTCCAAAAAGTGATAGATCATTTGAGGAGATAATCTCTAGGGATGCTCTTTATCTTCTGATCACGGTTTATGTTTTATGGAAAGTATCATAAGTCATATTTATGACATTTAGTAATTTCTTTGCTGGGACCTTTATTTTTAGATATTTAAGAAATTAAAAAAACACTGTAAAGACTACAAGTAGTTTATGGGAACTGGTTAAAATATACTTAATTATATAAAGTTTATATATATAAACTCTATTTAAAGATCTTATTTGAGTGAGAAACTGAATTGCCCACAAGATGGCTCTCTATAATCTTGGATATACGAGTTTACCAAACCAGCCTCTTAAAAGCTATTTCTAACATCTTTTCTTCATCTAAAAATCTCATATTCACAATAAATGGTTCTCCAACATTGTTTTATTTCTGTGCTTGAATATCTAGCAATGCCTGACAAAGTGTTAATGTTTTTCTAGTGAATGGATTAATGAACAGATATTGCAGACATTTACAGATTATTTACTACATTATCACCACATTGTTATTTGTCTCCTACATACACAGCCCTGTGCTACGCATGCTGATGAATTTTTTTAAAAAGGAGTTAAAGTTTAAAAAGCAAATCGTGGTTTTTATCCTTCAGGGAAGACAAAATTTCCATACCCAAACACTTCATAGTATATTTACATGAAAAATGATTGGTATAAACAAATTATAGGTGTACAAAGAAGACGAGACATCAATGTGGGATTCAATTAGATAAAAGACCTTGTGAGGTTGGTTCGACCTATAAAGAACTGCAAGGTTTGTATGAGAGGAAGGTAAGGGGAAATATTCCAGAAAGGGCAAATATCACAAGAAAAAGCTTGGCATGATGTGGTCATGGCATGCAAGAAAATGGCTTCCCTGCAGTTAAGGCTGGGTGAGTTATAGAGTGTTGAAAGCCATTCCACGGGGAAGGAAAGGTAATTAATGTTTATTGAGGACATAGTATGATTCATGCTGTGATTAAATAATCCCTCTAACTTAATGATATATGCATGTGCCTCTTATTAAAGTATTGGAACTGTGGTGCTATATTTGGATATTTTGAGGGTAGGTGGTTCTTTCCTAAATGTTGTACTAAATCCCAGTATACAATCACCAAAGGAAGAGAAAGGTCCTTGGATAGAAAATCAGAATGAAGGAGGTGAGCTGTAAGCATAAGAGGAGATTAAGCTTCCCTGTCATGCTTCTCTCTCTCTTGAGAGAAGAATTTTTCTTTGTGGTAAGGCCTCTGCTGCCTGGTGTGGAGTGAGAGCCAGAGGGAAGGCTTTTCATAAGGGGCTGAATTTGAGTAAAATAGCTCCTATAATAAGTCAAATTATCTAGTCTCATGCTGTTTTGATTTTACATGTTTCCTTTTGTCAGTAAAGTCTTGTTTAAAAATGTCTACTTTGTCTCAGTTGTTGACACCGAAAAACGGAGGGCTTTTTTGTTTTTTCCCCATATTTGGATAAATTGGGTTTAGAGGAGCAGTCTCTGCCTCATTAAAAGATGATGATACTGAAAACAAAAATCACAAAGACCTCAGGGAAAAGGGTTCATCTTAGGAGAAAGAGAGCTGAGGCATGTGGTCTAGTTGTCTCTCTCCAAATTCAGAATTTTCCTCCATTTCAACCTTGAACCCCAAATTTACAAGTCAGACTGTCTACTCAACATCCCCTTATAAACATTTCAATTTAATATGTTCATAACAGAGCTTCTAATCTTCCCTCTCCAAGCCTTATTTTTTTCCGATGTCTTGTCCCATCTCAGTTTTTGGCAACTCCATCCTTCCAGTTGTTCAGCCCACAACCGTGGTCAACCACCATCATTTCTCATGATGAATGTCCCCCTAGACTCTCTGCTTCTTCCCTTAACCTCCTAAATTTATTTGAAATTAGTAGTCAGAGTGATCTTGTTAAAACCTGTTCAAAGCTCCCTGCTGGCTTATTGTTTCACTCAGAATTAAGACCAAAGTCACTAGGAAGGTCCACAAAGGTCTTCAAGAATTGCCACTTATCTGCCCCCACCCTTACCCCCTTTACCCACTTATGTTTCATCTCCAACTTTGTCTCCTCTTGTGCTCCACTTTGCTACTTCACCCCAGCCCTCAGGGCTTCCTGACTCTTCCTCAATCATGGCAGCAAGACTCCTTATTTTCCTTCTGCCTAGGACGCTCTTCCCTCATATACCCACCTCCTTCATGTGTGTGCTGAAATTCCACCTTTTCAATAAGATCTTTCCTAACCATCCTACTGAAAATTCCACCACACACACACACACACACACACACACACACACACACACTCATTAACTTCTTTCCCGATACATTTTTCTTCATAGCACTGATCACAAAAATCATTCGCTCTCTCCCTCTCTCTTTCTCTCTCTCTATTATTTTCTTATCTTTTCCCCCAACAAGAATATAACCATCAAGAGGGTACAATTTTTGTTCATTGCTGTATCTCCTCCAACACATAGAATAAAGCTTGGAACTTAGTATGCCTACAATAGATATCTACTGAATAAACATTTTTTTAAAGTCTTGGTTTATTTGTTCTCCTGAAAAATCAGAAATTCTGCCAACACTGGCTTGTGCTTTCACATGCAACAACTGTTAGGAGCTTAGATGTAGCTGTGCAGGCAGAGCAGGGTGCACTTTCCCTTGGGTCAGAATCATCACCTGCCTTCTCCAACTGCCTGACCCCCATTGATGTGTGACCTCTGCTGAGAGAGCCCTGAATGGCGAGTGAGAGGATCAAGTAAGAACTTTCACCACATCACCTTGGAGTAGTGAGTAGGATGGATGTAACAATACTAGATGCAGACATTCCAGTATCTTTTGTCCAAGTCCAGGTACAAACAATGAGGACTGTGGCAGGTTCACATGCTGAGGAAGCAGAGCTTGAAGGAAGGATTAACAGGACTTAAGAATGTGTTGGATATTGAAAAAGAAGGAAAAGAAAGAGTAATGATGACTGATATTTCTATAGTGGTTGATTAAGAGAATGATAATTCCCCATGTTCTAAGAGAACTTGGGAAAGAGTCAACTTAAGAGATCAGAAGACCTACATGTAGAAAGAAATATACTGATCTTGATGAATATAAGCTGAGTTTGAAGACACAGATTCAAAGGTATTCGATAACGAAAAAGGACTTTGAGATCAATATCAGAGATGAGGATTCAATTTGGCATCGTGTTTATATACCACCTATGAAAAGGTACATTATGATGAAGACCATCTCAAGAACAGAATATATAGAACAAGAGATAAAAATAGGGTATAGAAGAGAAGATTCTCAACTATAGGTCAAGTGGTTGGAATGAGATGTGAAGAAAAAACTCCTCTCTCCCCCCATCCGAAGGACACACACCTACTCAAACACAAGTGCACATGATGCAGTGTGTTGAAACTGGCTGCTTCCACACTCCATGTGTGTCCCTTCCCTCTCCATTCTGAATCTAAGATAATCTCATTCCAGTGAACACAAGTGATAAACGGCACCATGAATATTTGAATAGGTTCCCTCCTTTTCCTTTCCTGACTTTCTATGTCCAGACCATTTATATACTCTGTGGAAATCTCTGAGTAAAGAGAAAGTAGTTCTATCTGATGGCTTGTAGAATATTAATTTTAAAAAAGACTCTGGTTATTTTTAATTCAAATGCTGTATAAAATTCATCTTCTTCAACATAGGGCAGCACCAAGGACAGCACTAAGAACGTAACAGGTGGTCTCCTTTCTTTGCCCTTCCTCTAAAACTTGATTAAAACCAAAGTTTTGTCCTTCTAGAAAACAGGTACTTTCATTAAAAGTGGAAGATAAATTGATAAAAGTTTTCTCCAGACTCTTTAAAACAAGTTCAGTCTATAAAGTTGGAAGTTGTCTTTTTTATTCTGTTATTAAGGGGCCATTGCCTTTGGAGTCTAATGTTTAAAATTTTGGATACTCATTTCTTTGGATTGAAGGGATCATAAGGTGTTTTCCACCTGTAATACTCTGAGGGGGTTTCCTTTGAGTTGCTAGAAGATAGTCTGTTAGCCCCACAGACGTCTGCTATCTGTACTGGCAGATAAATGACAACAGGTGGAATCAAGCATGCATCCTGTCTCCTCTGCGAGCCTGCAGCCTCAGAGAAAGGATGTGCCCCTGAAGCATTATGCAGGTTGTTCCACTAGCATCAGTGTCACTGTCATAGTTGTTGAGAGGGAAATTGGCAAATCACTATTCATAGCAGGCAAAATGCCACCCTCACAATTCCTCTAGGCGTATTTTCCTCACTCACATCTTATTGTTTTGCTGACGGCAGAATTCTGGACCAAGATGTTATGCCATCCTGGA
This sequence comes from Phocoena phocoena, assembly GCF_963924675.1. NCBI lineage: Eukaryota > Metazoa > Chordata > Mammalia > Artiodactyla > Phocoenidae > Phocoena > Phocoena phocoena. Next base: position 46,661,591 of record NC_089221.1, read on the forward strand.
ATTTTTTTCCCCAGTATGTAGAAAGATAATTAATATTACCGTTAAAGCATGTGTTGTCATTTATAGTCATCCCATTAGTGCTATCAGTGTACCAGGAAATGAATACCAAAGTGAGTTAACAACTTATTGAGCATATGGTATCTTACATGTTTACTATATAATCATCATTTTAGTATTACCAGCAAAAATAACCAAAGTAAACACTTTTATAGTGCTCACCATCAACAAGGAATAGTTCCAAGACCTTAAAATACATTAACTTTAAAATCTTTTCCACAACCTTATAAGCTTAGCATTACCAACCTCATTTTAGATATAAGAGAAAACTATAATAATAGTTATTACTCATACTCATTATTGCTGTTTTATACTAACAGCAATAAAAACTAACATGAGTGGTTATTATGTGTTAGTTACTATTAAACATATATATGTGTATGTGTGCATATATGTATATGTATACACATATACATGTGTATGAATATATATGTATATACAGATAGTATATACATATATATAAATATATATTCAGATAAACTATTTTAATTCTCACAATAGCCCTGTAAGATTGGCATTATTATTTTTATTGTTTTCATTTAGAAATTAGGAAATTAATAACAGTAATAATGGATAATGCCAGTAATAACAGCAAACACTGTGAGTTTAATATGTGTCAGCATATTAATATCTGCAATGCAGATATCATCTCATTTAGGCTTCACAGAGGTTAACATTACCATCTTGGTTTTAGAGATGATAAAACTCTAAGAACCCAAGGACAAACAGCTAATAAGTGAGGGCTTGGGCTTTTAACTTAGATACTGAGTCCAAAGCCTGGCCCCTTCACCAGTGTGCTAGGCCATAGACAGTGCATTCTGGAAACGCAGGTGTAAGTGAGACAGGTTGTGACCACAAGGAATTAACACCGAGGGAATTGTGTTTTACAACATATGATGTCCATTGGACAATACATTTAACATCTGTTTTTTGAGGGCCCACTATGTGCAAAGCTGTACACTAAGTAGTGGGTGAAATGCAAGGTGGAGGTAATATACAGGCCCCACCTTCACAGGAACTTGTGATCCCATGGTGGAGAGAGATGTGTACATGAATAATGCCAGCGTGCAAGTGAGGGGGGCAAGTGAGAGATGAGCTCCAGAACACCAGCGCTACAGTGTGGAACTCTGCGGCGTCATGTAGAGATACACAAGCTTCTCCTGGGCTCTTTGTCTCTCTATTGACTCCACTTACGTTTAGCTCTGCTGATGTCATTCTTGCAGCTATTGGGTTTCCAAGTTAACAGAAAAGGGAGAGGGAACAGCATGACGGCATTGGTCGTTGCCTTTCAGCAACAGAATTGTGCTGCTCTAGAGGGAAAAGTCTGACATTGTGAGATTCTGTCTACTCTACTTCCAACACACCAGTCTTTCAGGGAGGCTGGCAGTCCAACAAGCCGAATGAATGTGTGCTGGAAAGCACAGGACTTTTCTGTCAAATCAAGGAGCCCTCACAGCATATGTTCTGCCAACCATGGTGAAGGTCAAACAATTTTTTGTAGATGCTTTTGAGGCAAAGGGAATTCCAAACCTGCAAGGAACAGCTTGGGTCATGGTAATTCTGAGAGTGAAAGTGTGACTGTAAACAAGTCAGATTTATTCTGCAAAGCCCTGCACAGAAAACCAACTTGCTTACGCTTATTTCACTCTTTGTAAGGAGGATAACCTCCTCTAAGTGTGAGTGCAGTAACTCAAAGTGATATAGCGACTTCTTTTTATCCTGATTGTTTTACATGAGAAGTGAAAAGACTGGAAATGGAAAGCATCATTTATAAATCATCTTTAGAGAGCTGTAGTAGTGAAACTGAGCTAGAACCCTGTGGGGCTTCGGGGCTAGGAAGTCTTTCTGTCCCCCATTTCTTTACTCCAGCCTTCATGAACTTCCCTGAGTTCCAAAGGGCAGATTCAAACAGTCAATAATCTGGGAAGCAATGCAAAGACAAGGGAGGGGCAGCCAAGAAACAGTGGTGCAGCCTTGGGGCAGGGTCCTCATTCTGCCTCAAGGGATATACATAACAATGTCTTTAAGCTATTTATAGAATTAAAACCCAACAAATGGAAGATGTCAGCATTCTTCATACCAGAGAAGACCACCTGAAGCCAGGAACCAGAGAAGCTCATCAAGAAGATTACCTGAGACCAGATCAGAGGAGTGCAGGCCCTGCATACACCCTAATCTTCATCAGCAACCCCACCCTTGAACAGTTGCTGTAAAACTCCTCATCAAATCTTACTGAATCGGGACACACAGTTTTCGAGGGCAGGAGCCCACTGTGTCCCCCTTTGCCTGGCAAAGCAATACAGCTATTATTTTCTACTTCACCTAAAACCGTCTCTGAGATTTGATTTGGCACCAGTGCACAGAGGCCAAGCTACCAGAATCAGTAAGATAATCTAACACCTGAACAGCACACTGCCTTCAATGTCTGAAACCTCACTCATCAACCAGCACTGAATCTGCTAGTCTGACTGGTTCATGACTTCTCTCTCCTGAAAGGTTAGGGGAAGCCAGCCTCACTTCTGCCAATAAATAGCACCATCAGTCCCTTCTCTACAGCTAGTGATGCTATTAAACCTACCAAGTATTAAAGGGGAAATGGAATAGCCCACTCTAATATTGTACAACCCCAACCCAAGACATTTAACTGTGATCATGCCAATAAACATAGGACATTTATCATATTTGGAAATTTGGTTGCTTTGGTTCCTTTTAAATTTTCAAAAGAATTATTTAACCCATTTCCCCCCAAAATTGTACTATACTAGCTTAGAACTAGAAACAGGTGTCCTTTGTGCCATCCCTCTCACTCTCTCTGAAACTCTTTTAGTCCTTTCTTCTGCTATGTAACTCCATACCTCTGGCTTCCCATTATAGACAAAGAGCATTTCACACTTTTACCATCTCAATTCCTCACTTAGTTCCTTCTATCCTCTCAATGTAGTTACCCAACAATTGATAGTTAAATGGATATTCAGGTTTTATCTTTTTATCCCTGGGAAGTAATGTTTACTGATAAGCCAAATAGTGTACCGTGATTATGTTTCACTTATTGAATAAGCTTTTGCTTTTTCTGGAGTTATAAATTGCCTCCTTTTTATTTGCTTAATTTTATGTGGCATTATCACTAATTATTCCAGAACTCTCCAAAGTAATTTTCAAAAGCTCTTTGTAATATATTTTCTGCCTGGGTAAAGCATATCAATTATTTTATCAGTTCCCTCACACTTGATTGACGATTTAGCTGGGTTTAGAATTCCGGGCTGCAAATCATTTTCACATAGAATTTAGAATGCATTGCTCCATTGTCTCCTAGGCATCAATGTGCTTTTTAGAGGATAAAATCAATATTTCATGAGGCCCTATCAGAAATGTCAAGATATATCTTTTATATGGGTCTGTTTCCTTCATTGTTCTAGGTACTTATGGGCCTTTTAAATGAAAAAAATATATGTTCTTCAATTTGAGGAAACTTTTGTGTTATTTCTTTGATGACCTCATTTCCTTTGTTTTTCTTCTCTCTCTGTTTTTCTTTCTCAAACTCCTACTAGTTACAGCTTAGTCACAGAATTGTTTTTCCAATTTTCTTAACTTCTGTTGTCCATCTTTTTGCCTTTTTGTTGGTAGGTTTCTAAAACTTTATTTTTCAGCTCTTCCATTAAATTTTTAATTTTATCATTGTCTTAAATTTTAATAACTCTTTTTTGCTCTTACTTGTTAATTTTGTATGTTATCATCTTGTTTAATGAATGTAATAAGTTTTTGCCTCTTGAGAATATCATATTTTTTCCTGAAACTTCTATTTGTTTCTTAAATTGTCCATTGCTTTATTATTTTCATTTGTTTTACACTTTATTTTGGGAGAGTTTCCTTAAAGGTTTGTGAAGCCTTGGCAGTTCATTCATTTTAAAGAGGGAGGCACTAAAATGCTGACTAGAAGCTCTGCATGTCCTAAGTGGGCTTGTGGATTCTTGGGATTTACTGTAGGTTAACTGGGAAATAAAGAACTTTGCCTTTTTCACTGGCAACAGTGTAATCCCAGTATCTGTAGGTCTTTTCTGTGAGTGGTGATTCCATTTTTCTAGAGAAGGATTCTTCAATCTCCTGCCATGGCATTTTAAGACTAACTGGCAGACTTCTTGTCCTAAAATGCTACTAGGGAAGCCAGGGCTTTGGTATTCATTTGATAGACTTTTATTTAATCTCTCACATTCCACTGTATCTGGTATCTCCAAGGCTGAACCCCTCTTGTTTAATTTTTTCATAGAATAAATTTCGAATGTTCTGATGAGAATGGAATGGAATCGGTCTCTTAGCTACGCGGGGTGAGAGGAGGGCTGCGGAAGCCTCCACTTCATATGCAGATTTTCCAACAATCTTCAGTTATTTTTAAGCACACTTGGTTCCTCAAGTCCCAAGTCTTTCCAGATTTCTACAAAGGGAGTTGCTTGCCTCTCCTGATACCCTCCTCTGTGGGCATTTTGTAATTAGCATTCTCAACCTTGCTAATTCCAGTTCTCTACTTTCCACTTCTAAAATACTCCTCTCTTATGTCCAGTTGTCTCCTTCCTCATCCCTCTATTCTTGGGGATTTATACCCTTCTATTCTCTTAGCATCATTTTAAGAGAGGATTTTCAAAGTTTGCAGCATAAGACGGTTGTATAGTTTCCTCCTGCTGCCATAGCATATGCCACAGACTGGGTGGTTTACACAACAGAGATTTATTTTCTCACAGTTCTGGAGGCTAGAAGTCCAAGATCAAAGTGTCAGCAGGTTTAGTTTCTTCTGAGGCCTCTCTCCTTGACTTACAGATGGCTGCCTTCTTGCTGTGTGTTCACCTGGTCTTCCCTCTGTGTGTCCATATGTCTGGTGTTTCTCTTTGTGTTTTCAAATTTTCTCTTCTTATAAGGACACAAGTCATATTGGATTAGGGCTCACTCTAAACTTTTAGCTTAATCGCCTTTAACGTAATCATTTAACTTAATCATCTTTAAAGATCTTACCTCCAAATACAGTTACTTTTTGAGGTGCTGGGGATTAGGACTTCAACATATGAAATGTGAGGGGACAAAATTCAGCCCATAACAAAGGTATGTTTAAAAACTTTTTTAAAAATTAATACTACTCCAAGCATCTTGAAAATATCCTGTATCCTAAACAGAAACAGACTCACAGACATAGAAAACAAACTTATGGGTATCAAAGGGGAAAGGGGAGAGGGATTAATTAAGAGTATGGGATTAACAGATACACACTACCATAGATAAAATAAACAACAAGGATTTGCTGTATAACACAGGGAACTATATTCAATATCTTGCTATAACCTACAATGGAAAAGAATAGAAAAAAGAATATATATATTCATTAATTCATTCACTCACTTATTAAATAACAATTAATGGGCATCTATTTTCGTAAGGTTTCTGGTTCAGCAGCACAAGGGATACAAGGGTAAGTCAGACCCAATCTATGAATTTAAAATTTAAAATATTTATTAACACCTTAATGGTGATTCTTCTGAAAAAACTTGACAGAATGTTTCCAAGTGGATACTAACATATCTCATCTTTTACATAAAATGTCATGTTTCACACTTTAAAAAAAAAGTCACTTTTGTTACTCAGAAGTCACACACTTAGAAGGGTTGTCTTATCTTACTTTTCCTTACACCATTTCATTTCAGGGAATATATCAACTCAACTTTCAATTGAAGAGGAAAGTTAAGAATTGAGCAGCATTAAAAGGACTCCCCCCCCCCGCCCCCATAGTTACACACACACATCTACCCTCTCAGGGCAGGCTGAGGAGGACTGGGGCAGGGGAAGAACCATTCACAGAGAAGAGCTAAGAAGAACTTGTGACAAAGTAGCATATGACAAAGCTCCAGCAAGTCTGGCCCATGGCTTTTCACACTTGGCAAACACATGGAATTGAAGAGCATGGCTACAACTCTTGCTTCTAAGGGGTATCGATCCATGGAAAAATATTAATGATTAACCTGAACTTAAGCAATGAGAGGTTGTTACTTTGCACTGCTGATCTCTGCCTTGACCATCTATACAACGTGCATGCAGAATGATTATAAGGCAATACATAAATGATCACTTCACTTACTAGTAAGCTATCCCAGTCCTTTACTAAAATATGAGGACCGATTTTGGTTTAACCTGGGATTTCTTGATGAGAAATCATCACCTGTTATCTCTAGAATATTCTGTGCATATATCTCCCTCCTCCTCCATTGGCTATAGGGGATTTTCTATGTGTGTAAGATTAACCTTAAGATGATAATTTATATGGGGTCTTCTTTATTCTGTATCTTTCCCAATAAATTTTCTATTTTGGCATGACTGGTGCTGCATCATGGTCCAGATGTGAAATTAAGCCAACCTTAAACTTTGCTGATACTAGAGAGCATTTGGATAAAAATAAACTAAATTTTAGGATATTCCAATCACAAAACCATTGTCTGCAGCAAAGCCTTGTTATATATTATGTGTATATATATTCATTGTATTTACCTATAGGCCATTTTTACTCTTTTTCAGGAAAAAAGGAACTCAAGCATCATTTGTCATTTCTGACAGCAATGCTGAGTGGCCTAATGAAAACTGCCATGGTTGTCTTGTTGAAGGGGTCCTTCATTTGCCTCCCACATTATGCGGTATCCTTCCTACAGCTATCCACCTCCCTCCACAACCCCTGAACCTGGCTGCCAAGTGCACGCAGATCAAAATAGACACGGGGTGAGCATATATGTTGATCTAGGCAGAGGACCTCGCAGATGTGAAATGTGAAAAAGAATAAAATAAAATAGATTTGGGGAAGATATGTCAGCATTGTTTGAATTTCCTGCTTCTATCACCACGATCTGGATTGATTTGGGAGGGACTCAAACTCTCCAAGTCTCAGTTCTTCATGAATAAAATAGGGACATTATCAACTTCCTCGTAAAATGGTGCTTTCTTGGGAAGATTAAAGTCAATATACATGAAAGTCAATATACATCCTTCTCTCTTTTATTGTCTATAAATATATACACATATATCTGTTTGTGTATGTGTGCCCACAATTCAACTAAGTGCTAGTTTAGCCCAGAAACTTGTAGTCTAGTTGGAAATAAAGCGTGTATTGTAGAGCGATCCAAATGACAGTGAAATCTCACGGTAAAAGAGCTGCATGATTAGATGCCCTAATCTTGATTAGATTGTAAAAGCTGCATGATTAGATGCCCTATGATCGAACTGAAAATAAGAGAACTCACGTATTCCGTCTGAACCCTCACTGCATGCCAGTATATACATTAGTCATAATATTCAAGACAGCCCTGAAACTTAGGCTTTGCTACTCTAATTACATAGAGGAAGAATGCGAGGCTCAGAGAAGGTAGGCAGCTTGGTCAGGAAAACAAACAGATCCACTCGGACCCCAAGCCTGGTCTCCTTCCTTGAGGTCATGCAATCCTGACTCTGAAACATGGCAGAGTGCATGGTGCTTTGTGCACGTTACCATGTCAGAAGGATGAGCTGAATCTTGAAAAAAGGGTAGGATTTGGGCAGATCAAGAGGAGAGAGGGATACTTCAGGAGAGGGGATGGTGAACCGAGACGTGGAGATGGAAACAGAGAAGGCAGATCTGTGAGACAGCTACAAACCAATTTCTTTAGAGATAAATGTTGTGGCTTAGTAGCCAGAGATAAGACCAGAATAGTAGATTGGGGCTAATTTTAGAGGCCTTGAAGGCCAGACACAGGAGTGTCATTCGATAGCTCATAAAACAAATGCGTTTATTGAGGAACCACTGTGCTGTACTGTGGAAGTATCAAGACGTAAAAGAAATAAACAAACAAACAAAGAAAGAACCCAAAAAACAAACCTGGCAACAAAATAGGCTTTGTCTTTCTAGGGCTACAGGTCCACTTGCCCCAGTACACGGAATACTGCTCTGGGGCTGTGGCAGAAGTCTGAGTGACAGTCACAGTGACACAGCAAGGGGGTCATCATTTGGGTCCCCTATCATGGGCATAGGAATTGTTGAGAAAGGCTTCATAGAGGAGATGAATTTATTCTGGAAGTGATGGGCAATGAAGAAAGGATTCGAACAGTGGAATTATATGATGAAAATATCATTTTCAGAAGATTAATTCAGTAGCATCCAATGGGCACAATACGATGGTTAGAGACTGGAAACTGAGACTCCAATTCATTAAATAGAAGATCAGTTCAGCTCTCCAGCAAGAGGAAAGGTAGTGGCAGTGGAAATGAAAAGGCAGGGAAGCGTGAGTTTTTATACTGAAAATCTTGAGGGACTTGACAATGACTGACTGATGAGGGTCAGATGAGAGAGAGGAGGATTCAGTGATGACTCTAAGGTTTTGAGTTTACGTAAACGGGAAAATGGCATTGTCCTGAAGAGGAATATGTGAGTCCTATTCAGGAGAACTGATTCAAGAAGAAAGGTGAGTTCAGGTTAGCCAGGCTGACACTTGAACAGTAGGATATCTAGGCAGTTAGAGATACAGATCTGGAGCAAAAAAAAGCTTACATTTTTGCATTTGGTCCAGCATCTATCTGCTTTACAAACCCCAAAGATGAGACGTTTACTTCTGCCAGATACTTAGAATTGATAATGTCATAAGAGCAAGTACATGATAACAATAAAAACAATAGTAATAATAAAGGCTGATATTTGTTGAGAGCTCATTACATACCAGGCACTGTGTTAAGTGTTTTATATGTATAATTGGCATTATTTCATTTAATTCTCATAATAACCATCGGATGCAGGTATTATTATTATCTCCATTTGAGAGATGAGGAAACTAAGACACAAAAAGAGAAATCAGCTTTCCTATGGTAACACTGTAAGTGAGTGGCAGAGCCTGAGCTCAAACCTAGATAATCTAAATATGGACTGTCCAATATGGCAGCCACCAGTCACACAGGGCTATAGAGACTTAAAAGGGAGCTAGTGTGATTGAAGAACTAAATTTCATTTTTAGTAATTAATATTTAAATTATGAAACTGATTCAGTTATTGGAAATCTGAAACTTGAGTAAATGAATCTACATTTCTTTGTAAATTTTATGAAATCTAAATTTAGATCTAGCAAGATTGATGGAAAGTTAGCATCTAAATCAATATATAAAACACAAACAGGATTTCAAAGGCCCAGAATGAGGAAAGGTTTTAAATATTTCATTAATAATTTTATATATTGCTTACAATAATAATTATTGATTATAATATTTTGAAATTAATTTTATCTGTTTCTTTTTATTTTTTAAATGTGGTACCAGAACATTTTAAAGTACAAGTGTGTTTTGCATAGTATTTCTATTGGCTATTGTAGGTCTAAATAGTGAGAAATAAATAAATGAGAGGTCAACTGCATGACAAGACAAATGACATAGTTAAGGGAACACAGGTTATTTCTTTTTCCATTCCGGATGACTATTTTTGACAACATCTGTAGAGAATATAGAAATTGTCTTAATTCAATGGGACGCTGAGCCCTGGATGTGACTGATTGTTAATCTCCCCACTCTTTTATATTGGTCAACTCTTTCACCATTTTCAGGGAAAACAACTCTAACTACCTTTTCTTGGTATGTCTTGTATTTGTTTACCTTTCAAAGGTGAATTACTTTGCTCACAGCTGTTTTCTATCTTTCATCTCAAGTTGTATCTTCATGTCAATCTCAATCTAGAACTGATTTATCAAAGAACCCCAAAGGAGGGCTTCCCTGGTGGCGTAGTGGTTGAGAGTCCGCCTGCCGATGCAGGGGACATGGGTTCGTGCCCCGGTCCGGGAAGATCCCACATGATGCGGAGCAGCTAGGCCCGTGAGCCATGGCCGCTGAGCCTGCGCGTCTGGAGCCTGTGCTCCGCAACGGGAGAGGCCACAACAGTGAGGGGCCCGTGTATCATAAAACAAACAAACAACAAAAAAAAACAAAACCCCAGAGGAGACCCCACCAAGAACTGCTCAGAGCTGTTCTAGGAAAATAGTAGCTAGAAAACTAGGAGTTATTCAATAACAAAGTATAGCCTTGTATGCCTGGAATTTTTTTTTTTTAATGGGGGATTATAGTCTGATAGTGAAACCTTGGTGTGTTTGAGAACTATTGATAATAATCCAGACATTTGCTCTTCTGAGAGTTATATGTGTAATAGAAGGTAGAAGAATTTAATTAATGTAAAGAATAGTGCAAGGGCTAGGGACTTGTGAATCTTTGGGTATGACAAAAATTAAGCCAATGTCATTTATCAAGAGAAGAAATGTAAAATTCTACCAATTTTCAGGACTCAGTGTATCTGAAGCAATATGTCCCCCAAATTGGAATTATCCAGATGTTTTAAATTGGTCAGAGTAAACATTTGATTCATCCCAGAATGACCAAAATCAGACGTCGGAAATTCACATCTACTTGCTAGCTAAGGGGAGTAGTATTTTTTCCACTCTCTATGCCAGCTCCCTTGACATACTTAGAATCTACCCACAGAATACTTCAGGTCAGTGAATTCGTAGCCAAATGCCATTATAAGAATGTGCGTGTTTCCTGGCCTTTATTCAATTAAGCACTCTGTTCTTAACTTACTACTAAATCCTCCTTTGGTTTTTAGGTTTCGTAAAAACTTTCATGCAGGTTAGAGAATGTTCTTGGTGTAGAAAATGTAGCCCATGTCTTCCCACCCCATAGGATAAAATTATAAAATTATACTTCCACATTTATATGATATCTGTATGAAATAATTTCAACCTCCAAGATATATTCCAATTTTTGAGACTATTGTATATGAAGTCTCAGTGCAAAAGATAAACTGATCTACTTCACTCCTTTTTAATTTTTAATTATTATTTTCAAGTATTGACTATGCATTATTTATAACAATTCTCTATAAGGAGATCACAAGCAATAAATTCTCTATAAATTTTTACTTACAAGTGATATATGATATATCTCATATTAAAAGTATGTATGAAATACTAAAGTGCCATAAACTATAGGTTCTAGCAATGAGGTCCTCATACTATAAGGCACATGAAAAGTAACTTCTCTTGCCAAGAGAAAAAAGGGCTTTGGGAAACAGATAAACAAATCCGTTAGAGAGGACATTAAATGCATTTGAAACAGCCTCAATAAAACACCCAAGCTCCTGGGAAAGGACTGTATCTAACTACTGATAAAAGTGCTTTCAGAACTACTAAAAGGGAGTAAGACAAATACTCACATCTGGCCAAACAAGACAAACGTGTGCCTACTGAATTTCCAGTAAGAAATGTTTGCTTAAAAGGAAGAGTCTATTTTAACATTGTTTTTCACAAGCAACACAATAGAAAAGGATAGAACACAGTCTCATAGCTAATTCTCACTGTGCAGCTATGAACATACTTCTCTCCAGTGACTGGGTCACAGTATGTTATTTTTTGTTGGTTGCTTCTCTGCTGTCCTCTATAATTCCAAAATTATGTAGTTCTATCCGTAGTCAACACATCCCTAAACATTAGGCCATTTTTGGTTGATTTCTGGCAATTGTGCTGCTTCAACATTCTCATTTAATATTTATTTCTGAGAAAATAATAGTAGTAGAACAGATCAGTACTGGATCATCTTGTTAATATTTACTTTGTGAAAGCCTTTGTTGGTTACAAAAAGATTCAGGATTCACTATGACAATTTGATTTGAAATTCATGGTCAGTTTAAAAATAAACGCCATTTTACAAAGCCTTACAATCTTACAGTTCAGCCAACATCTGAGTGACCTCAGCAATAAAATATTTAGGGACAAAGTCTGATGTATTTTGGATGTTTCTGAAAATTATTTATCTTCTATTCAAGATGCATTCAGAGGTCTGCACAATATACTGCAGGGTGAAAGTCAGGTTCTGAATTGGAAACGAATAAACAAAAAAGTGATTGACTCTGACAAAAAATTAAGCTTTGCTAAATTTAAGTCTAACTCCAAATGTAGATGTTCCCCAAAGACCTTCGCTTGGCCCTCTTCAGTTTTCCTATCTCCAACGCTGACTTCTTTTCACTCTTTCTTTGATATTTGTTTGCTCTTCTCCATCTACTTGTCCCCACAAATTCTCAAAATCAGTTTATTCATCAATAAGTCATAATTTTTACTCTCAAACCTGATGCTCCTCTTTTTTTTTTTTTTTGTGGTACGCGGGCCTCCCACCGCCGCGGCCTCCCCTGTTGCGGAGCACAGGCTCCGGGCGCGCAGGCTCAGCGGCCATGGCTCACGGGCCCAGCCGCTCCGCGGCATGCGGGATCTTCCCGGACCGGGGCACGAACCCGCGCCCCCTACATTGGCAGGCGGACCCCCAACCTCTGCACCACCAGGGAAGCCCGATGCTCCTCTTCTTAGTCCCTATTTCTGTTAACTGTACAATTCTTTTTGCCAGAAATTCAGGAATAGTTGTGATGTCCAGGTATCACCACGGAAACGGCATCCTCTTTTTCTTTCTCACAAAAATTTTCAAGTCTTGCTGATCCTTCCTCCATGTCTCCCTCCTATCAATTTATTACTACATGTACCACTTCATGTTAGGCCCTAATTATATGCTCTCTTTAAAAGAGACAACCTTACTTTTCCTCATAAATTTTTATACAGTCATTGTAGAAAATGTAAAATATACAAAAAGAATAACATAAATTAATACTTTGATCCATCATCTTGTATGGAGTATTATTATTACCTCTAGAGTAAATTATTGCTATAACCCTTCCCACTGGTCTCCTTACTCTATCTTCTGCTGCTCCAAACTATGTCTTCACTGGTGACATTTGATTCTTCATTAAGCAGAGGCTAAGATTATAGAATTCCCCTGCTCAAAATCTCCAATAGCTCACCTTAGCTTAGAAAAAATTCCTTAGCTTGGTTTTCGTGACCCTAAAAATACAGTCTCACTCCTTCCAATATTATTTCCCATGATTGCTTCTCAAGTTCATTAAGTTTTGGCCACACTTATTTTTTTCCCTATAAGTGTTCACTTACCTTCCCATAACCATACCTTTGCCAGATTCTCAACTCCACAAAACTAAGTGCAAACTTCAAGACCAAATGCCATTTTGCCCATGAAGCATGCTATGGCATCCCTAGTTGGAAGTAAACTCTGCCTTCTCAGAGCTGCCAAAGTGTTTTGCTTCTGCTTTTCCTAGGGGTACACAGTACAAAATGTAGAGACAGATGACTGGGACTTGAGTACAAATTCTACCATTTAAGTAACTCTCTGGCTGTGAGCAAGACCCTTGAACCCTCAGTTTTCTTATCAGTTGATGTGAGAACCAAAGGTGATGATATATGGAAATCTACTTTGTAAACTACAAAGTGCTATATATTGGGAGTTCATTCTCTGCCAGGTGTTCCCTTTTAGGCACCGCCTTTAAAGAGAATGGTTCATCCTCTTTCATGACTTAATTTGTAAGACCTTCCCTGAACAGGTGGTGGTGTTTGGCCCTATGTGTCCCTAGAGGATCATTAAAGTCTTTATGTGGTTATAATTCAATTTTTTAATTTAATTTTTTGCCAGAGCAGGTAGACTGCGATCTTTTTGAAGGCTGGAAATTTGTCTTACCCAGTTGTACAATCATAGTGGAAAGCTCTGAACTCAATTCCTGTTCAGTAAATGTTCATTGAATGAGTGAATACATGAGTGAACGAACAGATAAATAAATGAATTTACTGATATCTGGATCTTGTGAATCAGTTATTTATGTTTAGTACTTGTGTTCTCTCATTAGACTATAAGCTCCATGAGTAGAGGTTCCTTGGGTGATCCATCTTTGTATCCATATAGTTCCATATGCATGATATAGAACGAATACTTACAGAAAGTTGAATAGAAAAATGTAGCTCAGCTGGATCATGAGTTGAAATGCTCCTTCATATAGAACTTTCCTGTGTGACAGTTTTTTTTTTCCTGGTGTGCATGCAATCTTAATATCTGTTTAACTCTGCAAATGAGGCTAATTATATTTACTATCAACACTGGAGTTCCTTCTCAAATCGAATATAAGAATGTCTATAAACATAGATACATCTTTTGATGGTACAGTAATACAAACTTCAGTGGGGGGAGATCTTATTTAGGTTACGTTCTAACATCAGCCCTTGGGGCGAAAATTAGTCTAGTCAATATCATGGAGAATGGAGAATCCGTTCCATATCTCCATATCATGGAGGATCCCCTAAATCACCCAAATGTTAAGTCAAGATGTTCATGCTATGGCAGGCCCAGGGGAACTGAGATGGGGAGAGAGCAAAAGACTCACAGCTCCTACCTCACACTTACTAGTGGGCATAGATCCACTCAATGTGGTAGCAGGTGGAGAAAGCAGAATTGCCTATTTAAATTGCTATTTCTCTCTCCTTTCTCTCTCCTGCTTGGCTTAGTTTGTATATTTGAATTTGCATTATTAAGTGTTAGGACAGTGCACTTCTACTGAACTGCTCTTTTACAGTATCTCCTTAGTCACAGCACAGGAAATTTTTTTCAATAGCCTGTAAAGATGAATGGAGCTTTATAAACATCATTAGGTCCTGAGTCACTTAACCCCAATCATCCCTGTAATACCTTACTTCCAAGTCTTACATGGAGAGCCTAGTGTGGTATGTTAAAAATTGCTAGTGATGTAAAGGCTAACTTTCATTTTCTAACTCTACTTTGAGGTGATTCTGAACACATACTGAACTCAGAGACAATGGCAACCCCAGGGCTGGAATGTTCTGGTTTCACAGGGTTTATCATGCTGGATTTCTGACATGTATCAGCCTCAGGATTCAAATGATTTTTCCTCTGGAGGGAAGAAAACTATACTGACAAAAAGAAATATCAAGGAGAAGCAAACTCTCTTACAAGTCAAAATGTCCAAGAATTCCTTTGCTAGCAGAGTACCAACAAACTACAGAAAGGGAAAATTTGATTGTGTTACTCTTGGTGTTACAGCCACTGGTTTCCTAAAGTAGGAGAGAGAGAGAGAGGAAAGAAAATAGAAACTCAAAGGGAACAGCAAGCTGCTGGTATTCTTGATGTTCTTGTTATTACATGAGGAATTACCATGGTAACGCCGGTACCACTTGACTCATCTTACATCAGATACCAGTATACACTGTTCAGAAATAACAGCACAGACAAGAGCACAGATTTTCCATCAAGGTGGCAGGGACCAAAGGACAACTGCAAATTTAGGAAAACTGTATGCCTATCACAAGGGCAAGTTGAAGAATTTTGACTACTCAACAGACTTGGAGACTTCTGTAGCTATATGTATATATATTTTTCTAACTTTTGCCTGGATTAAAAATCAATAACTAAATGCCACTAATTCCTCATGTATTATGATAAACTGAAGGCTACCTGTTTTGTGAGATGGTTTACTGTGAATTCTTGTACGATCATCAGCTCAGATTTCAAGAAATCTTAGAGGAATTTTAAATGTCTTTATCATGCAAATTAGGCAAATTCACTGTTTTCTGACTCAGCCATTGCTCAGGAAAAAGCACCACAAAGGTAGAATTTTGTATTTTTTATACTTGGGATAATAGTAAAGCTTCAGAACTGAGTATCTACCACCCAAAGGGTTTTTGTATAATTTACTAGTCTGGCAAAAAAAGGAAATATCACTATAGCAATGAAAACAACCCAACAAACACACACAAAGCCATTCTGGGTGGATTATACAGAAACCAAGGATGCAGAAATCATTTAAGAGGTTCTAATAACAGATCACATTAATGGGCAGTATTAGTAAAGACAGAGTGGAAGTGTCTGCCATAAGAATTTAATAGTAGGTAAAAGAGAACCTGGTGATGAGGGAGCAAGTTGAAATAAAGGGAGGTGACTACAGTGACTCCCATATTTCTAGTTTGGGTAACTGGGGAATAATCCATTAGACCTTCTAATCAAGGAATGGAAGAGAAACAAATCTTAAGAGTAAGACAATGAGTTCAATGTTGGCCATGAGAACACTCATAATAATTTAAGGCAGTGAGAATGATACAAGTAAATGGGAAGAGCGGTCAGGGCTTGAGATACAAGTTTGGAAATTGCTAGATTGAATGCAATATGTTTCTCCAAGAGGTACATGTTTATTTACTGTCTCTGATGACTTTCTTATTCCCAGTTAGAATAATACATTTCATAAGAATTAACTGAATGCCTATTATGTTCCAGGCCCTGTACAAAGCACTGGACACACTGTGGTTTAAAACACAGACTTAGACCCTATTCCCATGATCCCATAATTGACTATGGAAGTAGGCTCTGAGGCCAATTAAATACGTAAATATGGGATTGCAACTGTGAGAACTGCTAAAAAGAAGATAACGGTGCAATAGGAGTATATAAATAGGTACTTAACAGATTCTGAGTGTTTAGGGAATGTTTCCCTGGGGATGATGCGGCCTGAAGGATGAGTAACACCATGAGCTACTGAAAACCACATGAATGAAGCCTTGACCATCTTTTGAAATTTAGAACACATTCCATCTTGTCTGGGAAGCTGATTAGCTTTCCCTTGGACACTTGAAACTTCCTTCTCAACAAACTTCTTCTTTCCACAGTATCATCACTGGCAAAACTATCTTCTTTGCTGGAGCAGCCCTCCTCTTGGGGCTGTAGAAAACATGGCATTAGGGATCAAGTCCAAAGCCGTCAATCTTAGTTTAAAGTTGACTGCCCATCCCTTTTTTTTTTGTCTTTGCTTCTTTCAGACCTTCTACATCAATATATAATCTGCTTGATAGCAAGGTGCTATGCTAAGCCTGGAATGCTTGTCAGAATTCACTATTTCATTTATGCAGTTAACAAAGTAAAATAAAGGTGATAATAAAAGCTTTCTTTTTGTAGCATGAGTTTATCTATGTAATAATCTTGTTTAATGCAAGAGAAAAATCCAAAGGAAAGAAAAACAAACCAAAACAACAAAAAAGGAAAATTACTGAAAGAAGTTTCAAAGGATGGGTAATTTGATGTCTTTTTTTTTTTTAACATCTTTTTTGGAGTATAATTGCTTTACAATGGTGTGTTAGTTTCTGCTTTATAACAAAGTGAATCAGCTATACGTGTACATATATCCCCATATCCCCTCCTGCGTCTCTCTCCCACCCTCCCTATCCCAGCCCTCTAGGTGGTCACAAAGCACTGAGCTGATCTCCCTGTGCTATGCGGCTGCTTCCCGCTAGCTATCTATTTTACATTTGGTAGTGTATATATGTCCATGCTACTCTCTCACTTCGTCCCAGCTTACCTTGCCTGCTCCCCATGTCCTGTGACTAATACATGAAGGTCACTGCGATTGTGTAGAATCTCCTGTACTTCATGGCAGTAAACATTCTAAGTATTCTAAATAGTCTCATTTCACTCCGTTTGGCAAAGGAGAGGCTGTATGGTTAGGTGATGGGTGAACGCTGAACTGGTGCAGAGGGACAAAGGTGAATATTTATGACTGGTTTTATTAATCTCTAGCAGTTGGCAATAGATAGGAAAAGAGACCGCTTTTTTCTAATTTCAGTTGGAAAATATTACCTACTGTTTATTTCAGTGTTTTAAAATCCTCAGTGATAAATAAGACACAAAGGATATGTTTTAAAATTGCATTTCCAATGAAAGAATTACATTAAAATATCATTTGATGTTTCTCTCCAAAAAAGAAATTAAGAATTATTTTGTTCATTTACTTTTGTTTTTTTTCTTCTGGGGTACGCGGGCCTCTCACTGCTGTGGCCTCTCCCGTTGCGGAGCACAGGCTCCGGACGCGCAGGCTCAGCGGCCATGGCTCACGGGCCCAGCCACTCTGCGGCATGTGGGATCTTCCCGGACCAGGGCACGAACCTGTGTCCCCTGCATCAGCAGGCAGACTCTCAACCACTGCGCCACCAGGGAAGCCCCCTGTTCATTTACTTTTAAAACCAATCTCCCTCACTTTGTTTTTGCCACTCTCCGCCCTCCCTTGTTATAGCCCAGACACCTTATCCTTTTAGTTTCTTTAACATTAATATCAGGGCCTCCCTCATACAGTTCTCTGCAGAACATGTTACTCATCTTCAGGCCTCCTCATCCCCAGGGAAACGTTTTCCAAATGCTCAGACTATGTTAGGTATGTATTTATATACTTTTATTGGGCCCTTGTCTCCTTTTTAGCCGTTCTCACAATTGTAATCACATACTTATGTATTTTGTAATTGTAATGAAATTGTTCCTGCCAGGATTTTACTCTCCTTGCTTCAATCAGGATACGGCTCCAGTCTTTTCCATTTCAGTTTATGCTGCGAGATAGTGCCAAATTATTCTTCCTAAAACAGCTGTTTCCATCATGCCTCTACTAAATGGCAGGAAAGACAGTATATAAATAACTGAGGTTTATATGATAATGCTGTGATAAACATATAAGAAAAAAAACAACAGCTAGCTAAAGGAGAAACTTCCTTTTGGAACTAGGGAATCAGGAGAGGATTAATGAAAAATATCTGCAGGATGAGTTGGGGTTCATCACAAAAGGGGGGAGAGGAGAACTACAGGCTAAAAATAGGTATAGTCAGTAGCTCTTTACACCTACAATACAGGGTATAAGTGGGTGATGAGGGGGCATTTACAAGGGTAGAGGGTTTGGAGGAAGTAGACCAGGAACATTTGGAATCGAGCCTTTTTTGTATGCAATGAAAAGCTACTGGCGTAAGCATGGTAGCGTCATGATGAAATTTTAGAGAATGACAATCAGAAAGAGGATGATAGGAGAATAAAGAGAACAATTATGAGGCTAGGAGTCTTTCAGGCAAAAGAGGATGAGGGCTTGAGCTAGGATGGCGTGCTGGGGATGGCAACAAAAGGAAGGAGAAAGAATGCACCTGATGCCAGGTAGTGATGGGGTGGGTAGGCTGAGGGAGAGGAAGCAGTTAGGATGACTTTTTGGTAAGTGCCATGGATCACAGAGGAAATGGAAGATGGTGAGAGACCCTGAGTAATTTTAATTTCAAATATGTTGAGTCAGTTCTCTGGAGAACCCTTAGCTAGCAGACAGTTGTAATACTGCTTTGGATCTGAGGAGAGAATGAGGGGCTGGTAATACACATTCTAGTTCAAACTGTTACCACCAATAATTTCTATCCAGATGAAAGGAGGCTTAGAAGAAATCTTGATGATAATTAGAAGTTTTAGTTAGTGGAAAGAAGGACCTCTTATCAGAGGAAGTACTTCCTTTTCCCCCAGAATTTTCCCCTTACGAAATCTTCTCTTTGCTGCTAGGATGAGCTGAGCTGGTTATAATGAAAACCCACATTTGGCTCACACATTCCCAAAACATGTGCCCATGCACAAAGGCATGGGGACAGGTGACAAGAGTCCAGCAGAGCTTCACTATACCAGGCCAGTGGGACGGTCACTCGATATTCATTATCTTCTGTGTAATTTTACCTAGTATTTTTCACTTCACTTTGAAAAGCAGATCAATGTTTAGCACCTAGCCTGGAGCGACAAGAATGTATTAGAGCATTTATTCAGCTTTCTGTAATGAAATTTTCATAGTAGCTCTGCTGAAATAATAACAGGCCCTGACAATGCAATAAAGCTGTTTGAATCACTGAATATTTTAGACCATTTAAAAAGTGTGGCAGTTGTCTATTTTTAACCAGGCTAAGAGAGCATTATCTAGTAGTTACCACGAGAAAAATGAAGGTGTTTTCATGAATAAATATCAAAAAAAATCAATTATCTGGATACAAATACAGGTCTTCAAAGAGCTTCAAAGTACTCCCCAATCCAATTTGTTTATACAAGACTTTCCCAATCTCAGCACCATTGGGATTTTGGGATTTGGGGTCGAATATTCTTTTTATTTTTAAGATTTTTTTTTTTAGCTGAAGTATAGTTGATATACAATGTTGTGTTAGTTTCAGGTGTACAGCAAGGTGATTCAGTTATACATACGTATATTTTTTTTCACACTTTTTCCCTTATAAGTTATTAAAAAATATTGAGTAGAGTTCCCTGTGCTATATGGTAGGTCCTTCTTGGTTATCTATTTTATATACAGTAGTGTGTATGTGTTAATCCCAAATTCCTAATTTATCCCTCCTCCTCTTTCCCCTTTGGTAACTGTAAGTTTGTTTTCTATGTCTGTGAGTCTATTTCTGTTTTGTAAATAAGCTCAGTTGTATCATTTTTTTAAAAGAATAATTCTTTGCTGTAGGGGCTGCCCTGTGTATACGAGAATGTTTAACAGCATCCTGTTCATCTACCTACTTGATACCATTAGTCACCCCCCAACTTGTGACAATCAAAAATGTCCCTATACATTTCCAAATGTTCCCTGGGGGTAAAACTGCCCCAGTTGAAAACTACTGGCTACACTGACAATAAATTTAATATCTACTTTTCAAAAAGGGCTGTAGAACAGCAAATGTTGGCTTCGGCCCTGTCTGAATGATTCTAGACTCCAGGTTAAAGAGGTTATATTTGATGAAGATTGACTGTTCACAACGTGGAATGGTTTTCCTTTGGTACAGAAAGTGGGAAGTATTCATCTATACTCTGCAGTGTCTCACTTGTGCAAGTTCAGACTCATTGACTGAACATATTTTTATGAACAGGAGGTCACCAATTATTGAGGAATCATAGTCCAATTCCTATCTCCTTCCACAGTCATTACTAGCAAAGCATTTCTATGAACACAATTTGCTATGCGCTAAACCGTGTCACTCCAAAATTCATATGTTGAAGCCTAACTCCCAGTACTTCAGAATGTGACTATATCTGGAGACAGAGTCTTTAAAGGGGTGATGAATGAGCCCCTTATCCAATCTGATTAGTGTTCTTATCAGAAGAAGAAATTTGGACTCACAGAGACACCAGGGGTGCAGGCACATAGGAAAGACCATGTGAGGACACAGTGAGAAGCCAGCCATCTGCAGGCCAAGGAGAGAGGCCTCAGGAGAAACCAAACCTGACAACACTTTGATCTTGGACTTCTAACCTCCGGAACTATGAGAAAATAAATCTCTGTTGTTTAAGCCATTCAGCCTGTAGTATTTTGTTATGGTAGCCCTAGCAAACTAATATGAATAAAAATTTACTAAGAATAATAATACTAATGAACTAAAAGTAATAATTTGAGTAAACGAAATCTTGATGATTGGTTAGAAATCTAAGTGTGCAATTTTGTAACCTTTCCTCAAGGAGAAAACAGGCTGATTAA
This sequence comes from Phocoena phocoena, assembly GCF_963924675.1. NCBI lineage: Eukaryota > Metazoa > Chordata > Mammalia > Artiodactyla > Phocoenidae > Phocoena > Phocoena phocoena. The sequence continues at coordinate 46,682,853 of NC_089221.1, forward strand.
GGTGTACTCAGATTCCTGGTGTTCATTCCTATTTTCTGGCTCTCTTGCGCTGTGCTTTTTTCTGATCCCAGAGATTACAGAGACAATGAGCAAAACTATAGGGTTTAGGAGAACAGGCTGGAGGGGATGAGAGAAGGTGGGAAGCAAGAGGGACCTCAGAGCAGGGCACAGGACAGAGCCCCACCAGCCAGAGGCACGGGGCAGAGCCGCTGAGATGTGTGAGCCCACAGAGGTGCTGGGAAGAGATGCAGACCTGTGCTAGGTTGTGAGAAGTATTGCCCAGGAGCACAGGTGCTTTCTGTACCTTAGGGTGCTGGTGAGTCCTGACCCGCCTCTTTCGCTGCTCCCAAGTTTTGTTTTCTATTTTGCTAAAAAAATGTTTTTCTGAGTTTTACATTACTGCAGGACAAACAAAACTAGGGCTTACAGTTCGCAATTTTTGTAACTTATTTTATAAACTTTTGCGCTTCTATCACATTTCTGACAGTTGCAATACCTTTTTCCTCTAGGAATTTTCCTCTGTCCCCTCTCACAGTGACTATTTCTTCTCCTTTTTACTATATGGTTATATTTGATGAAGCAAAAAATAAAATAAAATATATGCTTTGCTGACCTGATAAAAACAAAAGCCATGATCCCAACCACTTAAGCCAGGGATCTGAAGTCAATCAGTGCTGTATGCAGATTCTACAGGGAAATGAGGAAGGGAACTCAGCTGACCCAGGAAGGGAGCAGAGGCAAAAGCCTTGCCAAAGACTCCATATGGTGGCACCCAGAGAAGTGATATATACACCTATGCCAAGATGGGTAACATCACTTTCTCATCATTTATTAAACAAGCATTTATTGTCTGATCTGTGCCTGCCTCTATTCTGGGCACCAAGGATGTAACAATGAGCAAGACGTGATCCACACACTCAAAAACTCTGCAGCCTGATTGGGTGAGGACGGAGTAGAAGAACCAGATTAAATCTGGTTACTTTTTTCTCTATGGATTAAAACTGAGACTTCAAAGTATTATAATATTTAAAGGAAGTTATTTTTCTTGCAAGAGTAAATACAGAGTCCTAGAGTTTATGGAGGAAAAATTTTTAAAATCATGAATATAGAAAATTATTAGGATCACAGATGATAGGACTGTCATTCTCTTCAATACTGAGATTAATTAAGATTTAGGACTGTTAGCTGCTTTGTTAATCTCTTCACTGCTGCTTTTGAAACAAGAATTCAGAACTATCAAATGACCATGTGGTCATGCTTCCAATACTGCTTATTTTCAATATGGAAATTATTTCCCCTGTGTTCTAAGACAACATGCTGTTCTTTCAAGAAGTCATTACTTTATAAGGATATACTTGGATTCAAATTGAGCTATATTTTGTTTTATTTTTATTTATTTATTTTTGGTTGCGTTGGGTCTTCATTGCTGTGCACGGGCTTTCTCTAGTTGCAGTGAGCGGGGGCTACTCTTCATTGCGGTGCGTGGGCTTCTCATTGCGGTGGCTTCTTTTTGTTGCAGAGCACGGGCTTTAGGCGTGCGGGCTTCAGTAGTTGTGGCACACGGGCTCAGTAGTTGTGGTTCGCGGGCTCTAGAGCGGGCTTCAGTAGTTGTGGCACACGGGCTCAGTAGTTGTGGTTCGCGGGCTCTAGAGCGCAGGCTCAGTAGCTGTGGCACATGGACTTAGCTGCTCCACGGCATGTGGGATCTTCCCAGACCAGGGCTCGAACCCGTGTCCCCTGCATTGCAGGTGGATTCTTAACTACTGCGCCACCATGGAAGTCGGAGCTATATTTTGCATATTTGATTAGATTTCCTACTTTATTCTCTCCATTTAGTGAAAAGTCAGATCTCTGTTACCAACTCAATATCACTCTTCATTGACTAGGTTAAAACATCAACATACAGCTCCTCTTCTTTAGATGTTTTCCTTGCTTCCTCCCTCCTTCCTTCCCTCCCTTTTAGTAATTATCAAAACAATATCCTTTCTGCCTAAGAGCACAACTGTAACTACATGAAAATAAACTTAAACAGGCTGTTTTAGACAAATCTTAGATGAGTCCCAGCAAGCATCCTGTAACTTCACCATTTAATTTGGGGTCAAGTTCAGTGCATCTAGGACAAAGACCTACCACAGTTCCAGATGTATTGTTTTCTCAGCAGATAAAAAGAAGTTCAAATAAAGGAAATTTACAACTTTAAAAAATGACTTACAGAATAAAAAGACATTGTCTATGATTTATATCTTCCTTCATCCGTTCATCCACCCCCTTCAACCATCGTCATTACAAATTTGTTCCCATAGTTATACTTCTATGGGATATAAACTCTAGATATAATGATATAATGACTACACATCTTTTAAACAAAAGGCCATTTACTTGCTATATATAAGCAATGTATTGTACTAAAGGACAAGCTGGACCTGATATTTTTACAAATTTGAGGTCTATACTACAAAATACTGGTTATTGCCAAACGCCTTGCAAGAATATTTGCTTGCAAAATACACTGTGATGCCCGATGTAAAAACTGATTGGAGGTAAGTCTGAAATTGCCTGAGTATAATACAGTATGCTAAGAGTCCACACTACATGCATATATTCATCAGGTTACATAAACACATGATTCCACTGACTTACACAGAAAGCTGATTACTTTTAAGTGGAGAAAAAAGTAAGGTAATGTGAATAGGGACATAGCATTGACATATTTGAAGAGCCTACTTCTGTAAATTTAAAATAAAAAAGGAATCAGACCCTCTTTAACTGGTTTCAAGCCAATGCCATAACCACTATGTCTTGCTCAATGAATGAGATATTAGTAAAAATTACCTAACTTTGTCAAAGTTAAATTATAGGCAATAATCCTATCTATCTGTATGGCATATCCATGTCAACTAGGCTTTCAAGATGCAACATCTTCTATTATGGAAGAATTTTACATTTTCATGACCATACATTAACAATTTGGTAACTTGTGTGCCTTTGTGGTGTCGCACCCCTGATTACAGAAGGGATTTGGGTGACTGATGAACACTGAGCTGTGTAGGGGGTCTCAGGACACATTCTCCTAAATGTACTTGGACATAGTTGCTGCCAGCCTGTTATAAATTCAAATGGTGCTAGAGGTCGACAGGAAGAGCCGTGGTACTTGGAGAAGAGAATCAAATATTTCCACTCACAAAAATTTTTTCAATCCCATCACACCAATTTTTTTTTTTTTACAGTTGAAAAACTAATCAACTTGGGTCATTTGTTAAGACGTGGATGGATCCAGAGACTGTCACACAGAGTGAAGTAAGTCAGAAAGAGAAAAACAAATATCGTATATTAACACATATATGTGGAACCTAGAAAAATGGTACAGATGAACCGGTTTGCAGGGCAGAAACTGAGACACACATGTAGAGAAAAACCGTATGGACACCAAGGGGGGAAAGCGGCAGGGGTGGTGGTGGTGATGGTGTGATGAATTGGGTGATTGGGATTGACATGTATAAACTGATGTGGATAAAATTCTAAAATTGATGACTAATAAGAACCTGCTGTAAAAAAACAACAAAAAAAAGATTAAGACCAAAGTGCTTTCCAAAGTGGTTGCACCATGGCATTACTATTATTTTTGCTTCATAAACAGTATTACTGTCAGTTTAGTAAAATATTTTAAAATACTACAGTTCCTCTGCATATATTTTATTATAAGTTAATATAACCTTGATGACTGATGGATGGTTCTCAGGGAGGTATAACCAAAGTTGCCCTATAATTGGGCATGACTTTATGCCATAGTAAATTAGTAAAGATCTGATGGCGTCATTCTTATATCTTTGGGTCATACTTCTTCCTGAAATCTCCCTCTAAAAAAATGTAATTAATTTTTTACAGCACTAAACTTTTTTTCTCTGTGGCATTTCCAAATAGGTTTAAATGGCTAATTATTCAACTTCCTCAGAATAATTAGCATAATCAGTTCTATATGTTTCCCGATCACCTGAAGTTTGGCATTTAAGTATAATTTATAATGCTTCGGACATCTGTAGTTTTTATTTTAATTCAGATGTTCTCCTATTTTTTTTTATCATATGCTTTCTTCATCTTCCAGTAAACCGCCAAAGATGGAATCAAGGATATATTTTAATGTATATATAGGACTAAAGATTCTCAGTTTTACATGTGTTTAACAATATTTTTACCTAGCCAAGTAAAATGGAATATTCAATAATCTATTAAAATTATTTTAAGCTCAACAGCTGAGTTATCATTTCAATAATTTTATATATGCACATATATATGTGTGTGTGCATGTGTGTATTGAATGAACTGAATCACAAAGTTTTGATTTTACCTTTATGAAAGAGCTATGGATAATTCTCTTGAACAATATATAATCTACTTAAAAAAAAAGTTCTTTCCCATCACACCAATTTTTTTTTTTTTTACAGTTGAAAAACTAATCCCAAGGCATGTCTGAAGTTTGGAAACTTTTAGAAAAAAATCACTTAAATGTCTGAATGTTCCTTTATGTTTACAAATAAGGTCATATCTGGCTAAATGTATGCTTTATGTGTGAGTTTATGCATGTGTAATTAGAAAAGGAAAAGTAGAAGCATAAGATGATAATGATATCCTTCCAGCAAATTATGTTGCTTTTAGAATTTTGGATTTTGATTTCAAGAATTCATAAAATTATGGAGAACTGGCATTTTCACAGAGAACAGAATATCATTGTAAAAAGTTTCTGAAGTTCATTCTGAAACACTGAATAAAATGACTATAAAACCTAAATTGATGGATGATTTTTTTGGACCTATTAGTCAAACGTATCATCCCCATTCTGACACTGCAATAAAAAGGCTAGAGGATGGAAAGGCTTTCCTTACTGCACACCCTCTTTTCTTGTTATGAAAACACTGAGCTCAACTTTGTAATTCCTAATTATACAACGTGAGTTTGCTTGGGTAGTGTGTCTGTAGCGTGGGGGCGGGTTGTGGAGACTGTGCGTTCGCAGAATTCTGGAACACTGACCTAGAAATGACATCTTCTTCAGAGGAGAAATATCTAACCCTATTCTGGCCTCCACGAAAATGAATGCTTTTTATAGAATTTTAACATATTTATTGCACTTTGGCATTAAGGAATGTTATACGTATATTATGAGATACTGGGTATCTGGCAATAAGAGATCTTAATAAATATATCCATTAGTTGGCCAAATCCTCTTTCAAATATTTACCATGGATGATTCTGAAGGTAGTACAAGCACTAGCAATCTCTCAAATGGTTAAAACCTACAGACCCTGAAACCGGATCAGCTTTTGCTAACTAAGCGAAGAATAATTTCCAGATTTCCTCTTTGGTTAATTTTTTCCGAACTATCCCGTATGCTGAATTTTAAAACTAACTTCTCACCCTGACCCTCCCAGCTCAGCAGACCTCCAAAGCAGCTACCAAAGGGTAACAAAACACGTTTTTACAGACAAACAACTAGAAGAAAGGAAAGCAGTTACCGTCTCCTCTGTGGCTTAATGTCAATGGGCTTGTTGGTTGCATAAGGCGATCCACGAACATAAGCAGCGCTTCGGAACCTAGCCACCTTCCCCAGTGTTAGGAACTCACAGCTGGTTGGCAAACTCATTTTATCCAAAAGGCAGGAAGTAAAAACATATCTTAGTAGTCAGACCAGCATTCCTGGGAATGCTGGAAAGAACCTGTCAGAGAATGGATTTCAGACATATGCTGCTCTCTGGTCGCCGGGTGCTGCTTTGCTTCAAGAGTAAATGCGTGTTTCTCGGAGGCTACACGCGCTCTCTTGTTTTCTTTTCATGGATACGGGAAGCTTGTTGCTTATTTCTAGCCAGAGTCAGTGCTCTGACCAATTATTGGCTGAGTAGATGAGGTAGAAATTCTGTAGAGCGCCACAAAAAACCTATTTCCACAAACCAGATCTCTTGACTAGGTAGCAAGGTTTAATCCATAAAAAATGTCTGATGTCTAAAAGAACATCGACCTAATGTAACAGTGGTTGGGAAATCAGTTATTTACCTATACACCAAACATGCATCTGGTAGGGAGGAAATAATCAAGTATTTGGTATGTTTTCAAAGGGGGAGAACTGTTTACTAAACTGATTATAGAGCCTTAGAAAATGAGATGGGCACATGGAAATGATTATGGTGTTTTCCAATTTGCTGGTCAAAAACTGTGGGTTCTCATTCATAAATTACTGTTCACAATAGAACTGCACTAGCCTCTCAGGAACATAAAAATTGTCAGCAAAGCCCTTTGTATACTAACTTGGACTTTGAAACTGATTTTTTTTCTTATTAGAAATATTCTCTCAGGAGGAACCTCTAGCTGCTCATCGGATGAAGACCTATCGTAAAACTGACAGGAAATTCTTTACTAATTGGAAGTTAACTTTTCATAACAATGAAAGACAAATTGGACAAAGTGTAAATCATTCCAAAATTCGACCTACGGCTGCAGCATCTCAGAGAAAGGTTACAGCTTTCATGAGCCCACAGTTTTTACCAGTCCCTACCTCATTTCTAGTGTTACAGCAACAAAACCACTGCAGCCCTTGTGTGTAGTCTGAAGATAGGAGTTCAGAGTACTGTGCAGGTAATTTTTATGTTTGAAAAATGATTTCTTATCCAGGATTTGAATAAACACAACCTATTTATTTAAGAGTCCTGGGACCTGGGCAAACACAAAGTATGCCGAGAGAAAGCTATATTTTATTCTGTAGTGGCCAAATTCAAACACTGTTTGGATTTAAATAACACCATTTAAATTCAGAATTTTTTTAGTTCGAAAGGGAAGATAATTTCCCATTTGACAAGAAGCATTTCCTATCTAATGATTCTCCTTTTTGTACCTTTTTATTACAAAATGACACATGGTCATTTTAACACGTCAAATGACACAAAGGTATATAAATAAAATTCTTATTGTCTTTTCCTACGCATTAATCTCACCCATTTTCTTTATGCTAATTCTATCAATCTATCAATATACATACAGATATATACATACACACACACACTATAATACATAGACACACACACTGACACATACACAGGGCTTCTCCATCCTGTTTCTATAAAGTGGGATTATACTATACATAATCTTCTACAAGTACTTTTGTACTTGAAATAAATCATGGATAATTTTTCAGGCAATGCATAGAAATCCAGTGTGTTCTTTTTAATAGTTACATAAGACTCCATACAATGAATGGGCTTCTATACACAATAAACACATTTGTTAATATATTCTTACTGGTTGGTGCTTTTATTTCTGCAAGTGGGTTGCTAGATCCCAAATCCTGTGCAGTTTTCCCCTTAATAGCCTATGGCAGTCCATACTTCTAAAATGTCGGAAAAGGTCTATTTGCCCATACTCTTGACAACACCCTCTACTGACATTCAAATCTGTTTCCTTATAGCAGAAAAATAAGGTAGCCAGCTCTCCAAAATGCCCAGTGATCGCAAAGAGTTCCTTATAAAAATGAAACTGTTATTAAAGTGCCTATGAAGGAAAGGGCAACCTACCTGAACTGAGATATACCAGGCAGAAGTCTGGAACCTCATCAACATGAGAAAACACACCCAAGCAAAGTAGAGGTAGCAAGGAATTTTTTGCTTAATTTGCATAATGAAGGGGAGATAAAATATGGACGGAGTTCCTCCTATGTTTCTACTCTTTGGTATATTTTCCTTAATAATATTTCATAATTGGGGAAACATATAATTTTACAACATGGTACCAACTAATTGTGATGTACAACTGTGTATAATTTATAGTTTTCAAATTTAAGAGGCCCTTTGGACCTACTGCCCATCTTAGAGTCCTAAGAACAAACGCACAATATTTTTATCTGTAAGCTAATTTAGGAGTCTTTGCCCAGTACTCGAGAATAAGATCTGCTGCCAATAAGAATTTCTTAAAAGAGGTGGAAATAAAAAACTGAAGGGTAAGACATAAAACTCTATGGGAGGAAATATACAGCCACCAACAGATAGGTGAAATTCCTTGATTTTCTTAGCAGGGGCATTTTTTTTTTTTAAAACATCTTTATTGGAGTATAATTGCTTTACATTGTTGTGTTAGTTGCTGCTATATAACAAAGTGAATCAGCTATACGTGTACATATATCCCCATACCCCTCCCTCTTGCGTCTCCCTCCCTCCCACCCTCCCTGTCCCACCTCTCTAGGTGGTCACAAAGCACAGAGCTGATCTCCCTGTGCTATGCGGCTGCTTCCCACTAGCTAGCTATTTTACATTTGGTAGTGTATATATAAGTCCATGCCACTCTCTCACTTCGTCCCTGCTTACCCCTCCCCCTCCCTGTGTCCTCAAGTCCATTCTCTATGTCTGCGTCTTTATTCCTGTTCTGCCCCTAGGTTTTTGCTTGTCCTCGGCAATGATTTACCATGAGCCTGGCAGGGTTTCCTGGGGATTACTTGTACTTAAATTGAGATGAGAAGGGATTACATCTTAAATCCAACCTGCCAAGAATTTAGAATCTGTGGGAATGATGGCCAATTAGCAGGGGTGGCCTCGGAGGCAAAATCAAACCTTCCTAACCTCCACAATTCCATTTCTCTGAGGCTTGGTAGAGGTGGCTAGGGACTCTACATTATGGAAAATACAAACACACTGGCGAACTTAATTTTATAAAATAGGGCTCAAATGTCACTAAGGAATGGCCAGGCTTATCTATTTACATTTTTGTTTGTTTTTGCATACTGCCCATGGCATTCGGGTATGGAAATCTAGCATAAATCTCACTCATCAACGCCATGACTCTAAAACAAGGGCAGAAATCACATTAGGGTATCTAGAAAACCATTTTTATTTTTTCGGTATACTAGAAGTTCAACGCTGGTAATGTTCTTAACAGCAATTAAAAGCAATTGCTAGCAAGTAACAGTTTGAGGCAAGAGCACTTTTCTTCTAATAATTCCACTATTTATTAAATAAGATTCTTTCAGCTGTTAGCTCTACCCTGGCCCGGGTTTGGCAATTCGCTAAGCTGAAGGAATTCTTTCAGGACACCAGGAAATCATCTGTTTACAACCCTATCACAGCACAAGGATCAGCTGAATCATTTTCCCTTACTCGTGGTTTAGAAGGACTCCCTCCCAGACCCTGTGTTCTCTATCACACCCAGACTGGCAAGCAATGCTTCTGGGGTTCAAACCCACCTTCAGCTGTCCAAGCTTTTCTCACTTTCTGACCTACGTATTTCCCAGTGAATGCATCCAATCCAGTGGCGTCAAATACCCATGATGTTCTAAAACAATCCCACATCTTCTTCCAGAGTCCATACCTTTCTGCTCACAAGAAAATTCCATTTGGAAGTCCCACAGCTACCTCATTCCAGCATTTATAATGTAATTCACATCAATTCTTTTTCCCTACCCCCCCAAAACACATTTCTTCCTGTTTTCTCTGGCCCTCTCACCATTCAGTCAATCACCCGACAATCACTTCTAATCAGGCCATGAATCCTAAAGACATAAATAATGTTAAATAATATATTACATTAAATAATATATTATTATAACATAATAATATTATGTTATAATTATATTAGATTAGCAATGATAATATTAACAATAGATGATAGCTAACCTTGATCAGGTAATTTCTATGCGCTAGACACTGTTATTGGTAGGAATTAGCTCTTTTAATCTTTATAAAATTCTACGAATTGGGCACTAGCGTTATGCTCATTTTGTAGAAAAACAAGGCATAGAGGGATTGAGATAGATGCCCCAGGTCAAACAGAGTGTTAAGTGGTGGAATCAGAGTCAGGCATTAGTTAATCTGGCTCCAAAAATCAGACTATGGTTATTCCTCTTGGCAGATTTTGTTTTCCTTAATTAATTAAATAATTTTCCATTTTTTCATCTTTTACCTAGAGTTAATATCTCCAGGCTTTTCCACCTTAATTCCATCCTTCACTTGCATGTCATGTGGGTCACTTGAAAATGGGAATCTGAACGTGTGATTCTTTTGCTTATAGTCATTCAATGACTCCCCATTCCTTTAGTGATAAAGCTCAAAAGTTAAGATCCAAAGCTTAGCACAGAGATCCCCTCTGATGTTGCTCTGACGTCCTCTCCCGAATCTGCCATGAGTAACCCTGGTAATGTCCTGAGAAGTCTGGCTCTTTCACGCCACTGGGTCTTCAAAGATGAGAAGCCCTCTGACCAGCAGACTTTTCTCTCCCTTCTCTGGCTGGCTGACTCCTTTGAAGTGTCATCTCTTCCAAAACATGGTCTCCATTCCTCAGTTTTACTGAGATGCCGCTCATCTAGTTTTCCCACCCACCTATGACTCTAGCGCATTGTTTCACAGCTCTTCACACATTTATAACTCTCCCTGTGGCACTCGAGTTTCTTGAGGGCAGACATTCTGCCTTATTTGACTTGCAACTTGAGCATGTCGAACCATACTTGCTTGTCAAATAAGGCAGCTGAAATTGTAAGGCACTGCATGTCCCAAAGACTTTCCTGAATCCCTCATTCTCAGCAACTCCTCCATGATAATAATAAACTTATTAACTACTAAAATACATTAGGAGTCGAGCTATTCACTATATTTTATCAAACAGAAATATTTTCCAAAGAGCACCCACTACAGTGTGAGGACAAAGCCCCTTCACAGAGAATAAGGAGTATACATGGGTTTTAGCTGCGGGGTGATGGAGATGTGTCTGCCTGGGCCGACAGTTTCAGTTCAGTAAGTAAAAATTATCCAAGTAGTTGTTCAAGCACCTGATTAATCATGGGATTATGCCTTTATTTAGCCACGCTCTATGTTTTGAGAATACAACCGGCAAATTTCAAATTAATTAATTAATCAGTCTTCTTCTATTAAGCATTAGCTTTTCTGATAATCTGCTTCTGAAACACTCCACATAGGACACTTCACACAGTCATGCACAAAATGGTTTCAAACAGGAGACACCACAAGTCCATATGAATATTAAACTACCATGAAGGCCATCACAGTGTTTCCCAAATAAGTAAGAGGATGTAAATATCCTTAATGTCCAAATGCTTGAAAAGAAAAAGGAATATCCAATCAGTACGAATATCATGAACCCATTAAAATGATTGTGTTGAAAAACTTTTCTCAGACTACACTAAGATATGCTTATAGGCATCTTAAACACAGAAATACAGACAAACACATGAATTCCATAGCCACGTGCATTTGGGAAATTCTCCATTAAACAAAGTTAGATAGGTGGTTTTGGAGGAGCAGGAGAACTCAGAGTTGTTTTTTTGTTTTTGTTTTTGTTTTTTGCGGTACGCGGGCCTCTCACTGTTGTGGCCTCTCCCGTTGCGGAGCACAGGCTCAGCGGCCACGGCTCACGGGCACAGCCGCTCCGCGGCATGTGGGATCCTCCCGGACCTGGGCACGAACCCGTGTCCCCTGCATCGGTAGGCGGACTCTCAACCACTGCGCCACCAGGGAGGCCCTCAGAGTTTTTATTATGCTAATGTTTGCTCCGAGTTGTGAATAAGAAATGGGTAGAGTGTGTGGCACCCTCCATGGGAACCTATGTGACATTGTGGGAATTATGTTTCTGAGATAATACTTAATGACATGCAGAAGAATTCATAAAATATTGACAGCTCAAAACTAGGTTATAAAACAGTATAACAGTATGATATTGTTTTTAACAAAGGAAAAATATATATTGAAAAACAAGAGAACAAAAAGAATACACATCAGAATATAAAAATATACATGGATGGGAAGAAATAGATGATTTTAATTTTCTTCTGTTCCCCTACCTATATTATCTAAGCATTTTAGAATGTCTCTTGTGTTACTATTTTAATAAGCACTATTTTAACAAGTGAAATTTTATTAAAATGTCAGAATCTGGATTCCATCGACTAGAGAGAAATTATTGATTGTTATCAATTAGCAAATTACATAGCAGAAAATAATAGAAATTTTGATGACTTTTTTTTTTTTTTTTTTTTGCAGTTGGTGTCTGTAGCATCTTTGGCATGTCTTCAGATACAGTTGTAGTACTAGCAAAAAATTGCTCTGACTTGAGTAGAGAACAAAAAGAAAATATAGTTCCTATAGATAAGGGAGGCCCTAAAATCTGGGTATCCTTTGGGACCAAAGCTAATTAAGCTGAGATTCACAGACCATAGAACTGTTTTCAAGAACGTATGCAGTCAAGGTGCTTCCTTATTTATAAGGGAACATATTTCAATAAAAATGAATCTGTAAACTTGAGCTAAAATATGCTGTAAAATATGCTAAAATGAAGGGGGACAACTGGATTATTATAGATGCAAATAGAGGGGGCATTGGTCATGCTGAGGTTGGAAACAAATGAATTCATTCATAGTAACAAAGGCATCGAGTATTCTAAAAATAGATAACTTGTTAGTCACATGAAAAATCCTTAAAGAATAATTTATAAAGTAAAATACAGTGAAAAATGAAAGAGTCAGCTGTCTCCTTAAGAAAGAAGCCCCTTAATCTGACTGACATTCACAAACAACTTTCTGATCTGGAATTTGACTTCTTGATTAGAGTTACCTAGAAAATGGGTGTCATGTGGAATTGGCGTTCTTAGACCAGTCATATCTTCAGTTGTAAGAGATAGTGTTAACATTCTGACTTATAAATTAGCCTCTTGGGAAAATTATTAGCATGACTCAATTCCACAGATTGTGAAAACTCATGAGAGACTCAATGGCATGCCTTTTAGAACTTAAAAAAACATAAAGCCCCATAAATCAGTCAGCCTAGTCAGCAGGCCTAACCTTATAGCGAGGTTAGCTTTTCTTTAAATTAATCAACTGCTTCATTTTATAAGAAGGCAAGTTTGGAATAAATGAACCAGAGCTTCTCATCTTCTTAGAAAAGTTTTATTCATCTGACGAATTTCTCTTAAAATTTTATGATATCTGTTAACTGTCACTTTCTCAAAATCCCAGCAGAAACCTGTCAAACATATAAAGTTAATTAAACCTGCTGCAGTAAGGGAGAAGACCACTCGGACAGGGTCTTAAGAGTACCCTATAAGAAGTCAGGGAAGCAAGCAGCTAAGTTGTTTTTGCTTGTTCTCAGTTTTCTTTAACACAGGGATGGGAAAGTAGCCTGATCCCAGTATCATTTAACAGGGGCAGGAAATTCTGTTGGTTTCAGTCTTCACACCTAACAAAGGTCCACGACTACTGATAATCTTATCTCAACAAACCTATTATATATCCAAAGTTCAGTCTGAGTTAAATGAGCAATAAAATCAACTGAAGAAAATGATGCTCATTCATTGAAGTCTCAGGTAGGCCCACACGATTTATGTCTCCAAGCTCTTATAAACTGAATGTTAAATGGAGTGACATTTTGCTTTAGAATGTATGAAAATGGAAACAAATGAGTTTAATATACATAATGGGCTTTGACAACATGACTTCTTCAACAGATGTCCTCCACTAACTTCCTACACTTTCGTCCTTAAACAGCACTGTTTACTTGCCAAGACAAACTGTTGCCAGTATTCAGCCGCAAAAGAATTTCCAACAGTAGGAAGCAGTGGAAAGAATTAAAACACTTTTAAGCTTATTTTCCAATAACCAAACGTCTTCTATCATTATAAAATCTGAAGATGAAAAATAATCTTGCTGTTGGTTCTTACTCTGTCAACTAGTTCGTCAAGCGCACAGGAGGTGTCTTTGGCAAAGATTGTTCTATATTTGGTTGCCAGATGACTTTTAAAAAAAATATATCAACTCATTCTTCTACCTCAGCCAGCTAGCTAGTCAGCCAGCATGAGTTGAACATCTTCTATATATACACAAAAGAAGTGAATGCTGTAACTCTTAACTAGGAAAAGAAGTCATAAATCCATTTGATGTCCAATTCATGCATCACGGAAGGACTCACTTCAAATGACCATACTGTGAGATAGAAACGAAAAGTTTCCACATCAGTTGATCCTATTTGAAACCTTGTGGTTGGCTAGCATCACATCAAGTTTACATTCAGCTTATGCCATCGTTTACTTCCCTGTATTGAGCTGTTAATGGTCTCTCTCCTCAAGTGGATTACAAACCACAAGGTGGGCAGATACATGCATATTCACCTTCGGGTTATCCACAGAACCTAGTACATCGGTCTACGTGTTGTACGTGCTCAGTAAATATTTGTTAAAAAGGACTTGAACTCATATTTTTTACTCATTAACTTTTTAAACTAGCTATTGTCCCAGTATGATTATTAAGTAGTGTCTCCTTTTACTCTCAAAAGTATCATTGTTTGGATCTTAAATTATCTGGCTATCATCTGACTCTGGAACTGCAAATATACAAGGCTATCTCAGCCACTAGCTTGAAAGCAATTCAAAGGCAAAGACTGAGTCTCACCCATAATTGCTTCTCCAAATCTATCACTGTACCCCGCTTCTTCTAGGGTCTACATCAATGACCCAAGAGACAATAACGGATAATAGAAAAGCTCAGGATAGAGTTAATCAAACTGAATAAATTCAGAGAAGAAACAAAATGTAAAGGAGTGATCTGCATAGCAAGGGATTAGGCAGGTAAGTTTTGACCTGGATGTTCTCCTAAATTTGGATGATACAAAAGTTATCCCCCTGTACACAAATCCATACAGCAGTGAAATATCTTTGCCATTGTCAAATACCTCTAGATTCCTGGGTTCATTCAGCAAAATTCAGGAGTTATTTGTAAATGAGGGAGAGATCAAGAATGAGGATGGTGTTTTGGAGCCAAGGGACTTTGGTTCACGGCTCTGTGCTGCCAAAAATGGGTTAGGTAACCCTGGAGGATTAACGACACCTTTCTAGTATCAGTTTCCAGGACACTTAAGCTTTAATCATTCATTCAACAAATATTTGTCAAGTTACTATTCTAGGTGTTGGGAATCCAGGAGCAAACAAAACAGACAAATGTGTCTGCTTTCATGGAACTGACATTCCAGTAGAAGTAGGTAGATGGACATATAACTAAGCAAAATATATAAGAGAGGTGATAAATGATAGAAAGAAAAATGCAGCAGGGAAGTGATACAAGAAGTTCAGGAATGGGGTAAGGAGGGGGATTGCCTCACTGCTGTGGAGCCCTTGGTGGTAGACTCTGGGGGATGTGGGGATGTGCAGGGGCTAGTTTTCCTGTGGTGCCTGACTCCTGTGGAGATAAAGGGAAAAGGAGACTATACAGAGATATGGAGGCAGATGCAGACCCAGGCAGTGTTTGGTACAATATTTATTGAATGAATAAGTGGGTGAATGAATTAATGCCTTCAATAAATATTACCTGCAATCCTGAAAGATAAATATATCACCCAAGAAAAAATCCAATGCAGCTAACATGACATAGAACACAACTGTTATTAAGATTCTAAAAGTCCCTAAACTGAAACATTCCTTTTAATTAATGGAAGAGATCCATGTTTTTGTCATGACTTAATCCTTTGTTGATGGACTATTTGCTATTGTTAGTCACTAGAGAATTTAATATAAGGAACTGTGATTTAGCAACTCCTTAAATTTTTCCCATTAAATGTGATGAATTAATCCCAAATCCAGGTACCATAGGATGTAAAGGCAATTACAGAAAACATAAAGTGGTAATAAATTAAGAGTAAATCAGTTACAAGTAGCATAGGCCCTTGTTAAGTACCTTAATTATTTAGCAACAGAAGCTGGCTAAAATTTTAAACAGAGACACCTTCCCTTTACTTATTCCCTTGAGACAATTAATCAGTTACAGATTCATGGATTAGTCACTACCAATAACAATTACAGCTAATATCTCCTGAGTATTTGATCAAGGAGTCTATAAAAGGGACTCTGCTAAGAACTTTTTATGTAATAAGTTATCATAATTGGAAGATTTATTAGAAGCAACTGGAAATGTATTCTTCTAATGCATGAACACTCTCCAGGGAGAAACAAGTATCTGGTCCTGCTCAGGCCCCTCCTGGGATGGGGATCACCCTGCTTCACGGGGCAGCATCTCTGCTTTGAGCAGATCCAGATATTGTAAAGTTCTTTGTACCAAACTAAAGTTCACCTTTCGACATGTACTATCTCTTGATCCTAGATCTGGAGTCATTCAAAATCAAACCTGATTCTTTTTTATTATGACAACCCTGCGAAAAGAACTTTCCTTTGACCCTCTCCCTTTTCTAGGCTACAGTTTCAGATCTTTTGATTGCTCCAAATATGTCATAATTTCCAGATGCTTCACCATCCTGGCAACAGACTTCTGGACTTATTCCTGCTTGTTGATTCCTCTTAAAGTGTTGTATCCAAAATTAAACAACACTCCAGGTGTGATATGACTATTATGGGGCAGAGAGAGACAATCATCTGCATTTCTCTGTTCATCATAAAAACTCTAACTTGAAAAGATACATGCACCCCAATGCTCACAGCAACACTATTCACAATAGCCAAGACATGAAGCAACCTAAATGTCCGTCAACAGATGAATGGATAAAGAAGATGTGGTACATATATACAGTGGAATATTACTCAGTCATAAAAAAGAATGAAATAATGCCATTTGCAGCAACATGGATAGACCTGTAGATTTTCATACTAAGTGAAGTAAGTCAGACAGAGAAAGGCAAATAGAATATGATATCACTTATATGTGGAATCTAAAAAAAATGATACAAATGAACTTATTTATTAAACAGAAGTAGACTCACAGACATAGAAAAAGAACCAAAGGGGAAAAGTGAGAGAGGGACCTTTACCAAAGGGGAAAGGTGAGAGAGAGATAAACTAGGAATTTGGGATTAACAGATACACATTACTATATATAAAATAGATAAACAACAAGAACCTACTGTATAGCACAGGGAACTATATTCAGTATCTTGTAATAACCTATAATGGAAAAGAAGCAGAAAACATATATATATATATATATATATATATATATATATATATATATATATATATAATTGAATCACTTGGCTGTATACCTTAAATGTTGTAAATCAACTATACTTCAATAAAAAACTAAAATAAAAAATAAATATTATATACATGAGGCTTAGGACAGAAATCTCCCCATACTCTTAATCAGTGTACTATCTTCCTTAGGATTCCATAATCCAATTCAGATTAACTGTGAACTTGAAATTGCAGTCATTTTTATTAGCAAACGTAAATAACTGTTGATCCTGACTGCATTCCAGTGTGTTCCCTGTCACTTTCAAGTCCATTTTTCTGTACATTGGATTGCATAAATAATCTTCTATTTGTTATTCAGTAATCTTCATCTACATTGTTCAACTAGAAAAAAAATCTATTTAACTGCATTTTCATCCAGCCCACATATCCATTGTATCTACAGTTATACAAGAGACCTTTTCATATTCCTTACCAAAATAAAAATACACTATTTCTACGGCGCTTGTCTGATTTACCAGACAAGTGACAGTGAGACTATGACTAATTCTATGTGAATTGGCAAATGCAAATGATAACGATGGGCTTTGGGACTAGATATTTTTATCAATCCGACTGAAAGCTTTGTGACACAGAAGTAAAAGAAATAATAGGCAGTATCTTGGAAGATCATTCAGATATTAAGTTGACTTTGTAACATGAAAAAACAATTTAATGGAGACCAAGGGAGTGTAACTTGTGGGGAACACCAAATAGTGAACATGAAAGGGGAATGAAATTCCAGTTCGCCAATATCAAGTATACAAAACACGATAATTCAGTGACAAATCAGCACGTTAACAGCTCAGGACAAAAGCAAGAAGGTCAAATGGGATGACAAAAAGGATTGCAACATCAGGGTCTTTGAACTCAATCTGCCTTTTATAGACTCCTTGATCAAATGAGAGACCTCAGTCAGCTTGAAGAGTGATACTCGGAGAACTTTCGTAGGAGAATGTACTGGGAATAAGAAAGAATGTTTAAATAAACTGGTACCGTTTTGCTTAGAGGTGAGAAGACAAGGGTGATTTAATGATATGACTTGGAGACCTTCTGCAAAGAATAATGATGCCTACTGCATTCCATCCTCTTTTAGGAAATAAGATTTGGTTTTTAAAGAGAATCACGGGGAATAGAATGCAGCAACTCGGGAAGGTTATCTGACAATAGATGGCTATTCAGCACAAGGTATTTGTTGAAATGTCCTCAGGGGCCCTTCCATCCATATTCTACTGTCATAGAGGTTCACACAGGAAGAGCCCAAGCTAAGGACACACAGTTTATACACCTGAATTAGGTGTGAGTAAAAGAAATCATTGACCCAAATATCTTGAACATGTGCTACCAGAATCAACTTTTTTTTTTTCTTTTAACCTTTCTCCCTATTTTATAGCATTAAAAACTCAATCATTTACTCATCATTTATTTTGCCCTTGGAAAAGCCCAGCAGAGTGGGAAACCCCTTACAAAGCTTACAATAGTTTTGGGGAAAAAAAGGCTCAAACACATGGATAAATTTGCAGTCAGTATGAGACAGTCCATACTGAGGCTCAAACATGAAATGTAAGAGCTCAGGGGGAAAAAAAAAATCAGTTTCCACCCTGAAGTAAACCCATTCAGTTTACATAGAGACTCTTGCCCTATATCATTCTAGACAGACAACAGAATCCCTGGATAAAACTGATTGCATAGTTTCTAAAATATGCATATGACAATCTTATCATTTTTCTTATGAATTTACGCAAAAGAGTAGATGAAGAGACAGCAAATATTATTCCCAAGCGCTTACATAGCGTTACCTTCAAAGATGACATCGTTTGTACTTCTTTTATTTCCATAAAAGCAACGACAGAATTCCTGAACTGCATGTTCCATTTAGGAAAAAGCATGTACTTAGTTGTTCTTTCCCATACGGGAAAATCAACGGTGTGATTACGTGGAGAAAGAAAAGGCTAGGTCATCTGAATTACATGGAGAAAGAAAAGGCTAGGTCATCTGAATTACCAGTATTATTGCTATTATGAATGATAGAATGCAGTATCTAGAATTCATTGAACATGTGATTATTTTGCTACCATGAACAACGTTAATCCCCAAGAGAGCAGACGGTACAAACATATTTTAAATTATTCAATGAAGTGTGCTTTTTAAACCACAAATGTGTTCTAGCAGCGTGAATACATTTGGCATTTAACCCTTGCTTATGTTTTTGCCCTCAGATGTTCTAAGAGGTAACCCGATTCAACTGAGAAGTACCCCTTCCTTTCACTTCACCTTCTGGACACAAAGATGACAGAAAACAGGTAATGGGAAAAAAAATCCCAGGATTTAGCCTGGGAAGGCAAGAAAAAAAGAAAGAAAAGAAAAAGCAAGAGAGAAATGAGAAAATACGTGTGGTTTCTTGGGTGATACAGCAGGGTAACACTGAAGAAGCAATCTTTCTTAGCAAGTCACTAAGAATTAAACTAGTTGAGATCAAGTAAGACAGTACCTAATCCCAAACTCTAATACCTTTCTTTCATGACATCCTGTTCGTACAGAACATACTCCAATTTTAGCAAGTGACCTGGATTCTTAACGGCTCACAATACCTGGAGTACTTTGTCTTTTTGTTTTGGGCCATTTATCCTTAGGACATGGTGAGAAAAACAGAAGAATCCTTCTGGGGGTTTTCTAAAGATATCAGAAACAAATCCAGGGCTTGGCTACGGACCTTTGGCCTTGTTCATAGCTGTGGACAAACTGGAGTATAAAATTTACAATTCTATGTAAGAGGAACGAAAGGAAACACTGTGGGCAGGAAAGAGATGTAGGATGGAGTAGAAGTGGGTGAACTGGTCATGCTTGGACCACACACGGCTAACAGACCTGAGTTTGACCAATACACTGTTAATTTATTTTCTTTTGATCCAACATTTAAAGCACACGGGTAATGTCTACACTAAAGTTGAGATTTGGACTTCTTCTGAAAAGTTATAAGATCTAGAACAGGGAGGCCCTCTCTTCCTACACGGTGAATTAAAACTAAAGCAGAATATCAGCTACCTCCTTTACATGGCGCAGGTATTCTTCATTTTGACACAATCCCCAGCCAAGCTACCTAGTTCAGATACATTCCTCCTAGCTTCTATAAGTTTTTGACATGAAGATATTTCAAATGAAACTTTGAGCTGGGAAGGAAGTAAATCTCCTATAAACTGGTCAAATTCTAATCAAAACATTAGCACTCAGCTGGCCTTCCTAACGTGACTTACCATTTTCAGGAACTATTTTCAACTCTTTACAGAGCTTCACAGTAGCTCTGGAATTGCCTCATTAGTATGTAACAGCAACTTACTAGGGTATTGTGAAAAAATGCTTTTGTTTACCAATACAGACCTATATTTAAACCAAGATCAATATAGTCAATTTTTGTGAAGGAAGAATCATTCAATAGCACATTTTTCATGTACCCGAGAAACATATCGAGTTTATGCCTGCAAATACTCTCAATGGGACTGACATGTATTGCAGTTCTGGTTTATGGTGATATGTCTGAAATTTCCAATAATTTTGTTCTCAACATTTATATGCCATTAAATTGCAGACTAAACTGCCTGAATATATAGATTCCTGATGCAATTGTGTGAAACTGTAAAGACAGTCAATTATTTAATGAGAATTTGAGAAGACTATCTACATGACCTCAATAATACCAACTGATTTAGTCAAAATTATTTGAGATCATGTAGGCAAAATAATACCATGAACAAATTGTAACTTTTCAAATACTTTCAAACAACACGTAGGCATAGCTTCACTCGAGTCTTTTTTTTAAAAGTAATTTTTATTGGAGTATAGTTGATTTACAATGTTGTGTTAGTTTCTGCTGTACAGCAAAGTGAATCAGTTATGTTATATATATTATATATATATGTTATATATGTATTATATATATGTTATATATATTTATATATATGTAACATGTATATATTTTATATATACGTTTTTTATATATATATATATATATATATATATATATATATATATATATATATATCTCACCACTCTTTTTTAGATTCTTTTCCCATATAGGTCATTACAGAGCAATGAGTAAATTTCCCTGTGCTATACAGTAGGTTCTTATTAGTTATCCATTTTATATATAGTAGTGTGTATATGTCAATCCCAATCTCCCAATTTATCCCTCCCCAACCCTCTCCCCCTTGGTAACCATAAGTTTGTTTTCTACATCTGTGACTCTATTTCTATTTTGTAAATAGGATCATTTGTACCATTTTTTTTAGATTCCACATGTACGTGATATCATATGATATTTGTCTTTCTCTGTCTGACTTACTTCACTCAATATGACAATCTCAAGGTCCATCTATGTCACTGCAAATGGCATTATTTCATTCCTTTTATGGCTGAGTAGTATTCCATTGTGTATATGTACCACATCTTCTTTATCCATTCCTCCACTGATGGACATTTAGGTTGCTTCCATGTCCTGGCTATTGCAAATAGTGCTGCAATGAACACTGGGGTAGATGTATCTTTTCGAATTATGTTTTTCTCCAGATATATGCCCAGGAGTGGGATTGCTGGATCATTTGGTAGCTCTATTTCTAGTTTTTTAAGAAACATCCATAGTGTT
Organism: Phocoena phocoena; assembly: GCF_963924675.1. Classification (NCBI taxonomy): domain Eukaryota; kingdom Metazoa; phylum Chordata; class Mammalia; order Artiodactyla; family Phocoenidae; genus Phocoena; species Phocoena phocoena. The sequence goes on from NC_089221.1 coordinate 46,704,469, forward strand.
CTTCATAGTGGCTATACCAATTTACATTCCCACCAACAGTGTAGGAGAGTTCCCTTTTCTCCACACCCTCTCCAGCATTTATTGTTTGTAGATTTTTTGATGATGGCCATTCTGAACTGTGTGAGGTGATACCTCATTGCAGTTTTGATTTGCATTTCTCTAATAATTAGTGATGTTGACCATCTTTTCGTGTGCCTCTTGGCCATCTGTATGTCTTCTTTGGAGAAATGTCTATTTAGATCTTCTGCCCATTTTTTGATTGGGTTGATTTTTTGATATTGAGCTGCATGAGCTGTTTATATATTCTGGAGTTTAATCACTTGTCGGTCGCTTCGTCTACAAATATTTTCTCCCATTCTGTGGGTTGTCTTTTCATTTTGCTTATGGTTTCCTTTGCTGTGCAAAAGCTTTTAAGTTTAATTAGGTCCCATTTGTTTACTCAAGTGCTTCAGATTGATTAACAGAAAATTTCATAGTTTTGGAATTATACTATTTATCTTGCATATATATGTGCGTATATTTATTTATTTACATATTTGTGGAAAGACGACATACATCACTTTAGAAAAATGTATCTCTCTCTGCCTCACAATATAATTTATTTGCAATTGCTAGAAATGTTAAAGAAGAGAAAGTATGATACATAGCACACAATGTACATTTTAAAGTAGCTTTTTGTCACTAACTATCCCACGTGGTAATATACAGCTGAGTGTTGACTAGGTATAAAGGAAGCCCATTAGTTTAAAGATAGAATCCCCAATAATTAAGTAATTTACCTAGTAGTATTTTTCAGTTTGTTATTTCTGATATAACAAATGCATTTGCTTAAAAGCATAATGTGGATTTTTAAAAATTGAAAAGAACTGTAAAAGAATAACATAAAATAGGGGCTTCCCTGGTGGAGCAGTGGTTGAGAGTCCGCCTGCCGATGCGGGGGACACGGGTTCGTGCCCCGGTCCGGGAAGATCCCACATGCCATGGAGCGGCCGGGCCCGTGAGCCATGGCCGCTGAGCCTGCACGTCCAGAGCCCGTGCTCCGCAATGGGAGAGGCCACAACAGTGAGAGGCCCGCGTACCGCGAAAACAAAACAAAACAAAACAAACAAACAAACAAACAAAAACAACAAAAAAAAGAATAACATAAAATAAATAAGTCACAGGGATGTAATGTACAGCACATGGAATATAGTCAACGATATTGGAATAACTCTGTATGATGCATAATGCATAAATAATTCACTATGTTGTACACTTGAAACTAATGTAATATTCTAAGCCAGCTATTCTTCAATAAAAAAGAATAATTTGCTCATTGTGCTACATATATGTGTGGTATACACATGTTATATATAATCCTTTATGTATGTAAATATTATATGGATATCATAATCTATCATTCTATTTATATTCATTTTAAGTAATTACTAAGTCAACTGCCTATAAAGTAATGAGAGTGATTTTTCAAACACGTACACCATTCGCAAATTCAAATTAGTATTTCCTAAATGACTTATTTCAGTGAATCAGTAGAGCTTGCTTGCTGAATGAATGAACGTTACCAGGGCTGAGGGCATTTTTGGCATAATGCTTTGGGGATTATCATTACCAGCAACTCCAGCGTGTATAAGAAAACCGCTTCTCGATTTCACAGTCACTTCCCATTTGACCCAAATAGCATTAGCTAACTGGATCATCCACTTTAATCATAAAGACTTAATGCCAAAGGACGTTTGGCAGGTTCCTAGAATCGGATCCGCCTTCAGCAGATGGATATTGGTCATCAATGAATTTAAAAATCAGCGCAGCACATACTCTGAAGGAAGGTTCCAAAGGAGAATCCCCCAAACATTTGCATAATGGCAACATCCTCAGAAGTGGATAGCTTCCCACAGGAACCATTTAGGAAGCCTCAATCTCTATTTGGTCAAAGTATACATGCTAGTATGTTCTTGTCAATCTGTCTCCCTTTTTTCTCTTCATATATGTTTTAAAAATAGTAAAGCAAAATCTGTGTAATTTCCAGAGTCAATGTCAGATGTGATGCTATATTTAGACTTTATGGTACGGCAGATTTTAATAAGTAAGCAGTTAATAAAATGTCACATCGGAAGTCCTGAAAAATAATTATTGATTTATACATGCCTTCAATGACTCTGCATCATCTGTGCAGGTGAATTAAAGATTTTGGTGGGCGGGGGAGTCTAATAAGGGTCAGACTTGTCAGACTGGGCCCTACACGGGCAGTTCATTACACCACTGCTATGGGATACATCAGACCTGGCAGTGACCAAGCTTGATGTTGTATGGACTCTTGCATTCAGGATGCAAAATCAGAGAATTTTACCTTCACTCGACAAGACTGCAACTGAATCCATCAACTTCTCTTTCCCTGGGTTTGCCCCCTCATGCTTTTCCATGTAGCGAACGCCTAGCCATTCCTCAAGATTCCACTGTGATCTCTATTCCTTTTACAAGATTGCTTGTTGGAAGGGAGTGAGGTGTGAAGATGGAGAAGGCAAGGCAAACACTCCCTCATTTATCTATTAATTCATTAGCAGTCACTAAATGCTTATTAGGGTTTCTTTTATGTGCCAACCACACACCAGGGACTCACAGATTACTCCCGCTCTCCAAGGCCCGCAGTAAAGGAGAGAGACAAGGAAACCAAGCACAAGTGTGTTAAGTGCTACTGGACTGTGTGAGTTTGTAAGCATTTGCAAGAAAAAAAAGAATAGTAATTTGTCACCACGAGAAAGTAACATTAGAGATAGTATGAGGGGCAGGACACAGGATATATGTTAAAACTTTAAGTAGATTTTACAATTAACTTGCAAGAATGTGATATATTACGTTATTGCCAAAATATTTACTGACTTTCCAAACCCACTCCTGTGTAAGAGTTATACTTCCTGCCCCTCGATGCCAAGCTTGACCCTGTGACTTACTTTGGCCCATGGCTTGTGAGTGGAAGAGATCTGTGGCATTTCTGAGCTTTTAAATCCATTACTAAGTGGCCCTGCCATCTCCCAATCTTTTCTTTTCTTTTTTAAAAAAATTATTTATTTATTTTTGGCATTGTTGGGTCTTTGTTGCTGCATCCATGCTTTCTCTAGTTGCAGCGAGAGGGGCTACCCTTCGTTGCCGTGCGTGGGCTTCTCGTTGCAGTGGCTTCTCTTTGTTGCAGCGCATGGGCTCTAGGCGCACAGGCTTCAGTAGTTGTGATGCACAGGCTTAGTTGCTCCGTGGCGTGTGGGATCTTCCCGGACCAGGGCTCGAACCCATGTCCCCTGCATTGGCAGGAGGATTCTTAACCACTGCATCACCTGGGAAGTCCCTCCCCATCTTTCCTGCCATCTCAGGAGGGGCTGGTCTCAGAATGGGCTCCGGATGGGCTGTTCCTTAATGAAAAGGGTAAGGAACAGCACAACGTCGACCAGCTAAGAATACATAATGAGAGCAAGAAATAAACCTGTGGTTGTAGCCACTGAAATGTCAGAGTGGTTTGTTACCTCAGCATAGCTAGTCTCAACGGAAACGAAGAATAAGCTCACAGTTGTCAGGGGTAGATAGCGGGCAGACATTTTTACTTTCTTTATACAAGGTGGGCTGACAAAAGGGAGTCTGATTTGATAAAGGCAAAGTCATTTGGCAAAATTAAGTGGTACCTTCTCTAGCTTGTCCTGATGTTTTTGACAATAAATGCTAATAAGGTCTTCTGCTGCCATTTGAGCAAGAGTCTCTATGCCACGCTTCAGCACCCAGTCAGCCACACGGAGGGGAAGCTTTTTCCTAGTTCCTTTCTCTCTTCTCTGGGCTCTGTTCTCCCAAGTGCCTCAGGCACTTCCCTAGTAAGTAGTGCTTGGTTGAATGGGGAATGAAGTTGCTTGAATTTTCAACACGCCAGGGTATCATTCCCGGTCTTGTTATAACAATAATCCACGGAAATTTACAACGGAGGTAACTGCAGCCACAATTCAAAGAATAATCTTTACAGTGGGGATCCTCAAATGTGTTTGTTTTTTTCCCCCCGTGCCAACACAGAGAGCAAAGGGAGAGTTGTTGTAGTTTGGGAACAAAAATAATGATAATAAAAAATAAAAATATCTTTCCCCAGGGGAATCTGTTACAACCCTCCACCTCCCACCCATATGTCATCTCTGGTCCCTAATTCCAGGTTGAGAGGTTGAGAGGCCCTGCTTGACAGGTGTGAAAGATGGCTGATCATGTAACTATACTTTTGATGCACCAAGTCCTACAAATACTAATTCTATTTGCAGTCATGTGCTCGTGACTTTTAATGCCCTTTCCCAACAGTGTTCCATTTTGCCTAGAGCCTTCCTAGTCTGCCCAAGACAGCCCTGCTTTGCACCTATTCCTGGGTTTGCTCCTATTCCTGTACAATTATCAATAGCTCCCCTTTTACTCCTAGATAGCAAATTATTTGGTCACTCTAAATCCAGGTTCAGTATCAGGAAGTGTTTAGGCCCAGAAAAGTTTGTGCCAGGAATTTTCCATAGCGCTCTCTCATATTAGGCTTATACAGCTTTCTTCCCAGGTCTCCCCCTCTCCGAATGTGCTAAAAAAGAACTTTAAAAATACCCTCCCTAAAAAAATCTTGAAGCCACTGTACAAAAGTATCCCTTTCTTAATCTTGGAGACTTTATATTGATTACCCATACAGAACTCCCTTCTGTTACCTCTGTTTTTTTTTACCTGTCACAAATTCCTTGCAAGAAGAAGGACATATGTCAAATAATTGGGGTTGGGATTCAAAAGAATAACTTTGTTTTCAGTATTTTTAAAATGCCTATATTCTTTACTTGGTTAAATTGTATAGGTTTTTTCCGTCTAACATCTCATGTTGGGGGGATGGTGGTATGCCTAAAAAAATGATAGTGGCAGGAAAAGGCCACCTGCTTCACGGTCATCCCCCTTCCCAATCTTCGTTATGAAGCAGTGAGGAAACTCCATAGAATGACTTGATTTCCTTGTATCACTTCAACTTACAGGGCACTATTAAAAACCTTTAATGAAAACAAAGACCTCTTTAAAAACAAAGATCTGGACTAATATCTGACATTATAGTCACCCAGGCGCACACATACATTTGCCAAGCGGTAGCTGACTGATGGAATTCGGTTTCTATGTGGCGTTTGCCATTTGGCAGTATTTCTTCAGCATTCTGGCTGTATGTACCATACTGACATCCAGAGCAAGGCAATTTCTGCTTTATTTTAAGATAAAATGCTAAGCCAAAAGCTCTATTTTGACTATGCAAATGATCGCCGAGTGCCAACTTATTAGCATTCTTAAGGCAAAGAATTTGAAAGAGATGGTATGTTTTGCATGTTACACTTAGTATGAAGTCAAATCACATATTTCCTAAGGCTTTTGTGGTGCCACAGTCATTCTCTGCCCCATAAACTGTATGTGAAATTGAGGAACGTGTTATTTAAGATTTTTTTAAGGAAAATATTTTTTAAAGAAAAACATCTCAATTCATGTCAAGAAGTTAACCTCTCACTTTACCAATTTGTCAGTATTGGCTGGTAACAAAAGGAACATGGCAGGTCAGCATTTCAGCGCAGAGTCCACCATCTAGTGGTCGAAAGAGGGACTGCGGACATAGGTTTAGCAGCATCAACAATAAAATGCAGAGGCAAGGCTGCTAATATTCCTTAAACGACTACAACCCAAGCACCATACATACATTTAAAATTTCTAACAACTATTAATCATCTCTCTCTCTCATTTTCCCTAAGGACTGTAGCAAATGTCCTTTCTTCTTTCTTCTCAAACACTTGACTCCCCACTTCCCACACACAGCAGATGACTTTCCTCCTCAAAGAGAAAATAGTAACCATCAAAAACGAATGTTCTCCATGTCCAGCCACCCAGCTGACAAACTCATCCACACCCACATTGATGATTTCCATTTTCGCTCCTGTTACCACCTCAGGCAAACGCTACCACCTTTGGTAGCGCCTGTGCTTCAGTCAGATCTCAGTCCCTCTGCCATCCTCGGAAGCCCAGCTCTATGCATCATCTCCTATTTTCTTCCTTTTGACTAAAGCCTTTCCATAAGAATTCAAATGGAAGCCATATTTCCCATCTTAAATAAAACCTCGCTCAATTCCTACTTCATCCAGCTATCTCCAGACCTCCTCTTCGTTCTGAGCCGAATTTCTTGCGGTCATTTCCTTTAGACTATTTTGATTCCCCTCTCACACTTTCACCTCAACCCACCTCATTCTGGTTTCTGCTCCCACCACTATGGAAATTTATCTCACCAGGTCACCATCTGACCTACATTTCACTACATCCAATGAACATTTCCACAACTGTTGGTCACTCCCTCCTTTCTGAAACACTCCTTTTCTTCTTGGCTTTCTTGTTCTCCTAATCTTGCACACCCTCTGGTTGATCTCATCGACTCAAATGCCCTCCATGGCTATCTATGGATGGACAGACCCCAATCAATTTCTCTAGTTCAGATCTGTCTCCTGAGTTCCCAAAACGTGTATCATACCTGGCTCCTGGGCAGCTCCACCTGGAGATGTCACACATATACTTTAAGCTCAACCACGCTCAAAATTCTCTCCCAGTATTCCTTCTTGCAGTGAAGATCATGCCCCGTTTATTCACCCAGTCACCCCATTTTGAATCCTGGGAACAATACTAACTCCTTCTTCAACTTTGTGTCCAGGGCCTATCAATTACCAAGACACGCAGTCTCCACTTCTTAGCTCCATTTCTCAAACTGGCTCATTTTTCTCTGTTGGCTGTGCCATCATATACTCTACCACGCCACCGCTGTCTGCAACAGTCTTATAAATGGTTCTTTGTCTCCTTTACAAACAATTCTGTACACTGTAGCCACGGACTTTAGAAAACACAAATGCCCATATCATTCCACTGCAATGTCTACTAATTGGTTTGCATTCAAAATCCTTAAAGCTTGAAAGGCCTTTAATATTCTTTCCCTTCTTCCCTCTCTGTCACACTCCAGTCATCCACGTGCTTTTAGTTCCCGAAATGTGTCTCATTTTCTTTCCCCTCACTACGTGATCTAGAACATTTTTCCCCTTCTTCATTGATAGATGCCTACGCCTTCTTGAGGGTTTGGTCTAAATTTTACTATCTTAGGTAAACCTTTTTTGACTACTTCTAACATAGGGTCTCCCTTTATCATTCTTATCAAGACTTTAATAAACAGCACTCGACGAAGAAGAGAGAGACACAGAAGGAGTGAATTTAATAGTAATTCATTCAGGTGATGAAAGAGGTGAGATGCCAAGTACGGACTGTGAGGCAATCCGAAGGTTGTACCAACAGCAAAAGCTATTGCCAACCCTGGTCTGGAGGGAGAAAGGAGGGCTGATGCCGGCTGGGGGTCACCTGGCTGAGGCTGGTGCCCTGGAAGAGACAAGCCACTGCCCGTGACACTGCCTCAGGCAGAGAGAGGGAAACATCCTGGCTTCTCTCTCTCTCCAAACGCTCAGCCAGTGTCTCCAACATACCGGAATCCACCTAACAATCAACAGACATGGCAGCCCGGGAACTGCAGGCTTCAGGGGTTAGCCTCCCACAACTAAGGGCAGAGAAAGAGAAGAGCAAGAAATGGGTCTGAGAGTAGACAAGCCCAAGGGCAGCACAAAAACATTCACTACATTTTATATCATTACTTACTAAAATTTTTCTTCTGTTACAGACTGCAAGGTCCATGAAGGCAAGGATTCTGATGGAGCTGGTGTGTCAGGCTTTCCTTCTTTTCTAGTAAAATAATTAATACTCGAGAGGCGTTCAGTAAAAATTGGCTGAATGAACAAATGAATATAATACCATTGTTCATTGTTTTCAGATGAGAAGAATGAGGCCCAGAGAGGAAAAGTAACCATCCAGGGTCCCAAGAGGTGACCCTTTAATTTGAGTCTGGTCTATCTGAGTCCATACACTTGTTACTATGTCATACTGACTTTGTATGCTGTTTTGCATTATTTGGCTTTCCGATAATGTTTCTCAGAATACACTGATAAAAACCATAATTCAAGAAGAGTTATGTACCACAACGTTCACTGCAGCTCTATTTACAATAGCCAGGACATGGAAGCAACCTAAGTGTCCATCGACAGATGAATGGATAAAGAAGATGTGGCACATATATGCAATGGAATATTACTCAGCCATAAAAAGAAACGAAATTGAGTTATTTGTAGTGAGGTGGATGGACCTAGAGTCTGTCATACAGAGTGAAGTAAGTCAGAAAGAGAAAGACAAATGCCGTATGCTAACACATATATATATGGAATCTAAAAAGAAAAAAAAATGCTTCTGAAGAACCTAGGGGCAGGACAGGAATAAAGACACAGATGTAGAGAATGGACTTGAGGATATGGGGAGGGGGAAAGGTAAGCTGTGACAAAGTGAGAGAGTGGCGTGGACATATATACGCTACCAAATGTAAAATAGATAGCTAGTGGGAAGCAGCCGCATAGCACAGGGAGATCAGCTCAGTGCTTTGTGTCCACCTAGAGGGGTGGGATAGGGAGGGTGGGAGGGAGACGCAAGAGGGAGGAGATATGGGGATATATGTATATGTATAGCTGATTCACTTTGTTATACAGCAGACACTAACACACCATTGTAAAGCAATTATACTCCAACAAAGATGTTAAAAAAAAACCACACCGATGAGAAAAGCATGTGGCCATTGATTGGTGGTTGTGATTCAGATAACATGATTACTTTGTCATTCTTTTACTTACTCATTTAGCTACTCAACAAACATGGATCGAGCATCTAGTAAGTTTGGCTAAACCGAAAACTCTGTGAGGAAAGAAATTATCGATTGCATTCATCGCTGTATTACCAAAGCTTTAATGCCTTGCACTTAATAAGCAAAATAGGCCTCCGATATACATATTTGGTGAATGAGTTATTGCATAAGTAATTTTTAAGGTATGCTAGCTGCTTAAGACACAGGAAGGCAGCCCCTGACAGTAAGGAACTCATGCTGAAGCTTCGCTGGAAAGACGTCTATGAATTAATCAACAGATACTGAACATCAGAGGATGTATCACCAGACAAAGTTGGAATTAACTGCCTGATCCTGAACTCAAACTCCCCTTTGCATGTTCTCTGGGCTCGGTCTGTGGCTGGGCCCCCTACCCCTTCCATTGTTGCTGAACTGCTTTCCATGCTAAAAAAGAAACTCCCGCATTTTGGAAAATAACTACACAACTGATGAATGAATGATTTTAAACCATTATCAAAGTCTAATTATCTCAGAGAGACCCTGAGAGACGGCTGAGCTAACTCTAAACACACAAAAAAAATGTAAATCTGTTTAGTAAAGACAATATACTCTTTTGGTGTTCTGATGACTCCTAAAATAATTTGGTTGAAATTTTACGCTTTGTTGGATTTTACTGTTTTCATTGTACCGATGGATTTTTTTTTTTTTTTTTTTTTTTTTTTGTGGTCCGCGGGCCTCTCACTGTTGTGGCCTCTCCCGTTGCGGAGCACAGGCTCCGGACGCACAGGCTCAGCGGCCACGGCTCACGGGCCCAGCCGCTCCGCGGCATGTGGGATCTTCCTGGACCAGGGCACGAACCCGTGTCCCCTGCATCGGCAGGCGGACTCTCAACCACTGCGCCACCAGGGAAGCCCTAGACAGAGTTTTTAAACTTAGTTTCCTAAAGGACAATATAAAATAGAGTCATTTGGTGATTAAGAAATTACTTTCCAGATCATTCTGGCTGCCTTCTAGGCCAAAATGTTTTCACCATTTTGCCTGCATTCAGTTCAGCTAAGAACAATGCAAAGTGATAAAAACGTGAACAACTTAAAGACTGAACTTTATATTTTTTCCACTGAATTGGCCATCTGTCTGATTTTTTCAGCTCTGTCAAAGTAAGTATATTTGTGTAGGCCTTAACTAATCCCTGCCTCAGAGAAAACTAGACTTTTTCAAAGGGTTGTTCTTTAGATCCTCAATTTAGTTTTTTGAATATGCCATCTTGTAAACTGGACAGATTTTTCTGGAATCTGGTGATCCTTTCCAGAGGCTCTCAGTAGAATCTTCTACTCATGATCATATTGGGTCCCTACTTCTTGTCCATTTTAAGGGTTCTTAATGGAAAACTAGATTAAGTGTTTGGAATTCAAGGCAAAAATTACTAGTATTTTGTTAAAAAAAACATACTGGCCTATGTGGTTGGTATTTGCAAGCTGTCATTCTTAAGAGGTTAGCTATACTCTGAAGGTCAGGTTAAGTAATAGAGAAAAATATCATAGCATTCATAAAATTGTTTAGAATGAGCAAATTACCACACTAGTTAAGGCAATTATTTAACAGTCAATTTTTTTTCTGAAGATAAAATGTAAACACTTCCAAGAAGAGCAAGTAGAACAACTTAAACTAAATTTTCTCCGTATCTCCTTCCCAAATTATTTTAGTTTTAGTTATATTATTATATCATCTGCCAATTGTGTGTGACAAAACCATTTCCTTGGATCCTTCCATTTACCCTGGCAAGATTAGCTAGTGTCTCTAGATGGTCCCAAGACATCCTAGGTGCTTCCTGTTTGGGTGCATACATCAGCCGACCACGTGCAGGCTGTTCCTCTACCTTCCTAAGTAGCGCCTCCTGCACATTAGAATAGGTCTGAGCATCCTGGGGTTTTGTGAGTCAGATGAGTACAATCCTGTATTATCTTATCATCATTTTTTCCCCACATACACAGAAATCAATCTTTGTTAAACAGATGCATTTTCTTCCTAACCATCAAACATATACAACCAGCAGCACTTCTTTTGGCCGTGGTTGACTTGTTTAGGTCAATATCTAGCATGAAATCTGCTAAATGGGGCAGAGAGCAAATAAGAGGAATCTGGACTGGTACACCAAGGATATGTCTTTGGATATAAACTTTTCAATGATGTTAGTAGAACAAACTGCATCTTTAGTATGTGGAATTAACATCCTATTTTCTAACATTCCATTGTTGCTAATAGGATTCCATAACAGTATTTAAAAACAAAGGAAGCAGTGACTTCTGGGAGGAACTCAGGTGGATCGGTAATCCCCCTTCTCTCAGTTTTTTCTTTAGCTTGTTCCGTAACTATTAAAAAATACCCCACTGCTACCACCACCAATGACAAAGGAAGCAGGATGAGTAAATGGGGGAAATCACTTTCCATAAGGCAATTGTAAGCAATCTGCAGACACATTTTCCTTTCATCACTAAGTATTTAAACTTCCTACTTAGAAATACCTGTATCCTTTACTCCTGTATGCTTTACGTATAATTGTTTAAGAAGCTGTAATGACTAAAGTCTCTTTCGTTAGTCATGAAATTCAATTACATTTCTTACATGTCCAGTAGGCGTTGTCATAGTTCAAGGTTAACATGAGGGCCTCTTGTTGGAAATTGGATAAAACGTTGTATTATTTAAATTGGGGGTGTGTAGGAAGGACTCAGTTGAAATGATAGGATGAACATGCATTCACATCATGTTGAAACATGAGCTTTGTTGTGAAAACATGTATTATGTGGGAATCCTCCAATTTCCTACACTTGATATGAATCTTTACTGATTACACTAATCTCTTGTTTCATATGTTTACCACAGAAAGCTTTAAGAAGAAATGGAAAACAAGGTTAAGTTCACATACATAGAATCTCCAAATAAGATTTCTTGCCAGTGAAACAAAGCAAAAGTTTCTCATTATTAAAATCTATAACTGGTGCCAGCCTGGTTCACAGGATATTTCCAGAATCAAGAGGGGTGGTTGTCCCCTCCCTGAATCACATACTCCTTATTATCTTTCTACTAAAACCAGGCGGCCAAGGGTTCATCTCTGACAATAAAGGTGCTCCAGGGGAAATTATGACTATCATTTTACTGTTTGAATTTTCCATTGCTATACCAAGCAACTGCTCAGTGAAATTAGCAGAGAGATATTTTGTCAGAAAATTTTTCTGCTAACTGGGTCAAAACAGCAGCTGTACTTAGAAGTTTAAATCAACATTCCTTTTTAAGTGTCACTGATTCAGAAAATCGAACGTGTTGGGACCTTAAAGACTCTTAGGTCATTCAGGGGTCATGTGCAAAATTAATGCAATTAAAACACCGATAAGATGGGGAACTTCTGTGTGTTTGCTGTAAATACACATACTCTGAATTTCTGTCTTCTTGCAAAAGCACAGGAGGACAAAAAAATCTTTTCAAAATACAAATTTGAGTATGTTTGGGTCTCACCTTCCCACCCACTAATGCCTTTTATTGGCTTCCTATTGTTCTTAGGATAGAAGACAAACTCCTTAACTAGTCTATAAGGCTCTGCTTCAGTTAGTCCCTACTCTCCTCTCAAGCTACTGTCTTCCTTTTTGCTCTCAGCATCCCAGACTCACTGGCCTTCTTTTATGAAACTGTGCTCTCCGTACAGCTTCCCAGGTCTGGACTGTATACATGTTGCTCCCTGAATACCCGTCTTTTATTTATTGCTATTTCACCCTCCTGCTTCTCCTTTCCATCACCACCACCATTAACACTGCTACCACCATCACCCTAACCACTATTCTTACTGAAATACACACACACACACACACACACACACACACACACACACACATACACACAAACAGAAACACACACACCTTCAAACTCAGCTCACATGCTATATTCAAAGAGATTTCCTGATGTCTTCCACATGCCCTCAAAAAAGGCAGGTCTCCCTGCTACAAAATCTTCTAGCACTGAACAGCACTTATCATTACTTTAATTTTGCATATATTTTTGGACCTTTTGGTTAATGCCCATCTCTCTGTGAAAGCTGGGACTCTGTTTCTTCACATTGTTATTTAGCCAACATCTAGCAGGAAACCAGGATACAGTGAATCCTAATACTTAAATATTGCTGAAATGAGAGTATGAGTGAATCAGTCAAATCTATCAAATTTGTGTCTCTTTTCTATATAGATGGCTAATCCACTGAGCAAAATTCAACCTGAAGGAGGAATAAAAGAAAGGAACATTTGTTGAACTCAGCTGTTTTACAAGGACTGGGCTAACTGTTTGCACGTATTAATACCAGCAACTACCCAGTAAAGTAGGTATTCTATTCCCTTTTAAGAGATGGAGAACCTCAGACTCACTTGAGGCTTAGTAACTCATCCAACAACACACATCCGGGAAGAGAAATTAACATGGTTATACTGAAGTTTGGAGGGTTTTGTATTTTCTTAGGGTTTTCTATGAAATGTGGAGCCATGTTTATAACTGCATTAAATGGGCATTTGCATAATTTGAATTTGGGATGACTTTATTATAAAGCACTGAAAATACTTTTGAATGCTGGCCCTAGAAATTGTTGAAAATGGAATGTAACAAAAAACTGAAGAAAGGTCACAAACTGAACCCACTTTTTTAGTGTTGGAAATTTAATGATGTAATCGCTTTACATGAAAATCAGAGAGCATACTCTTAGAATTACTAGTAAAGAGCTAAGCAGGATTTCAGAACTTGAAACATGATTTCACCTAATTTACCACCTTGGGGCCATTTATGTGTTCACAGTTTTACCTTTCCAAAACCTGCCTCTAGATCTGACGATTTTTAATTGGGTAATTATTTTCCATCAGCCCAAATTGTCTTCTGTGGTATGTGCCTGGGTTCATCATCCTTTACACTTTTACCTATTTGCAGAGATCAGCATTTTATTTCACGAGATTGTCTCTGCTGACCGGAATGCAGGTGGGGCTACCAGGAATGAAGTAGACAATGCATTTGACCACTGCCTGACCCCAAGACCTAAGGTACTGGCTTCTTTCTGGCAAAGTAAGGGAGGTGAAGTCAGCAAGAATTGACAAAAGGACTCTCACTCGGTTCTCTTACCCTATTCCTTCCAACGTTTCTAAACGTTATTTAATATTATGTGCTTGGCCCTCTAGGTCCTATGAATAGTCAATAGAACTTAAAATATGATCAGTCCTTATCTTTGAGACTTCTGTTCTAACTGGGGAAGACAGAACTAATTTACGTGGAATGATTAGAAAAATAATTAAGAAACTGTAATACGGACAGTTATGGGCTGAATTGCATTCCATCCCAAATTCATATGTTGAAATCCTAACTTCCCAGTATCTCAGAATATGGCTGTATTTGAGATAGTATCTTTAAGGAGGTAATAAGTTAATTAAGTCTTTATAGTGAGCCCTACTCCAATATAACTGGTGCCCTTTAAAAAGAAGAGATTAGGATACATAGGAGGGAAGACCATGTGAAGACACAGGGAGAACATGGTCATCTACAAAGCCAAGGGGAGAGGCCTCAGAAGAACTCAACCCAGCCGACACCTTGATCTCAAACATCTAGCTTCCAGAACAATGGGGAAATAAAATTCTCTTGTTTAAGCCACCAGTTTGTGGTACTTTGTTATGGCAGCCCTAGCAAACATACAGGGATGCTACTAAAGCATGCATAAGGGTTATGGTAGGGTTAGGGTTGAGGTTATATGTTGGAGTACTTGAGAAGGTTTTGTGCAGGACACAGGTCAGAATTGAACACAGACAAAAACTAAGTGAAGGAGAGCCAGAGAGATGATACTCTAGGAGAGCGGAAAACTCAATGAGGTAAGCATCTTAATTGATAGAGAAAATAAGTTAGTCATTGGTAACAGTCTTTAAAGCCTGAACCTTTGCAATTTGTTTATATTAAATGTTAGTGTGTTTCTATTAATGTATTGGCTCATATTGGATAGAGAATTTCAATTTACATTAAATGTAATGTGTTATTATTTCAAAGGGCTACACCAACACTGATATGAACATATACTATTTACCATGCATGTTTAAACCTTAAAATTCATAGCCAAATAAAGTATGACTGTAAGTATTGGCAAAATACCATGGAAGCATTAATATTCAACTGTATTTTATATGTTATTTCATAGGTACGGGGGGAGGCACATATAAAAAGAGAAAGAGAAGATACCTGCAATACATGAAATAAATGACATTTGAGTAGATTGGTATTTCTTTCTCATTATCCAGATTATACATATTTATCAAAAGCTTTAGGATTTTTCTGGATGAAATATATATATATATATATATATATATTCATGATCAGATGTTACTGAAGCATTTAAGTAGATAGCTTCATACCTATACAAATGAAAATCAAATACAAATTTTTTTTTCTATATTTACCTCCATTTTACAAACAACCTAACAGACAGACAGGCAAAAAACTCCTCGGTATTGCCCACATCCATTTCCATTTGGGATTTTCAGAAAATGTTTAAACGTTACATTTAGGTGACTAATTTCCAATCTGGGAAATGGCAAACTGGCTTAGAACCATCAGCTGTTCATCTGCCCAATCAGCAGGTGTAAATAAATATTTCATGAACATTCCTTGTGATCCTCTCCTTTCTCCCACAGCAACAATCCCACACCCCATCTTCCTTCACTGTTAGTCCCCTTCCTTAGAAAAGAGAGGAGTGTTTAAATGCCACTGAACATTCTTACCAGTAGCAGGTAGCAGGTCATTCTTTACTGTTGACGTTATTTTTTATCTTTCAGTTTTTGTGTTTATAAGCCATTTGTTCTACATCAAGCAGGTGCATTTTCTTTCTGCATTAAGGAAGAGGAAAACCAAAAGTACTTACCTAAAAACAAAAAAACACAAAAAGAGAAGGATTAAAGTGAATTCGTGAGCAGGACTGAATGCTTGACAAAGCAGTGAGGTGGGGATAAAAACACCTAAAGCATCTAAAGGCGCTGAACCATCCAGCAAATAAAGCAGATGAAACAGCAAGGAATGAAAGTACAAGGTGTACACTCTTCTGAAAGTTAAAAGAGCAAAGGGTTGTCCTCTTTTCTTTTTTTAAGTGAATAGGTTAAGCAAAAGTTTGATTTTATTTTCATTTCAATTTTCCAAGCAATTTACATTATCGCTGACTCCATCCTGGGGAGGCTAATTTATAATCTCTCTTTGTACTTAAACAGGTTTTGTTAACTGCCTATAATAACACTTTCATCATTCTAAGCCAGAAGACCTTGATTCTAGACCTTACATCTCTGCTAAACCAGAGCTACAATGTCATGCTTCCCAACAGCATCAGGAAGAGAGGACAGGGACATGCCTGCCACTGGTAGGTTGTGAGAGAAACAAAGACTTTGCTAACAGTCATCCTCATGCCTATAAGGCCTTGGGCTTCCGTTACCATGAGCCATTCTAATGTCAGCAGAAGGGCCCACTTTATGAGGAGTGGGGCATGATTAACATAGATGACATCAAAGCTAACACACATAATCAGATGTAGCCTACAGCAGAGAATAGGAATGATTATATGCATTTAAGGGAAGTTACACTGAAACCATAAATGGCAAACATCTGTAGTTTCCATCAAGGTGTCAGCTGCATGTAGGTATGATGTCTTGGAGAGTATGCTGATCACAGAGATGGTAGGAAATGTGCTCGGCATGGCACTAGTGGCTGGCAGTACTGGAATGGGTGGTAAAAAGTACAGGGCATACCAAGTAAAGAATTTTGTTCAGTCCCTCAGTTACCAAAAACCAAAGGAACAGTTCCTTCAGAAGAAATGATTTTCCTATTCCATCCTTGACAGGCAAAAGCCAAACAAGAGAAAGGGTCCTGAGATAAAATGGAACTTTTGAGAGAAGAGTAGAAGAGCTCTATTTACAATGAGGAGAGAAATGCCAAGGGCAGAGGCACCAAAAGGCATCATTTTCTGAGCCCACAGTGTGTCACAATCACCTGGGCTGCTACGTAAAAATCATGACATTCCCAGGATCCACTTAGACCTACTGAATGAGTATCTCTGAAGGCAAGATTTGGAATTTCCATTTTAAATAAGTACTCCTGATAGCCAAAGCAATCTTAAGAAAAAAAAAAAAATGGAGCTGGAGGAATCAGGCTCCCAGACTTCAGACTATACTACAAAGCTACAGTAATCAAGACAGTATGGTACTGGCACAAAAACAGAAATATACATCAGTGGAACAGGATAGAAAACCCAGAGATAAACCATGCACATATGGTCACCTTATTTTTAGTAAAGGAGGCAAGAATATACAATGGAGAAAAGACAGCCTCTTCAATAAGTGGTGCTGGGAAAACTGGACAGCTACATTTGAAAGAATGAAATTAGAACACTCCCTAACACCATACACAAAAAGAAACTCAAAATGGATTAAAGACCTAAAGGTAAGGCCAGACACTATAAAACTCTTAGAGGAAAACATAGGCAGAACACTCTATGACATCGATCAAAGCAAGATCCTTTTTTGACCCACCTCCTAGAGAAAGGGAAATAAAAACAAAAATAAACAAATGGGACCTAATGAAACTTCGAAGATTTTGCATAGCAAAGGAAACCATAAACAAGACAAAATGACAACCCTCAGAATGGGAGGAAATATTTG
Organism: Phocoena phocoena; assembly: GCF_963924675.1. Classification (NCBI taxonomy): domain Eukaryota; kingdom Metazoa; phylum Chordata; class Mammalia; order Artiodactyla; family Phocoenidae; genus Phocoena; species Phocoena phocoena. Next base: position 46,721,929 of record NC_089221.1, read on the forward strand.
CAGATGAAGCAACTGACGAAGGATTAATCTCCAAAATTTACAAGCAGTTCATGCAGCTCAATATCAAAAAAAAAACAACCCAATCCAAAAACGAGCAAAAGGCCTAAATAGACATGTCTCCAAAGAAGATATACAGATTGCCAACAAACACATGAAAGAATGCTCAACATCACTAATCATTAGAGAAATGCAAATCAAAACTACAACGAGGTATCACCTCACACCAGTCAGAATGGCCATCATCAAAAAATTTACAAACAATAAATGCTGGAGAGGGTGTGGAGAAAAGGGAATCCTCTTGCACTGTTGGTGGGAATGTAAATTGATACAGCCACTATGGAGAACAGTATGGAGGTTCCTTCAAAAACTAAAAATAGAACTACCATACGACCCAGCAATCCCACTACTGGGCATATTCTCTGAGAAAACCATAATTCCAAAAGAGTCATGTACCACAATGTTCACTGAAGCTCTGTTTACAATAGCCAGGACATGGAAGCAACCTAAGTGTCCATCGACAGATGAATGGATAAAGACAATGTGGCACATATATACAATGGAATATTACTCAGCCATAAAAAGAAACGAAATTGAGTTATTTGTAGTGAGGTGGATGGACCTAGAGTCTGTCGTACAGAGTGAAGTAAGTCAGAAAGAGAAAAACAAATACCGTATGCTAACACATACATATAGAATCTAAAAAAAAAGAAAAAAGGTTCTGAAAAACCTGCAGGACAGGAATAAAGATGCAGACGTAGAGAATGGACTTGAGGACATGGGAAGGGGGGAGGGGTAAGCTGGGACGAAGTGAGAGAGTGGCATGGACATATATACACTACCAAATGTAAAACAGATAGCTAGTGGGAAGCAGCCACAAAGCACAGGGAGATCAGCTCGGTTCTTTGTGACCACCGAGAGGTGTGGGATAGGGAGGGTGGGAGGGAGACGCAAGAGGGAGGAGATATGGTGATATATGTATATGTATAGCTGATTCACTTTGTTATAAAGCAGAAACTAACACACCATTGTAAAGCAATTACACTCCAAGATGTTAAAAAAAAAAAAAACTAAAAAAACAAAACCAAAAATAAAGAAAGAAAGAAATAAGTACCCCTGGAGAATTTATCATTATTTTATATCATTTTAGGAACCACACACTAGAAGGTGTGGGTTCTCACTTTTTTAAGTGCTGCTGGTCAGGGGTCATTCTTTGATGTGACTGAGCTACATCATTATGTCCGAATTTAATAAAAAATCATAATTAAAAAAAACATCAGGAATAGAGATAGGGAATATGTCCCCTTTATTTTTATTCAACAAACCACTGGTTAAAAAGAATAAACTAGCATAAGATGTATTCTTTTAATTGGCCTGTGCCATCACATGCTGTTTTCCATTCCTACAAGACATTGATTCTTGCTAATAAGATGCTTTCTGCACACCCACGCATAGAGGGCACTATTTTCTTGTTAGTTCATTCTGTTGCAGGCAGTTGGTAAATATAACAAATAAAACAAACCAAGACCCCCCCACAATTTCATCAGTGAATTGATCAAAGGAATAGTTTTGAACATTACAGAGTATACAGCAAAATCTCTTTAGTGCAAACTGTGAACTAAAGGGGGCTTTAATTTAGCATCATTATTCTAGCATCTCTTCACCTAGGAGACCTTCATTTTCATTACTACGCCTTAGCTAGCCTTGAGCTATTTCTGTCTGAATAATGCAAAATCAGTTGTTTTCTTTTCTTCAGAAAATGTTTTGATTACATTCCAATATTTCTTTGCTTTAGACATTCTGAAATCTTGATTTCACTTCCAGGATGTTGTGGTATATTTAAAAGGATGAGACAGTGCTTTACAGGAGTATATCAAATTTCATGCTATATACAAAGAGATGCTTTGTTCAGAGTAAGGTGCTCCACTACTAAGTGAAATATAACTTAAAAAAAACTAGTCATAATATCAGACAACTGTGAACTGACCTCAGTACTAATACTTACACTCATCAGAGGTTAAATGGAAATTCCTTCATGTTTCATATTTGCAGGTGAACCTGTACTGCCATTTTAAAAGATGCTCTATGTGTCTGTCTTGGCATAGATGCATTCATTTTGCGTTGCTTGACCAAGTCAAAGGACTGTGAAGATTAAATCAAAGAAGGTAATAGTGTTGGCCAGAAGATGGAAGACTTGGGGGTGAACTTGGAAAGGAGGTCAAAACAATGATTTTTAAAACAGGTCCTCTTAGAATATAAAAATGGAGTAAAGGGCTTCCCTGGTGGCGCAGTGGTTGGGAGTCCGCCTGCCGATGCAGGGGACATGGGTTCGTGCCCCAGTCCAGAAAGATCCCACATGCCGCAGAGCGGCTGGGCCCGTGAGCCATGGCCGCTGAGCCTGCGCGTCTGGAGCCTGTGCTCTGCAACGGGAGAGGCCACAACAGTGAGAGGCCCACATACCGCAAAAAAAAAAAAAAAAAATGGAGTAAAGATGAAATATTAACTGACATGGGGCACAGAGCACCACAAAGCAGCACAAATAGCTTTAAAGGCTTCTGTAAATCTTAAGGATCTTCATAAGACTCACATCCCTCTACGCTCCTTCAACTCATGTTATTTGTTTCCTTTCCCTTTCCAATTGCACAAGGGACAACAGCTACAAAGTGCATCATCCAAAAGGAAGATGGTTTAAAAAGCCTGAAGAATATAAAGTGACAAGCAGTTTGGCTCTGTGTCCTTTCTCTAGCAGCACAGAGAGTATTGTCCCATTTTCTTTATTTTTAAGGTGATATATGGCTTACCAAGTATCATGTATCACCAAGTAGCCAAGCTTCCAGAAGAGCTACTCTGTGTTCAAGATCATTTGCTTAGAATACTGATTCTATTTTTGTATTAATGAATAAAAGGTTAAAAACTATAACTTGCTTTATTCCACATTAAAATGGTAGAATATATATATATATATAAGAACTAGGGATATGACATAAGGGTCTCTGCCAGGACCAGGTCAGATAGCAGGGAGATGAGAAAAACACAGGAAACACAGGAAAAACACAGGAAAAGAAAAGGGAAAGTTTTTTTTTTTTTTTCCCACAAAGGGGAATTGCATATTCTTTTAATTCCGTATACTCTCTTTGAAAGCACAACACTTTATTAGGGCTCAAATTAAGCAGACTTTGTTGGAGTTAATACAAAGAGTAGGTCAATACAAAAGTAACTAAAGTAAATACGCCTGTTTCCTAATGTGTCCAATGTCAATCTCATTATTTAAAATCATACAGAGAACATACATGAGTAGAAGGTAAGTTTGGATAGCATTCTTCATAAGCAAAAGTTGATTTTGTGCTGGAAACAGGAAGGGAGGGAGACCCGAAAAGTCAGGAGAGAGATGTGCCATGGTCAACCCAGCTCCTAAACCAAGATGGTTTTCATCGTTTTCAGACACTATGAATCATTTCCCCAAAGGCAATAACCCACTTCACTTGCTGACATTGCTCTTGAACAGGTTGCCTGACAAGCAGCTTTCTCATTAGCTTTCAAAGGCACCCTATCTACTTTGTTCATCTCCTGCAAATGCATAAATATAACCTCCCCATCACCTTGACTTTTAATTTCCCCTTCAAAATAGGAATTTTATGAATTGCTTTGACAGGTCATATAAATCTCTCAGCACAATTCATTAAGTTGTCTTCCGATATGCTTTAAAATTAAGACTTTACACCAGTTCCATACTATCACACTAATGCCTACCTACAGCCGACACTGAAGACGGCTGGCTAGCCATCCTAGGCCTAATTAATGGGCTGATATGTCACAAACTAATTAAAAAGTTACTGTAGACTGAGTACTACTTGCTGACAGCTTAAAAAAAATAACCCTGACTGGAAATGCTTTCAACATACATGGAAGATAAAGACTAGAAGCCGGTTGTAGGAGAAGGATTACTTTCTTTTACATTCAACCCACACACACATCAGACACTGTCAACAGGAGTAAGTCAACTCTAGCAACAAGAGTGTAGATTTTCTTTTTTTTTTTTTTTTGACTTTTTATTTTATACTGGAGTATAGCCAATTAACAATGTTTTCATAGCTTCAGGTGCACAGCAAAGTGACTCAGCCATAGGTAGATTTTCTTGTTAAAGAGAGTTAGGTTCTTGTTTCTCCACACCGTCCTTAGACTCTTACGGATAGCTCCTGCAGTGCCCACAGGTAACTTGCCAGCAGGTCCTATAGAATGGAGATGTGTACCATGCAGTGAGACTCAATCTTGAAGAGGAGTCATCTCCAGAACTCACCCTCCCACACCCTCCTTAGTTCTCTGGCTCTGATCGCGTTCATTGTTAGGGTCCTGCATTAACCTCGATGTCTGTTTTTGCTGAAAACTGGTCCTAGGTGCCTTGACCCTCTTGCATGCCTGCCCTTGCGGGGCAGAACAGGGTCGTTACTCAGCCTCAGTCATTTCCAGACACTCAGCTACCCCTGGTGCCTACCGCAGATCCCTTTGACCCATCCTCTCGGAGGGCATACTTCTTGTTGGGCTTTTGTAATCCTTCTACTTGCAAAGAAAAGGCATTCTTTTGCACAAAATGGTGTAGCTCCTTCGGGAAACAATCTGGCAGTTTCTTAAATGATTAAACAGAGAATTGTCATATGACCCAGCAACTGTACTCTTAGGTATCCACCCAAGAGAAGTGAAAATATGTCAACAGAGAATCTTGTACACGAATGCTTATAGCAGCGTAATTCATAACAGCCAAAAGGTGGAAACAACCCAAAAGTCTGCCATGGATGAACACATAAACAAAACATGGTCTACCATACAATGCAACATGATTCAGCCACAAAAAAGAATGAAGTACTGATACATGGATGAAGTTTGAAAGCACCATGCTAAGCGACAGAAGCCATCACAAAAGATCACATACTCTGTGATTCTATTTGTTTGAAAATCCAGAATAGGAAAGTTGATAGAGACAGAAAGTAGATTAGTGGTTTATTAGGGCTGGGGATTGGGGAGATAGGAAGATAGAGGCAATAACTAAAGGGCAAAGGATTTCATCTTGGGATGATACAAATGTTCTAAAATCGAATGTGGTAATGGTTTCACAACCTTTTAAAGGTATTTAAAAAACACTGAATTGTACACCTTAAATGGATGAATTGTATGATCTGTGAATTGTATTTCAATAAAGCTGTTTTTTTTTAAGATTCTAAAAAGAAAAGCTAGGTTCATGACTTTCAATTTAATTATATCTAGTTTGAATCACTCCATTTCCTCATGAAAAAATTTAAAAATATAGAAGAAAAGAAATAAAGCATGACCTAGAAGAAAGTCTAGAATATGATATGTGCAGAATAAATTGTATTTGTTATAGTGATTAAGGGCAAAGTTAGTTCAAAGTACAAAATTAGCCCAAAATTGCTCTAAAAATAGTCCTAAGGGCAAAATTTTAGTTTTTTTAAGTACGAATCAAATTCTGTAAAGAGCCTGATCATTCCTGCAGTGTTAACGACTGGATCCTGATCAAACAAATCTGTGAAGCAACAGGCAGTTGACTTCACTTTGAAGTACTCCTTATAGGCAACTGGATGCAGTCCTTAATCTGAAATATACATAGACCCCCGTGCTAAACCTTTCCCCTGACAAGTGATTACTTGCCAATCATTTGGAGTTTATTGCTTTAGAACATTTGTCATTTCACTGTTCTTAGAGTTTGAAAATACTTCCTTATAACTCATGCTTCCCGACAGTGTAAGACATTATTCTTCTGTTTCATTATTTTGGGGATGTGTACTTTGAATTCATCTCTGTATCTGCTCTGTCTCTTGTTCCTCAGCTTAGCTGAGGATATTTTCAAGACTGTACTAGATCTTTTGTTTTCTTACATGACCTAGCTCAGGGAGCCTATTTACTCTCATAGTTATAACTATGCTAAAACCTCCCAAATATACAGTTCAGACCTCAATTTCTAATCCAAGCTTTGCTCCTTGATTTCCAGTGACCAGAGGAGAGACATCATATAATTCATCATATTATTACAGCAATAATATATGCAATTCACTCAGGAATTTTTGAATGAAGATTGATTGATTGATTGATTGATTTTGCGGTACGCGGGCCTCTCACTGTTGTGGCCTCTCCGGCTGCGGAGCACAGGCTCCGGACGCGCAGGCTCAGCGGCCATGGCTCACGGGCCCAGCCGCTCCGCGGCATGTGGGATCTTCCAGGACCGGGGCACGAACCTGTGTCCCCTGCATCGGCAGGCGGACTCTCAACCACTGCGCCACCAGGGAAGCCCCTTGAATGGAGATTTATATATTAACAATTATATCTAAAGCGTGTAATTAACTGTGATACTTAGAAGACTGTAGCCAATGCCAGACCACTCCAAATAATCCAGCAATGACCCCTTTCCTTCTCATGGAAAATGGTCAAGTTGACTTGGTCAGAATTCCTGTTTATTTTGCAAGGACAAGAATTTTGTGCTTGCCGCTGCTACCATCTCAAAATACCTCTGCTTCAACAAAAGCAGTTCTGTAAGGGGGCTTCTCAATGTCCAGATTTCCAGGTGTTATTATTCCTGACAATGGATCTGCATTTATTTCACATGTGTTTAAGAAATCTGTGAATCTAGAGCTCATCCATCCTGTCATCATCACCCTTCATCACCCTCAAGCAAATGGTCAGGCTGAAAGGAAGGTGTCGACCAATAAGGATGCCTTAAAGTAAACTGTTAGAGGAAAATGACCAAGGAGATTTGAGTTTCTCATCACTCAACATGTCATTCCAAGTAGGACAACAGGAGTCAGTTCTGCTGAATAAAGAATGCAGCAACACTGCCATTGTTCCTTTGACAATTCCCATATAGAACCCTGGGTTCCGGATTGGCTACAATGGGCAGAGCCTCCTTGCCCATCTATCTTGTATATGCAGGAGGGGTAAGAAATAAACTATTGTTGTATCAAGCTATTGAGATTTTGGATTAATTCAGAATAGTCTAGCCTATCCGACTTGTACAATGAGTCATCAAAACAGAAAAATATTAATAACTGAAGTCATGAAGAGTTTTATGCAAAAAAAATGGTTAACGATGCCCAGTATTTAAGTTCAAAAATGAAAAGCAACTGAGGATTGACTTAATTACTATCTTCAAGTATAGAAACAGGGCCGTGTCTTTTTCTTCCCACTGGAAAGGTATTAACAATTTTTCCAAAGACACAGACTTCTGTTTAATTAAAAAAAACTAACTTGAAGCAAGATGATTTTGGTTTGGAAATAAGAGAAAATAAAAGAAGAAAATAAAATCTTTTAGATCATCAGGAAGGAGGATGAAACTGGGGAAAATAATGAAGGCTGTGCAGTCTCCTTCCCTAGAAAACTATTATTAGGGACACACTTCCATCACTCCCAGATTGTTTCCACTGGTGAACTTTAACTTTTAGAACTTAGAATGAGAACTTTAGAATGAGGCTCAAGGATCCCCCAAGGGGTTCATGAATTAGCTTAAGGGGGTCTGACTAAGCAAGTAGCTAAATTGCAGGTATGTCTGTACAACTTTCAGAGAAGAAGGCCTATCGCTTTAATCAGATTCTCAAAGGGGTCTCATATCCAAAATAAGGTTAAGAACCATGGCTAGACATTGGCCCTACTTAAAGGAGAAATTATAAACCATAATCTTAATTTGATTCTACACGACTCTTGGGGATGGCAAATCTGTAGCCTTACTTTCACCCTCAGATCAATGCGGCCATGGCAAGAATTTTTACTTCTGCCACTTTAAACTGCAAATTAGCCTTGCAAAGCAGGAACCCTAACTTGAATTCTAACCAGGAGGTTAACTAGAGTTGATTTCAAAGGATTTGCAGAAAAGGTGTTAGAGGGGTCAAGGATGATGAGTTTTCTACCCAGTCCCTAAGTCTACTTGTGTCTCCCTCTAAAAAGATAAAGAATGAAAGTTTGGCTTGGCCTCCTACACAGTGCTTTTTGGACTGTCAGAATCGAAGATTTCCTGACTCAATTGTTCTGGGGCTGGGCTTGCTGATTGCTATACGCCTCAGTGTCCCTAAGCTCCTCAGGTGTTCCCACTGGCCACCCAAGCCCAAAAGGAAGTTATAGGGTAGGTAGGGTCCTCTAAAGACACTCTTCTCCTTCCAACATTTCTGACTGTTTCCATTTTATCATTAAAACCATACAAAATAAAATTATACAACACATGACGTGTAAAGAACCCAAACTAGACGTTTTCAAATGCTTTGCCAAGCGTATCACAAAAGACACAAAGCAAGACTCTTAAAGCCTGGTTACATATGTCACAGGGTAGAGAATGAATGAGAAGCAGGAATTTCTTTCCAGCAATCTATCCTTCCATCCTTCCCTCCATTATACGGAGAGAAAATGGTGAAATTAAAATTTACCTGAGTTCTGCTTCTGACTATGATTTAATAGCTTACAAAAAAGCAGCAGTCTAACCAAGAACACATAAATGTTAAAAAAAAAAAAAAGACAAAACATAATCTAAACCAAAGATATCAGTTACCTTTGGTGGGGAGAGGGGTGGTTAGAGAATGGTACCAGGGGTTTCTGGGAGACTTGATAATGTTCTATCTTTTGATCTGGATGATGGTTACACAGATATGTTCATTTCCTGGACATTCACCAAGCTCTACACTTATAATTGGATACTTACATGTACATAGGTTTTATTTCAATAACATATTAATAAAAAATGTTAACTGATTGTAATAGGCCTGGTGAATGCCTGGAAACACATCATTTGCAAAATCCAAGCATAACGTACATTTTTCTCTGGGAATCTTAACTTTTAGCCATTTTGAATGCATTCAAGTTTACCCCCATTGGAATTATTCTCCTCTGACACTTTTATGTAAGTGCTAGTCTGAGATGGGATCATCTGGCTGACAAGTTCACATGCAACACAGTCTTGTACAAAGCCTCAACCATTTAGCATTGCATTTGCTCTGAATATAGTTTTGGGTTACAAATTTTGGAAAACCACATTGCATGTGGTCAAATCTTCCCCCACCCCCATAACTCAACTCAGCGTCAACTCAGCATCAATTTCATGAGGGGGGAAAGGAGGAGATTTCATACAGAATCTATGTAGCTGATAATTACAGAATAAATATCCTGTGCTATGTTTGAAACTGACAAAGCTTTGAAATATTGCACACAAACTACACTTCCTAAGAGCATGATAACACGTAACAATAGATCATTTTAGAAGGTAAATAATTTAAATTTCATAAGTTTTAACCATCTACAGACAAATATTCAGAGGTTGTAATAACACATAAAAAAGAACAATAGGACCATCTGTCTATAAATACAAGCGAGGGAACACAGAAACCACACCATTATAAAATTTAAGAATTTGAATCTCTATTCACAATTTACAGGGGATATTTTAAGCCAGATGTAAAAACCACCTACAGAAAAGTAAAATGAGAATATTGATTCTGTTTTAGAAAAAAAGAACCTGATAGAGATATTAAGATAAACATTTCTATAACGTCCTTATTCCACTGAGCAGCAATGGCTACTAAATTGGTTTTACTAATAATCATATGAAGGAGTTCATATTATTTCATATGTTTTATTTTTTAAAAACAAAAAAAGGGATAGATTTTCTCTTGTGGGGGATAGATTATTAATTTTATAGATATTAAGGAAGAAATATGTACACTTACGATTAAAAAATCAGTAAAGGCTAAAACTGTATATAATTTAATGATATGAAAAGAAATAGATTTGGTTAGGTTCAAGTAACAAACTCTTAGAAAATTTAAAAATACCAGATTTAGTTGAGAACATTTAGAAATTGTCATACAGGAATATCCATTTCTTTTTTTTTTTTTTTTTGGCGGTACTTGGGCCTCTCCCGTTGCGGAGCACAGGCTCCAGACGCACAGGCTCAGCGGCCATGGCTCACGGGCCCAGTCATTCCGCGGCATGTGGGATCTTCCCGGACCGGGGCACGAACCCGTGTCCCCTGCATCGGCAGGCGGACTCTCAACCACTGCGCCACCAGGGAAGCCCGAATATCCATTTCTTATTCTCTTTTAGGCATGAGTAATTTTTGCCAGAGAATTATCTAATTAGAAATGGTAACAATCTATATAAGCATGGACCTAAAGTTTATAACCACACCACTTTTTTTCAGATAGATTAAGAACATTTTGAACTAAATTTGGAAATAAGACTGCAGAAGAAATGTTGAAATTACCTAAAAGAACAACCTGTTTTTAAGAACTTCTTAAGTTCTGTTTAAATGTGAAAAATGGATATGCTAACTACAAGTCCTTTTATCTTCTTGTAAATTGGGTACAGAAAAATTCTCTATTTGTCAGTACTTTAAAACTCTAAATTAGTTTACTGAACGTTCAAGACACTGTGGAAAACAATTCAACCATTACATACCACAGAGATTAAAAGCTACAGTGGGAAGCAGCTACATAGCACAGGGAGATTAGCTCAGCGCTTTGTGACCACCTAGAGGGGTGGGATAGGGAGGGTGCAAGAGGGAGGGGATATGGGGATATGTGTATACATATAGCTGATTTACTTTGTTATACAGCAGAAACTAACACAATAAAGATGTTAAAAAAAAACCCCTACAGTGTGTGTGTGTGTGTGTGTGTGTGTTTGTAACAATTTTAATTAAAATCCGTGACAAAATTATAGCATTCATTTTTGATTTTGAAAGATAATAGATAAAATATCTGAGGATCATTTAAGTGTATTATTTGGATAAATATAAATATTCAAAACTACCCATTTGATTTAATTAGTTAATTAGTTTCTCCTAAGCCACACTCAACTAGCAAAGTAGTACTTAACATGTACCTGCTCCTGTCAATGGATTCTTTATAAGATTTTTAGTAAACAAATTACAGCTATAATACTTTAGCAATGAGTATCTTAAAATGTAAGGTTTAATGATGTGTATGCTTGTTTACTCTATCTAACCTCATTAACTTTGTAGCATCTGTTGCTTTTGGATGACGCACATGAAGCATCCCATAAAATATCACATAAAAAAGAACTGTTAGAATGACAAAAGTATTCAGTGCACAAGACAGAAACACGGACTGAGAGTTTTTGGCAAGGATTTTAACCTTAGCAGCATTTTAGAATTACCTGGAGAGCTTTCTAAAAATACTGATGGTCAGGGCCTGTGCTCAGAGATTCTGATTCAATTGGCCTGGACATCCATATGTTTTTAATGTTCCCCAGGTGATTCTAAAGCACTGCTAGGATTGGAAGACCCATACCATCACAATTCTTAGGCAGATACTATACTAAGACCATAGTTTGCCTTTACTAGCCATGGTTAAGTCTGAACAATTCCTGATCAATATCTAACTATATTCTCCTTTCCTTTGATCTGTCCTCAGAGGAAAGTAAGGTGAAATAATACAAACATTCTATTTATTAACCTTTCCATCTTTGATGATATGTTCAAATTCCCTATTTGCAGTTTTATCTTGGGTCAGTGTATTTCAAACTGTGGGCTCATGACCAATGGGAAGGTTGTGAAACAAATGGCATGGGTTGTGACACATTTTATGACTAATGGAATAGATTAGATTCATCACATGTAGTAAGAGTAAGTAGAACTTTGTGAAACTTTCGTCTCAGTTAAATATACGTGTGTGTGTGTGAATACATGTGCTAGGTAGTAAAGTAAAATGATTTCTGCAGTAGGTTGTTGGGCTTTTGGCCAGTTTGAACTCCTTATCTTTTTCTCACTATCAGAAGACTGATAAGCCTCTATAATGTCATGAAAAATAAGAGTTTATCCAGTCATGATATTAATCAAAGTAGTACTAAACTCATAAAAATATCACCTAATAGAATAACCATGGTGTATATCCTATAAATGCATATAGAGGTAGGGAGGATGTGCAAATTAATTTCTAATTTCCACTCCTAAGAACTTTCTTACCTTTATCTTTAACTGTTTTACTAATATTTTGTGCCATACAAGTTGGTCACCCTACTCACAGGAGACATTTTTGGAAGTTGTATTTTTTTAATTCTGTTTGCTCAATACTGAAAATTTGTATAAGTGTAAACTCTTCAATAACTTCCTTATTGGAAAATTTCTCCAAGATTTTAGTATTAGGATATTCTAGTACTCGAAAGCTTATGAGTTTTTTTTTACTCAACTGTTCAGTGATATTTTAAAATTTGCCAAGTTATCAAAAAGGGTGGAATAATTTACATAAGAGAAAATGATGTTTCCTGTGGCAATATTATTGTCTTGCCCAGAAAGTATGTATTTCTCTTTGAAAAACTATCTTTTAAGGTTGTAGAGTGTAGCAGTGGACATAATGCTCCCCCATGTTCTCTGAATGGTCTAAAATTAAAAAAAAAATTGTCTATAGCACAGGGAACTATACTTAATATTTTGTAATAGCCTATAAGGGAAAAGAATCTGAAAAAAATAGATATATATGTATGTATAACTGAATCACTTTGCTGTACACCTGAAACTAATACAACATTGTAAATCAACTATACTTCCATTAAAAAAAAAAAAGAAAGAAAAAGGGAATTCCCTGGCAGTGGTTAAGACTCCATGCTTTCACTGCTATGGGCGTGGGTTTGATCCCTGGTCAGGGAACTAAGATCCTGAACTAAGATCCCACAAGCCACGCAGCACAGCCAAAAAAAGAAAAAGAAAAAGAGAAAAAGGAAAAACAAATTTAAAAACATTGTCTGCCAATGTCACAGATTACCACAGACTACCTCCTTTATCCTATTTCCCACTGTCACCTAACCCCCAGCTTCTGGTCCAGTCCAGGCTACTCAAGAATGTTTCTACTTTTCCTCATTCATGATGGGCACTGTATTCGCATCATCCTGGTGTACAGCCATCCTGGGTCACTGAGCTTCAACAGCAGGGACACTAACAGAACCAGCATGTGAGGATGGGGTACCCTGGGAAGCCAGGCATTATTTTCAGCATGTCTATTCCACTGAAATTATTTTGTGTCCTTCCAACAAATCTCTTTTTACCTGAGCTAATTTTAAGCAGCTTCTGTTCACTCATTCACTAATTGAGTACCTACTGTGTGCCAGACAGTCAATACTAATCAACATGGCAGGGTGGCCCCAGCCTTTATGGAGTCCACTTCCTTTTAAGCAAATTGCCCTGACTAAAATAATTTGTCATTCTCCTCATTTGAAATGGATTTAAAGTCAAGGCCTATAGGCTTTAGTGTTTGCAAAGTAACCAGGAGAGCACTGGCCAGGCAACACCATGCACATGGTGTGCTTGAACTCAACAACTGCTCGTGTACCAAGGTGTTCATGGGGCTCTTCCTCTCATTTCACCCGTGGTCCTAAGAAGGTCAAAGACAAAACAATAAAAGGCAAATAATCCTACAGCCTGGAGTTGCTAGACCATCTCACAGGACTTGCAAAGGTACAGCTTTTCTGACCTACTTGACACCCCACATCCAGCTTTAAAAAGAGGCCAGGAGGACTGAATTAAGAGAGACAGGAAATTCGAGAGAGGATTTATGTTGGGAGAGTTGCAATCATTCTGAGTCTTACCTCTCCACTGGGTTTTAAGGGCAGTGGAGGGAAAGACCGATGCTTTCTGACTGTGCTCCATGAATCCTAGGTATTCAACACGGCAGTTATTCTTTCTAATAGATTGAGAAGGAATATAATATAGACAAAAACAACAACACCAACAAAAACCAACAACCCAAAACAAAACAAACATACACACACAAATATGATTCAGGAAGTCTTGTCTGGGATTGGCAGCAACTAGCTGTGTGTTTGGATATATATTAGCCCCTCTATGACACACCTACCTCATTTCTAAAATGAGAATTGAATTAGGCCTGTGAATCCACCATTTGGAAAACTCCATAAAGTTCCTGGCCCCTTTCCTCTGCTCTGTAGGTACCTCCGGGTGGTAGTGGGGAAAGGCTGTACCCAGGTCACAGTTTGAAAACTCCTCGACCAGAATACTTCCATGGTCTCTCCCAACATTAAGATTTTATGATGTGTCTTTTTTGGGAAATAAGGCCCTTTGGTTACTGTGGTGTTCCCATCACTGTCAACTGTTAGCCATGCCATCTTTGTTGAAACCACTCCTCGGCTTGTAGGCATAATTCTCTCTTTACATTCTTTGTGCATATAAAATATACTTCCTTAAGAAAAAGGAAACACACACACTAAAAAAAGTTTTCAACTTTCACATTCTAAGCTCATGCATTAGACTCAAAAGAGTAAACTTCTAGTCTCCAACATACCCTTATTACTCATACTGTCTCCAGGTTGTCAACTAACAAATAATAGACATTCCTTCATGGCCAGACTTATTTGAAGCTTTGTGTATTCTGTACTATTGCATGTGTTAATCTTTAAATTTGTGATTTTTAATTACACATTTAAAAAATAATTTTTGGAAAACTGCTTCAGTTAATTGAGCGATGATGTGTTTATCGAAACATGCTGGTTCAACCACTGTCTCTCCACCTCTTCTTTCTAGGGAATGAGTGTCAAGGGCAGGGACAGGAGCCTTTTGTTTTGGTATTGTTCTTTAAAATACTGTCTTTAAAATGACCTCTGCTACAGTGATAAGCTCTACAGGAGACCATTTTGCAATGCCATTTCAAATATATTGAGACAAAATCATCCCTGTAGTAATAAGAGACTATGCTTTCAGAAATTCAAAATTTTTCATAAAAAATCCAAATAAGTCAAAGAAATAAAAGAAAAAAAGTGATTCTCTCTTGCTCTTTTTAAACAGACCCACAGAAGTTACTGTGACACCCTGTGCATAAATCATTATCATAATAGGGCAAACTTTATTGACTCCTGTTCAATGGTCATCAGCAAAGAGGTCTTTCTAATGACAATCACTTTCTTATGTTCCTCTCTAATAAAAATCCACGTTTTCTTATACCCCATATGAGCTCAATCATTATTTTACATGTGAATATATATACTTGGAAATACATTTTAAAATCTTTAAACAAGAAAATATGTGAGCATCTCACATGTATAAACTTGAGTCTATCCCCTTGTTGAAATTCCATAGATAAAAATATTCATAATCTTTAAAATCTTTTCCTATTTCCAAGGGCCTGCCTAGAGCAGACAAACCAATACTCTGTAAAATTTTATTTTTTTCCCCATTTTTCTGAGAGAAGACACAGCGAGTTCTTCCAGGGTTGCTGATGGAATAAGCATCCTGGCCCCTTTGTTTCGAGTAGCTCATTTTGAGGGGCTGGAGGAGGTAGTGGAAAGGGCATTTTGGTTGATGCTGAAACGACCTCATGTAAAGCTCACCTGCAAGTATGACCTGTTAAGGCCGGTTGCCTGTCAACAGTGGCCTCCACCCACACTGGGGTCAGGATGCGTCTTAGTTTTTAGTAACACACTTGCACCTCCTTTTACCTCTAAGACTGGGTCTTATGTTTGCTAGAAAGAAGCATGCCCTTTTCTTCCTTATTAAGGCTAACGTTAATGATCGTTAACTAAGTTGGCAAACAGCAGTATAAACACTGAAAGTGAACCAGTGTAGCAAAGAGTATTACGGTTTCTGCTCAAGGGACAACATAACTGCATTTCAACAGGAATGATGCAATTTATGGGGAGTTGGGAACAGGCACATCTGGTTTTCACTTGGGCGTCTTCATCCTGTGGGATAACCCTGACTCACAGCTCTGCTGTCTCCCCCGGCTCTGCGCTTCTTCCCAACACCATCAACTGCCGAGGATCCCAATGAAGTAAGACATCTCTGGGGAATTCCACTGGGGAAGGCAAGCCAAGCTGTGGTTCTCCTGGAGTGTCACATCTACACGCTCCATGCCAAATGGATTTATCCTAATACCAGTAATAACTGGCAACTTAGTACCTGATGAATAATGCTTGTGTTTGTATGCCCAACATGTATTGGACTATGGTTGTCTAAAGCCAACCACTTAGCATATCTTTATTTTCCACACTGGCCCTGTAAATATCATACCTACGAAAATGGCCTCCCTGTCATTCAAGACTCTGTGACTATGGTGTTCTGTACTTTGAGAAAGTCTAGGTAATCCTAGACCAGTCAGAGCCTCCGCTAAGGCTTTGTGGAGCCAGATCCAATTTTCTTACTTCCCACACCCCCATTAACATTCCAGAACAAGTAAACACAGTAGGCGCACTGGTGATGTTCTGTGGCTCTTCCTTCATCCCATCCTCAGTCAACGTCAGGAGCAAACCCACGATACTATACCCTCATTCCCATGATGGCACTTTTAATCCCATACGCGTCTGTGATTCAGTTACACTAGAAAGAACATCAGATCACAAGTTAGCAGCCTATAGTTTAAGCCTCAGTTTTGATACTAACTAGTTACCTGGCTCTGGCGAAATCACTTAGCCATTTGTTTCACATTATCTCTTCTGTAAAATGTAACTTGAGTCAGCTCTGAATTTCCTTGAGAATTCTAAAATTTTATGATTCTATGATTCATCAACCACTCTTTGACAACCAGTAATATCCACCATGATGCATGAGACTCAAACTAGTAAACCAGTTGGTTAAGCAACCACCAAGGCAAACTCAACTCTGCTTTTGGAGCACTCTTGAAAAGAATTCCAAGAAACCTGAGTCTCCTAGGGAAGCCTAGAGCTTGAGGAAAATAGAAATAAAAGCAAATGGTAGTATCTGTGTTTTTATAATCTGCCTAGTCACTAGCCCCGTGCTTATTTCATAGAAAATACTGTAATTACTTATTTGATTGACAAATAAATAAAAAGATGATCTGTACTATCTATTAGTACTCAGGAAACTAACGAATGGCTACACAGTGCATCCAATGATTTGTGCAATGTGTCAGCCATCTGGGCTTTATTTTGACTGTATGTCACTGTTATTTATTAAAGAGCATGAATGATTAAGACAGAGACATCTGGCCCTGCTTATATCCCCACACTGTGAGTTTTAAAAAAAGATATACCTAGGAAATTAACATTTATATTTGGATATAAAAGTCTGGCTTAATTTTTTTTAAGTCTCTCCCAATAAGGTTTTACAAAATAACCTCGCTTCCCAAGAATGATGTCCTGAAGTAAGACTTCTTCTACCAAACTCTGCAGTTACATATTTTTACATTATATAGGTACATATATTTATTGTATAGCTATATACAATGTTACTGCAGAATAGTTTTTCTGGAAGAAATGCCCTCATTGAAGAGTAAGAAGGTAAAGTTTCTAAACGCTTTCATTTTTGCACAACATCAGAGCCAACACTGTCAGAGAATGATGAACACTCAGACGTTCTCACTATTGTTAAAATAGTGCACAAAGAGGAGGAATGCAGGATTGCCTGGAGCATTCCCAGCTCCCTGACGTCAATTTAGATCAAATTCAGATAACTGGCTATGCCAGCTGCTTGATTCTTCTGGGTTCTGTGAGAAACCAATTCTCTTTAAAATGAGGCTGCCATCTAAATGCCATCAAAGCTACTTGAAATACTGGCAAAAGAGTTTAAGCTCATTTGAATGCCTTTCACCACCCAACAGTAAGCCTGTAGAACATGATCAACGCTTTTTTATTCCCTTCAATTAGGACCACTATCAGGATATAAAATAGTTTGATTTAAAGTAGAGACGATTCATGTACCACAATGTTCACTGCAGCTCTATTTACAATAGCCAGGACAAGGAAGCAACCTAAGTGTCCATCAACAGATGAATGGATAAAGAAGATGTGGCACATATATACAATGGAATATTACTCAGCCATAAAAAGAAATGAAATTATTTGTAGTGAGGTGGATGACCTAGAGTCTGTCACACAGAGTGAAGTAAGTCAGAAAGAGAAAGACAAATACTGTATGCTAACACATATATATGGAATCTAAAAAAAAAAAAAAAAGGTTCTGAAGAACCTAGGGGCAGGACAGGAATAAAGGCACAGACGTAGAGAATATACTTGAAGACACGGGGAGGGGGAAGGGTAAGCTGTGACAAAGTGAGAGAGTGGCATGGACATATATACACTACCAAATGTAAAATAGCTAGCTAGTGGGAAGCAGCCACATAGCACAGGGAGATCAGCTCAGTGCTTTGTGACCACCTAGAGGGGTGGGATAGGGAGGGTGGGAGGGAGACGCAGGAGGGGATATGGGGATATATGTATATGTATAGCTGATTCAGTTTGTTATACAGCAGAAACTAACACACCATTGTAAAGCAATTATACTCCAATAAAGATGTTAAAAAAAAGCAATTGTGTAAAATATTAAGAATTAGTGAATGTAGGTAAAGGGTATACAGGAGTTAATTTAACTGTTCTTGTGACTTTGCTATAAATTTGGATTTTTAAAAAATAAAAATGTAAAAAATTATAAATAAATAAATAAGTAAAGTAGACACAATTGGCACCCTGTTAAAAATTACCTCCTACAGGCACATGGATGTGACTTGGCTGTAGACTCTGTAATGATCTTCCCACCTCTGGGATTCTGCAAACAGCATTGTCTAGGAAACCTTATGATGGTATTGATTCTTTCGCTCCCCCAGCTCTCATCCCCCATCCTCACCTCCCCTAGAATTTTCTCTAAATCACTATCTAATGCCACGAAACAGATTTCCCATGGTTGTTCTTCAGAAACAGAAAAAGGTTTTCAAATATTTGAAATATCGTTCTAATTATTTCTCCACCAACAGCTAAAAACCTTTCACCTTGGTTCCCATAGATGTTTTTCTGTGCCATCTTTAATTTTTTACAAATTAATGATAAACGCTAACATTTACAAAATATTTACCATACTCTTACACTCTGATTTATATTATGTATTATTGAATATTTCAGTCAACCCTCCTCACAGCACCTTTAGGAGATAGTATTATCATTATCCCCTTTTTATAGGTGAAGAAATATAGGCCCACAGCTGTCAAGTGACTTGTCCAGTGTCACACAGCTTGCACGTAGCGAAGCTGAAAGCTTAATTGTATAGTTGGGTTAAAATGCCCATGTTGTTAGCCATTAGTAAGTATATATTGTTTCATTTTCAGAGCATGGAAAGCACATAAAAGAAATGATCTATATACCTTTAAAGAAGTAAATATACAATGCCTTGGGCACTTGCCTAAAAACACTAGGTTATTATTAAACATTTATTGTAAGTCAATACTTGACACACCTGTGTTGTAGTGGAAACCAAAAAGTAAATAATAAACTGTTTGCCCTACATTGAGAACCTTATAAATATAATTTGGTTTACAGAAATAGTTAATACACCTTCTTGTTTCAGTTCCCAACCCAAGAACTGTCTAATTCAGGAATGTTTTGAAGAGGGAGTAAAATAATAAGGATCATATGTCCACCATTTAAAATCTTAAGACCATCTTTCTAGTACCTGTGATTTAAATTAAAAGAAAAGAAATAAACAAAATCCTAGTCAGTATGGGGACAAGGAAGAAATAAACTTCTATGTTGATAACAGAAGACAAAGTAGAGTCTGATAAGTGATGGAAAAATGACATTCTTTCAGGACAAAAGGGGCTTCATGGGAAGGTATTTCCAACTCTTCTCGGAAAACGGAGTAGAACTACTGGGTGTGAAAAGGGGGAGAGGAATTCAAGCAGAGATAACATTGTTAAACACAGAGAAATGGAAATGACTGGAAAATCATTTAAAACAGGGCAGCCGCATGGCACAGGGATATCAGCTCGGTGCTTTGTGACCACCTGGTGGGGTGGGATAGGGAGGGTGGGAGGGAGGGAGATGCAAGAGGGAAGAGATATGGGAACATATGTATATGTATAACTGATTCACTTTGTTATAAAGCAGAAACTAACACACCATTGTAAAGCAATTATACCCCAATAAAGATGTTAAAAAAAAAGAATAAAATAGTCCACCTGGTTAAAAAAATAAATAAAATAAAATAAAATAAAATAAAATAAAACAGGGCAGTGGGAGATACAAACTATTGGATATAAGATACGCTCGAGGATGTATTGTACAACACGGGGAATATAGCCAATATTTTGTAATAACGGTAAATGGAAAGTAAACTTTAAAAATTATATAAAAATTAAAAATTACCTAAGCTAAGCTTTTTTGATAACTTTTTTTTTTGTTATTTTTTTTTTTTTTTTTTTTTTGCGGTACGCGGGCCTCTCACTGTTGTGGCCTCTCCCACTGCGGAGCACAGGCTCCAGACGCGCAGGCTCAGCGGCCATGGCTCACGGGCCCAGCCGCTCCGCGGCATGTGGGATCTTCCCGGACCGGGGCACGAACCCGTGTCCCCTGCATCGGCAGGCGGACTCTCAACCACTGCGCCACCAGGGAAGCCCCCTTTGATAACTTTTTTTAAGTGAAGTATAATTGACTTACAATACATTAGTTTCAGGTATACAACACAGTAATTCAATATTTTTATACATTATGAAATGATCATTATCGTAAGTCTAGTTACCATCTGTCACCACATGACGTTACTACAATATTACTGACCACATTGCTTATGCTGTACGTTACATCCCTGTGACTTATTTATTTTGTAACTGGAAGTTTGTACCACTTAATCCCCTTCACCTAGTCCGCCCCACTCTCCAGCCCCTTCCTCTCTGGCAACAACCTGTTTGTTCTCTGTATCCATGAGTCTGTTTCTGTTTTGTTATGTTTGTTAGTTCATTTTGTTTGAGATCCCACATACAAGTGACATCACATGGTATTTGTCTTCCTCTGCCTGACTTACTTCGCTTAGTATAACACTCTCTAGGTCCAACCATGTTGTTGCAAGTGACAAGATTCCATTCTTTTTGCATGCTGAATAATCCATTGTAAATACACACACACACACACACACACACACACACACATATATCACATCTTCTTTATCCATTCATCTATTGGTGGGCACTTAGGTTGCTTTCATAACTTGACTATTGTAAATAATGCTTCAATGAACACTGTGGGTGCATGTATCTTTTTGAATGAGTGTTTTTGTTTTTTCCAGATAAATACCCAGAAGTAGAATTGTTGATTCATACACTAATTCTATTTTTAATTTTTTGAGGAACCCCCATACTATTTTCCATAGTGTCTGCACCAATTTACATTCCCGCCAAGAATTCCCAAGAGTTCCCTTTTCTCTACATTCTCACCAACCCTTCTTATTTGTTGTCTTTTTGATGACAGTCAATCTGACAGGTGTGAGGTGATATCTCACTGTGGTTTTGATTTGCATCTCCCTGATGATTAGTGATGTTGAGCATCTTTTCACGTGCCTGTTGGCCATCTGCATGCCTTCATTGGAAAAATGTCTATTCAGATTTTCTACCCATTTTTTAATTGAATTGTTTCTTTGATATTGAGTTGTATGAATTCTTTGTATATTTTTGGATACTAACTCCAAATAAGTTAAGGTAACATTTTAAGAAGTAGATCAGGAAGGGGAAGAACATGAAAAAGAGCCCGAATGAGGTTAATACAAAAAGGCCAATCACAAAGACGTATGCCTTGGCTATGAACTTGACTCTAAGCTTTAAAGCAACCATTGAACAAGTGAAACCTGGTGAGCTGCACAACTTAAGAAGAGAAAAATCTCCCTCCTAGCATTGTAAGATCAAGGAGATCCCGCAAGTGACAAATATTAATCTCCTCTCGGCTCCTCTGCTCTACACAACAGCACATAGTATAGGAGCTGGAAAGGAAGGAAGCCTATGAAGACTGTCTCTTTAGAGAGCTACCACAGCACTTTCTGCCCCTCCACTTCCCCCTGCTCTCTTCTCCGCTCCATCAGACACACAGTGGGGTAAGCACAGTGCGCATCGCTCTTCCTGCACACTGCCCGGCCCTTCCGTGGGAAGGATTCTTTAGCTAATTACTTAGATTTGACTGGTTGCCCCTGGTTCTCTCAGGTTTTAGCCAGATCATCATTAAGCAGTAAACACACAACCCAGATAGATCTTAGGACATCAGCAAGAGCAAAAAAAAAAAAAAAAAAAGTTTAACAGTTGAAGCAAAATAAATATACTAGATTCAAAAGTGCTACAATATTTAAGGTCTGTAGGCCACTCAGTCTATGGCTTTCATTTCCTTTTTTATCTCACATTTTCATGCTTTACTTGCAGCAAATAATTTGAGCTATTCAGCTGATGCAAGCTGAGGAAGGAAAAAAAGAGATGTTCATCTTGTAAAACTTGGAATACAGCTACTTAATCTATCAGAAATGAACTGAGAGTAGATAAGCTATTTAAATACGCATTTGAAATACCATTACTGGGAACACCTCTTCTTCGCTTTGCTATGCATCCTGGCTTTTTAATAAAGTTGGTAATGATGGCATTAGTGTATGCATAGCTCTGCACACTGCTTAGCAAACACTTAATGCCAAGAAATGCATTCATATTTTAAAAAATAACTAGGTATATATTCGGTAGAACAATAAACATTTTAATGAACCAGAACCATTGGGACAATTTTTGTTTTTTTTTGGAAGAGTCTTCAGAGACCTTTCAAAGTATGGTTGGAAGATCTATGGTTTCAAGAAATTTGTATGCATTCAAATACAACAGTTGAATTATTAGCATGATAAAATATTTGTGGGTGTTTTAGGATGGATGGTTCAGCTGGTAAGTAAAATTTAAGGGTGAGTGGAAGAGAGGCAGATGTAAGGAACATCTGTGCTTTCCAGTTGAGATGAGTCAAAAAAGGAGAAAAATGCCAAACTCCTGTGGCAAATAAGCTTTGGGCTGTTTTCCAATCTAAGCCAATTTCTTATTTTAATATTAATAAGAACTGTTTCTACTCCTCACTCTGCAATGCCATCCTCCTGAGGCTTATACTAACTTCGGCTCTTTTGTTTCTTACAAAACCAAAGGTCTCTAGAAAATATTAATTAGCCTCCCTCTTGATATGTCAGAACTATTCTTTAATTAAATGCAATTTAAGTTGATAAATGGAATTACTTTGTTTTTCAGACCTCTATATTTCTAGGGAGAATCACATACAATGTTTAAAATTCATATCTTAAGGAACCCACGCTTAGAAAATACAGAGATGTTTGGTGTAAGAAACTGAGATATTTGTTATTTTAATGAAAGCAGATATATGGAGTTTCAGTATTCGTTTTTTCTTCACTGCTTCAATACTCCCAACATTTGAATTAATAAGATTCAGGGTGCTTTAGCAATGGGGATGAATTCTTATTCATTTCCTTGTGCCCACATAAAAAAAGAGCTCAAAATGACTCATCAATGAGAAAGAAATCTTAAAATAAAAGAATCGTTCATGGTTGAGTCTCAAGGAAGCCTTGATAATATCATGGAATTTTCAGTTTCCTCCTTATTGCTTTATATTTTAATAACCTATCGACACTACTTTCCCAATGCAGCTGTTTTCTCACATATATATTAGTGATAATATTGTCCAAGACTTCAACTTTTTGAAAGTATGTGTTTAATAAAATCCCTAGTATTTCTCTAGAGAATGAAATTATTATAAGAGCATTGCCTTAATAAAATAACACTTTAATTGGTATTACTGCCAGTGTAGCAAGAATACCATTTCTCAAATGTTTGTTTATCTCTTCGAGTTCTCATAAACCACAAAAATAAAATACCCTTACAAGAAGGTAGATTGATTTTTTTTCTCTCTTTTTTAAATCAGCTATGAAGTAAGTATCCTCTTAAAATAGTTCTCTACTTGCCAAATGATTTTTTAAACAGCAGCTGGTTGAACTCAGTTAAATAAAATTATTTTAAAATATGTAAGATATTAGCTCTTTCCTAACCACACCACCACATGCAAAATACCAGTTTTCAAGTGACCATGACAAATAAGTATTGAATAGTTCCTGTATGACAATCATTCTGTCAAATGCCTTCATATACATCATCTACATATAAAGCATGCTTATATGAGTCCCATGAAAGACATATTATGATCCCCACTTTATAGATAATGAGGGAGAGGTAAATGACAAATGTGGTAAAGAACTAAAACCAACTAAAATTGTTTCTTCTCTTTAAAAAAATTCTATTCCAATAATATATGCTCAGATACAGAATTTAAATCACTTAGAAATGCAGTATTGTTTATTTGCTACACTCTACATTTGTCATTTTTGTGACATTCCATTGTATACCTGCATTTGTGCACCAGAATGACTAACAATATTAAATTGAAGTAAATGAAGCTATTATAACCAAATTATCTTTTCCCTTGATGTGGTACAGAAAATAATTGAACAGGTGAACACAGAATACTGTATTATGTGCCAATATTAACTGGCAACTGATATGGTACCACAAAAGTAAGAGGTTCGATCATTTCCCCCACTATAAATCAGCTCTACAAAATATGTCTCTACTGGGGCTGTGAGCCCATCAGGGAGCACAGAGAAGGTCTGCATAGTGGAGGGAAAGAACACGAGATCCAGAGGCCCCCTCATGGAGGATCTAATCTTGGGTCTACATGCTAGTCAAGTGAATTTGGGCAAGTTACTTCATCTCTTTCTGAACTTTTCTTTCCTCAGCTTGAACATGAAAGGGCTACAAGGTATTTCAAGTGTATCTTTAAGATTTTATTTATTTCTATTTTCTGAAGCAAATTTGTCTTATGATGAGGTACTGAACATTAGTTACTTCTGGGCAATAATTACATATGTGATTTTATATTGCTTTCTGCACTTTTCTCTACGTTTGAAGCATCTCATTTGAAAAATAAAAAGAGTAAAATGGATAAATAAATAACATGACAATTGATAATAGCCACTTCTGGAGGGAGGGCTGAGGTGAACTTTAAATCAGATATATATGAAGTAGATAACACATAGTAGGTACCTCTCAAATATTAGCTCCCCTATACTTTTACAGTTGTTTTCTTTCCAATATACCATCACCTTCTGGCTCACCAATTTCAGTCACAAGATTGAACTTTGACTTTCTAGGGAAGCAACTTAATAATGTCAGTATTGATTGATATAGTATTAATTAAGTAACTACTATACAGGAAAATCACATAACATAGAAAGCAAATTTTACTTAAAATTTTTAGCAAACCTCTGTACTCTCATTTTGTATAGTAACTGATAACTAGGTTATGTAAAGTTCACATATTTTTCTCAATATTTCTCTGGAAAGATGAAATAAAAACTTAGAGCACTTTTGATATCCCTGATTAAATGTATGTATATCCATGCAGATCCAAAGAAGAACTCAGATACCTTATTTTTTACTTTATCTGATTTTATTTTAACAATAAATGAGTACTTAAATATAATAAACATTTAAAAATTTACTGTCTGATTGGTCCCAAACTATGATTTTTTTTTACTTCAATAATTTATTTTAAGCATTTTGGCAAAAATTACAAAATATGCATTAGCCACATTAAAAAAAAAAGGCAACTAGGAAAAGAAGAGAAACTTTTTCTTTTGCAGGTGGCTAAAATCCTTTGTAAAGATTCAAAAATTAATGACAAGTTGTTGAAACATGATACGGCCTCTTATTTCCCCATCTTCTCTCATTCTCAAGTTAAATTGCATTTTAAATGACCAGAATCTCATCCAGTTATAAATAAAAACTCAATAGTTCTTTTCTAATAAAAAACAATTCATGTTACAGACTCCAAATGATAGATGTCCCAGTGATTTAAATATATAATTGTAATGTTTTAGTGTGTAGGTAAATTACTATAACAGAAATGGAATGATTAACTAGAGATGGATGTGGCAAGGTATCGTAGGATCCACCACAGTAGGCAGGAAGACTGATTCTACATATTTGTGAAAACACACGACTGTTTAAGTTAGATTCACGAAGACACACAATCCCAGAAGGATGTGCACCATGTCAGGATATTAAAGCATTATGGAAGAAGGTGGAACGTATGTATCTGGGCATAAAAACAGTGATCTGATCACATGTGACCAACTACACAACAGGTCTTTTCCCCCAATTATAAGAAAGACTTCATAAATTAAATGGTTTACTATACAGGCAAGGGAAGAAGATTAGAAACAACATGAGCTTTGTAAACTTGGCTTTGACCCTTGCAACCCCAATTAAGATTAGAGAAATTTAGTAGCCTGCAGCATGATATCGAAAAGCAGTGCAGCCCAGTGTGACAGACAACACAATGCTCTTAAGTGCTACTACCTAGTGAGTTCAGATCTACAACGGCAGGGAAAACACATCTAAGCTGCCAGAGTTGTCCGTGCTCATTTATGGATATCACAATGCGTCAGGCAGGCAATGAAGGCACTTTCTAGAAGCTATATAGCCATTAAACTTTTGAGGCATTGCCGTGTTAGGATACTGACGGATGGTAGATCTCAAAAACAAATACTAGCTAGAATTAGGATACATATTCAGCTCCTGAATATCTGTTAGGGAAGGTCACTGTCCTCATTTGATATGAATACCAGATCTGTAAACCCAAGCTAAAAACCTGGAAACTTCTTTCTTAGTCCATGTTAACGGTTACAAAGTGAGACATCAGCAGAAAGTTGAAATGTTAGTCATAGCTTTCATTTCATTAGGATGCTTTAAATTCTTCTATGCTCCAGCTTTTGCAAATTTTTAAGTGACTTTCATTAATTATTGCAAAGAAGTGTGACCAAGGTTGCACAATGGTCTTTTAAATTATTATTAACTACCCCTAATCTCCATCTTCCAAGAGGCCAGGGAAAGTTCCTAATGTCTAGCAACAGGCTCCATGCACCTGCATTAGGACTTTGAAGCAGTCCCACCAGCAGTCTGCCTCCCCCAAGCCCAGAAAAATTATCACTCAGTGGGCTTCCCTGGTGGTGCAGTGGTTGAGAGTCCGCCTGCCGATGCAGGGGACACGGGTTTGTGCCCCGGTCTGGGAAGATCCCACATGCCGTGGAGCGGCTGGGCCCGTGAGCCATGGCCACTGAGCCTGTGCTCCGCAACGGGAGAGGCCACAGCAGTGAGAGACGTGCGTACCACACACACACAAAAAATCACTCAGTGATTGAGGAAGACTTGGAGGTGAACCCAAACCTTATTTATCACTTGGAGCCTCACTTGGAATGAATGGATTCGTTCTCTACATTTCTGTCATAAAAAAACTAGTCTCTAACACAGACTCCTGTGTTCAAATCCCGTTCAGACAACTCTCTGCGATTACCACCTAAGGCGGAAAGCTCTGGCTGTTATTTTTGTCAGTATGGTCTTTCTGCCTTATCCAGCCCAGTTCAGCTGCACTTCTTCCACCAACCGTTACCTCCCCACGAGCCTTCTGTGGGTCTTCTCTAGCCTTTGTGATCTAGCCTTTGTGGGTAAACCCACATACATCCTCAGTCACTTCTGAAGATGGCCTGTTCAGCTCCTTGACCACACTGAAATCAAGCTTTCTCCTGATGACACTGACTTCCAAAGCTTTTTCTATCAGAAGTGGTTTCCTGGTGTTATGCTTCTTGGAGTCCATTAGCCTATCTCTATTCTTCAACAAGGCTTCCCTTTGGTAAGTTCATCATACTTACTTGTACCCCTCACTCCATGTCCAGTATTTATCAACCTCTGGACCCTTTTTCTAACTTTCATGGTGAAATTTATCATCAAACATCTACAAGCCTCATCACAAATCCTCACCTCCATATCTCCATTGCATTTCCATCCTTCAGAAGTACAGACACCTCTCCCACCCTGACTGGTCATTGCGTTGCTTCTTATGATGAAGTTCATAAATTCTAATCCTTCCATTTCTTCTTTTGTTCATCCCTTCTGATATTCTCTCTTTCCCCACTATCACTTCCAGTACAGTATTCTTTTCCTATTTTTTCTATATTATAGCCTCAGGTGCTGGACCAACTACTTTCTTCCTTATTTAGCTTAGCTTCCAGAATTCCATTTCCCGACCATATTCACATTAGCACTCTTGAATCTCTCATCCTTGGCCTCCAAAGTTCCACCTTGTGAAACCCAAACCCTCTTTCCATTATAAGTGTTCTTCCCAATAATAACAAAGTCATATCTTTGAATACTTACAATACATATTTTTCTCACTCTGTTTGCCTTCTAATTTTGATAATGTTTGATCATACAGTTGATGGTTTAAAAAATTTGGGGGTAGACTAATCTGTCAAACTTTTATTGCCCCCACCTCCCCCCCAAAAATCAGTAGCTTATCCTTGACCTGTACTGGGAAAAGGAGATTACATAGATAAATTTGAAGCTCAAATGTGGTCATTTCAACAAATATTTGTTAAACATAAATACACTAGGCAGGATGACTATGTAAAAGAAGAGCTCCTGACCTTAAGGAACCTGCAATCCTTGGGGGAAAATAAACACATAAGCAAATTTCAATACATAACAAGTGCAATGAGTGATACATATCAGCATATGGGAACACAAAGGAGGTATTAAATGCCTCTCCGAAGGCAGGAAATTGAGGGGATGTGTCTAGAGGTATATGCAGTTTGTGGTGAATCTCAAAAAGTCTTTAGAAAGCGGCACCTAGGGAAGAAAGAGGGAAGTAGATGTTCTAGAAAGAGAAAACAGCAGGTTGTGTACAATACAATGAAGCAGCTAGACACTAGCAAAGAGTAGGGTGACCACATTTTTTTTTTTTTTTTTTTTTTTTTGCGGTACGCGGGCCTCTCACCGTTGTGGCCTCTCCCGTTGCAGAGCACAGGCTCCGGACGCGCAGGCTCAGCAGCCATGGCTCACGGGCCCAGCCGCTCCGCGGCATGTGGGATCTTCCCGGACCGGGGCACGAACCCGTGTCCCCTGCATCGGCAGGCGGACTCTCAACCACTGCGCCACCAGGGAAGCCCCCATCACCTTTTGAACATGCATTCCCAACACAAGAATTGATAGCTCTCTCATTGATTCTCAAAAGGCGCCTGTTTCAACAATAAATTAAATCATATTAAGGGTATTCAAAGAAATAAGCTAAAATAATTAGTTTGGGAAAGCTATGGTAAGCCTTCCTATAGTTTGGGGTCCCTATCTTGTAGTTTCTGGAAATCTTTGAAGAGGTGTAAGCAGATATGTTGCCTGGCTCGATTTATGTTTTTGATAGGTTTCTCCAGTAGTTTCTTCATTTCTCTGTGTGAACAACGGATTTAAGTGGAGAGAAAATTAGAGGAAAGGAAACCAGTGAGAAAGCTGTAATAAGGTTCTAGTGAGAGCTGGTAAGGATTTCAGTGAGTGCAGTCATAATAGAATTGATTAAGAAGGGAAGGACGTGAGAAATATTTAGCATATGAAAACAGCATATTTTGGTGAAGGATTGGATGCACTAGCTAACTATACCAGGGAAATACTGGGGCAGCAAGAGGTCAGGGAAGTGATGTGAGTTCAGATTCTGACAGGTGGAGGTTGAGTTGCTAACTGAATGTCAAGTGGAATAGACAGGAAAGAGTCTAAATTTTAAGGGAGAGTTTGGGGATGGAGATAAAGCTTGAAGAAACATGAACATGTTCTTGACAGCTAAAATTCTGAAATTACCCGAAGTTTCCCCAGGCAACTTGAAAAGTTTTATAAAATTTAAAAGTGCCTTTGGAGACCTAGAGAAGCTATCTTGTTCTATTGATGTATCAGTCTCTTTGTCCTGGTGTTCCCCTCTTTATTAAAACTTCTCTGAGGGTTCAGACCATGCTTTCTTCATTTCTATATCCCTCATACCTCTTAGCATGGTGCGTTACTCTTAGTAGAGAGCAATCACTCAGTAAATGTTTACTAAATTAAAAGGTCCTTAGTAGCACAGAACACCATTTCAGTCCATGGAGGACATCTAACTAATGACTGGATTAAATTTACATGGGATATCTGAGGATAACAAAATGCCTACATGCTTATGTTCCATTAATACAGAAGTCCATCTGAGACTAGAACCCAAAGCAAAGAGAAAGAGGTCAGACTTTCATGACATGACTTTTAACACCCACCCAAGTAGCTGCCTAAAAGAATAGATACCTGTTTAATCACCTACAACTTCTGCAAGTCAAGTCTATCTCAAGCAATGTGACTCAGATTCAGAGAACTGTAAACTTGGGCTCTGAGCAATGGGAGTTTCCTCAATATAGTTCCACCCAGTTAAAACCTGGAGTGAACATTGAAAAGACAGAAACATTTTGTTCACTTTGGGAACAAGACAAATTAAACTCAGATAATTATTTGAACTCAGGAACATTGAAAGTATCATTATTTTCCACTTAGATAACTTCTTTATTCCTAAAGTTGGGAGGTTTTTTTGTTATTGTTTTATTATTATTATTTTATACTGTAAGACATGCTTTAGGAAATATTACAAGAAATATTTTTCCTTACATTGATGTAGAAACCAAAAAATGGAGAAATTTGAGTGGAAAGGACAAGCTAACATCTGCTTTCACATAATTTCTAATCCTAAATCATAATATTTTAATGGGATGTTTTATAGGAGAGTAAAAGGCCTTAATTTTTAAATTTGTAAAATTTTTTGCTGAAAGTACTTCTTTTGATTGTTTTTGAAGAGGTGATCTCAGTCATTTAAACTATCATTTAAATACGATGTCAGTCCTTTATTAGGAGAAAAGAATCCGGAAGGATCCAAAGACAAGTGTATAACATTTGAAAGTATAATTTAAAGAGGGTTCTGCTGTGGAAGACCTCTCATTTCAGTATCATTCAAAGTAGGAAAAATTGAGGTTAGACTGAAATATTCCTCAGTGTTAATTTCATGCTTTGGAGCTCGTAGGTAATTTTACGGAGTGTGGCAAAGTGATGAAAGTTCAATAGGTCCTGATATGAAAAAACACTTTCTTTGGGCCAAAACAGTATGTGATGGAACATGAAACAAGGGACAAATAAGGAATACAAGACTTTCCTCACCACCACAATGTATCTATTCTGTTAAACTGTATTTATTTATAAAGCTCTGGAAGTCTCAAGCAACATATCCAGAATGTTAATTATATTTCTCAACTAGAGATATTATAATATTGCATATCTGTTATTGTTCTGTATTCCTATTTCTCCAGAAGACTGTGGACTTTGTAAGACAAAGACAAAATATTAATTGTGTATACTGAATCTGGGACATGTTAGGGGAACAGTAAAATACATGTCAAATGAACAAAAGAAATAATGAATAAAAAATAAGCAACCAATAAATGTAATGACATGTGACAGGTACCACATGTACCAGACTTGGTATCATGCCATGGCAGATACAGTTATATAAGCCCCTTTGAACCCCAATACTGATTTGTCACCTTATTTATTATCCTGTTTATTTAAGAAAGGTACAAACTATATCATTTCATAATACAACTGGACTGAGTACTGGTTATATACATATGCATATTTAGTAACAATCCGTTTTGCATTTATTTGTAAGAAATAGTGTCTTAAGCAGTTTCAAGCAAACAGGAGTCTCTCTACTTGTATAACTTATGTATAACAACCCCATTTAATAAAATTTGGTTAAATGATGTGTGTTAATCAATAGAAACACATGCTTTTAAAAAGTGACCCTAGTTCTTAGCCCTGGGCAAAATTGGCTGTGCATCATTGTGGTCCATTGTCCTGTTCTCATACATCTTGGTCTCTGTAATAAGGAGTCTGACTCCATTTTTTTTTTTTTTTTTTTAGTACGCGGGCCTCTCACTGTTGTGGCCTCTCCCGTTGCGGAGCACAGGCCCCGGACGCGCAGGCTCAGCGGCCATGGCTCACGGGCCCAGCCGCTTCGCGGCATGTGGGATCTTCCCGGACCGGGGCACGAACCCGCGTCCCCTGCATCGGCAGGCGGACTCTCAACCACTGCGCCACCAGGGAAGCCCCTCTGACTCCATTTTTTGATGTTTGATGATGGCTCTTACATCTCACACCTCCCTCTTCACCTCTGCCCCACATTTGGGCAAAATGATAAGAAAGCCCAGGTATTCTCTCCTTTGGTGCCGGTGAGAGCTTCAACCCCCGCAATCCTCTACCAAGCAACTCTCTCAGCTTGGGCCTCACCCCCTAAAAGCCCTAAAATCCCCAAGCCAGTCACCTTGCCCTGCTGGCTCCAGAAAAGTCTCAATTACTAGGTAATAAATGTTTCATGACCTCCTGGTGCACGCCTGTGTGTGTGTGTGTGTGTGTGTGTGTGTGTGATCATTAGTCTCTACATTCAAACCAAATTGGGTGGCAGTTCATCTGAATCCCACACAATGGCTGTAATGGTCTAATCACCTAGACTTTGGTTACTTGGTCCTCCTCCTCTGCTCCTCTTAAAAAAGCTATCATAAGCCAGGTTCCACTCAGAAGCTAGCCAAAGGGAACTGCGGCTTTAATACAGCAAGAACTGAGGGAAGTGATATTATTATTAGCAGAAGTTAAAACCACCCACTTGCCTAATTCTCAATTGGTTCTGGCATCAACAGTCTTTCTAGAATATGTTCAAACAGCTTTATTAGCAGAGAGTGCTGAGAAGAGCAGGAAATTACTCTTTTTATGCTTACATTTGATTGGCCTCTTGCAGTGCATTAATATACGGGTATGTGGCACCATTTCCAAAACTAATGTTCAGGAAATGAACATGGACAGGGGAAAATCAGATTTTCAACGTTCAAATAGAACATTCTCAAGAGGAAAAAATGCCGATTTAGGGCTTATTCATAACATGATAGCTGTTTAAAATACAGCTTAGAATTTACTACGTGCCAAGTACCGTGCTAAACATTTTACACACATTACTGCATTTATCGTTATAAAAATCCTATAGATTAGATATTATTACTGAGCCTTAGTCACATCCAAAGTTCATAACTCATGTACTCATTATATGGCTTCAAATCTACATTGATAAGGCTATGAATTTTCTTGCTTCCTGGTCATTGTTTAAGGTAGAATAGGCCTTTATGAAGCTAATCAACTGACAAGCTTGAGAAGGAGAACCTTTATTATACTCTAATGTAGGGAGATATTATCTGTCACAGTTGATTGATGAAATACATATAAACACTGTACGGTATGCTTTATTCACTTTAGCTACATTGCCCTAAAGAAACGTACACCATGAATTTGGATGTAGCAAGACAACTGAATAAATGCCTTTAGATTTTTTCAATAGTTAATGACTGAATTACATCCAAGTAAATATTCTGGGAACTGTGAAGAAGGAGAGAGAAAGAAGTTAAGTCATAATGTTGACTTCAATGTGTTTATGGTATACCTGAGAAGATAACATATGACTCGGTAGTTTGTCTAGTTTTAAGTAATTTGAAGTGTTAATTCATTACATTAATACAAATGGCTAGATAAGACAAATAACATTTTAAAGTACTAGTTTTCTAAGTATTACTTTTAAATTTCTTTTGTCTTGAGTTAGTATCTAAATTGGTTGACACCCTCTCTTTGGGAAAAGGAAATGTTTTTGTTTAAAATAGCTTATTGTCTAAGAATCCATCATTTTAAAGATAATTATGCCTAATAAACAGGTATATAATTTAAGTGGGAAAACGGCAGAGGGAACTCAGAGACAGGTTGGCCAAATTAAAGGCTGACTTCAAGAGTACTGAAAAAAATATTTTAAGAGAGTGTTGAAGCGAAGAAAAAGGAAGTTAAGAACAGAGATGCCCAGTGAAATTATTAGACGGCATTTTATACAGACTGAATTCCCAGCAATATGGTGAACTACCTACAGGGAGGAACACTTTTCAGTAGGGAACACTTCAAAAGACTGGATAAAAATGGCTGAGACCGGGCTTCCCTGGTGGCGCAGTGGTTGAGAGTCCGCCTGCCGATTCAGGGGACACGGGTTCGTGCCCGGGTCCAGGAAGATCCCACATGCCACGAAGCGGCTAGGCCCGTGAGCCATGGCTGCTGAGCCTGCGCGTCCGGAGCCTGTGCTCCGCAACGGGAGAGGCCACAACAGTGAGAGGCCCGTGTACTGCAAAAAAAAAAAAAAAAAAAAAAAAAAAGGCTGAGACCAAAAAATGTTAACATGCACAAAATCACTGGACATCGGAAAAATTCAAATTTAAAACTACAACAACATCCACTACATACCCATCAGAGTGGTTAAAATGAAAAAAGACATAACAGGTGCTGGTAAGAATGTGGAGCAAACAGAAAACTGAGACAGTACAGGCTGAAATCTAAATTGGAAAAACTACTTGGGAAAACTGTTGGCAGTATCTTCTAAACTGAAAATAACTAATGCCTCACGACCAAGGAATTTCACTTCTGACTATATATCCAACATAAATGTATACTTTATGTGCACAAAAAGATAGGTATAATAACATTCATAGCAGCAGGATTTGTAATAACTTCAAACAAAAGCATAACAAATGTTTATCAACAAGAAAATGGATAAATAATTTATGGCATATTTGTATAAGGATAAAAGTGAAATACAACTACACATATAAAGGCAGATGAATGTTCCAAATATAATGTTGAGAAAAAGAACCTAAACAGTACGTGAGAAGCCAGACACTGAAGGGTACATTATTTTTGGTGAATAATGGCATCTATGGTGTTAGAAGTCAGGGCAGCAGCTACTCCTGGGAGGCAGTATCTGAAAGGGGGCACAAAGGTAGCTTCAGCGATTTGGTAATGTTCTGCTTCTTGATCTAGTTTCTGGTTATATGTGCAAGTTCATTTCATGAAAATTCATCATGCTGTACAGTTAGGCTTGTGTGTTTTTCTCTATGATATAATTCACCAAAATCTGCTCTAAATATTATACTAGATGATTGTTTTAAAGTGTTCAATTAGGAGCTCTAATTTGAGGCCTGGAATTAAGAAACTATAGTTCCACAGAGCTAAGCACTAGAGATGATGTCTACCCTGAAGGCATCTGCCGATGCTTCATGTGCCGGGGAAACAATCAAAGCCCTGAGCCTGAATAGAGAAGGAAGTCACATTCAGACTCCACGGCAGTCTTATACCCAAAAGTCAATACCCAGAGAGTGTTCTAGATTAAACCTTTCATGCAGAATAAGACTTGCCTTGCTTCCAGATAGCATATTTTTTTAAAAGTTTATTTTGAAAATTTCTAATCACAAGTGCATACGCAAAGGGTTGGGTATTTGTCTGGCCCGGAAGTTGAACACTTAAATTGAAGTAGGTCTATAGTTGATAGATCATGCAGTTTCTTGGTGCAGGCAAATTTTCTCTGGAAAAACTATACAGTAAACACAACTCATTCCCACAGATAAAATATTAAGGAGCATCTCAGGAAAATCACTGAATGCATGAAGAAGTAAACTCCCACGAAAAAAACTCGACAGAAATAATGAACTATAGAAAGAGACCACAAAGATTATAGATATTAGAATTACCAAATAAATAAAATAAAATAATATATTGAATCTGTTTCAATAAATATAAGGAATGATAGAAAATTTAGCAGACGAGCAAGATTAAAAGCTGATTAAAAAGTTGCCAGGCATATTTAAAATAAAAACAAATAGAACATTTAAAATTGAACATACAATAATTGAAATTAGAAACCAACTAAACAGATTAAGCAACAAATTAGACACCGTTGCAGGTTGGATTAGTAAACCAGAGACATATATGAATGAAACATTCAGAATGTAATAGAGAAATAAAAGAGACAGAATATATGAAAGAGAGATTAAGAGAAGTGAACGATAGAGTAAGAAGGTCAACATCAGTCTTATTAGGGTTTCATAGAAAAAATAAAAGAAACAGTAATGAGACAATATTTGAAATGATAACAGCTAAGAATTGTGCAAAATTAACAAAAAGATACAGATATTCATGTGGGAAGGCTAATGAATCTTAAGTAAGGCAAATTTTTTTTAAAAAATCAACATCTGGACCCATTAGAGTGAAACCGTGCAGCAAAGATAAAAAGAATTTCAGAGCGCCACACAGAAGAAACAGATCAAAAGAACACTGCTCCAACTGAAAGATGATTTCTTAAGAGATGATTTAGTAGTATCTTTAAAGTGCTGAGAGAAAGAGGTGTCAACCTAGAAATACTGATACAGCAAAACTAGCTTTCAAGTGTAAAGTGCAAAATAAGATTTTAAGAAAATCAAACACTAGAATTCTCTACTCTTGGGCACTAGAGGAACTTGTAAATGATGTACTTTAAGAACAAGGAAGATCTGAGATGCCAAAAAACAGTGGGGGAGAAAAGAAAATAGAAAACATACTAGTAAATATTCACAAAAATGGATTGGTCCATTTTTTGTGCATATTTACTATTACTGGACTATGATAATAATGTCCAAAATGCAAAGAAAACTAAAATCCATTTTTCTTGTATTGTTGAGGAGGAGGGGAAAAATATTGTTTAATTTTAGCCTTTACTATGTTAAATATTCAGGGAAATTTTTCTAGGGTTATTACCCTTTCCTTTGGAAAAAAAAATTAAAGAACTTCTAAGTAGCACTTGGGTCAGAGAAGATATCATAATAGAATTAAGGAAGTATTTTGAATAGTAAATATACTGTGTATCAAATATGTGAGATGCAGCTAAAGCAGTAAAATTAAATGAACATATTGCAAATAAAGGAAGCTAAGAATTAATGCACAAAGTGATTTACTTTAAAACATAGGAAGAAGAGAAAAATAAACCCAAAGAAAGTAGAAGAAAGGAAATAATGGTAAGAACAGATACGAGTAACAATGAAAAGATAATAGAATTATAGAAATTTAAAAATGAACTACATTGAGGTAACACCTCACACCAGTCAGAATGGCCATCATCAAAAAGTCTACAAATAATAAATGCTGAAGAGGGTGTAGAGAAAAGGGAACCCTCCTACACTGTTGGTGGGAATATAAATTGGTGCATCCACTATGGAGAACAGTACAGAGGTTCCTTAAAAAAACTACTAATAGAGTTACCATATGATCCAGAAATCCCACTCCTGGGATATCTGAAAAAGATAAAAACTCTAATTTGAAAAGATACTTGCACTCCAATGTTAATAGCAGCAGTATTTATAACAGCCAAGATACGGAAGCAACATAAATGTCCATCAACAGAGGAATTGCATAAAGAAGATGTGGGATATATATACATATATATATATATATATATATATATAAAATGGAACATTATTCAGCCATAAAAAAGAATGAAATAATGCCATTTTCAGCAACATGGATGGACCTAGAGATTATCATACTAAGTGAAGTAGGTCAGACAGAAAAAGACAAATAGCATGTGATATCACATATATGGAATCTAAAAAAATGATACAAATGAACTTATTTACGAAACAGAAACTCGTAGACATAGAAAACAAACTTATGGTTACCAAAGGGGAAAGAAGGGGATGGGGATAAATTAGGAGTTCAGGATTAACAGATACACACTACCATTTATAAAAGAGATGAATCACAAGGACAGCACAGGGAACTATAGTCAGTATCTTGTAATAACCTATAATGGAAAAGAATCAGAAAAAGAATATATATATATATATATATATATATATAATATAACTGAATAACTTTTCTGTACGCCAGAAATTAACACATTGTAAATCAACTATGCTTCAATTTAAAAAAAAATGAAGTATAAACAAAACATAAAATGGATGTGGCTGTCTAAATTTTTTACTGTATCCAGTATTAAAATCTGGTATTATAAGCTCAACTGCTTACAGCCATAGAAAATCTGAAATTTTAATGATTCAGTGTTAAGAGAGAAAAAAATGAAAAATTAATTTCTGCTATTTAATACCACATTGTAAAATACACATCTTAAGGGATTCTAAAAATATTTATAGACAGTTCCCTTTTGGATGAGTGGTAATGTATTTCCTGGAAGAAAACAGGCTAGGTCAGATGACCTAAAGATCTCTTGTCTGCCTTTGTCTCCATTAAGGCTATATTCCTCCCTGAGTCAGTAAATCCCACTCAGTGTGTGTATGTTTATTGCAGAATCACTTATCTATCCAAACACTCTTTTCTGCTGAGTCTCAGAAACCTAATCTTTATAAAAACATATTCCAGGAAGCCACATCAATCAATGAAAATTATTTTTCAACCAGATCTAATTAAAGAGAAGATGAATAGATGAATGAACATGAAGTAAACGTTGAAATGTCTCTCCAATTTCAAAAACGTTCAACTCCACTGAACTGGTGAAACCACAATTCTAGATACACAGGTGTAGGCTTCATCTTTATTAAAGGGTGTAACATTGGATTTATCATTTTAAAGGGATGGAAGTTGGAAAGATAGTATTCATTCAGAAAGCAGTTGATGTAAGTTAAAACAAGGGGCATTTGTACAAAAGAAGAAAGGTTAATGTTCAAGTACAGGTAGGGACATTTTCTCTAATAAAATCTTATCACAGAATAGCAATGTCACTGGACAAACAGGTGTGAAACAGTACGAAAGACAAAGAGAAAAAGTTACTTCCCTGTTTGGAAAAAATTAGGGATGTCTAGCTTAAAAAGAAAAACATGTCAAAGTATAAAATTCAGACAGTTTATTTGACTGTACCGTCTAGGTTGTTCTTCTCACTGTCATACAAACACATTGTATATAATTTCCAAAGTCTAAATGTGATTTTTAAAAAATCAATGATGAATATGAAGGGCCAAGTATTCACCTTAAACAATGAGGAAAAAATATAGAGGTTTCTCATTCCCATATCTATTTTTTTTAATTTTTAAAAGATGAATTGACTATATTCCCCACACTGTACAATTCATCACTGTGACTCATTTTGTAATTAGAAGTTTGTACCTCTTAATATCCTTCACCCATATATTTTTAATAATCAGAAACTGTATGGCTATTTAGTTACATTTACTTTTTTGTTAGGTTTAATTTAATATTATCATTGTATTTTCTCTACTAAATCTATCATTACAAAATTGTCTACAGGAATATGCCCAAGAGAATGATTAAAGCTTGGAACTAATTAGCCACTCTAGACCATATGAATCATATTGATGAGACTTTTTAAAGTGGAGTCAAGAATATTGACAAAAATCAGTCACCACATCATCTAGGTGATGGGTTTCATCAACCTCCATGATGATAATTATGCATATTTGCATCTTAATGAGAAAACACTGTGTAAGGATGAACACAATCCTTTAACATTAGAGCTGGTAGAGAGATGAGAGACTGCCTAGCTCAAACTCCTTTCATGGATGAGGAAACTAAATCTTTAAGATTCAGTTCATACTCTTCATGAACAGGATAATGTCTCCTGCATTTTCTTCTGTATCATAATTTGTATCAAAGAAAAAATTCCTTGAGTTGTTACCAACAGGGCAACAAATAAATATGAATTTAAGAAAGGTCATGTGACAGGGAAACCTGAAGACTCAAACAATGAGTTATAACAAATAAATGTGCCTTGATGTGTACAAATAGGATTTCATGATATGTTATGACAGACTCTTCCAACTTTCCGAAGTTACCTCTGAAAAGATAGGTTTAAATCTCAGAAACACTGAGATCCATTTATAAATTATAGACGGAAATACAATATCCTGAATACATCAGTTTTTCTTAAGCTGATGTACAGATTCAATGAATTTCCATCAATACCATGATAGTTTATTTCAAGGGACTTAATAAGCTGTTTTTTTTTTAAATTATGGAGGTGATAAAGATGAAGAATAGTCAACACAACTGAAAAAGAACAAGATGAGGCAGAAAGAATTTTTTACCTGGTATTCACTATTGAAATCCTATAGATATTAGCACCATGGGGGTTGGAACATAGAAAGAACAGACAAATGGAACAGAATACAAACCCCAGAAATAGACCAAGAAACTCAACACCTATCAAAGTAGCACTACCAGTCAGCAGGAAATGATGGAGCAGTCAGTTGGTACTTAGCCATGTGGAACACATACATAAGACTGGATTACTTCTCACACTGTATACAACATTTAACTCAATATGTAAAAGGACTTAGATGTAAAAGGCAGATCTTGAAAAACTTTTAGAAGAAATTCCTGCGAAAAAAAACACTTCTGTTTCTCAAAAGGCTTCAACAGTTACTGGGGGAAGATGCTTCCAATACTTATGATCAACAAGGAATTATAACGACACACAAAGAATTCCTAAAAATCGTTGCAATAAAAGACAGCCTAGGAGAAAAATGGGCAAAACACTTGGGCAGATTTTTTATTAGCAGAATGTCTAATAATCATATTTTTAAATGCTCAGATTTGTTAGTTAACAGAGAAATCAACATTAATACCACAATTAGTATCATTTTATTACCACTAGTTTGAAAAACCTGTGTGACAAAAAAGGATCACTTAACTTTTACAAACTGCACATGACCACACATCTCACTCATTGAGAATCACTAAATTTTACACACACACAGTCACGTGCACACATACACATACACACATACAGAGTCATTCAAGGATAAAATGTGGTAAACCTTTTCTAAGTCACTTAAAAATTATTGCCTGTGGATTCTTTATGTAAAGTGTTAAACTCTTCTTCAACGTTTGAACTTAACTGTTATTGAGAAATGATAAAAACTAACTTTCTTAGTTTAATATAATTATATCGTTTATAAAGAAAAGAAAAAATGCTTGGCCACATGATTTTTTATATTTTAATACTACATCAATTAAAAATGTATTACAGAAAAGGCATTTCACCCCCTTTTGATCAGCCCTTCATTAAAAAATTCTTCAACCTTGTATAAAATGCATTCATACTCCTTGAAAGTCTTTTTTTTGTAAAAGAAGGATATTGGAATTTTAATGTAGATTACAATAAATGTTTTGATGGCAAATGCCACTGAGAAAGACAAGTCAAATTCACTTAATTTTTAAGGATCAAATGCTTACTTTTACAGCCACCTTTCAAACTTCCTATTAGGCCCTGGGACCCATCTGTTGTGGCTTTGTGGCTTTGTCTACTTGGACCACAAAGGTGGTTTTCGTGAAGGACTCAGCAGCATTCAAGGGTCTCATACTTAGGGGTAGGGACTTGGTAGTCAACACTCCGCTCAGCTAATTACTAGCTGTGTGGCCCTGGGTAAGTAACTGTGCATCTCTGAGCTTTGGTTCCTCACTAGTAAAATGAGGCTGAAGGAGTACCTACCTCATTAAATTGTGGCAGTTATGTGAGTTAAAACACAAGGTGCTTAGAGCAGGGCCTAGTACACAGCAAGTGATCTATGAGTGTTAGCTATTATTATTCACATTATTCACATAATAATAGATCATGCTGCAGAAAATATCACCAAAACAATGGTTATTTCAGACAATCTAAATAGCTTTTGCTCTTGATAGTATTTTTTTTTTAAATTTACTTATTTATTTTGGGCTGTGTTGGGTCTTCGTTTCTGTGCGAGGGCTTTCTCCAGTTGTGGCGAGCGGGGGCCACTCTTCATCACGGTGCGCGGGCCTCTCACTGTCACGGCCTCTCCCGTTGCAGAGCACAGGCTCCAGACGCGCAGGCTCAGTAGTTGTGGCTCACGGGCTTAGTTGCTCCGCGGCATGTGGGATCTTCCCAGACCAGGGCTCGAACCCATGTCCCCTGCATTGGCAGGCAGATTCCCAACCACTGCGCCACCAGGGAAGCCCTCTTGGTAGTATTTTGATAGTATTTTAAACTTAAAAGTTTCCAGTGAAAATATAATGCTAACACCATTTATATCAGTAAAACAGTGCAACAAAGATTTTCCCTGACACTCAGAATATCAAAATATATTAGTTTAAAAAAACTTATTATCTTTTGTTCCCCACTTTTATTAAAATGTACCAGACTAATATAGTTATGAATAGCTTCTATTCTGATCAGCAATTTTAGCAGCTTTTAACTCTCATGCATTCAGATTGTATGTGCTAGAATTCGGCCCCAATTATTTCATGATTTTGCCCTAGTGATTAATTTCTCTTACCAGATTGAATAAATATGAAGATTATTTTTTACTAGGGGCAAAACAGTGTTTTCAGTTTTGCAAGCCAAAATAATGGTTGCCATTTACTATCATTCCGTAGTTTTGCAATCATAAGGCCTGCTTAGGTATTTTTGCTGTCTGAACACTCCAACTCCACGCCCAACCTACACCTTGTGTAGTTGAGTCATGATGAAAATAACAAAGGCAGGTTATTAATGGTCTGTTATGTCAGTGCTAGGATGTGCAATGTGGTTTGTGTAAGAGGAGAGCAGGACATGATCACTCACATCAAGGAGCTCAAATCAATTTAAAGAGACAGAATTAAAGGACCCAAAGCAACAATGAGCCATACCGAACAGTTTTAGGTCAACCTACGATAGTGTTCAGGTCAAATGAAAAATAAGAGACAAGGAGGTGAGAAAGGCAGTAGTCAGGGAATGTTTTATAGATGAAGTGGGAATAACAATGGATGAAGACAAGTAGATTTTTTCATAAGTCAGTTACCCCCGATTTCAGTCCTTAAATTACCAGCTCCGTATTTTGCCATATCTACAGTTCAACTTCATGACTTTGTTGTATTTGAATTTCCCCATACCATTATTTATTTAAAAATTCCAAAGTAGAATAGTTTTTGGAAACCCTAAATGCTTTTATTTAAAGAGAAACTTTATAAAACTCCCATAAATGGTAAGTCAATACCACTTCCCATAAAAAAGTAGAAGGTATCTGAAAATAAATACAGTGTAAACAGAAAACAACCTCACTAATTTCTATCCAGAGAATGCTACTTTCCAAAGGGTTTGGGCTAGAGGTCAGTTTTGCCTTTCTTTAAAAGAGATATTAAGCAGACATTAAGAAGTGTTAGAGACTTTGTGACACTAAGTAAAACTTAAAAGTTTAATGTAAGTTGGAGATTTAGTAACACTACCGTGGACTTTTTCATGTCCTTCCTTCCTCTCTACCATCCTCCCTCCTTTTCTCCCTTCGATTCTTTTTTCCAACCTTCCTCCTTCTCTCCTTCCCTGTTTCTCTCCTTCCTTCCCCCTTTCCCCTTCCTTCCTTCTTTCCTTCCTTTCCTCCTTCCTTCCTTCCTTCTTTCCTTCCGCAGACATTTACTGAGCACATTTACTGAGCATATAGTAGGTACCCTTCTAGACACAGAGTAGGTGTCTAGGGGATGCAACTGTGAAGTAGCAGGCAAAAGCCTTTGCCCTCACAGGACTTATATTCTTGTTGGAGGAAGATGGTCAATAGACAGAGACACAAGAAATGGTATAGTAGGTCACAGCTGCTATGAAGAAAAACAGAGCAGGGGGTTTCACGGTGGTGGGAATAGCATGGACAGAAGAGCATTCACTGATAAGTGGCAAACGAGCAGTTATCTGAAGCTCAGGATGGAACCAGCCATGCATATAGTGAGAAAAAGGGATTCCCTGGCAGTGGGAACAGTAAGTACAAAGGCCACGATGCAGAACAAGCCTGGTTTG
This sequence comes from Phocoena phocoena, assembly GCF_963924675.1. NCBI lineage: Eukaryota > Metazoa > Chordata > Mammalia > Artiodactyla > Phocoenidae > Phocoena > Phocoena phocoena. The sequence continues at coordinate 46,765,246 of NC_089221.1, forward strand.
TTCAAGGAACAGTAATGAAGACAGAGTGGTGGCCGTGACTGGGTCGGGGGGACAGTGGCTTGAGAAGAGGTCAGATCCCTAGGAGGTAGATGGCAGAGTTCAGATCACACAGACCTTTAATAAAAGACACAGCAAGAACTTGAACTTTGACTCTAAATAGTATGGGAAGCTACTGGATGGCTTTGAGTGGAAAGCAATGCAATGTAACCTAATTATTGTTTTGGTAGAATAACTCCACTGTGTGGGGAAGAGACTGGAGAGAGGCAAGAGCACAGGTAAGGAAACTGGGTAGGAGGGTGCCGCAACAGTCTATGTCAGATCAAATATTTAGTCCTGGGGGAAAGCACTGGAAGTAATCAGACAAGTTGGATTTCAGGGGCAAAGGCCCACTCATCTCCCTCTCTCATATGTAATCTCTATTTCAGCACTTTTGTCTTTCTAGCTCTATTCTCGTTAAGCCATGGCTGCTGACAGTGACCAGCAATCACACCTTTTTCGTCTGTAATCCTTAGTGCTGACCACAGTGCCTAAACATGCTTTCAGACAAAGGTGCTTAAAAGGTTTGTAGAACTGAATCCCCAACGAGGGGGATAATGAAAGGCACAGAGGCAAGAAGGGTCACAGGAGGGATTTGGGACAAGGTGATTCATGTGAGAAGAGGAGAAGGGGCATGAGTGTTGGAGAGAAGTGCCTCTCAGGGAAACTGATGCTCATCTGAGCATGTATTTTACACGAAAGAAGGAGAACTAAGAGAAGCAAAAGAGGAAAGTAGATTTAAAATGACAGGAAGGAGGACAAGTTTCATGGGAACTTTCATTCAAAAAAAGATATAAAAGGGCTCAGGATTTACTTCACAGATTTTATTTTTAAACCAGTAAAAGCCTCTTAAATTCTTAAATTTCAACTACAAATACACTGAATAATGTCAATATTTTAAGTATTTTTCTGCTTTTAAAAGATAAAAAAGAGCTGTTCATAACCAATGAAATATGAAATTTATGAGAAACTTCAGTTTCGAAGATTGGCATGGAATTGGTCCTTTAGATATGCAAGAAACCCTTATATTCCTGAGGTTTAGAGATATGCCTGCCTCATGAAGGCTCACCACGGTTAACTAGGTGTATTTCAAGGAATCGAAAAGAACAATAAGGGATCATTCCTAAAAAGATCTCGCCTGCAAAATAAAACTAATGGGAAACTGAGGCAGGACAGGGACAGCAATAGTGAATGATGTACAGCTGAGAATGGGGAGACAGGACCCGAGGCATGAGGACCAGAACGGAGGAAAGGTGGCTGGAGGGAGCCGAAGGTGTCTCGACTTTACATAAATACATTCTTGATGTTGTATCGGGGAGACTTGGCCCATCTTGCATAAAGCAACCAAGTTAGAATAAAAGTAGAAAGAGATGCATGACTGTTCAATCTCTTGCCCATAATATGGAGAACCTGACTCTGGCATGGAGGGGAGACAGAGCCAATGATCATTTTACACGTAAAAGATAGAACAGTTTTTGTTTCTTAATCCAGGTCATCCCCATCCCTTGAGTTTGCTATAGATGTGACCTCCTAATTAGTCTTGCACATCTTCACTTGCCCTTCTGCACTCCATTCTTCACCAGAAAACCACAATGGCCTCTAAACTTTCCTCGAGTAAATACCAAATCCTCTACCATCTGCCTGTACCTCATTTCCCAACAATCCCCAACTTTTTCTACCCCCAAATCCCACATTACATAACTTCCTGGTAAGTTCTAGGAAAGTTACCTATTCTAACACCATCCCCCACCTCTACAATTATATTTATATCCTCCTCTTATTTATTTATTTTATCTTTTAAATTTTATTTTATTTTTGCCTGTGTTGGGTCTTCGTTGCTGCTCATGGGCTTTCTCTAGTTGCGGTGAGCGGGGGCTACTCTTTGTTGTGGTGTGTGGGCTTCTCACTGTGGTGGCTTCTCTTGTTGTGGAGCACGGGCTCTAGGCACATGGGCTTCAGTAGTTGTGGCACGCGGGATCATTAGTGTGGCTTGCAGGCTTTAGAGCGCAGGCTAGTTGTGGCGCATGGGCTTCGTTGCTCTGCGGCATGTGGGATCTTCCTGGACTGGGGCTCGAACCTGTGTCCCCTGCATTGGCAGGCAGATTCTTAGCAGCTGCACCACCAGGAAAGCCCTCCTCCTCTTATTTAATCCTGAGGCACCCCTCCCACCTCCCTGTTATAAGATTTGATGCACTTGTAATTCTACATCTGTCTTCCCAGAAGGGAGAAAACTGCATGGTCCATAGTAAGCACTTAAATGTTTGTTAACCATTGAAGGTTGAATGTTGACTATTGAGGAGCATGAAGATATGAAGACAGTAACTGATCATTTATTGGCAATGTAAAAGGTTTTTATATTAATTTACATTTCAGATAAGATGCAGCTGGCACTCAGACACCTTAAAAAGAATGCTGAGTGAACAGGAATAATCTTTCACTGAGACTAAAAGAAAACTCAGGTTATGATTATTACAGAACACTGTATAATCTCCCACATTTACAAATTTAAAAAATAAGTGCATTACAATTTAACCAAAATTAAGTTCATATAAAGTAAATTTGAGAATCAATTCATCTCCTTAGAGAAAAAAAAATGAAATTTACTTGGCATAGTCATTAGATGGGTAGCACTTAAATATTTTGTTCTTGAACTAAGAATAACCATGTAGAAATGTAGAAAAATTAAATTTAAAAGCGGGTTTATTTGGTGGGTAGTTTTAAAGCAAGTCCTATGAATCAAGGTCAATATATGTGTGCTCATGGAACTGGAGTGCACTTTATTCTCCTATAAACCCAAGTCTTAGATACAGTTGCTAGCCACACACAAACAGGTTCACTGCACTGTTGTACGCCAAGGGCAATCAAGGAGCAAGGGAGGGTGATTCCCCAGTCCTGAGTTACTTCCGGGTGTGCATCAGATATTTAATCCGCACATTAACTCACTCACTTAGGCTACCAGGGTAACTCTTAATGCACCAAAGCTGTAATTTGAGAAGACCATTTTGTTTCCAAAAGAGCTGGAGAAATCACCAACAATTTTTAACACTTGTTCTTATTAAAATGTGAATTCCAGGCAAAGAATCTTGTGGTCGAAGGAAGTTGTTTATGCCATTTGACGTTAACCATCTACAGGATGTGATTCTGAAATGCCTGCCATCTTCACAGCATTGGAGAACTTCCTCAGTTTACAGAGGGGTTCTACTGCTGCAGGTCTGTGTGTCATTAACCTGAGTAGGAATTATTGTTAAAAGGGACAGGGAAGGTCAGGAGCAAAACAGCACTGACTTCCCAACATTCACACAGCATACAGTTTAGAAACCATGGAACAGAACATCTTCTATCATTGTTAATATGAATATTTATGAAGCACCATCAGTAAGCTTAACTCCATTCCTGCTCAATTAGCTTCTAATTTAATTAGTCATAAATGTAAATTCTCTAAATTGGGGTAGGTGGCTTTTGAAATTGACCAACACCACTGTCAGTGGTTCTCTCTCTTTCTCACTTCTTTTTCCCTTTCCCTTATTCATACATTTCACACACACACACACACACACACACACACACACACACACACAAACACACACCACTCCCTCATTTTTTCCCACTGAGAAGATGTAAATCAAAGTGTACCTGCAAAAGCACAAAACCTGTGGTCAACACAGAAGTTTAAGACCAATACTACTGTTTTACCTGAAGATTATAGACATATCTTGTAAAATGTTTATAGAAATCTAACACATATTTATATAGCTATCAAATATCAGTTTTGAACCACGAAAACATTCCTAGGATATTTATACAAAATGAGCTCTGAATAGAGTTTTCTGCCTGTTTCCATTTGAATTTTGCATATCTGGGAGAAAGGCTGCCCCTAAGAAAACTACTTACTAACTTTAATAAGCTTCTCTGTAAAAAAAAAAAATGGAAGATAACAACAACAAAAAGATACACTTCCCTTTATCAAAAACCAACTCTTGCAATCATAAACATTTTCATTTTTTAAGTATTATGAGAGACAGTGTAGAGCAAAACTGCGCCACCCCCCTTGCTTTCTGTGCTCCGAGCCTCAGAGTGGAACCAGCTGCACTTCCCGGGGCCACTGGGGGCTCATCTCCAGATCAACATGCTCCAGGAACATCACGGGGCAAACAGTCCCATGGAAGCCAACTACAAAGCTCTGCAAAACGAGACGCTGCAGCCTGATATAAAACCACAATGAGGCCATGAGGGGAAACTTACTACCACTTTCAATATCAAAGCATGTTTCTTTGAAGCCAGCAAACCTCTATCTAGTTTTTGGCATCAAGGACAGCAAAGGGACCAGGCAGGGGAAGACAAAGACTGATGTCTGCTACTCACCATTCCATTTGGTGGGTCGACTAGAGAACATTAAAACTGAGAATTATTGTTAAAATAATTAAGTGTATGTTGCTGCAATGCACTTTTTCTCTTTGCTTTTATTTTAGATAAAGTCAGGGAAAGCAAAACATTTATATGTTATTATTTATAACAAGTGCTGTTTCAGGAAGTTAGCTTATCTTGCTATCCAACACCAAAGGAAATCTGCATGTTGATCAACCCTGAAAATAGCCACAAGAATCTTTTCGCATAGCTTAATAATGTTATTTCTTATTTGTCTTTTTTTGTTTATGTACCCATTCCCCTATTAATAGATATTTTATTCATTTCCATTTTTCACTACTACACAGAATGCTTTGAGGAAATTTTAAATTTAAAACATTACATTTTTCTTCTTATGCCAAAGTGAAAACTTATAAGTGAAAATACAGGAAAACAAAAATGTGTACATTTAAAAGTATCTACAATCCTACTTTGAAATAATCACTGAATGGTTTGGTGGTGTGTGTGTGTGTGTGTGTGCGTGTGTGTACAAGTGTGTTCATACATTTATCCTTTACTCTCCGAGTATAAGCATATATGTAAATTTGCAAATTTATATATATATGTAAATAAACAAATGCATCAATTTGTAAAAATTGGACGGTATTGCATGTACTTTTTATAACATGCTAGATTTTAATCCTGTGAGGCTTTTAAAGTATCCAAAACCATATCCATTTTCCAGCAATATGTTCACAAAGCTTACATTTTTTCAATCACTGAAGAAAAGTACATTACAGCAGGCAAAAAAAAAGTTTACTTGAAAATTATTCTTCTAACGTTTGAGAGAAACCAGAACAGATGAGGCTTAGTGTACTTGATTTAAATGAGATAAAGTGAAATCTAACTTCAAATATTCAAGTCTCCTTTACAAAGTAGAATAAGGCCCATTCTTATTCCTTCAAAAATGTGACGTGCTTAAGGAGTTAAGGTGTCTTCAGCTGAAAGGAATAATGTTACAGCCTTGCTTCTAAATTGTATACAATTCCTCCTGTTTTGATTCTGCTGTCACAGATATTTAATTAACAAGAATCACTGCAGCAAGGGATTTGCCTATAATCTGATTGAGTCACCCATTTCTGAGTCATCCACTTTCTGATTTGTTTTAAAATCAAATGCAAGGTACTTGGCTAATATACAACCACCATGGGTTAGGGACTGAAAAGAATTAACCTATTATAGCCTTTTGTGATGCACCCCTAGCTTCATTTGAACCTCCTATTTTGCTAACAAAAGCTAGAGTTTTGTTCATTAAAAGGCATTTCCTCATCATCCTTCTGTTATATCCAAAACACCAAATCCCCAACTCACTCTTCTTTATTTGTTAACCATCAGTCATCGTGCAAAGTCAACATTATTTATGTATACTTAAAGCCAAGCTGTGAAGACGAAGCAGAAGATTCTTAATAACAGGAGTTTGTAATCTAACTGAAAAACTGTGATTAAGTGGCATTTAAGGACACATACACATGTGCCAGAAAAATTCATACTTAGTAACATCAGCTACAGGGCTCCTCACAGACATATGATAAAGCTTGTTTGAGAAGGAGTAAGGAAGCAGCCATAGACTATTAAGGAAAGGGGTGTGGTTTTGGGACTTCAAGCTGGGAGGAAGAGCTACTGGAATGCATGATAGAATCATGATATAAACAGAGCTTAATGGCCCGAATCTAACAAGATGGAACACATTTGAAGTCCCACCCCTTGGTTAGAACAAAAGCAGAGGTGGCAGCAATGCTACTTGGAAGCCTCATCGAGGCAGAAGTTGATTCAGTGAAAGCAAGAACAAGCCGACAACACAGAACTGGCCAACAAAATATAAAAGGTTCTGGGAGAAGGGTGAGTTCTCTGTGTGAGCCTCAACAGGACAGTCAGCATTGGCCTTGGAAAGGTCAAGTCATAGCTTGGATTAGCTCTGAACCAGAGGGCACTGGTGTCTTCTTGCAACTTGAAAATTCTGCTTCAGCAAGAAGTTTGTACTCTTTTCTGTCTTCCTCTGTATTTTCAATGTACCTTCCTTTGAACTAATTAAACTTCTGTACCCCTCACCCCTCAACTTGAACTATTATATCTTTAAAACTATGTTGACCACTTCGAGGTTTTGAAATATAAACAATATATGGCCCAAAGGTTTGCTAGACTCTCAGAAAGCATCACACCAACTACCTACTTCCCCGTAGCTCTCCTCTGAGGCATGAGATCCTACACTCCCTTCTCAAAAGCTTCTCAAACGTTATATGCTAAAGCACTAAATTCAGAATAATATGAGTTCATGTGGACCTATCAGAATCTGGAGAACATTAAATACTTGGTGGCATTATTTGTAATGAGGGTTCAAGATACTGCCCCAATCCAATGCTTTTCACACCTACTGTGCCTATCAATCACCTGGGATCTTGTTAAACTACAGACTGTGACCCAGTATGTCTGGAGTGGGATCCAAGAATGTGCATGCTACCAAGTTCTCAAGTGACGTTCATGCTGCTGGTTCAAGGACCACACTTTGAGTAGCAAGGTAAGGCATATGTCCCGTGAAGCATTATTGCAGAATGTTTATTATTACACCAATGATTTCTTTGCTTTATATATTAACATTTTTACTGACACAGATCATAGGGTTTCTATTCTTATTTCTCTGAAAATTAAAAGATATGCTATAATAAAACATAATAAAAATCAGACATCCAGGTTTTTTCCTCCAGCCACTTAAGGGAATGATTATATAAAACCATTGACTTGGCCTCCATAATCAGATAACTTGGAAGTATCAATGGATAATTCCATCAAGATTGATGGCCAATGGTGCACTGAATTAGCAGTCTGATATTATTTTTATTTACAGTATGTTAGTCTCTGATAATAAAATAATTATAACAGCTTTTTTTTTCCTGGCACTCAATTCATTATAGCAACGATCCAGGATCAGATATAATCTGAGATCCCTCTACAGTGCTATAAGCTGTTGGTTGATAATGATGTTGAGTAAATGGTCCCAAAGAACTCAGGTCTGAATGTACCTAAGGTGTTTGCCTTAGCCTAAGTTTTAAGTTATCTTTTTAAAAAAAAATATGGTATGAATTATATGACAGTGTATTTTTTCATGTACTCTCCTAAAAATAGGAAAAATGAATGATGCTATTTAAACGAGGATGTTTACTTCCTTATAGAAATATCAGAATGTCATCTTTTGAGTTTTGAGCCTTTATCCCAATCACCATACATGATTGTTGGGGGAAGCTAGGATATTCTGGAATGGTTGTTGTTCTTCTGATGCTCATATTCAGGATCTAGACATGCAGGGTTATCATCCTTGAGTGAGAGACTTTGGCCTCCTGTTCTCTGACACATTTTACCCCTCACCTCCTTCAACTCTTTACCCAAGTCTCAAGGTGGAAGCCAACTCTATCTAAAATTGCATTTCACCTTGATACTCTTGACTTATTTTTCTCTTTAGCACTTATCACTACCCAACATACAATATATTTTACTTATTTTTCTTGACTATTTTCCACCTTCCCCTGCATTAGTTTTCCAATGCTGGTGTAACAAATTCCAACAAACACAGTGGTTTAACAATGAAAATTTATTATTTTACAGTTCTGTAGGTTGGAAGTCTAAAGCAGGTCTCATGGACCTAAAGTCAAGGTGATAGCAGGGCTGCATTCCCTTCTGGATGCTCTAGGGGAGAATCTGTTTCCCTTCATTGCCAGCTTCCAGATGCCACTTGCATTCCTTGGCTCATGGCTCCCTTCCTCCGGCCTGAAAGCTAACAAAGTTGCATCTTTCTGACCAGTCTTTTGTCATCACTTCTCCCTCTCGTGCAGTAAGGAAAGAGTCTCTGCTTTTAAGGACTCACATGATTAGATTTGGCCCACCTGGATAATCGAAGGCAATCACTGCATCTCAAGGTCTCAATCACATCTACAAAATCCCCTTTTCCATTCAGATAGCATACTTATAGGTTCTGTAGATTAGGCAGTGAAATCTTTGTGGGGACCATTATTCTGCCTATCATACATACCCCTCGCTGAAATGTAAGCTCCATGAGGTCATGCAATTTCATTTGTTTTGTTGTGTCCTAAGCACTTAGAACAGCATCTGGTGCACAGTATGTACTCAGTAAATATTTTCAATGAATGAATGAAAGCCAGATTTGGTTGATGATGAGCCCTATCTGAAGTGCAGGTGCTAGAACACAGGCCTCTACTAGCTGTGTTTGAGGAGTGCATCCCTCTAATTAAATAATCTTTAGTCGTCATTTGAAAAATCAGGTGATCACTTTGTCCACTTTGCAGAGTGGTTTAGCGTGAATACGGTTTACACTGAAATGGTTTGAAAATTCTTAAAGAAATGTAAAATATTAACACTATACTTTTTAAGTTGGTCTGAGAACTCAGACCTCACCAAAGTCTGAGAACTCCTTGGCTGAAGTCACAGTGAATGTATTTTTATTTTCTTACTCTAAAATGTAATGCCTTACTTCTTGTTTGATGCTGCATATGGAAAAGCACAATTGCTCGTTAAAAGGTGAAAAGTGGAGTCAACAATTAGCTGTTTGGACTAAGTTATATCTAAAAAGTATATGGGCAGATTATTTTGAAAACTGGATATGTGAATCAGCTGAATACAGGATACAGCCTCCCCTGCAACCAAATATAAAAGTCTCATTTATTCTTCTGCAGTTTACATAATTCACTTGTGCAAAATAAGCATTATATATCATATGAAGAAATGCTTTTTTGATATTAATAGAAACCTGGGATATTTTATTGGAATTCTTCTCTCATACTTTAGATATATTTTCCAGAGATAGGTTTCCTCTCTCAACAAAAATTAAAGAGCCTAGGGGTAGAAACATGTAAAGGCAAAACCAAACAAAACTCTTTTCTATGCAACTAGATTTTAAAACTTCCAGAGTTTAAAAAAAAATGGGTATTTTCCTTTGTGAGTCAAATATGCACAAAACACATCTATCGTATTGTCTATAGTTTTAATAACTGAAAATATCATTTTACCTGCATAATAATTGCTATAGTAAAGGTCATGCCAAAGTTCTGGGAGAGGCTGGAGGACGTGGCAGCTAATTCTTCCTGGAGAACCAGGGTCATTGTCTCAAAAGAGGGACTCTTGAGCTGGGTCTTGGATGGTGAGTTTCCAGGGTACAGAACGGGATTCAAGATTTTTCCCGTAAGAGAAACAGTGCACACACAAGAGCACCCCATCATGAAGGGACCTACTGGGATGAACGTGCAGGCTGTGAAGCTGCAGGACGCCACACTTCCTGAGTTAAGGGGTTTGAATTTCTTTGTGGGCAGCGGAGAGCCAATGAGAGTTTCTAGGCTGTGGATTTACAAAACACAATCTCTTGTTAGGAAAATGGGCTCTGGCAAAAGTGGGAGCTCTGGACTGAATCTCACAGAGACTCATGTCAGAGAATTCTGGCAATTTCTAACTTAACGAAAGGTGGGGTCGAAGCAGGGGTGGCAGAGATGCAGGCAAGAACTTGAGAGACACTTAAGGTGGGTTTGAATGTGACGGCCGGGGGTGGGAGAAACAAGGCAGAATCTTGAACCTCGTATTAAGCATTTCTTAATATTGGGTGTGATGCTTCTTTTGCATTAGTTATCCATGCATACTGTTGATGGCTAAATAAGGCTTTTATGCTTAGATAGGAAGTGGGGGGGGGGTCTCCTCTCATGTATCCAGATGTTTCAAATGATCACTTTTCAAAATGAAAGGAACAGGTGGAAAGCAGCATCACTGGGAGGCAGAACAGGTGTGGTGGCTGCATTTCTTAACCAGCAGTTCTATGAGGGGAGGTCGGTGAGCCTTTAAATCAATGGAGTCACGGAAGGTGTTCAATATACCGTCTCCTGGGTACTATTCCCAGGAATTCCAATGTCATTGGTCAAGTGTCTGACCTGGGCACCAGATTTTTAAAAGTTCCCCAAGTGATTTAAGGTGGGTGGAAACGATGGCTTGAAAATATAAGTGAAGGCTTTTTCAATGTGATAGTGTAGCTTTAAATTTCCATTCTGTTGATTTGCCTAATAATCTGTTACGATGCTAATGGTGTCAAAGCGTGATATATTTACCCCCTAGGGATGATGCAAAAACAAATAAGATAATATATGTACATTGAGCTGGTATTTCTTTGGGCCCTATTATCAGCACCAGTGTTTCAAAACTTTTCTGTAGGGAGTATATAAACCTTATTAAAAAATCACTGGGAAACACACCAAAGTAGCATAATTTCTTCACTTTTATCTTTAACATGGAGGCTGTAAACTTTTCATAAGCACTAGCTATCACAACTAATAATAAATATATCCTTTTTATTGACATAAAATGAGTGGATATATATTTTTTAAAAGGCATCAGAGGGGCTGTAAATGCAAACTGATGTCAACACTCATTGGGTGGGTTGACTTTGATTCATAAAATCTTATAGATGACAAATCCTATAAATCCTAAAATTCCCAAGTTGACTTTGCCTTGCACATGCTTAATATTCAAGAAAGATTTTGTAAATGTCTGAAGGACGTCAGCACGTGTGTAGTGTTAATATATTATACTAATGTTACATTGTTTGGGGTTGGGTCGTGCTGAAGAAATTGATCTCTACCAAGCCTTAAGGAACAGTGACTGAAACTCAGAAGCAGGAAAACCTGGGCAGAGATGTAACTAGCATGCTCTTAAATAATTAAAATGCCTGAACAAAGGATGAATATATTTCTTTAGGGCACTGACATAAATATAATATTTCAAATTATTAGAAAAAAGAAGAAAAAATGTTGGGAGTCAAAAATAAGAAATATAAAAAAGAGAAAATATCAAAACAAAGGCCTCAGTGGATTCTATTTTAAAATAATAAAGATACAAAGCAAAAGCATAGATCACAGTAATTTTGGATACACACATGTGGAGTGTAACAATACAGATAAAATTCTATCCGTAGTGTGTGATTAGAGAGGTAGCTTTTACCTATTCTAAAGTTTTTCAACACAAACGTTAGCACTACCCAGGTCAGGGTCCAATTAAGACTTCTGGGCTCTGTGTGCTTATAAGACTTAGCTCCTCCCGCTTTTCCCGATCTCTTAGATTTCAACTTATGCAGCATATTTCTAAGGCCTTTATTCAACTTCCCCTTGCAGGTTTTTAAAAATGAACTTTCTTTACTCTTTAATATGATGTTTACTGTGTACCTACTGCAGCGAATGACATTATGGAAAAATACAGATAATTCTGCATTCCTGTATTCTTTGTGAATGAGCTAATCTAATTTGTTTACTGCCATAAATTTGGGACATCCTACATAAAGTAGGACCTCAGATCTAAGTATAATACTGTTCCATATATTATGTCCAGTAAATAGTCTATGGACCATTTGGAAAGCTGCAGTAAAGATCCACCCCAAATCTAAAAAAAAAATGGTTCTGACAAACCTAGGGGCAGGACAGGAATAAAGACGCAGAGGTAGAGAATGGACTTGAGGACATGGGGAGGGGGAAGGGTAAGCTGGGACAAAGTGAGAGACTGGCATGGACATATATACACTACCAAATGTAAAATAGATAGCTAGTGGGAAGCAGCCGCATAGCACAGGGAGATCAGCTCGGTGCTTTGTGACCACCTAGAGGGGTGGGATAGGGAGAGTGGGAGGGAGGCGCAAGAGGGAGGGGATATGGGGATATGTGTATGTATAGCTGATTCACGTTGTTATAAAGCAGAAACTAACACACCATTGTACAGCAATTATACTCCAATAAAGATGTTAAAAAAATAGATAAACAAAATTCACCCCAAATTTAAACAGGCTTATCCTAAATTTAAAGATTTAACGTAATTTATTGGATAGTTAAATATGCATGTGTATATGTATACACATTCAGCCATTGCTGAATGGCTAAGACAAAGTCATGATTGGATATGAGGATGAGCACTGTACTGGCTGGAATAAAGCATTTATTAGAGAGAAGAAGGGTTCTGATGATCTGAATTAGGACAAAGAGCTCAGGAACAGAAAATGAGACTGGAAGACAAGCTTTAACAGTTTTGATCAGCCCCTAACCTGTACAGCTTTCATCTACATTATGTATGAGCAGGAATTTTGTACTTCAAATAGAAGCCTCCCAATTATTCATTGGAAAAAGTTTACATGTAGTGTATCACGCAAGTAGGCTTAACCGTTCACTTAACAGACTAAAGTAATGTGAGTTGAAAAGACTGCATCATCAGAAATATATTATACATGCTTCCTAACGTTTCTAATTTGGTAACTTGCAAACACTCATGGGATTTCACCATTCTAAATTTTGTTGATGACAATGCTTGCTCTCATTATTCCTGAAGGCTAGTTGAAATTTACATGTCTGTATATTAATTCCTCTGACAACTTGTGGTTTCTTAAAAATAACTTCAAATGTTCCAAAATTACGGAGAGCATGTTGGGTAAAAATGTACAGAGTAGTTCATGATTTATATGAGATTTTTCTTTAGTTTTCGAAAACCATCACTTGTGTATGCAATTATTCAGTAAATGGGCTGCCCTCAACCTCTTTTTAGATATGACAAAAGAAACTTCTGAAGTTCTAATTTAAATATTTTCTTTGAAAACATACTGCTATAACATTACTGTAAAACTAAGGAGAGTTGTGTGATAAACAAAATTCTTCTTCCTCAAAATGTGAATACTTATTTTACCCTTTAGCTATTATATTCACCTCTTCATATTTTAGTGCTGTTCTCAGCAAACAACAAATCTATAGTAAATATATTTATATTTTACTGGTACAGGGAATTAATCTCTAATGTAAATGAAGATCAGAGTATTTAAATTGGGGTTAGATCATTCTAGTTCTCTACTTTTTTCCATTGTTGAAATAAAACACCAACTGAAAGATGCTTTGTCGGTGAGTATGTTTCAATGAGGAAATCAAATTGCTTTCTAGGATTTCTTGCAGAAAAATTCTATGACTTTAAGTTTCACTTAGCACTTAAAACTGGCATCAAGAATAGTGCCCAATACAGGGATATCCAATCTCCTGGGATAAACCATAATAGAAAAGAATATAAAAAAGGAATGTAGGTACGTGTATAACTGAGTCACTTTGCTGCATGGCAGAAATTAGCACAACATTGTAAATCAACTCTACTTCAATTTAAAATAAAAAGTAGTGCCCAATGGCTACGGGGCTAATCAAGGACCATAAAGAAAGTTCTTTGGCTGTGGTTTCTGCATGATAAAGCATGGAAAACATTTATGAGGGCAGAGTGGCTTAAGAGAAGAGCCCGGATCACTTGTATTCCAGGCCTATGCTGCATTTCCAACAGTGCCTTCGTCATCTCTGCTTGGACAACTACAGAATTCTCAGACTCAGCATGTCCATATGGAACATATCATTTCACCCTGATACCTGCCACCCCTCCTGTGGCACTAGCTCAATGAATGGCACTAGTTGTTCCCACACCTAATGAATCACCAGATCCCACTGAATCTGCTTCCTAAATGGCTATTTTCCAGATCTTTTAATTTCTCTTCATCCCCACCTTGCTGCTGGTCTAAGGGATGAATACTTGTCTGAAATGTTGCAACAGGGTCTCCACTGGCCACCCTTCCTCCAGCATTGTGCTTCATCAATCCAGTCTCTTTAATGCGGCCAAATCCTACAACCTCAAAGGCTTTCCATTTTGTTGGAATAAAGTCCAGAATCCTTAGCATGGTGGGCAAGGCTTTTTTTTTTTTTTTTTTAATGTTTCCAGCTTCATCTCCCGTCTCTCTCCAGAACGTGTGCAGCCACCACCTGCCCTCCAAGCTCCACCAGATGGAGCCATGTTCAGTCACATGATGGTGCCCAAAAGTCACTGCCTTTGGCCTTTGCACATGCTCTCCTCTCCATCTGCCCCTGCTTCATCTGGCTAATTTCTGCTCAGCCTTGCAAGTTCTAGTGCCTTTTCCATGAACCATTCCTGACCACCCATGCCCATACCCTCAAGTCCAGGAGAGTTGCTCTCATAGACAGCATCCTATATTCTGCCTCATCCTGAAAGTTACGGCACTTCATTTGTAGTTGCTTGTTTAATCATCTAGCTTTATCATTGGACCTATGGCTTCACAAGAACCATGGCTGTGACTGTCTTACTAATTTGTCCAATGCTAATATATTAAGTCCATGGTAGGTGTTCCACAAATATTTGTTAAATGAACAAATCCAAATGGAGTTATGTACCACATAGTTCAGATTTCTGTTTCTGCCCTTAGCTGTCTGGTCAAAGTACTACAGGAAATAGTACAGGATAATTTGCTGGCTATAGGTTATTATAAAGTTAACTCCCTGCCATACAGTTTCATCACTGCCCCCTCCGAAAAATTCAATCATTTTCTAGTTTTGACCCTACTTCTTTTAGCATTGGTAAGAATTGTAGCAACCATCATTATACTTAAGAAAATTAAATTACTAATATCGGTCTACCCATTTCTCCAAGAAAATGAAATTACTTCTCTACAGAATTAAAACACCATTTCCTTGAACTAGATGAAGAAGCCAATTCTCTTTTGTGTTTCTTGCCTCTAAAAAGAATATGTGTCTAGACAGATTACTGAAGTTTTTCCATGAGATACCCTTTTCCACTAGAACAAACTCCATTAATTCCACACAATAACATAAATACCTCATTGTTCCTCCCCATTTACTTCTTAATTTCAAAAATAATTTTAAAAAAACAGATGAAAAAAATTCTAACCCGTATTTCCAAACACAGAATTCTGATTGAAAGAAAAAAATAACACTACGGATTTATATACCTTTCTTCAAATTTCTAAATATTGTCATAATTCATTTTGCTGAACCAGTTTTGTTCTACATTTGCCTTGTGGTATTTTTTGCATTAGTTGGTCTCAGACTTCAGCACACATCAGAATCTCCGGAAGGGCTTTGAAAATGTAGGTTTCTGGGCCCACCTCCAGAGTGTCTGACTCATTAGGCCTGAAACCGGACCAAAGAATTTGTGTTTCTAAGGAGTTCTCGTGATATCAATAGGGACCACACTTTGAAATGTAACCGATACATGCAACCTATAGTAGAGGAGCACATTCTGCCTCTGTCTATGTAGTTATATTGAGTTGGCCAAAAAGCTCCTTCGGGATTTTGGTAAGATGTTATGGAAAAACCCGAACGAGCTTTTGGCCAAACCAGTAACGTGGCATTTTGACATGTCCTATCCCGCTCACCCTTCCTGTTTATTTATTTTTTTGTTGTTTATTTTTTTTATTGTGGTAAAAGCCACATAATATAAAACATACTATTTTAACCATGTTGGTCATTGGTATCTGACTCAGTTTTGCCACCTAATATGTGCAGCAGGTACTCAATACTGAAAAGTAAGAGCATAAGGGTACAGCATTTTATTTAAAAAAGAGGTCTCCTTCTGCAAGTTTAAAAAATTAAATAGAAAAACAACCCAAAGCTTGCTCTAAGATTGTTACCTTCAATGGTAAACGTGTTTTGCCTCAATTGAGATTTCTTTGTTCAGGAGCCAAGCTGGCAGTTAAGCTGGCAGTGGAGGAGAAGCCATTTGTCTAATATGATGATAGTGTAGTCCTTTGTAAACCCTGGAACAATGAGGGCCCACACAGAGGCTCATTCCAAGTTCTACTTCCTTCTCTTTTCTTGTTACGTAATGGTGGCTGTTCATTCTGAATTCTCAGAGCCACAAAGGAAGGGGAAGATGTTCGATCCTGTCACACCCTCCCCCATCTAAACCATTCATAGCCTTAACGTAAAGCAGCAATTTGAAGTCATCTTCTTTAAACACTGCAGAACTAATCGTGAAGTCCACCAACAAAGTGACATTCATAGAATTGCTTTGTTCCAAAGCCTTCTGTTCCCTCTAGGTCTGTCTGTCATAATGTGCTCAGAAGAGCAAGGTGAAAACCTTGTCTTGAGTTGGCCTTGGGAGGAGGGTTACTTTGGTCTTGTAGATTTGTTATTTCAATCTTCTTCTTAGAAGGATACAATGTCTTAGAGAGTTTGAATTCTCATCAGTTCTGGCATCAGCTGAGTCAAGTCTCAGAATTTAAAGTGATTTCTTAGTGATTACTAAGAAAGCCCTTAGTAATCGCTTCTGAAGAAATCAGGCACACCTTACTGTGACCATTACAAGGTACTATGTAAGCTCCCACTTTTTGAAGGTTCTTTCAGAGTGGGGACTCTGTCTAATTCATTACTTTATCTGTAGAATTTAAATTAGTGCCCCCAAAATAGAAGGCATGCAATATGTAACATTTATTGCCTGACTGGCTCTAACTATAAGCTTTGTAGGTGATGCACAATAAAAATTAAAGAAGTGTAACATGATACCAGAGTTCATAAATTAAATGTTGCCAAAACAAAGATTGCTTCTACAAATGAAGGAAACAAATCAGAAGATACCTCACTGGAATATAACCTCCTCTAACCCCCAGTCTACAAATATATCCATCCCCAGATTTCTGGCGATAACATAAATATACATTTACATTTCAAGACTAAATCCCTGGTTTTATACTCAAGAAATGCCCAAACTAGTAAAACATTTTTCAATTAAATTGTCTGCCAGTTCATAAATGGAAAGGAATTCCTCATGAGATACCTCCCTTTATAGAGGGAATACAGAATTGTGTAGCAAGGGCATGTAATTATTAAGTAGACAAATGTGATTGCCTTTCTTTTTAATACCAATGGTGTCTTCAAAGCATCTTCTCCAGTTTGCAGTCATATCAGCTTCTAGAGCTTTATAGCCCCTTCAACTGAATCTAACTCACTGCAGCCTTAGCCTATCTGAATTCACGAAAGAATCCTTCCAGGGAGGGATCCATTACAAGAACATCAGCTGCATCTAGGTCATGCCACTCAGATCTGGATCTAGAGGTCAGCTGTGGCTTCTGGCTCCTGCGTAATCTCCTCTCTTCCCAGATCACTCAAACCTCTAAGGCCTACTTCACAGACACTAGACCCTGCATCAGACGTTTGAATTAGGAGCGCTTCGTACCATGATGCTTTATTTCCAGTTCTAGCTTTGGATCTCCTGTAACCCAAGACAGCCTAATCCAAGCCAGGCTCTCTGATGCCCTTTGGATACTGTTCCTCTAATAAGTCACAAGACCAGCTTCTAGGGACAAGGCAGTTCTCCCAGGTCTCTTAGCACCAGAGTTCTATTCTTTTCTGCCAAGTTCTGATTTCTTTCTCAGTCTCTGTTCCTAAAATCCCACTGAGCCCTTTATTGACACCCTAAGTCCTAAAAGGTACAATTTTGCTGTCTTAAGTTCATTTTCAGGGCTCAGGGTATAATAATGACTAGTCATTCGGCACCCAACAAGCACATTGTACAAAGAACAGAAATTGGGGTGCGGGAGGGCACTGAAGAGGTCCTCGGTGCTGAAACATATTTCTACAGAAGAATATAATTGGTGAATTCTCATATCCAGGGAGGATCAAATTGATATACTATTTTAGCACTCCTGCAAGAATTCTCCTACATCATTTCTGTAGAATTTTACTTTATGGAAAAGTTCCACGATTTTTAACATATTATCGCATCTCCTCACACCAAGTAGTTTCATACTTTAAGAATTACAAAATGCACTCATCAAAAATGTTTGGCACACCATGTGCTACATGTTACATGTTTATATATTTCTAAAATCCTGAACAAATCTCTCTTGAAGTTCTGTTTAAAATACAACCACAAGCACGATCACGTATGATAGAAAAACAGAACATCAACTCACAGAAAACCAGCACCTACCTACAGGTGATGTAATTTGAAATTCTGTTGAAACGACTTTGAAAATTAGCTGTGCAAGATATAAGAACAAAGGCAGGCTACAACATTTCTGTCCACTGGACAACACTAAAGCCTCAGAAATGAGATGCCCAAACCTCTTCTAGAAATAAAAATCAATTAAGAAGAGCAGCCCAGAAAGCATCAATGTCATCAGTCTGCATGCCGCCAGCTAATTTACAATCCATGAGAAGCTGAGCCAAGTGGGAGTTATTTACGTTTGTTCTTCTGGTATAATAGAAGGGAGGCGAGTGAAAAGGATATGCTGAATCAGACTGGGTTTGACTGAGGACTGACAGAGAAGTTTTCTTCAATTAATAGCCAGCTGCATAACTTGAGCTAATGCCAGCTGGGCTTTCGTCATGAAGTGACACCAAAATAAATGATTCTGTACTCAGGTGCTGGTTGTGATGCAGGGAATTTAGCCATCCAGAGTTGGGGCGGGGAGAGGGGCGGGCAATCACACCACCTGAGTTTTGGGAGCATAGTTTGGCATCTGCTCTAAGGATACTGAGTTCATGGTAATCGTTAAGTGCCTAAAAGCATCCATTTAGGTGTAAAGACTTGTTTGAATTCTTAGAAGGAAAGGACCAAATGGAGTGGAAATGGCCTCATCAAGGCCACGTTGATTCTTTCACGATTAGTGAAATTCACGTTCGTATTTAACTCACCGTGGTCAAGAGGGGAGCAGGCAAAAAGGGTTTTATTAAGGGCATCCACATAAGGGAATTCTTGAGGAGGAAAATAATGACTACCACGGCATAAAAGGAATCTAGTATAGATTTAAAGCAGTGCCATGCCTGCCAGTACATTCAGAAGAGATGAACAGGCCCAGCTGCTGGGATTTTTCTAGTGAGGTGCCTTTCCCAGTGGTCATAAGTCCATGTGTCTCTGGCTGCCAAGTCACATTCCCGTCTGTCTGGATGGAAGGGCGCCCACCCACAAGCTAGACCTTTTCATTACGGGGAAGTTTCCGAGGTTCCTTGTGTCAGGCAAACTCCACTCCCCCATCTCTTCATGTAAACACCTCTTCTACAGGGATTTCTTACAGAAAAACCCACGTGAAAGCATCTAACCAAAGAAATGAAAGTCATAAAACCAGAAGCTCCATAGGCACCTAGGTATGGACGATAACAGGCAGAAAACAAGTCCTCCAAGGAGGAAGCAGTAGCATCTTGACCTACGAATTCTTTGCTATCTGTTTGCTCCCTCGACTTTCAAACTGTAGCCCTGGAAATATAAACACACAATTCTAAACATCCACAGGCCTGCGGCAGCAAAATACCACAGGCCAGCTTCACAACTGGGGCATGCAGACCATAAATCCTGTAGCGGCAGGAGCGGGGAGGATACGAAGATGGACCGTCACCATTCAGCACCCTGCATCAAAGGAAACTGGGCACAAGGAAGAGGCAGCCAATTATTGGATTCTCTCATTCATGGAAGAAGCTCGAGGACTGAATTACCCAGGTGACGCTAGTTCTACCCATGCCAGAAGGCAAACGCTTACAAGACTGCTAAAGGCCACAGTTGCTCTGGATTTAGGCAGAATTTTCTGGTCCCTAGTGTGGACAGAGAGGACAGCTATATAGAGAAGTGCTGGAAAAGGGGCTTCTCACCAGCCTTGGTCATGAGCGTTGCTATTCTGACTTGGACTTTAGAGAGGGACACAGGAGACAACGATCCCAAGATGTGACCCTTTAAATCTGTCAGCATGAGAGATAAACCGAACTTGGATATGTGAAACTGATGATAAACAGTCTTTGCTGCTGGCCACACAGAAAGGACAGGACAAAAACAAGAAACCATCACTATTAGTTATATTTGGAGCAACACCAACTTCCTACCACCACATGGTAGCCTGTGCTATTAGTGGTTGGTTAGTCTGGGAGATCCAAAGCTATTAAGTAAAAGCTATCTCCACAGTGGGTACTAGGGGAGGTGGTCTGTTAGGAAGCTGGGATAACAAGTGCTTCTTCAAATGTTATCTGTAGTGTCACTGGGTGCCCTAAGTGTAACTCCCGTCCAAGTCAGCAACCTATAGACAGAACAGAGGCACAATTTCTAGGTGTGAGTATTACATTGATGATGCCTCCCAAGTATTAGTTTATTTCCTTCAACAAACTGACTCTATATTGCTTATATGCGGAATCTAAAAATAAATAAAAAATGTTAAATGATGCAAATGAACTTACATGCAAAACAGAAATAGACCCACAGACAGAGAAAACAAACGTGGCTGCCAAAGGGGAAAGGAGGGGGACAAATTAGGAGTTTGGGATTAATATACACACTATTATGTATAAAATAGATAACCGACAAGGACCTACTATATGGCACAGGGAACTCTACTCGATATTTTGTAATAACCTATAAGGAAAAAGAATCTGAAAAATAATATATATATCTGAATCACTTTGCTGTACACCTGAAACTAACACATCGTAAATCAACTATACTTCAATAAAAAAATAAAATTAAAACATAGATTGATTCCTCTAACATGAAGCATTTCATTTTCTAGCACTCTCTACATCACAACCAAATATATGAATGGAAACAGAAAATTCCGATCATTAGTGCTTGTGCTTTGTTTTGTTTTTGTCATCACTGTTTTGGAACAGACAGAGCCACCTGGGATAAATGATACATATGAATGTATTAACACACTCTCTTAGTGAAACACAAATATACATAGTTCATAAAACATGAACAATATATATTCTTTTTTAAAAAAATTATTTATTTTACTTATTTTTGGCTGCACTGGGGCTTCATTGCTGTGTGTGGGCTTTCTCTAGTTGCGGCTAGCAGGGGCTACTCTGTTGTAGTGTGCGGGCTTCTCATTGCCGTGGCTTCTCTTGTTGCGGAGCATGGTCTCTAGGCGCACGGGCTTCAGTAGTTGTGCCAGGTGGGCTCAGTAGTTGTGGCTTGCGGGCTCTAGACCACAGGCTCAGTAGTTGTGGCACACGGGCTTAGTTGCTCTGCAGCATGTGGGATCTTCCCAGACCAGGGCTCGAACCCATGTCCCCTGCATTGGCAGGTGGATTCTTAGCCACTACACTACCAGGGAAGCCCTATATTCTTACCTCTTTCATTCAGGGACTGATTATCTAATTGGTGATTTGTCATTTCCTCCATCTTTTCCTTTTCACATCTCTTTATAAGAAAATAAGTAATGATGGAAGTACAAACTATGGTGCAAAAAGCATGTCCCAGGCTTGATGCTACATGATTTCATACATTTTCATCTTTAACCCTAGCAGGTTACTGTCCAATTACATATAGAGCAAAAGAGGCTCAGTGGTAAAGAGACGCACCAAAACATCGCTTCCTCCAAGAAGGTTTGCTTGATGGGATAACCTAATTTAAGAGATGCTCATATACCTTCCTTTTATCCCTGCATTTTTCATTGTTCTTTTCATAAGCTTTTCACTTGCCTGTCTTCCTTTTAAAGTGTGATTTCCTTAAAGGTGGGGATTGCATCTTATTCACCTTTTCACCCTCAGTGCCTTGAACAGTGACTGGCATCTGGTGGGCAATCAGAAACGTCAAGAATGAACTGAAGCCGTACAGCCAGGAGCAACGACACTGGCTTTCAATGCAGAACTGTCAAATTTCAACACCTAGCAAGCAAAAACTGTTGCATTTTATTTGATGTTTGGCAGAAGAATGGGTGTTGGAATTAGTTCACCCATTTCATTCTAGATGGTTAACGACCAAGAGGTTCTCAAGAAATACTCGTTGACAGAATTCATGTATCCAAGTTAGCTCTGTTTCCCAAAAACCAAAAATAAGAGGAAACTAAAGATTCAGATAAAAGTCAGCCTCAATGGGAGGAGCAGAGTTTTTATTAAACACACGAATGAGCATTTACTTTGTTCAACTAGAGGCTGGCTTTTCACCTGGATTACGAGAGAAATATTCCAGCATCAATTTTACTTCGAAAAAGTATATTGAGTAAAACCCTAAGTGCTCTCTGCATGAAAAATTCTAGTTTTTCCTTCCTGTACAAACGCATAATGTAAACATAATCATGATGGCATTTCCTTTCACAGCATCGGTCATTTAAAAACGCAAATCTTTGAAGAACACGGATATTGACAAACTAAGTAAAATAGCTTTAAATCCTGTGAAAAGAGACTACAGGCCCCAAACCTGAGACTGAGTTTCAGGAATAACTTTGCTGATGGAGCCTAAGAGCAGCTTATTCCAAACCCTCGCTCCCCCAACTCCCACCCCACGTGGAGCAACTAATGTCAATTATAAAAATACATTTAAACTAAAAAGAACAATAGGCAGAAGACAGTTGTTTGGCTTAAAATGTAACCAACTGAGCTACAACAGAGGCAGCTTACCTCCTACCACCAGTAGGTACAGCACAGTAGGTACCCTGCCCTGGGCCCAGAATACTTTTAGAAGTCCTCGAAAATGTTTTAATTTCTTTAAAAATCAGAAACGAAATGATTATAATCCAGCTTAGATTACATTTCTCTTTATATCAAGGCGGTTATAAAGTGTAATTTTTAGTATTTTTTTAATGGAAAAAGAGGCCCACAAAGCCCAAAGTGTGTAGGGCCCACAAAAGTCATGGTATAGCCTCGAGCTGGGCTACTTTTAATTTTTATAAATTTTCTATGGCATTATTTTTTGTTGGGATGTTAGGGACACATGAATGTTGTGTGCCTTTTATTTCTTCTCTCCCACCACAAAAACCAATCCCTCAAAAACAAACAAAAAACATTGAAAATTCTTATCAATTGGATTGGATATTGGTAGCACATCAATGAACATCAATCACAAATCCAATTCAACTGGGCCATGAAAGAAAGGATTTCTTACGAAAGCCTTCCTTTCTGCTTTTACCTGGAAAGCAACAACTGAGACATAATCACAATTTCAGAGGAATGAAGGAAGACGAACTAGTAGAACGTTGTGCCTTAAGAAAAACACTAATTTAGAAATGCTGACCCACAAAACTTTTTTGCTTTAACACTGAATTAGCTGATTCAACTGAGTAATTTCCTGAATCTAGGTGGATACTTCGGTAGATAGTCATATTACACTACTGAGTTAGTACTGAATTAGTATTGGTATCAAAGCTAATATCAGGAATGCCCTTCTCATATGGTACAGCATAACTAACATTGGTTCACACAGCCATTGTGTTGTTATGGCAACCGGGGCATGCCTTGATGCCTCAGCCACCCTGCCTCTGAATTAATAGGATGTTGATTTCTGCATACTATCTCATTATTCCTCTAGCTCTAACTAGTCTGTGCAACACACACAAATGCAATAATGAGGAGTGGAAATCAAATACCTTCAGTTCTGGAGTCTTGGTCAAGTATTTCTTGGTACGGAAAGAGGCAAGAAGTAGTGCTTGAAATGAAGTTTTAGCATTACCTATGAATTGTATTTATCCGTGAACGTCCATAAAATTTTTATAGGAAAGAGAAGTACCAGTATATCAACAATCTAAATTCCAGTACTTGGAACTGAAAATTTTAGGGTTTCTAGTACATTCTTTTTTCTTTTCTTTTTAGTTTTTTACTGAAGTATAGTTGACGTACAATATTGTATAAGTTACAGGGCTAATATAGTGATTCATAATTTTTAAAGGTTATACACCATTTATAGTTATTATAAAATATTAGCTATATCCTCCATGCTGTACAATATATCCTTGTAGCTTATTTTATGCCTAATAGTTTGTACCTCTTAACCCCCTACCCCTATACTGCCCCTCCCCTCTTCCCTCGCCCCATTGGTAACCACCAGTTTGTTCTCTATACCTGTGAGTCTGCTTCTTTTTTGTTATATTCACTAGTTTGTTGTATTTTTTAGATTCCACATACAAGTGATATTATACAGTATTTTTCCTTCTCTATCTGATCTAGTATATTCTAAGTAGTCTCTTTTTAAAACAAATATAGAAAATAATTAGAATATAACATGTTTCCTACATAAAATATGACTAATAAGGCAAAATAAGATAATAAGAATTATTAAATTACATGTGAAGAAAATAACAACCACCTTAAATAAACATTTCCTTATTGCACAGCCAAGACTTTGCTTTTTTTCCCCATATTTTTATCTCCTTTTCACTAAAGTAGGAACAATATCTCACTGTCATGTAGGTAAACCAGTAGAGAGGACCTGCCACTGAAAATAAAGCAGAAGTTAATTTTTTCCCTCTAAAAATATAACTTTCACAATTAGCCTATTAAATATATGGCCATTGGATATTATAAAATTAGAACATTGGAAGATCTGGAATTATATTCTGCCTCATTGTAATGAGAAATTCTTTAAATATGACATTGTTCTGGTTACAGTGTATCTCTGCATACTTGTCATGGGTCTTTCCTTTCTTATTCTGATAAAATTTCTTGTTGGAGAACCACCCCTAAAGGATGGAACTGATGTCTGTGACACAGAGGCCTGGTTAGTCACTGTTGAAGGCTGGCACTTCAAGTCCACCCATGTGTGTCAGGACTGAGTCTTCATTGGAGCCATTGGGAAATATATGCTCTTATGCCACTGGAATTACTACAGGCAGAGTTATGCCACTTGCTGCCTTAGCTTTCTTTGCCACCACATAGGGAAAGCCAGCAATGCGAAAGCCAGCAACGCAGAGAGGGATAGAGATTGCGAAAGACAGACCAACGTCCTCATCACATTGCAAGAGCACATGAGCAAGCCTTGTGCCCATGAAAATCAGCTGCACTCCTTGGATTTCCCAGTTTCAAGATTCCATAAGCCATCTTTCTGTTGGTTTAAGTATTTAGTTTCTATTACTTGCGACTAATGGGGGAGAACAGTCTGACTGATATACCACTTCACCATATGGATCTTTTCAATGTTAAAAAATATTCTATTGATATGATGCAAGTCCATTCTTGCTTACTCGTACCTCTCTTTTTTTTTTTTTTTTTTTTTGCGGTACGCGGGCCTCTCACGGTTGTGGCCTCTCCCGTTGCGGAGCACAGGCTCCGGACACGCAGGCTCAGCGGCCATGGCTCACGAGCCTAGCCGCTCCGCGGCATGTGGGATCTTCCCGGACCGGGGCACGAACCCGTGTCCCCTGCATCGGCAGGCAGACTCTCAACCACTGCGCCACCAGGGAAGCCCTACTTATCCCTCTCTTTACTGCCTTTGTATTTGATTGACAATAAAAGAATCCAATTGTTTCTTGCTGCACTATTGCAGCAACTTCATTCGTTCATTCGTACATTCATTCACTCAACAAATGCTTACCACAGACCTATTCTGTGCCAGGCACCTGCTGAAGATTCATATTTGAACAAAACTGACAAATGGTCTACTTTCATAAAATTTATCATCTGTAGGAGGGAGCCAACAATGAATGAATAGATAGATCATGTAAATATATTGGATAGCAACATGTGCTATAGAGAACACTAATGCAGGAAAGAGAATATACAACGTCTGGGCTGATGATGGGTTTTGTTTTGTTATGTTTTGCTGTTCTTTAAATAGATGGTCAGGGATGGTATTATTACGAAAGCGATATTTGAGCAAAGATCTAAAGACAGTGAGCTCCTTATTGAGGAAGGTATGGGTCCTGAAAGAGAGTACAGTCAGGCTCACCGGTAGGGTGCAGGGCAAATTTTCCTGACAGGAGTTCACCTATTTACACAAGGGAGAAACTCCCATTGATGCCCCCCTCCTCCACACTAGAACCTTTTACTGCTGGCTCTCTGAGGGGACTGGCCTATTTGTTTTGTTTCACTGGGCAAACAGAAATATGAGTTAGGGATAGCTGTAGGTTCCATGAATCATTATTATTTTCAGTGTACACTCTCTGGCGTGAGGGCTGTGATGTGAATTGCTGACTAATTTTATAAAGCACCTGGGGTTCCTCAGGGCAAAGGCACTATGTCAACACCAACATTAAACAAATAGCAATAATTGGCCAAATCCTCTGGGGGTGCAAGGCAAATAAAATATGTTCCCTCTTGGAGTTTCATGACGTCTGCCAGGTTTACCACTTGACAACCTGGATTCAGCAAGAATGAGGCAAAGCATTTTTCAAAAGCCACTTCGCTACCATTGTATGTGGCCTCCAAACAACCACTGTGAATACTGAGTATTTAACAGCAAATTAAAACTGAGTATGTTTTTGATTTCACTAGCACAATAAGGTTCTGAATAATCACTTGAAATATTAGTCCTTATCATTTTCCAGGCAATTCCACTACTAGTGAGAAATAAGAGTAGAGCAATATTCATTAAATAATAACAATCATTTTTCCAGCAATTTTTAAAGCACACACAAATCTCTCTTTAGCAAAAGGACTTTTTACAAGCATTGAATCTCTTATAGTTTATCCATGTGAATTTTGATTAAAGAAATTGTCCAAAAACAAGAACGGTTGGAAGGGTTCCAAATGGTAGATGAAACTCTAAAATGTATATTACATATTAACAAGATTTCTTTGTGTTTCTAAGAATTCTATAGGGAAATGTACCTAAGTTTAACACAACTCTACCCACTCCACCTCACACCACACCAAAAAGACATTCATAAAAGAAAGCACAACATATACACACACTTTATAAATGGACACTGGGCTTTGAAGTTTAACTAAAACAAGGGATAGCTCAGGATAAACCTGGTTTTACTCTACTATCTCCAAAGTTCAATGGAAAAAAAGCATTAACCATTTTCTCAAGATTATTAACTATCATTAATCCTTAGAATTATGAGACACGTTTGCTGAAAAGACTTTAGGATTAATCTAGTATGACTTTTATTTCACAGGTAAAGAGACTAAGTCTGAGAAAGGTTACTTCACCAGGAATATAAAAATCAGCTATAATACCCTGAGCCATAGCTACTGTTAGTATTTTGGAATATCCTTCCAGGTATTTTCCTATGAATTAGTATATACATATAGCTGTATATGCATAGTTCTCATATTTAAAAGCGCTCTCTCATTTTATGTACTGTTTACATACTTTTTTATTTAACATACCGTGACTATCTACCATGTTAAAAATTATCCTTGTACATCAATATTCCATCATATGCATGTACCTTGATATTGCTGCATATTTGACCTATTTCCAATTTTCAACTATCATAAACAATGATGGTTGTAAATCTTTTCATATGTCCCTAATTACTTTTTTAGGTTAAATTCTTAAAAGAGAAATTGCTGGTTCACAAAGTATTTTTTTTTAAGGTGTTTGGTAATGATTATTCAATTGCCTTCTAGAAAGTCTGTTCAAATTTTCACTTTTACTACGATTAAATAAGAATGTCCCAACTTGAATCAATATTTGGTATTATCTGGCTTTGCTTTTTAATCTTTAACACTTTGATTAGAGAACATATTGGGTTGGCCAAAAAGTTTGTTCAGGCTTTTTCCATAACATCGTATGGAAAAACCCAAACGAACTTTTTGGCCTACCCAATATTTCTCCACTGTTGTTTAATTTGCTTTTCTTTCAGTTTGGGCTTTTATTCATGTTATCGTCAAATTGTGTTTCGTTTTTTATGAATTGACTGTGTGTGGATTTTTCTGTAAGAAAGGTCACCTTTTTTGTTGACTTCTAAGGATTTTTTAATACATTAAAGATAATGCCCCTTTAGCAGTGTTGGAAACAGGTTCCTTGGTTTGTCATGTGCCTTTACATTTTATTTATGGTGTTTTTTGATGTGCCTAAATAGTTGATTTTTTAAATGTACACATATTTGTAAAATATTTTCTTAATGTTTTCTAGCTCTGGTGACAGGCTTAGAAATACTTTCCCACTTTGAAATTAAATGAGTATTCACCTATATTTTTATACTAATTTAATAGTTTAGTTGTTACATTAAAAATATATATTAATAAATAGTATTATTTTATTTTCATTAAAACCTTATCTAATATATATTTGTATGTAAGATATAAGGAAGGAATCTAAGTTTATATTATTTTCCCAAATAATTAGCTATTGCCTCAACACCATTTATTGAAAACTATCTCTTTTATTTTTCCATTGAATAAAATGCTAATCACATAAGTGTATATGTGTATATGCATGGATACACACACACACACACACACACACAAACACACACACACACGAGTCTTATTTGGAATCTACAGCCTTTTCAAATGATCTTTAATTCTTCACCTAAACCACTGTCCTAATTCTTATAGTTTTATAACATGTTATAATTTCTGAAACGGTGAGTTCTCCATCTATCTACCCTTCACCCATTGTGCTTCAAGTTTTTAATTGTTTTGCTTTCTCATATATTTATCCTTTCGGGTAAACTTTTGAAACAATTAATCAAAATAAAAATAATATCTCACTGGTACTGAGTATAACTGAATAAATTGTGTAGATTTAATTGGCCAGAAATGACATTTCTAAGGTCTTAAATAGGTCTTCCCATACACAGTAAGCACAGAAATAGTCTGTATAGATTCAAGCCCTAGCTTTAGCTCTTACCAGATCTATGATCTTGGACAAGTGGCTTAATTTCTCTGCATCTTAGTTATCAAATTTGTAAAATTAAGATAATAACAACTAGCTACTTCATAGGATTGTATAGAATTAACAGACGATTTAATATGCAATGTGTAAGGTATTTAAATGCATAATTAGTATGAGATAGTATTATGTCTCTGAGTTTTCTTTTAGTTACAATTTATTGGTTTCTTGATGACAAATTCTGATTTCTTATTATTTTCATTCATAGGTACAGTAGGTTTTTGTGACAGCAATCTTGTGTTATTTAAAAGGTATTTTAGTTTTTTCATTATAATTTATATCTGATATTAACTCTTTTATAGAAAAGCTAATGATGTCCATGTATTTTTGTATTTGGCCACCTTACTGAATCTCTGCATTATTTCTAATAATCTTTCAACTAGTTTTTTTTTCCATGTATATACCCAAAGAGTAGTAAATTCACTTTACGTTTTATATTTTATGATTCAAATAATTGTACTATCTAGAACTTTCCATAATATTAAAATATTAATATTACATGATAGAGCTTATAATTGAGCTTATTTTAATAGAAATGACTCATTTAAAATATTTTTGGCTGTTGAGATAGACACTATAATTCTGCTGCTATTTCACTTGAGTTTTGCTTTTTAAAACAATGAATGGGTAATTAACTGCTAGTCAAATTCTGACATCTGTCATTGCAAACCTCTTGCTCTCTTTTAACCTATTTATATGATGGATTCTGTGAGCAGACTCCCTCACAATGAACCACATGTTTATGTATAGAATCATTCTTATTCAACATGAGCATGAATCTTTTAACAAAATACAGGATTCAATTTACTAATACTATACTTAGGATTATATCTCTTTAATGGTAAGATTGGTTAGAGATTTTCTATTGCAGTTAAGTCTAGTTCATACAATAAATGTAAAGTTGACCTTCTGTTCACAAACTTTATAAAATTTTAAATAACATACCAGCTCTTTATTCTTCAAAGTGTGTGAAGTGTTTGTAAACACTTTCAAAGAAATTCTCTGATGTCTTTTGCAGAGCTGTTTTTTTGGAAAAGCAACTTTTCCACTTTTTTTCCCAACAGACATTGCTTTATCAAGGTTATATACTTCAACTTATGTCAATTTTACATATATATACATATATATATACACACACACGAATATATACTTTTACAGAAAGGCATCATTTAATCAAGAGTTTTAGTAAGTAGCATTCTATTATATATAATTAATAAAATACATTCTCTGTCTCTTTATATATATATATATATATATATATATAAAATAGTTACATACATATGTAACTGTTTCACCAACTGTTAGACATGACTGTGTCTCATTTTCTCTCACCACGGAAAACTGGGAAATACATTTTAGCAGGTGAGAAATAAAGTATCCTCTCTCAAGTTTTCACCATCTCCCAAGAGAAACACCATCGTCTCATAGATGGGTCTCCATGCCAACAGTGCACACCTCTGTGATCATTTTTCCTAATCACCAGGGAGTACTTTTCCACTTCCAGCTTTAAAAGAGTGAGCAGGCATCCCCCCCAACCCTCATAATCTAGCTGCTAAGTGATTTAATAGGTGTTTCACGAAATTCAAAATCAGCAGTAAGATTTATAACAGAAACACTTCTCAGCTGTTTGTCTCCATTCTCACTACCTGGGGCTCTGGATCCAGGGAGCTCTTCAGGACTAATTTCAGAAAGAACATGTACTTTTTTAAATATTATATAACATTTTGAGCAACATTTAAATGAATGCTTAGCGCGAGTTTTCAAATAGAAATTTAAAATATTTTTTATGCCACTAACTGAGAAAGATTAACAGAGCACAATAAATGATACCTAATATTTCAGGAACCAGTGTAGTAACTGTTGATTGAAAAAAATGAAAGATAAGTCAAGTATTACAAAGCAAAACCTGGAGGAAACAAAGCTTCTAAAATAAACCTTCCTTCCAGCAGACCCTCATGGAGCACTGTGTTATTTACTGAGTTGATAACAAATGAAGCAAAGTATGGAATGTAATAATAGCTACAGTTTTTTGAGCACTTGCCACATACTTGGCATAATGCTAGGTGTTATACACACGAGCTCTACCATTTGGGGCAACTGACAACCAACCATAAGAAGTAGAGCAGAGGAGAGGTGGCATAGCTTACATTTCCTAGGTGCCAGGCTCCAGGGACAACAAGTTCTTCATAGGAACCATCTCATTACATTCTCATCACCATCCTACATACCAATTATTATTGTTCCCATTTTTGAGATGAGGAAACTGAGTCTCAGACCCCAAGGTCACAGAACTAGAAAGTAACCATTAATAAGGCCCATGCTCTTTACCTTGTACCACTGTTTCAAGTTTGACTCAAGTTCCATCTGAGAATACATAATGCCTAACTTATAAGCTACTTACAACATGCTAAGCACTGTTCTAAGTGCCTTACTTGTATCATCTTCTTCTTGAAACTTCACAACAACCTTATAAAATAGGGACCATGATTGCCCCAACCTTAACTTAATAGAGAAGGACATTTATGACTTAAGAGAAGTTGTCCCACCCAAGGTCACATAGCTGGCTAGTGACAGGGCCAGAATATGCACCCAGACTATTTAATTCAAGCTCTAAGCTTTTAATTACTATATTTTCAGAAATTTCCACTAGGAAAGATGGCTGAATTTGAGGAATAATTTTTTTTTTTTTTTTTTTTTTTAGCAATTTATTTTTGCTATGTTGGGTCTTCGTTTCTTTGTGAGGGCTTTCTCTAGTTGTGGCAAGCGGGGACCACTCTTCATCGCAGTGCGCGGGCCTCTCACCGCTGCAGCCTCTCTTGTTGCAGAGCACAGGCTCCAGACACGCAGGCTCAGTAGTTGTGGCTCACGGGCCTAGTCGCTCCGTGGCACGTGGGATCCTCCCAGACCAGGGCTCGAACCCGTGTCCCCTGCATCAGCAGGCAGATTCTCAACCACTGCGCCACCAGGGAAGCCCCGAGGAATAATTTTTATAAAATCTAAAGAAATATGATTAAATTAGCATTTGGAAGCGAAGGCTATGATTTCTAATTCTGTGGTGGGCAGTTTTCCTTAGACATCATTTCTTCCAAGTCTCCACTGAGGAAGGAACACAGTGAAACAACTGAAACTGTGTCATGAAGGTTAACCGTGAAACAATGTCGACACCTAAGTCAGAAGCAGGTCTCACTTTCCCAAAAGACATGAGCCAAGCTTGACTACAAAGACTGTAGGATCCTGTTTCTATGTTCAACACAGTAATTCAGAATGCTGCCATAAAAATAAGAAAAACAAAGGGTATGTAACATCTGAATAAATGTATTTTCATTCTAAACTTCTGAGGGGGTAAGAGTGTAAGAAGATGAAACACAAAAGGTGAAAGTACATATATTTGTGGAAAAGTATAAGGAAAAGAGCTAAAGGAATACACTGGTCCCCTGGCAACAAGTATAATTCTTTCCTTAAGGTCGTCTTGCTCACTACCCCTCATCCCCAACTTGTTGAAAATCTGTAAGATTATTGACCCTCTGTGGACTCTCTTTCAACCCAAGCCTTTGGGGACTGAACCAAAAGGAGTCCACCACTGGCACCACTGACATTTTCAGATCCTGAGGAGGGTATGCAAGCAAATCCACGTCTTTTCTGCCACTTAGATCCCAACTGTAGTGAGGGTATTCCAAGACAAATGAGAATACCCCATGATCCTCACTCCTTGTGTCAAGGGATGAAACACCCTGACCTTGTTTCCAGCTAGTGATGGGAGAGCAGGAGCTTCATTAGATGGGACAATCTGTGCTCCATGGGACCCTGGTCACCTCAAGTTGTTTGCTGGAGGAGGTGGAATGGTCCCACTTCAGGTGGATAGACAGTTCAGGTTTCCTTAGTTTTTCTAGTTATTTTAATGTTTTATGTTCTTTCTGGCTGCTTTCCAGAGTTTATGAACCCTGTCCTTGATGATATTTTTTTAATAAGCTTTCACAGAACCCAATGTAAATGCTATTTCTTCCCTTTTCTGACTACGCTGGGCTCCCCTGAGGGGCAGTGAGCATCACATGACATCTCGGGCCTGCACACCTGAGATACAGCACCTCGCAGAATTGGGACTGAATTCCTAGCCCACGTCATCATGTTTTGATTTTGACTTTGTAAACAAATTCTCTCTCATTCTTTATATATTTATTTCATGCTAGGTGTCCACTGGATGAACAGTCCCTCCTGTAGTTAGCACAACAATCCTACAAGGGATATACTTGTGGTTTCCAAATATGAGAGCAGAGAGCTCCGAGGTGGAGAGAGGTTACTCGCACAGGGCCATCTCCGTGGCTTGGGAATTCTTCTCTGCTGTGAAATGGTGTTAAAGACACAAGCTATTATAGCACTCACTGTTCTTTATCCAAACAGTATGCCCCAAGGAAGTACAGTTCAGGATTTGGTACAAGGAAAACTCTGCCTTCCCTGAGAAATGGATGTTGTGCTCTTCTCATCTAACATTTTTTCTTGTTTTACTGCTAAGACTGGCCACCATGTATCTATGACATAGATTTCTGTGCTCCTTTAGAGAAAACACAGTGACCCTTATTACTGGAATATCCACTTTCTCTTCCTCCAATTTTCCATTTTTAAAGATCTTAATTTAAGAAAAGACTTTATTGACTTTATACTTTTTGTAAGACACTGCAAGTCCTTTTTATAAATAGGCAGGGAAAAAATGAAGGAAGGAAGGAGTCAAGGAGGTAAACATATAAAATGACGGTCACTTATATTTTCAAACAATGGGAGGTTTGTTTTCTAATAAATAAAACCTTAATGAAATGTTATACGGAACACTATCTTTAGAAATCCTTTATATAAAGATTTGTCTAATAAGACAATGAAGCAGAGCAGAATG
This sequence comes from Phocoena phocoena, assembly GCF_963924675.1. Classification (NCBI taxonomy): domain Eukaryota; kingdom Metazoa; phylum Chordata; class Mammalia; order Artiodactyla; family Phocoenidae; genus Phocoena; species Phocoena phocoena. The sequence goes on from NC_089221.1 coordinate 46,798,910, forward strand.
CTTAAATACATAAACTTTTTCAGGCAGAGAAGTCTTTGATCTAATGTTCCTTGCTCACTACATCACAAGATTCCCCAAGAGTAAACCTAAACCAAAAGGTTTTTTGCTAAACCTAGTCTAACAAGACGGAGTACTGTAAAATGAAACTTTGTACTGCTGTGATTTACGCTTTCATCCGTAAGATCCTTTATGCCATTCTAAGAAGTGTAGTAACTACTGAAAATATCACGTGCTCTGATTTTATACCCATTTGCACTTGATGTTATCCATCCTCAACCCCTACATTGGTAGATACTTGTTGCAATGATATCACACCATGAATATCATTTCCTGGTCCTGTTGGCATCTTGGGATTGAGAATCTTTACGTGCCAGTCCTGCCATCTTTGACAATTGGCTAGGTGTCTTAAAAGCCACAGAGACACTGAGCAGAGTTGAAGACTGTGGCCAGCTTTTGTCATTTTGTCAGATGTTTACAGTACAATGACGGTTTATAGAATATACTTCCAAAATAATTTCGTCAGTAGGTTTACGTCCATTTATGTATGTCTTATGAGCTAATATAAGCATTTTACACTAACCATTATGGTTGGCGTACCCTTCTTTTAGTTGCTGACATCCTGAGAGAACAAGGCATTCTATTTAACTAAAGAAGGAGCTAAAATAGCAAAGTGGACATAAAGAAAATAAACACTGAAGCCACACAATGTCAAGCACAGATCAGCATTGCTATATTTGCAAATGAAATCAGCTAAAGGGAGGAAAGTGTAAACTGACAAGGCAAGGAATGGGAACTTATGGAAGGAAGGAACCCAGGAGTACCTCACTTCAGCTCAGCTGGAAAGAGCTAGAGACAGGGTGAAGAGTCACTATAGTTCTACCTCTTTATAAAATATTGTACATTTAATATGGAATGTTATTGGTGGCTCTACAGGGAATATACTTGGTTGTGCAGGAACCATAAACTTCAAGAATACCTCTAAACAATGACTCTTTGCAGATTTACAGCAAGGGAAATTCATCTGTTTTCTTCCTACAAATCTGAATTGAGCATCTGCTATACATTAAGTGTTGTTCTAGGCTCTGAGGATATAACAGGAAACAAAACAGAACAACTTTTCTTATGCAGTTAACATTTTAGTTGGAGGAATATGGACATTAAGATGAGGAGATAAATTATGAAGTACATTAGATTGTGCTAAGTAAGAGAAGGAAAAATATAGCAATGCTGGGAGTTGAAATGAAGTCTAGCTCTCAAGCTGTTGTCTAGCAAATGCTACATGAGGTGACTTCTGAGTGAAGACTTGAAGGGAACAAGCCATGTAAATATCTGGTGGAAAGCAAACCACTACCTCATTTGAATCTAAATGTGCTGGAGGAAAAGCATTTTCTATACTGTATGACTGTGCCTCTCAAGCAGCGACATGCAGATGATGGAATAGTAAAAGCAGAGTCAAAGCCAAAAATTTGGAGAAAAAGAACCTATTTTTATGTTGAAGAAAAAAACAGAGAAAGGTAAAGGGCCAGAACACACAGATTTAAAAAATAAAACTGGAGGCATTTAAAAAATTTGTATTTGGGCTTCCCTGGTGGTGCAGTGGTTGAGAGTCCGCCTGCCGATGCAGGGGACACGGGTTCGTGTCCCGGTCCGGGAGGATCCCACATGCCGCGGAGCGGCTGGGCCCGTGAGCCATGGCCACTGAGCCTGCGCGTCCGGAGCCTGTGCTCCGCAGCGGGAGAGGCCACAGCAGTGAGAGGCCCGCGTACCGCAAAAAAAAAAAAATTTGTATTTGACACCATAACTTCAGGCTACTCGTCCAGATACCAGGCACATAGGTTCAATTTCTTCTGGCATGAAAATACTGGTGGAAGATTAGAGACGTTCTCATCTCTGCTGGGAGAGTCATGTTAGGGTGATGAGCGAGTTCAGGAGATTCAAGGCTACTTACTAATGTCCACTGTGCTTATATTTCATACTATAGGCAAAGATGTCATGAACACAACATGTGTGCTACCCGCAATCTCAGAAGCAGTACCCAAAACACATGGATTTTCCATAGATCTAAGACACACTAAGTAGGTGGGGAAAATCAATGAGTGGAGTGGAAGGGTTGTGAACCTCACAACCGCAAGCTAGTCACCTTTTTCTAAAAAAAAAACTTAGTGTGGCCTTGACTGATGGCAACAGGGGGAAAGAGAAAGAGCGTGAGCCCACAATACCGCATATTCAAATAGAATCATAGCTCTGTCCTCTGGGTCATGAGGAAACTGCTTAACTTCAGTTACTTCCTTCACTAAATGTTAATAAGTACTAACAATAATACATGTAAAACTCCTAACGTGGCACCTGTCACCCTTCATCTTATGAGACGATGTAATGGTTTCTATCTTTTAAGGAAAGATATTCATTGAGAAAAAAGTCTGAATATATGTGCCCATTAAGCTATTTATTATTAGAGTTTTAAAATAAAAAGAAAATCTTAAAATAATGTAATTCTGGGCTTCCCTGGTGGCACAGTGGTTGAGAGTCCGCCTGCCGATGCAGGGGACACCGGTTCGTGCCCCGATTCGGGAAGATCCCACATGCCGCGGAGCGGCTGGGCCCGTGAGCCATGGCCGCTGAGCCTGCGCGTCCGGAGCCTGTGCTCCGCAACGGGAGAGGCCACAGCAGTGAGAGGCCCGCGTACCGCAAAAAAAAAATAATAAAATAAAATAATGTAATTATTACTTCTTATGAGCCATGTTAGGATTTCCAGTAATTCTGGACCCATTGATATGTGTGATTCATTACCATGTCATTCAAAGGAGATGATTTCATTTATTGCATGAGCTTTAAGGAAATTAATAGAAAAAAATTTAAATGTTTGTTCTGGAGAAGTTTCATGCTATTAACTTCAAAGCATCGAAGCCTCTAATGGCCCTGTTGGACGTAAATTGTAGATAGGAGTGTAACTGACTCCGTTCTATGTGAAACTTCCTGGTGTGAAAACATTTCACGAAGTCATTCTCAAAGTTAACCTGTGATATCAAAGGTCACCTATACCTCATAGCTCATGAACAGAACATATTTCCACAATACCGAACACATGGCTAAAATACGCTTTGAAGACTTTCTGATTAGGAAAGGTAAAAAAATGTAAACCTTTCCTAGGATTATACTGGATATTTTGAAAAGTTGCATATAGCACTCAAGAAGAGTTTTTGTCTGTTTGCTCTTATTTTCTGGAATGATGTCCTCCTGGATCAATCACATTCTTTAAGGGCTAAGTACATTTCCACAATTTCCATTTTTGTATCCAAAGCACATGGGAATAATTTACATACAGATGAAGGAACATGCCATCCTTTCAAACTAACATTTTTTGGACATACAGTCCAGTGAATTGCTGCAATTGTAAGTCTTTAATAGATTCAACGTTAAGGGAATGACATGTTATTTGAAAGAGTTTCCAAAGCACAAGGGCAGCCTTGTTTTGCAGACAATGTTTCTTAAATATTTGGTTTAAGATATGACACCAGAGGCCTTGGCAGTGGATACTCTGATTAAATGTGAAGTTTAATAAATCCATGAAAATGAGTCCCAGATGTGGTTTATGGGTGACTCCATGTTTTTAAACATAGTCTAGCATATAAAGTCTAAATGTCATAGAGATCAGAAATCAATTCCTAGTGATAGAACTCAAAGTAAATGAGGTAAACTCAGTTCATTTAAACATTGCTTGTGTACTACTCTATGAAATGCCTGTCTGTACAAAGACATAAGAAACACATACTGCCCTGAAGAATACAAACAATCAGCTAGAGTCAGGCAGGTAAAACCCATTCATTCATTCATTCATTTATTGAACAAGTAGATATCAAGCCCCTCTGCTGGGTTAGATGCTCTTTTGGTGATATCAAGGTCTGTGGGATCTGGTTCTTGTTCTCTAGTACTTTTAATCTTCAGTAGGGAGGAGAGACAGGTAAAAAGCTTATTATAACCCAGTAAGAATTATGTTAAAGTTTGCCCGGGATGCTGATGAAACTCAGAGGAAGAGCCACAGCAACAATCCTATCCTCAGGCCTGGGGCTTGGAGGAGGTAGGTGGCATTGTGGAAGAAGAATTGTCAAAGGAGATGGACGGTAAGGCTAGTTAGGGAAGGGTGATCCCAGCAGATGAAGCCGACTGTGCAAAGGTAGAAAAGTAAGCAGGAAACAGAGAACAATACGTTTATTGTTCCTAGAGAGAGTCTTATAGGACATGACAAATAGGACATGGAGAGAGAGGCAGGTGCTGGGTTGCTGCAAAAGGCCCAGCTAAAGACTTTGTGTTTTATCTTCAGGGCTCTGGGAAGTCACTAAAAAATTGTAAGCAAGTGATTTTGCAAAACATGACAGTGTAAGATAATACTATGATCCTCATTTGTAAACTAAGGCAGACATTTTCACATATTCACCAATTTCCAGTTTTCTTCTCCTTCTGGCCCCATAGGAGAACTGTGCACCCCTGCCTCCTTGAAATTAACAAAGTTGTGTTGCTTTGAAAATGAAATAGGATTCCTTTCTATGTGGGTGGAAGAATTTAATTGCTACTGTTTGGATCTCTAACTCTTTCTTCTGGTGTGCGGAGTGTAGATGCCTGTGGTTGATATGGAGGTGTTGTTCTAAGTGATCATGTGAAGATTGCTGGCCTGAAGGGTCACCTGGATTCCCAGTGGGATTGTCTGTTACTGCAGTATAACTTCGTCTACCCTGACTAATACACCTACCCAAGTAAGGGTGATAATCTTTTAATTAACAAGCTATTAGCCCTGATTTGTAATTTGTTCAATGAAAACAAGTGATGTTCCTTCTTAGAGCTGCTTACCTGTCCAAAGTAAGTTTCTTGTACTGGTCAATCAAATCACTCCTTCCAGATCTTAGAAGTGGCAACTAATAGAGCTTTTGCTTGTTTATTTACTTGCAATTAGTTTGTAGTTTTGGAAATTTGAAAAATGTAGAGTACAAAGAAGAAAGTGTGCATTTACTTTAATAAGTTTCAGAAAGAAGTAGTACATCAGTTATATGGTATCGGTATTACAATACCTTAAAAGAATAGGTTAGCTCCAAAAAGTGAATATGGTACCTGTTTACATGCCTTTTATTCTTTGTACTTTCTGCTTGCTTACTGCCTGCTTCCCAGCACCAATTTGTCTCTATCCCACATGTCAATAAGTGTTAAGAAATGTTGGAGAATGCAGAGGAAGCCAGAAGTCTTCTTTCTCAGAGATGCATCTAAACATCTCCTTAAAAAAAAAAAAAAGTGGAGAATTCATTGATAGGCCCTTCTTTGGAAATGCTTTTAAATCTCCTGTACCAGTAAGAATTTAAAATTAGTATCAAAAGGAAAACTGCTTATTCTTATGGTTAGAAAATCAAATAATTTATCTCATCTAAAATTTTACATGGAGTAAGTCTCATGAGAGGACTATACTATGTCCATATATTATAAAAATCAGGGCTTCCCTGATGGCACAGTGGTTGAGAATCTGCCTGCCAGTGCAGGAGACACGGGTTTGAGCCCTGGTCTGGGAAGATCCCACATGCCACGGAGCAACTAGGCCCGTGAGCCACAAATACTGAGCCTGTGCATCTGGAGCCTGTGCTCTACAACAAGAGAGGCCGCGATAGTGAGAGGCCTGTGCACCACGATGAAGAGTGGCCCCCACTTGCCGCAACTAGAGAAAGCCCTCACACAGAAACGAAGACCCAACACAGCCAAAAATAAATAAATAAATATTAAAAAAAACAAATCAGATATTTCTTAGATGGTAGTGAAGGAAACATTTCCTGAAATACTTCCTGAAATGACAAGATATAAATTCGCCTGTAAAATCAGAATGCCTCAGCTGATCCACTGAGATCTAGTCAGGATGATTCCTTGGGTAAGGAACCTAACCCTTTCAAATTGCATGAAAATCAGAAGACAAATGAAGACGTTATGGATGGAAATTCATTTCCAAATAAACCACTGGGGTGGAAATCATTAGAATATTAGCTTTTCTTTTTTGAAAAAAAGAAACCATGTTTTTTTTTTCTCTCTATCACTCATAGTTATGTCAAATGGGTGAACCTTGAAATAAAGTATATTTATCTACTTAGTTTTGAGTCTTTTTTTAGAAAAAACCCTTAGAGTTTATTTTGTTTTATTTCGTAAAAACAATACTACTTTAACCAAAGCAAAACCCTAACAAGAAGCTGATGTTGGTGACCAAGAAAAGCGGCCTATTTTCTATTTTCTGTGTACTACAGAAAGAGAGAAAATCTATTTCTCACTCTCTCACGTGGTAACTGGATCTCAGTAGAGCTGAATCTTCAGGACAACAGGGCGTGTTATTGTGAGATATTTTATACTCGGCTTCGTCATTTTGTACAATCGGAGATAGGGATTAACCGGGAGGCTCTTTCTCATCTTTCAATGATATTTAACTATTGATAAATATGAAAGTGCACGTGATTCTGTTGCCTGATTTGGAGAAAGGAGCTGTCAGTTTGCTGACTCCAAACTGTGTTACCAGAGGGCTCCAAGCGGGGGTAGCCCCTCTGGGCATGGCCAGGTTGTTCAGGATGTGGCAAGGATTGGGTCGGGGTGGGGGGGGCGGTGACAGCAGGTGCTGGACACACTGCTGAGTGAACGATCGCCATAGGGCTGAGGACAGGAGAGAGGGGCTGCCCCGTGAAGCCCTCAGCAGCGACCCTGGAGGAATCTCGGAGTCTGAGAAATTTGAACAAATAAAAGCTTTCACAACGTTTCATTTCCCCAGGATTGGAGCAGCAGGGCTCCATGATAGAGAGAGAAGCAAACAAAGCCCATGGTAGTTAACAGAACTCTCCAACAAAAATGCAGTCCCTGGCAGCCACAGCCGCCAGCAAGAAGACATCCTGTACCAGTCACTCAACTGAGATGGAGGGACATCATCTGGGTGCAAAGGACCCCGCAGGCTATGAGGGAATGTCATTATGTGCCAGGCGTGGTTGTAAGTGCTCTGGGGGCATTAACCCAGTCCATCTTCACAGTCACTCTCAGAGGTAAGAATCACGACTTGCCTCATGGCACAGATGCAGAAACAGGGGCTTAAAAAGTGAAGGAACTTGACTAAGGAGAGCCGAAATAAAGAAGCCCGCCTCCCTCACAACCCAAGATCTACCATCTCTCAGGGAGGAAATGACAATGCAGAAAATTCCCAGTCTTTGCTTCCAAGAGGAGACAAGCTATATGTATGAAACGATAATGAACATGAGAATACAGAAAATGATAGGTGCTGAGTGCCAAGAAGTACACAGTTGTTGAAACAGGTCCACAGAAAAAAAAGAAGAAGAAAAGAATAACAACAAAAAAACAAACAAAGAAAAAACCTTGAGAAGTGGATCCTGAATTGCATGTGACCACATAGGAGGGGAGAGAGTATAGCATGGAAGGAAAGTGCACACCTGGGCTCACCTCAGAGAGGCCTGGGTTCAAATTCCAGGTAGAAATGGCAGGAGCCCCCAGGAAACTCATTCTCATGAGGGAGACAGACAAGAAAAGAGGAGGCACAATTCTATTCGAGAGGTGGTATTAAAAACCCAACCAAAAAGCAATGCACAGGCTGCAGGGGAAGCACGGAAATTTGGGATGCCACATGAGGGGAGGGGGTGGGAAAGACTTCTAGGAAGAGAGGAACCTTCGGATGAGTCCAAAAGGGAGGGGGCCAGTCAGACTGGGGTGGGTGGAGGAGAGACCTGATCAGAAGGAATCACATGGTCAAAGGCTGACAAATGAAGTAAGAGGATATGTTTAAGGCGTTGCAGGACACTCCCCACGAACAGCGTGCAGTTGGGGTAGGGAACCCAAGGCTGAGAAATCAGGTACTAAAGATTCTGGAGGCTCATGGAAGAATGTGCAGGAGAGGGATGGGCTCAGCTTTGCCCTTTAGAGAGATCCCTGTGGAGGAAGAGGCAAGGAGAGCGGGGCAGGTGGTGAGACTGAGGGCTGTACACTGTTTAGAAAGTTACTGCATGGAGCGAAAAATGACAAAAGGAGAGGGACTCAGTGAATGGACTATGGCCTCAACTTCATGAGGAAGAGTGAAGCACCAGACTCCCCTTAGCTTCAAGTAAAGATGGCAAAACGATTGGGAAGGTGAGGCCCTGGATGCTCAGGATTGAACTCCAGTTCGCCATCCCCTATCATCTTCTCTCTCCTGTCCTCTCCTATCCTGTCTCCTTTCTCTGCCCTCCAAAATATGGACCATATTCTGACATTCAGAGGAACAGAGATGAGAAGTGCATTCTTGACCTTGAAATGCAGTTGTTGCCCATTACTTTCAGGGTACCAAAAGCATCTTTAGTGTGCCTACCGAGCCTGGCTGGGCTGGCCCCTACCCACTGCTTAGCCTCATCTCTCCCCTCTGGGCTGACCTCCCTTCTGGCTCTTATTCACCACCCGCCGCTTGTCCATTCACCGCAGAAGTTCTCTCTCTTGTCTTTCTTCTCCTGGTTCATTGCTAGTGATCCTTCAAATCACAGTGTAAACAACCCTCCCTTAGGGAAGCCATTCCTGGACTAGGTCAAATACCACTTCGTAGATTCTCTGAACTCTCTGTTACTCTTTGACATGTCCCATCATTGTGGGATTTTTGCTTTCTTAGCATTTTCTTAGCATGTGCCTCTCTTCTGTAGCATCTGCCCCAGGTGCGGTTTCAGGCACGTGTGTGTGATAATCCAATTAATGCTTCCTTGCCCCCACTTGACTATGATTGCATGTAGACAGGGACAGTGTCTGATTTTGCTCTCCACGTGACCCTCAATGTCTACAAATGAATGGCGAATGGAAATAAGTATGTGTGCGCATGTGGTGATATCAGGGTGTGGGAAGAGGTTGAGGGACCTGAAGATGAAAACAGGTGTCAAAATCAACTTACTCTATTGACCACTTTCCTATCCTAAGTATTATGTCCACACTGTATTTCTTCTTTCTGGACTGAGTGGGAAAATATGGCTATTTAAAATTTTATTTAGCTTTTTATTTTTATTTTTTTAGTTCCCTAAAATCTCAGACTACAACAACAAACAAAGGCACTGCTGGGTAGTATACTTTCTGTTAGAGTTCAAGGAGAAGCAAGTGTTCTTGAGTTCCATAAGTTTTATATTATAGGTTTCTATACTAGCTTTGAACCTAACACAAAATTAAATGCAAATTGGAGGCATGTTAACTATTTTATGCAAGATCTTAACATTATTTTCCTTAGGACACTCATTGAAAGTATGGCTTATTATTGAAAATCCATTCTTCAGTGTGTTTCTAATCATCTAGCCACTCAAAAAGACGTGATTTAATGTGTGAAGTCAAATCCCTGCTTTCCTTTGTGATTTCAAGGACTCTCGGTAAATCAGAGGGGGCCTATGTTCAGTTGCTAATGGTGGGTCCTACAAGTTTCTTCTCTCCTTGAGCTACCTGCAGGAGATGGCCAACGTACAGGTCTTGGGCATCTCCCCAGGAAGTGCGGAGATGTTTATGTAAAGAAGGTAAAATTCAAATTAGTCAATTTTCTTATTACAGACATAGTTTTCATGTAGGAAGTATGCTTGTTAGAAAAGAAGGTTAAAATGATAGATAAATTTAAACTGTGGAAATATCTGAGAATTTACATGATCTATAACCCAAATTACTGTGAACAATCTAAAGTTGACTGTCAATCTTTACATACAGAAAAATGTCTGGAACCCAGACACTACTTTAAAGTCATGAGTTTTTGGGGTAAAAAAAGTTTTTTTGGAAAAAGGTAATACTGAATTTTTATAAGGCTTTTAGAAAAATACAACTTTTATTTATGTATTTCAACTTCAGCCAGGATAACTGGAACAACTCCACTGGAACTGAACAAAGGTAGATGGTGGGAGTGAGGTTTCTTTGTTGGAATGGAAGGTTACACAGAGCAAGGGGAAGAAGCTAGAATGATCCATGTGGCAACCCCAGTATGAAGTCATGCTTTTTTATTTACCTATCTCTCTGTTTAACCATATATACAGATAGTTACACAGGTCAGTATACACACATGTATTTCTTTGCTTTGTCAGCCAAGAGGACAGAGAAGCAATGATACCCAACAGCAACGAGAATACTTAGCACCAAATCTCATCACCAAACTCCAATGAAAGAAACCAGGGAACCTTGGAAAAATGGCTGAATCTACGACTGGGGAAGGAAATGTACAAGATGAGCCTGCATCTTGTAATGACAGAAAGTAAGAAAATTCTAAGAAAACAAAAATCCCGCAATGATGGGACACGTCAAAGAGTAACAAGAGCTAACTGAAAGAACTCCCAATGGCTACAGCTGGAACAATCGGAGCCAAAACGCAGCACGAAATTATAACCTAAAGTAGAAAATAATATTCATGAGTCCATACCGATGTACACAAATGATTGGATAAACAATTAAATAAATGGAGGAGAACAGACACATCTATGGAGAAGAATTCCAAATACCTTATGTAGATATTGTGCCTACAAGGAGGTTGAGAATAAGTTCCTCCTCCTTAAGTGTGGGCCATGCATAGTGACTTCCTTTCAAAGATAACAGTATGAAAATAGGTTTAAAAATATAAGTATACAGTGAAGAAAAAAAACACGACAAAACCATCTCGGCCAGGTGATCAAGGTTAACGTGAACAGCAATAAGTCATTTTGATAGTGCAATAAAAATGCCACTTTACCCTCTGTGGTCTTCTTCCTCAAAACACATAACCCTAGTATAATCATGAGAAAAAGATCAGAAAATCCCAGTTGAGGGGAAGTCTACAAAATACCTGACCAGTATTTTCAAATACTGAACCGCCAAGGTCATTTTCAAAACAAAGAAAATCTGAGAAACTGTCTCAGCCAAGAGGAGTCTCAGGAAACATGACAAATAAATGTAATGTGCTATTCTGGATGGGACCCTAGAATAGAAAAAAGAATATTAGGTAAAGCTAAGGAAATATGCATAAACTAGGGGCTTTAGCTAATAATACTCTTTTAGTATTGGTTCATTAATTATAACAAAAATATCATATTCATATAAGATGTTAATAGACGAAAGTGGGTGTGCTGTATACGTACTAACTTTGCAATTTTTCCCTAAGTCTAAAACTGTTTTCAAATAAAAGCCTTGATTTTAAAGAAACCCTACAAGTCAATAAATTTAATTTAAACTGGTAGAATTAAATAGTAAAATCTATTCTTACTGATATAATCCAACATTTAATTCTCTTAAACAAAAAGACATAGTATTCTTCATATATTAAGCTCTATGATTAATTGCTTTCTTTACATTTCTTTAGAAAATATTAGATATTACACATCATCAATTAAAGATGGGTTAGAATGTTAGGGAATTGCTAAACATATGACTCATTTAAAGAAAAGTTTACTATAAGTCTACTCATTTAAAGAAAAGTTTACTAAAAAGGAGATATGCATTATCCATATGGATGTATCTTTCAAAAAGACAGAGAAAAGAGTCAAGAATGGTTTAGTGTTCTAAGACACACCAAAAAGCCAGAGGGCAAACTAGGGAAGAAATACAACTTTTTAAACCAACCAGAAAAAAGATAAATTTCAGCAAATTGATCAGATGTTATCACTTGCTCATGATTTTTGACCCTAGCAAACAATGTCCATTTAGCAAACATAGTCCTAGCAAGGGACTCCCTAGCAAACATAGACCATTTGTCCATCCCTACACTTCCCCATCTGGACCAGGCTATGTCACATGAAATGCTTCTTCTGACTATGAGAACACCCAGACCCATTCTGGGGTAAAGTCTCTCTTACTGTAGGTGTACCCACTAGTTACATTTCAGATTTGCAGCCACAAAGAACCAGTCTCATCTAAGCACGAGTCCTTCAACTACTGCATCATTTTCTTTATCCTCTTTAACAATCGCAGTCCCTCAATCACTTTATATGTGACAAGGTATGAATTTGCTTCCATCCTTGCCACTCTCCTCTGAGTCCTCTCCGGTATGTCTGCAGCCTAGAAGTGAGCACAATACTCCAGCCAAGGTCTGAATGATGCAGGGTTGAGTGCACTCATTACCTCTTTATTTTGGGTCATTCTAGTTCTATTAATGTAACCCACATTGTTATGTGAAATCTCCAAAATAAGTTCCATATTTTACCTTCAAAACGGGATAGTGGATACAAATACTACATTATCGGTGATTACTGTGAATGAGGTTAGCACATTATTATTTGTCTGTAAATATCATACTTGGCCTCCTAGAGGCTCTGAGTATTCATGTATCACAGCCCTCCTGTGATGACACAGCCAGAGGTACCCTCAGATGACACACTGTCCATCCTTCCCTTATTCAGAAATAAACAAAAAAGCTAAAAACAAACAAACAAAATAAACCTCCTTTGTTTGTTCTAGCTACACAGATATAAAATCAGAACTGAACATAACAGTAGGAAGAGAGTACTCTTTAATCTCCATATTTAATCTCTTGGTACTTTCTGGATATCTTAAAGTACATGTATCCCCATGAGATAATAAATAATGTTGTCACGCAGAAAATACTGATGAATACTTCAAGAACACTTTAAAATTCAGATGCCAAAGAATACATTTTTCTAATCTTTATAGAAAATACATAAAATTGTATATAAAATTTCATTTGCAAATTGTGAAAACTGTGTTGGAATAAAAGGACAATGCAGGCGATAGATTTCCTTGAAATGCACTTAAAGTCCTGTTCTCGATCCCTCTGATTCAGCTCTATCAGTTTTACTGACCAAGATACAGATATTTTAAACATTAATGCTTTCAGGAATACACAACACTGATAAGTATGCCCCCAAAATGACAAATCTCCAAGAAAAAAAATAACAAGTAACAAATACCAGCCAAATTTCTATCTGAAAGAAGCTACTTAGTGATATTATTGGTATCCTCAATCAAGAAAGATGAATAACGTTAATCTTAAGGAATTTATTTACAGTGGACTTAGATTAAATAACACAATCAATGGCTGTAGAATTTGTAGATCAGAATCAGAGGAGAGGAAAAACATATTAATCAAGTAGACATGTTAACAAAATAATAGATTAGTCAAGACTACATTTGAATAAATTAGCACAGGAAAAAGACAGCTATAAAAATATCTAATTTTTAGCTCCTCACAAGAGAAATGGTACTGTTTGTTTTTTTTTTTACAGACTAATTCATACACATGTCTAAGAAATAGGTACTCATGTCCACTCTTCTTATGCACTATAGCATATATGAAACAACGATTTGCTTCTCCCTGAAGTATTTTGATTTGAGATTGATTTTTTTTTAAGGTAACATGAGAACGAAGGAGATTTTTTTCCCACATTAGACATAAAGGTTCTAACCTTTATTAGACATAAAGGTTCTACACACATCATTTTGTTGAAGCACAAAACACAACGTGAAAGGCACCAGGGACCTCAGTTTAAGAACAATAGACATAAGACTGATGTACTAGTTGCTTCCTGAACAATGTATTCAGCAGTTTTGGAGCACTTAGTGGTGATGAATAGGCATGAAGAATCAGGTCCTGAAAAGCCATTTCCCTGGAAATAAAACCTTTTTATTTTCTTTTATCTTTCGCCTGTCTTGATTGAAGCTCTGAAGACACTAAGGATACAGAAGGAGTGAGGAAAGCATGCAACTCAGATTACCCAAAGGAGATGCTCATGATGAGGCTGAACAAAAACAGATTCTGAGGAAAGGAAGGGGGGTAATGGCCATAATCTCCAAAGTTCTTTTGATGTGTTATTGCTTCCAAAGAAGTGGATTTTTCTTAAAGATGTTTGATACAAATGGACTCACCTGTCAATCAAAGATCTTTTACTCATGGCTAATTCAAGCACTATTCTAGTATTAGAATCAAATTCATGGTGTGAACATTTAATAGCCAATTCGCCTAGGTGGGCAAACAATGAAGAAATGATAAGAAATGGAACAATGTATGGAGCCTTTATAGCCTATATTCTAGAATTCCATTCTTTTGGGGGTGTATGTAGTCATTTTTTTTAACTACCAAAGAAATTGTGTTGGGGGGAAATAAATGGCAGTCATATCACACATTCTTGAAAAACACTACTTATTGGACTTGGCCTCATAAATGTAAAGGATTTCATCATCTCCAGAAGCCTTGGCATTTGTCTACATCTTCTTTCCAGGCTTCTTGTCATTTCATAAACATTTTCATGGTTCTCATTTTCCTAACCATATGAATTTATGCTTGAAACATCTGAAGCACAGGGAAGCAATCTTGTGAATTGACATGAATTGACAGATCCAACTGGGAGCGGCCTCACTCAGAAGTGTGACTTAAATGTTTGCTCTTACACAACAAAAGTCATGTACAGACTCAAGAACATTTGACTCCGAGTTGCAGATCTCCTTAAGAGTCACACAAGCCTGCATCACCCTACAATCCTATTGCCATTACAAATGGAGCAGGACTCAGGATTCTAAAACCTGGTGCTAGGATGGCCTATGAGAGGTCTCAAATTATGGGAGAGTGTTTTTAACTCCAAGATAGTAACTTGGAAAGACACAGTATTTTTTTCATAAAGAACACATTTTGTGATTCAGGTTATCCTTTTATGAACACCTCAATAGTATTTAATGAAATTTTAATGAAATCTGGTGTATAACTTTCTTTGGATTATTAACTAACAACAGTACTTAACAATTTCCCAAGAGCTTTCAAATATACTACAATCTTCACAGAAACTTATGGGGAAGGAAAGGGACAGGAGGGGAATTAAAATGCATTGGACATCCTAAGTATCAAAATATCAGGTGCTCTGATTTTTACATATCTCATTCCCCTTTATCCATATCCTTAGGACAAATTTCCTTTCAATCTTAGTATCAGAAGTAGGTGTGCTTCCCCTGAACCACTGAGTTGTTTATATCTAATGGACACTGGGATTTGTACGAAAGCTTCCTGATTTACACCGGCTCCTAGGAAGCTTTGCAAGAATTTTATATATTTTATCTGAATACCCTTGGACTTCATGGTCTGTTAAACTCCAAGAAGCTGGAAAGCTCTCTCCCTTGAAATCTGACAAAACTGTGTCGAACTTGCCAACTTCATGACCAGCAAGTCTCCAGACTCAACCCTTGACATGTGATCATTTCTTGGGGTGGGGCTCATTGACCTCTCTTGTTAATACAACACAAGTCCTTTTGATTTGTGTACCATCAACACCATTGAAATGACTTACTTCAAGCCCTCCTGAGGCTTGAAATCAGACATACAGATATTCGTGGTCTTTTTTTTTACTCCTGTCGCTGGGGAGGGAGGCGTCTGTATATGGACAGAGTGCGCATAGGTCTCAGCCTTTCCTAGGCTTCTCCTCTTCCTCTCCTCTCTTCTAATCTCTCTTCCGCTTCTCTGCCATCCTAGTTGGCTCGGCAGGACCAAATTCTCCCCCAGATCACTTGAGCACCTACCAGCAGCCAAATCCTCAAGGACTCTCTCCTTACCCCAAGGGCATCTTTAAAGTATTTCTTCCAGCAAAGGCATTTCTCTTCCCCAAGAAGGTTCTGGTGCCATTTGTGAAGGTAACATAATTTCCCTCACCTCATTACAAATGCATATGAGTATTAATATCATACCTCATTTCCCTTTGCCCTTCCCTCACCATTCTCCCTTATAAGTTATAGTTCTACATCTTTGCTGCTGCCTTAAATGCTGCCTGAAACAAGGCAAGGCTTAAACCAACAAATAAATAATATATTATCTCACTGAATCCCGTCAACAAATCTGGATGATTGGTACTATTGTATTTTTCTTTTCTGAATGAGAAAAATGATGCTCATAAAAGTCAGATCATTTGCTCAAAATGAGTCAGCCACTATCAGAGGTGCATCTGAACTCAGTTCAATATGGCTTTAAAGAATGGGTTCCGGGCTTCCCTGGTGGCGCAGTGGTTGAGAGCCCGCCTGCCGATGCGGGGGACACGGGTTCGTGCCCCGGTCCACGAGGATCCCACATGCCGCGGAGCGGCTGGTCCCGTGAGCCATGGCTGCTGAGCCTGCGCGTCCGGAGCCTGTGCTCCGCGGCGGGAGAGGCCACAGCAGTGAGAGGCCCGCGTACCGCAGGAAAAAAAAAAAAAAAAAAAAAAAAGTTAAAGAATGGGTTCCTTCTCTTGCATAGTACTACCTGCTAAGAGAGTGGGTACGAGACCCCTTGAATGCTTTGCCAAAAGGCACATGTCATCTCCTCTTCCCACCCATCCCTCCACCCCCAGATTCTGACAGTCCTTGTTACTGGGATGATAAGATGAGGGTTGAATGTTTTTTTGCACACTCTTCCAGGAATTTCTGATATATGATACAATTATCTTCCCCAATGACACCTTTTCTAACCCTCACCATTTCCACCAGAGAACCACAGCTCTAGAAACTTAAAATGTTAAAGTTGCAGTTAATTTTTCAACATGTGCTCTGATCAAAAAATTATAAATATATAAAATAGTCCTTGATGTTCTTTCATGATAAAGCAAAACTTTATTCTACTATGCAAAGGAATTTCAAGTTTTCAATTATCATCTTAGCTAATAGATATGATTGATACTTTAAATGAAACATGAAAAATACTGCATTTTCACTGCAAAGGTTCAACTGAGAAATTATTTTTCATATAAAATTTTAACATTTTCAACATTTCAAATATCAAACTTTTTCTTGAGATGTCATTTAATGTCTTTTGAAAACAACTAAAAATCAAAGCAATAGCAAAATGAAAAACTAAAGAATTATCCAAAAAGTCTAAGAAGATACTGATTACTTCAGAATCAAAAGAACCTGTCAGATCCTGTAGATCGAGCACTTACTTCTTGAGAAGAACTGGGCTAACCATTTTACATAAAATATCTCATTTAATCCTTAAGCAGTATGATGCAGGATCATTAGCTATATTTTCTAGATGAAGGAAAAAAGAGATGTAAGTAAGTTATCCAGTTGCCCAAGGTCATATACAGCTCACAAGTGAAAGAGCAAGGATGTAATCATGGTTGTCTAACTACAAATCCCAGGCACTACAGCTTCTCAGTATTTAATAGTGCTGACTACGTATGATGTGTCCAAGTTCGTGAAAAGGACCAGAGGTATATAAGACATGGATGTTTTTATTTATCCTTGAAACATGCATTGATTATGGTACCCCACCAGTCAGCAGATAATCAAACACTAAATTGTGCAGTCTTTTTATGTTAATGGGACTTCAGAGAAGTAAGCTGAGTTCAAAGAAGATTCCATGGAAGAGATGAAATGCTGGAGACAGGAGGGAACTTGAAGAATGAGTAGAGCTGAGTTAGAGCAGAGGGCAGAGCAGCCCATGTAAAGAGATGGATGTATTTGAGAACAGCGAGAAGATTGACATGATTAAAGAAGAGGAATATAGTTTGGGGATTATGAGAATGAAATCATGAGAATTAAAGACCGATAGGGTGTTGACTTCAGACTATACTACAAAGCTACAGTAATCAAGACAGTATGGTACTGGCACAAAAACAGAAAGATAGATCAATGGAACAGGATAGAAAGCCCAGAGATAAACCCACGCACATATGGTCACCTTAGCTTTGATAAAGGAGGCAGGAACGTACAGTGGAGAAAGGACAGCCTCTTCAATACGTGGTGCTGGGAAAACTGGACAGGCACGGACAGGCACATGTAAAAGTATGAGATTAGATCACTCCCTAACACCATACACAAAAATAAGCTCAAAATGGATTAAAGACCTAAATGTAAGGCCAGAAACTATCAAACTCTTAGAGGAAAACATAGGCAGAACACTCTATGACATAAATCACAGAAAGATCCTTTTTGACCCACCTCCTAGAGAAATGGAAATAAAAACAAAAATAAACAAATGGGACCTAATGAAACTTCAAAGCTTTTGCACAGCAAAGGAAACCATAAACAAGACCAAAAGACAACTCTCAGAATGGGAGAAAATATTTGCAAATGAAGCAACTGACAAAGGATTAATTTCCAAAATTTACAAGCAGCTCATGCAGCTCAATAACAAAAAAACAAGCAACCCAATCCAAAAATGGGCAGAAGACCTAAATAGACATTTCTCCAAAGAAGATATACAGACTGCCAACAAACACATGAAAGAATGCATTAATCATTAGAGAAATGCAAATCAAAACTACAGTGAGATATCATCTCACACCAGTCAGAATGGCCATCATCAAAATATCTAGAAACAATAAATGCTGGAGAGGGTGTGGAGAAAAGGGAACACTCTTGCACTGCTGGTGGGAATGTGAATTGGTACAGCCACTGTGGAGAATAGTATGGAGGTTCCTTAAAAAACTACAAATAGAACTACCATATGACCCAGCAATCCCACTACTGGGCATATACCCTGAGAAAACCATAATTCAGAAAGAGTCATGTACCAAAATGTTCATTGCAGCTCTATTTACAATAGCCCAGAGATGGAAACAACCTAAGTGTCCATCGTCGGATGAATGGATAAAGAAGATGTGGCACATATATACAACGGAATATTACTCAGCCATAAAAAGAAACGAAATTGAGCTATTTGTAATGAGGTGGATGGATCTACAGTCTGTCATACAGAGTGAAGTAAGTCAGAAAGAGAAAGACAAATACCGTATGCTAACACATATATATGGAATTTAAGAAAAAAAAATGTCATGAAGAACCTAGGGGTAAGACAGTAATAAAGACACAGACATACTAGAGAATGGACTTGAGGATATGCGGAGGGGGAAGGGTAAGCTGTGACAAAGCGAGAGAGTGGCATGGACATATATACACTACCAAACGTAAAATAGATAGCTAGTGGGAAGCAGCCGCATAGCACAGGGAGATCAGCTCGGTGCTTTGTGACCACCTACAGGGGTGGGATAGGGAGGGTGGGAGGGAGGGAGATGCAAGAGGGAAGAGATATGGGAACATGTGTATGTGTATAACTGTTTCACTTTGTTATAAAGCAGAAACTAACACACCGTTGTGAGGCAATTATACTCCAATAAAGATGTAAAAAAAAAAAAAAACAGGGTGAGACACAATTACAAAAACCTTTGAAGGTCAATTAGAGAAAATCCATGTGTTCAATCATTCACTCACTCGATAAAGATCTATGGATGCCTAGTACATGGGCCAGGGAAAATAAAACAGAATAAGACAGAAAGCCCTGGAGAATTCTGTTCACAGTCTTGTAGCAATCGCTGTCAGGGCCCTATCCATATCCCCTTAGCAATAACATGCCAGTGTAATACTAGTCTAAGCACGTGCAATACTCTGCCTAAGGCTTTGCCTGCACGCAGGTCAGGCTGGAATACTGGGAATTCACCCCTAGGAGTAGCCATCAGCCAATGAGGAATGGGAGTTGGAAGATAAATGCTGCAGTGTCCTCATCTCTTGTGTAGGACAACTCTGAACATCATCTTCTAGAGGTCCCCAGCAGGACTGAGACCCAGGTGCCTACTTCAGTTTCTTGTTAATTCACGTACCCTGTATGCGCTTTCTCTCCTTTTGTGTCTCATTTTCCCACTCCCCCACTCCAGTGTTTCCTGGAATAACCTCCCGAATAAACCATTTGCACTCAAGTCCTTCTCTCAGGGCCTGCTTCTGAGGGACTCCAACCTGACAGGATGTGCAACTTCTCCAGTAACAAGAAACCGCACTGGAGCATCTGTACATCAGGCCCATTCCAAGCACTTTATAAAGGTTACAACATTCCATCCTTAAAACAGCCTACGAGGTGAAAACTATTATAAACTCCATTTTACAGAGGAGGAAACTGAGGCACAGAGAGGTTAAACAACTTGCCATGGTCACACAGCTAACAAGCTTGAGTTCAGATTTGAACCCGACACTCTAGATCCAGAGTCAGTGCTCTTTGTCACTAAGTTAGCCGTCTCTCTGCATGTGGAGGGAAATTACTGTATGTGACACAAACTGTGCTGCAGGAAGTACGAGACCTCTAGGAGAACGGAAGAAAGGCTTACTCCACCTGGAGGTCAGGGAAGGCCAAGCAAACCAAGCCCCGATGGAGCAGGAGTTCCTCATGACAAAAGTCAAGAAGGCAGAAGTGCACTGCAGTACAAGGCCCATCATGAGTGGGGCAGTATCTTCGGATGCCACGGAGCCCCATCAAGGGTGCTAGAGCAAGGTGTGGAGGGGGTCAAGGTGGGGGCTGGTGACTAGCTGGGCTCCTTATTTCTTTAAAACCAATAACCAGTCCATTCACTTTTTTTTTTTTTTTTTGTGGTACGCGGGCCTCTCACTGTTGCGGCCTCTCCCATTGCGGAGCACAGGCTCCTGACGCGCAGGCTCAACAGCCATGGCTCACGGGCCCAGCCTCTCCACGGCATGTGGGATCTTCCCGGACCGGGGCGTAAACCCGTGTCCCCTGCATCAGCAGGCGGACTCTCAACCACTGCGCCACCAGGGAAGCCCTCCATTCACTTTTATGTACAGGAATCTTTCTTTCCTTGAAGATGTCTATGTTTTCTCTTTCTGGCAAGACAATATTGGGTAAATTAATGTGCAGCCAGTCCATATCCTTATTTATAACAGCCCTTCTTCCAAAGTGCAGCATTTAAATAAAGCTGCTCCCCAACACCTGTCATATCTATTTTACATATTAGGTTACTGCCTAAGCTTTTGCTTGAAGAAAGGGTTCTGTGACTTAAAAATATGTTTGTAACTTCTATACTAAAGATGGATATATACATATGTGTGTGTGTGTGTATATATATATATATATATATATACTTTTTTTAAACTATAGATTTCATTTATGTGATATTTGATAAAAAACAAAACTATAGAGACAGAAATCAGATTAGTGGTTATTGGGGGCCGGAACTGGGAGAGGGGCATAAAAGAAACTGGGATAATTATGGCATGACTTTGTATATTTGCCAAAACAAGCAACTTATGGGTGTAAAAATAATCCATGGGAAGTATGTCTGATAAAACACATTTTCTGATTAAAAAAAATAAAACTAAACAATTGTACATGGAGAGTTAGGTCATATTCAAGTAAGATGCTCAAGGGTTGAAACTATTGCCTAAATTCTGTGTGCTTAGCACAGTGTTCTTAATAAATGCCTCATAATTTGAGAAGAAAAGTCTTAAAGATGGATATATTTAAGGGTATACACAAGGATATGTATAGTGGAATAAGAAGGGAAGAAACATTAATACTAACAGAAGCTGACGCATATTCATTAGACAAGAAAGGCAGAGGCCAGGTGAGCAGGGCCCATGCTCTGTGGTGTACAACACAGAGCCAATACACTCTCTAGGCAAAAGAAGAGCTATGAAGGGGACAACTTTTTTAGAGCCTAGCTTGACAGCATAAGATGTATGAAAAGAAGAGATAAGAGCCATACATGGAGGCTGGGCCATGCCTGAGAACTGTATCATGTATTGTCAAAAAGTAATTAAAATGTAATATAAATGTTATAAATGAAACAAAGGATATATGTTATAAATAAAGATATGGACTGGCTGAAGATTAATTTGCCCAATATTGTCTTGCCAGAAAGAGAAAACATAGACATCTTCAAGGAAAGAAAGATTCCTGTACATAAAAGTGAATGGACTGGTTATTGGTTTTAAAGAAATAAGGAGTATCTTAGATACAGAGGTGATTTGGAACAATAGCATTTGGATTTTGTAGATAAACACAATTCAGTGGATGGGTGCCTCTGCAAACTCAGTTAAACTCTCCTGAGTTTCAGAAACCAAGATGTGTGGGAATTATGTATGTTCAAGATGAAAATTTTTATGGAAATTTCTAGAAGTTTTCTAAGGGTTGGTGATTCTTGTTGAGGTTAGAGAGACAAGGAGAAATGCATTATTCCCCGTAATTCAAACTCAACCCAAGGTGTTGTCTCTGATATATGCCGTAAGGTTCCAAGAATATGATACAAAAGAAGCAGTTTAGTCTTCCCAACGATCTAGAGCCTAGGCTGGAAGGGGCCTGCCACTAGACATCTAGATTACCCTTGGCAACCTGGTTAACCTTTCACAGCCTACTCTCCTAATCTGCACGATAACAACAGCCAGCATTTATTGGTTGCGTAACTGAATGACAGGTGTTCTCATTTAATCTTCAGGCCACCCAAAGAAGTGAGCACTATTGATTACCCCTATTTCACTAGTGGGAAAACTGAAACACAAAGAGAGGTTAGATAATTTACCCAAGGTTACACACCTTAAGAAGTAGATAACACACCCTTGTCATGGATTTTGGGGAGGATTAAATGAGATAACGTATATAGAAACTTTAGTCTATACTTGGCATTAATAACCTCTCAAATGTGATATATATTATCTTTATTATTTTAATAGCATAAGTTCCTTTGTTTCATCTCAAAACATGGCACAGTAACATTATTTGAATAATGCAAAAGGTTATTGAAGTAAATAATACCCAACCATACAATTTTTTTGTTACTCATTCTTTTCTTTGCACATACTCATTAACTGAGGAAAAATTTTTAGAGTACCTGTGGGTGTAGCAATGTGCCGGAGCTGAGGATAGAAAGTAGAACAAAGTGGTCTAGGTGGCTACTCTCATGAAGAGAACGGAATGTCATTTGTTACCGTGAAGTCTCACAGGTTCGCTTGGTCACAGGAAGTTCCTGGAAGCAACATGTGCAGGAAGGCCGAACGTGGCCAATCTTTAAAATGGTGACAACTTGACCCACCAGAACATTTCACTTCTCTCAGAAATCAAACTTGCCTGGGTAACTTTCTAGAAAATGGGATTTTTTCCACAAATATTTTCTTCTTTTAGAACTCAAACTGCCAAGACTCCAATGCCATACTTTATGACTTAGAAGAGGTCTCTTCTACTACTCTCAGCAATCCTGGGGTCTTATCAATTTGCCCATTATCAACTTGTTAAAGTTTCTTCTCTAAGACATCAGGGGCCTCTCCATAATGTTGCCAATTATTTGTTGTAAATGTACTAAGCAAACACACATACACAAAGCAACCCAACAACTACGGATCTGATATTGAGAACTTCACCCCATGTTACTTCCTTAGACTAGATGGAGGCTGGATGAACAAGGATAAGCTTCAGACTTTTGACCCAGGGAAGAGTTGGGAAGATATAAGGGACACATAAATGGTACGTGAGACACATTTTCTCAATTACTGGTGATATCAGCATTAATGAGCATAAAATTGCCATCTTACCCATGAACAAGGCTGCTATTTCAAGTTGTGTGTAGCAAAGCACCAAGCTGATCTCCCTGTGTGAAGCAATTATACTCCAACAAAGATGTATTAAAAAAATAAATTAATTAAAAAATAAAGTTGCACGTAGAAGGAATTAAGCTAAATACCTAAGGCTGAGAGGCTGAGTTGTCTACAGGAAGGGCCAAATACTTCAGAAAAGCATCGGAGTTCAGCCCCAGAGTAGCTTGTGGATCAATGTATTATTTCTCAGCATTCCCTTTAACTGAAGGACAGTTATGCCTAAACAAGCCAGAAATGAGTAAATTGATAAGGTAATCTTTAGAACTGTAGGTATTTTTATAGCACCACAGCGATCATTTAGTTGCACCTCCTCAACTTCAGATTTAAGAATAAAAACATGGGCTTCCCTGGTGGCGCAGTGGTTGAGAGTCCGCCTGCCGATGCAGGGGACACGGGTTCATGCCCCGGTCTGGGAAGAACACGCATGCCGCGGAGCAGCTGGGCCCATGAGCCGTGGCCGCTGAGCCTGCGCGTCCGGAGCCTGTGCTCCGCAATGGGAGAGGCCGCAACAGTGAGAGGCCCGTGTACCGCAAAAAAAAAAAAAAGAAAAACATGAGGACTAAAAAGGAGGGCAGAATGAAGTTTCCTTATAAGTGACTAGGACTGCTCAGGACCTTATTTAGAGCTTTGGAGCTGAAGCTGAACTCCCAGACAGAAAGCCCTGTACAAAGTAATCGTGAGCACTGGACGCCAAGGATATTAAAGAGGAAGCTCTGCTGACCTGGGAGAATGTTCTAGTGATTAGAAGAGATAAAAGGAATTCGTAATATCTCCCAAACTCATGGTACACGATAGGGTTTATAATTATGGCCTAAAAAAAATTATAAGGCTGTTTAAAATGTTCCCTTAACTTACACCTCATGTTTGTCATTTTTCCCCCTGAGGTATCATGGAAACATAAAAGAGAATTTAAATGTATAAATATTTAAACTAGGTTATACCAGTTCTGGTTAAAGTCATATGATGTTTTGTTGCTTTCAGTAAGTTTCTCAGAGACTGGTGACACTTTCAAGTCAACTTCAGAAGGATTTTGAAGAAATCTTTGTGAAAGCAGGTTACATATATATGGATTTGTGACATTACAACATAAACCACTGAAAGGTAGGCGCCCATTAAAAAGTGAGTAAAGTTGGATCATTTTGCCTTCTCTTCTCACTGTGATTTTTATTCATTTGTAGGTAAAACTCAAGGTAAAAATCTTAGAACTTCTGTTTGTCACCCCAGAGTTATTTCCCTGCAGCTTAGGAAATCTCACATTTCCCAAATCAGGTCATGAGACTGGAACTGCAGTCTAATGAACATGTTCATAAAACAACTTCCACACTACCAAGAAGACAACAACGATAAAATCAATTCTGCATTCTTTGGAAACCCTAAAACACAATCAACAGGAGAAACTGTAATTACAAAACAATTCCTAATTTAGTAGTTCAGGATTGTTTCATTTCTGTCATATCGCTGTCCGTTTTCTTTTTTTTTTTTTTTGGCGGTACGCCGGCCTCTCAATGTTGTGGCCTCTCCCGTTGCGGAGCACAGACGCACAGGCTCAGCGGCCATGGCTCACGGGCCCAGCCGCTCCGCGGCATGATGGGATCTTCCCGGACCGGGGCACGGACCTGTGTCCCCTGCATTGACCGGCGGACTCTCAACCACTGCGCCACCAGGGAAGCCCTGATCTTGATCTTGAATTCTACCTTCCAAAGAAAACAGAGGGCATGAGACCAAACTGCCTCAAGTTCCCCTTCTACCTCCCTTATCTCTACACGATCTGCCTCTGTCATTCCACACCTTCCTCCTATCTTGGAGGAAGTCATGTCCTTCACACGTTGTCCAGGGCCTATATCTGGATATTTCCTTTGGGACGTGCTCTAGGCCGTTAAAATTACCTGGTGTTCTTCACTAACTACTGGGCCTTCCTCTCCTTTTCCCCTCTGCTCTCCTCTTTCTGTCCTTCTTGTCCAAAATTTTGAAAGGAGTGTACACTACTTTTCTGTGCTTTTATAACCCCCGAAGTATAACTCCCCCTCTTCAACCACTCTCCAATGTGTTGCCAATAATTACTAACTCTCAAATCCATCAGATATACTTTTAGTCCCTCATTTCTAGACTTCTTTAAGGTATTTAGGCCAACCAGTTTAAAGGAAGGTGCATCTTCCTTTAAACTCCCATAACATTTTGTATATTCCTGTATTAACATGTTCCCCACTGTTCTGTAATCATTCATTTCTGTGGATGTTCTCCTCACTAGTCTATGAGTATCTTCAGGGCAGGATTGGTAGTTACCATATTTATCTGGGCATCCCCTATGCATAAATAAATCAGCATGTTCTAATCCACGTGTTCTAATCCAATTCACTAAGAATGGCATTTTTCAGCAGCTCGGGCATCAGGCTATTTCGTGATTAAAATGTTTCTTTAGCTGTTTCGCGTTAGCTCTGATTGTAGAAAACGTTAAT
Organism: Phocoena phocoena; assembly: GCF_963924675.1. Lineage (NCBI taxonomy): Eukaryota > Metazoa > Chordata > Mammalia > Artiodactyla > Phocoenidae > Phocoena > Phocoena phocoena. Next base: position 46,824,661 of record NC_089221.1, read on the forward strand.
ATTCTTTACCTGTGCAAAACAAAAAAATTCTAAAGACCTGTAATTAGAATATTGGGAAGAAAGTAATATTGATGAAAGCAAAACCCAAACCTTGTATGATTTTTATTGGCAGCAAAGCACTGTCATCTGACTGTCACAACCGCCTTTGAGGTAGGGGTGGAACCCAGGTCAAAGAAGGGCCAGGGCTGTGCAGTGTGATCACTGCCCAAGAGCTTGGTGAGTGAGGCTGAGTTCACCTCTGCTCTGTTGGTTGAGGCTGTGCACAGAGGAAGGGGTGCCTCTTGCTTTGCACAGAGGCTCTGTCCATTCACCAAGTGCCACTGTCTGCATTTTCAATTCATTTGCCTGAAGTGTATCCGCCCAAAGAAGCACCTTTCCCTAATTCACAGGAAAAAAACTCATAGGCCAGAGTGGCCCCAGGAACAGGGGTCACTTCAAATTCCCTGTAAAATTTCGAGACAACACAAGAAGATCTGCTGCCACGGCCTGAAGTACAGGTAATAGTCCTAACATGAACAGGATGGGTTTCTCAGGGAAACCCTTTGACATTCACTAGGCACCCCGTGTAATTCCCCAACTTGCTAACTAACAGGGAATCTGCTTATTTTCTCTGGTCTTACTGCTAATCTATTTTCCAGAAGGTCCATAGACTGAATGCTAAGGCGTCTGCCACAGAACAATATGGTGAAGCAAAAGACACTGGGTTTTAAAATGAGGCCAGACCTGGTTTCAGTGGGTCAGCTTTCCGAAGTAATAGACACGCGACCTTGAGCAAGTTTTTTACCCTCTATGGGCATTACTGTCCTCACCTACAAACAGGGGTTCAAATAAGACTCACCTCTGAAAGTTACCATTGTCATTAAAGGATGTCGTTTATGTGAAAACATGTGGCCTGGGTTCAATCAGTGTTGATCTCTTCCATGAAATACACAGTAGTTACATTTGTTACCTATATTTAAGAAATTCACCCAAAAGACTTTGGCATGTCATGTTTACCAGTCTAATAAGTGATTCTTACCAATGTGCTATGAAAGTTCCTTTAATGGTCTACTCTTCAAAATGAAGCAGGTAAATATCCCCTGAATTGTCTTCAACAGGTAAAGAGCTCTGAGAGCTTGCACAAGGTCACACAAAGCAGTAACACTAGAATTAGAGTTAGAAACCTGGAGGGTTTTTGTTTTGTTTCGTTTCTTTTTTCTCCAGCCAATAGCCTAACATATAGAATCTGGATTATCCATCTTTGAAACCAAATATATATCTCCGAATTTTACACAATATAATCACCAGTTGAAATATGTTGTCTTGGGTATGTTTATAGTCTGGTACTTCTGTAACAACTAGAAACACCATCTAATAGTCCATCAAGTGGTAAATAGTTACAGAAGTTAACTTTGGCCTGGCGACACTTTGGAGCTATTGTAAAAAAAAAAAAAAAAAAAAGTGGGATGGGGCTTCCCTGGTGGTGCAGTGGTTGAGAGTCCGCCTGCCGATGCAGGGGACACAGGTTTGTGCCCCGGTCCGGGAAGATCCCACATGCCGCGGAGCGAAAAAACAAAAAAAAAAATAGTGGGATGATTCTATAGCTAGCCAGGGTATTTGTGAGCACGAATGTCTGTGGGGGGCAACTGAAGGCGTAGGGGGAAGGGGTGAAGTACGGCTATTTTTCAAAAAAGAAAGAAAGAAACTTCTAGCCCGAGGCAAGTGGGAAACTGGTTGTTAAGTTCCCTCCTTGGGATCTTCCTCTCAGAATTCTGAACTATCTTCTTTTTTTCCCTTACTTGCCTGTTTTTCTTGGAACCTGGATAGCTCAGCACTAAGTGGAAGTAACTCAGTAACAGTCAGCTCAAGTGAGTGCAGAAACAAGGTGGTGGAAAGTGAAGAATTTAATAGAAGCAAAACATCCCCAATCCACAGCTAATCATTTTCAGATGACGGAGAATACTTTCTCCCTTTCTTCCTTTTGTAGAGACTTCCCTGTCTTGAGCCACCCACTTAGCCCAGTGAGGATGTAACCTATCAGCAGTTTAAAGTACACAAACTACGTTACTACAGTAGAAAGTCTGCTGCAACTGAAAGTTATATTTAATTTTCATAAGTTGTGGGCACACTGATATTACTGATAGCAACTCTCCTCCTCTGTCATACCATTCCTTAATCAAATTTTTTTTAAAAATGTAAAAAATGAATTTTCATCTTCATGCTTAAATTATAAGGTATTGCTAACAGAAATTAAGGAGGCTATAGCTAGGGGCACTAAAAGACAGTAAAATAGTGAGCCAAGAGAAAAATTATATGTTTGATAGGATGAATATTTCATCTAAAAGAAAATCTTTGCTGTATTTTATCTTAACCTGAACTTACACCTTCAACAGTGGCTGACTTTGCTATTGAGCCCCAGGGATCTGTGAACAAGATGAGCTTGTGTAATTATGAGCTCTACCTCAACTTTACTGGCCATAAGTGTTTACAAACAAATTGTATATGGCCGTAACAGGAATTCAGAATCAAGCTGAGAGTTTGGTATTTGCATACTGGAATTTCTGGGTAGTTCTGTCACTCAGAGGAAGAGATGCTACTAAAGCAAGGTCAGCCATGACCTGAAATGTCATTAGAAGACAAGCAGACACTGGCAGAATTTTAGCTTGACTAAAATGAGCAGAGCTCTGTTATCTTGCAGGAGACTTAATACCTTTTGTCCTTCAAAGCATACAGTCATCGAACACAACACTTCTCCCACCCACTAAAACTCTCATGAGACAAATGAGAATATTATATGTACAGGCCAAAACATAAACTCTGGAAAAATGCAATTCTGGGTTGAGTTCCTGTAGTCTTGACATATAAAGAGAAGAAAAACTTAAAAGATGAGATTCTAACAGGCTAGATAAGAAGGACTACCCTTTCATTAAGAAGCAGGCCATCTTGCCTTCTCTGATCTCACTGGATTTGCTGTTGAAATTATATGTGTGTGTGTGTGTGTGTGTGTGTGTATACAATATCATTGATATATTTATATCATGCTTCATTCCATAAAGGAATCAGATCAAAGAAAAAAACAAAACGGGTTGGTATGTGAGTTGAACCCTCGGTTTACAGAGGAACAACCAAACTGTGGCTTGCTAGATTAAATCTTGTTAGGAACCAGGAAAGGGCAAATCCAATGAAAGGATGTTGGGGTCTAGAAAAGGGAAAAAGCAGCCTCAATGTTGAGTCAAAGTGCTATAATCACCCCATTTTGCCTCTTGATGGAAGTGACCTCTCAGCATCACAGAGAGAGTTTGGTAAAAGTATTTAAACATGTGAGCTTTAAAAAGTTAAATCTTATGTGTCAAATAAGTGAAATAGTTAATCACCATCCACGATCACTAGTCCCAAATCTTGCTCAGGTTTCCTCAGAGGAGCCCACAGAGAGCAGCACAGGACAGTCTGCCCTAGCAGAGGCCTTTGGCTTCTATCTCCCACAGTCCTCTCCCTGAGTCCCTGGAGTCCATCATAAAAAAGGATGCCAAGGTATTTCAATAAAATGCCCTCCTGAATTTTATAAATGTCAAAGTCAATTGCATGCGACATGGCCCTGGCATTTCTGGCATGAAATTACAGAGTTTTTATAAATCAGATTATACAAAGTTGTTATATATTTTAAGTAAGGCAAAAAGCTGCAAACACATGCTAGGCACACTATGTTACGTCCCTCTTATTAGATCCCTGCATAATGATTCCATGTCATGATGCTTCTAAAGAGTCCTCTTAATAGCTATGAGATGAAATTTAAATTCCTAGAAAGCTGACTTGCATTTCCCTTCTTCCAACCATGCAAGAAGACCCATTCCTGAATTGCCAGGCTACCACTATAGTCTCACCAGTAGCCAGAATAAAAAATAAGGGCTATGTGGTACTTATTTACCTAGTGAGGTGAACCCTTATCTTTGTTTGGCTTGGCAGTAAAAAGGTTAAAAAGTGTAATGGAAAGAAGCCTTTACAATAAAATCCTCCAGCAAATTTTCCTAACGTAGCTTTCAACCGGGAAAGCACATTCTTCTTACAACTCTTTTAGCTCTCAAAGGGTAGTGTTCTATTAAGACAAGTAAAAGACTGCTTATTAACTGTAGCTTGGAATGATTAAACGATGAATCTGTCATACTATTGCTCAATTATCAACACACTAGCCCGAGGGCTGGAGGATGAGAGATACAGTAGGAACTCTACACCTAGGTTTCTATTGGAACCACTACCTCTGATGAACTTTTGAAGACTCCACGTGGTCCTCCTGCATCTCAACTTTCCCTCCTTCTTGCTCCTTGAAAAAGCAGAAGAGAACTAAGTATGCACCTCTGTACCCTGCCTATCCAAAGGGTTTAGAGCCTTCGTAGAGATTAGCTTGTGAAACCCAAAGCACACATCTCCTTTAAAATGTTTATTACTCCCTGGCATTGAGCTGTTGCCAACTTCTGATCTACCCGCTTTGTGGGAAAAAAAAAAAAAAAAAGACCTGCATGTGAGAATGAGGAGAGACTTTGGAGATGCAAAGGAGAACAACTTGGCAAATCCTTTTTTCTTAGCAGGATCATTCATAAGCATGCAATCCAATCCAACGGGGGGACACGTACAGTAGGACAAAGGGAAAGAAGGCTTTCTGTCAACAAACACCTAGAATCTCTTACCATGGTACTGAAAGGTGAGGTTATAAATAAAAAAGAAACAACAATTGGGGAAGTAGAGCACAACATTAATTGGGTCAACTGGAAAAAGCCACCACCTTCTTCCTTTGAGTTTAACATCTTATTAATGAATCCTTCTAAAGGGCCCAGGCAAGAATAGATACACAGAACACTCACATTCCACCGTGGATCTGTTTGACCACAATACCAACAAATTGGCACGTCATGCAGTGAAATGTATGAAGGGTTACCTAGCTTCAGGCACAAAAGAAAACCAACAGGGCTCTCAACTTCCCTGTAAAGCTTTCAAACATATATGTTACAGATCTAGAGGAGCATGAATAAGCACATTTGCATTCTTTCAAAAACTATAGAGTTGAATAGCTCGTTTCTTTCTAGTCAAAAGCAGAGGTGAGGTAAATGCAACAACAAAATAAAAGGTGGTTATGATATTAGGCATTCAAAGAGTACCTTGCATCCTTCCTATTGTAATATAAACAAATAGACCCAAACAGCAAGGCTTAGGCAGAACAAAAACTGTTGCTCTAGAGCAAAGTACACTTTATAGAAATGAGAATGGTAATTTTTTTCCCTATACAAATCTTAATAGGTACAAAATTAACCTTGAAGGAAGGCATAGGAAATGGATGAAAAAAAAAATTGACAAATACCTACTATGTGCCAGGGACTGTTTCCATGACCTTTTAATCTTAGGGTTTAAGACTATTTATGTGACTGTATCGGTAAGAATGACAAAGGCCTCACTGCTGATGCCTGACCCTCACCATCAGGTCCAGCAAAGCGATGGCACCAAAGCTCCCCACTGAGTCGGGAACTCTGATGATGCACTTGGAAGTGGGCCACTGAGGTTTGCAGGCATGTCACCCAGACTCCCTCCCAAGCACATTAGACACTGGGGACAGTGGCTCTGGGCGGCAGAGAAGGAAGATACGCCACAGTGTCGATTCTGGATGTATCTGATATTGATAGAAAATGAGTACCTGCCCAGTGACCGAGGAGGTCACTCACCCTTCTCTGTAACTGATTTTCAGTTAACAAGCTAAAACGTCTGTAATAAATCACTAGGGGATTTTGGTGGAGCCTCAAGATATCAGGACACTTTCATTTGAGACACTGCCATAAAAGCAACTAGAAAACCCTCAGAAACCTGTATTTGACGTGTATCACTTATCCTAAGGCCAGCCAAAAGATATACCTGAGAAATATACTTTCAAAATGAGATACAGTGCAGTATCCAAACCAAACCATGTTCATAGCCACAAAACCTTAAACTGTGCCTTTATCATGCATTCACAAAGTTTCTGCTATGAGAAATTGAATCCAGTCAACCCTAAAGGTGTGGTGAAACAGGCAATTTTTAAATAGTGAGCTTTGCCCTTATACGACCCTCAGCAACTAGTTCCTATAAATGTCTAGTCATAAACTCTAACAAGAAATAGTGCATGATGTCACATGCCCAGGGACCTTAATTCATTACACTGAACCTTAATACGTGACCAAATCTCAATGCACTAAGCATGTTCTATGAGAGCCTGAGCACCTCATGAATCATCTGTTAGAATTCTATGAAATTGGTTCATTCTGGTAGAAATATTTCTTGAATAGTTAAAATATTCCTTTAGTGTGAGGCACCAACGCATCTTAATGTCATTTTAAAACTGAGTCAACATTCTAAGTTTTCCCTTAACCTTCTTTTGGAAATTTACAAAGATCTAAGGCCAAGCGAACTGGCATGAGATGTCAGAAATGCATATGTGTCCTTCCCCAGGGAGTTTTCAAATAAAAGAAGACAAAAAGCAGAAGTCAAATCCCAAACCTCCCTTTTTCTTTTACTTATTAAATAGTTGCCATTCTCAAAGTTGCTGTGCTGCTTTTTTGTTTGTTTGTTTTTGTCTCTCAGTGAAATCAGTTAGCAACTGCCAATGCCCTCATACCTGACTTCTTACTCGGGATGCTTTTATATTAACAAGAAATTTGTTTTTGCATAACCATTACTTTCTCAGACAGCATTTGGTTTTAAACGTGTTTTACTTTTCATCCTCATTTGAGACCAATATTCTTTTTCAAGACAAACCCGCCTCTGGCACCTGTCGTGGAATTTTATAATTCTGAGTATTGCCAACTGAAGGGCATATCGATTACTCACCATATCCAGGAATGCCTTCGAAAGGGGAAATTATTCACGTGCATCATGTTGGCAGATCTTCTGTCATTAATATTTTCCTTGTCTCGTATGTTACATGTAGTGATTTTCAAAGATGAATTCCAACTCTCCTGTTTGAGCAGCTATCACGGGCAATTATTGCAACAAGTACTGAATTCCCAAAAATCACCCCCCCACAAAAAAAAAAAAAAAAAAAAAACAAAGAGCAACAACAAAAGCCCTTCCAGGGTTTGAAGAAAGAAACATCACAGAGTACTGCAGGTATCGGTCCACCCATTTAGGTTCCACTAGTTAGTCAACACACTAAAATAACCAGTTCATTCGCTAATCCTAAATGGTGGCAAATATTGTCCCAGTAAAATCCAACTGCCTAGAGCGGAAATTAATGCATCCTTGCAGGAAGGACTCTGGAATGTGGGAAGAAAGGAGTCAAAAGACAGTTTCTTGTTATCCTTGTTAAAGAAGTGTTAGAAGGGAAATGGGAAACTTCAGGTCGCTTTGCCATGCTGTCCTTTAGAAATGAATACTGCTTTTTCTTCTTTCTTAGGTACATATTCATGTGTGGTCACTTTAACGCAGTGCTGCCTTCTGAGACGTGTCAGACAAAGACCTGGGCAGGGGGGCTAGCAACCATGTATAACCAAAAGCCAACTTCTCTCCCCAATCTCAGAATTGCTGGTTTTCAACTGCAAAAGTAGGAAGGCAAGGAGCAATTTCTGCTTTGCAGGACAGGATCACCATGAGCTCCCATCATGACTTCAGAAGGTGCTGTCAGGAGGAAATTCATTTCTGCTGCCTAACCCCTTAATAAGGCTGTCTGCTCTCTTTCAGTCAAATGACTAAGCTATTGATCCTTTCCCTGCAGCAACCCCTCTAATTTGTTGTTATCAAATCCATGTGCGGGCTTTTCATATTTTGCCTGGGAAAGAAATGAATTTTCACAGCTGCCAGTCAGACGTTGTCTAAGAATTTCTTCCCCCGCTGTCTTTCTCTTCTCTTTTTTCTCTCTCTTTTTACCCCCAATTCAATTTCCCAGTAGGTGTCATTTACTCAGATGCTCTGACAGCTTCTGAAAGATTCTCACGCCCGAGCTATACAGACCTTGCATGCTTTTAAAACACAATGGCAACAGGCTCCCACTGGGGTCCCCCAGCGCCGAATTTCCAGCAGAACCTTTGGAATCGTCGCAGCCGCCTCGTCTGCCCTGGGCTGTGCCTGCCGGCGGCTCTGAACAGCTCAGGACACTTGCAGGCTCCGTGGTACTGTACATTAACTCTGCAGCAGCCCGCTCGTCTGCAGAGGCTGCTGCCCGACAGGGGATGTGCTGGCGTCAAGGGGGCCCTCTAGGTGGGTTCCCGGACACTGCAGCGCGCTTCGCTCGCCTCCAAGGAAGAGCCGACCAAAAGGGTTAAAGGCACAGCTCGCCCCAAAAAAGCAGATTTCTTCTTTCAGTCAGTGATCACCAGGCAAGACAAGCTAAGCAGCGAGAAACCTGTAAATAACCTCCCAGGGAAATGACACATTGAACAAACTGATATTAAGGAGGGAGGGGTTTTGTTGGCTGGGTTTTGTTTTTCCCCTTTTTACCCAATGAAAAGAAAGGAAATCAAAGAAGTCCAGAGAGAGAATCTGCAAATGACAGGGCTTGGTCACTTCGACTCTCTTGTTTTTAAAACACACAAATGCTGGGGAGGGGGTGACTTGCTGACTTGACGATCTGTAACCATTTAGCTACAGATGACCACACGGTCATTTTTGGACAGGAAATCCTCTGGAAGCCAGTTCTGCGGAAGTCGGTTATATTTCAGTTGCAATTGCGCATGCCATAAAGCTGCTTGTTTGATTAAGGGGTGTGTGGATTTGAGGCGTGCTGAGATAAAGCTTTGCCATGCCTACAGTGGCTGTTTTGCATTTCCTCAAGCTTCCCCCTTTGTTGAAAAAAATCTGTTCAACAATCCCCTGAAAGCACCCCATCGCTGTTGATGCCATTTTGGAGCAAGAATAAAATAGTAAACTCTTGTAACAGGAGGTTGGCAGTTAAATGGTGTTGGTTGGAAATCGGGAGGAGAATGGACTTTACAGTAGCAGTGTACTCAATATTAATGTATCACTTTTTAGGTATTTAAAAAGCCTGTCATGCAATTGCTTATCATTAAATGGAATACTGGCAACATTTAATATTATCATGCTATTATCTTCAGCTAGGATTTCCCCAGTGAGGCCCTGTCATAGCAGAAAACATTACACAGAGCTGTCGGGGCAGTGGGGCGTGGCATTTCCCACAAATTCAAAACCAGGTATAAAGAAATTTGGTCGTGAAAACTGCCATGATTTGGGGAGTTTTCATTTTGATCAAACGACAATCCTAATGAAAGTACTCCTGGCCAGAGGAAGAACTGAGTGATTCATTTAAAAGCAATTTGAACTTGTAGGTTCAAAAAGATGGTACCACAGCTGAAAAGGAATTTGAGAATATTTCCTGGGATTTCCTGTAGCCTAGGCAGTGTCCTCACGACCTCCTTTTGCTGAAGGGAATAAATCTCTTCCATAAAGTCATTTGTGATCTGAACCAGAAGACTGCAGTCTGAATTGTTTTTAACAAGCTATGAATGCTTGAACCAAGCATCACTAATTCAAAATTTGATATTACATGAGATATTTAAATATTATTTAAGAGCAAGGAACACTTACAATGTCCCAGCCTCTGTACTAAGTGCTATACATTATTATCTCATTTAATCCTCACAACAACAATATCACGGACGGATTATTATCAGCCCTGATCTACAGATGAGGAAATTGTGGCGCTCTAGGATTAAGCAGCTTGCCCAAGGTCACATATCTAGTAAGAGTCACAATATGAACCAAGAAAGTCTGTCTCCAAAGCCTGCCTGCATTACCACTATATTTTGGTGCCTCTGTACATAAGAATACCATCTTGCATTAGTGCTATGCTTTCTAAAATTTTATTTTTACAGGTATTATTTTAGCCTCACAGAACCATGCTGAGGAGAGTAGGACATTTATTATGACAACTCTGGAGATGAATTTCCAAAATGGTAGTATTTGCTCATCATCACAAATCATGTTAGTAGTAGATGTGGAAGAAAATTCAGATTATTTGATGATTATTTGACAGGTTAGTGTTCTTTTTTTTTTTTTTTTTGTGGTATGCGGGCCTCTCACTGTTATGGCCTCTCCCGTTGCGGAGCACAGGCTCCGGACGCGCAGGCCCAGCGGCCATGGCTCACAGGCCCAGCCACTCCGCGGCACGTGGGATCCTCCCGGACCGGGGCACGAACCCGCGCTCCCTGCATCGGCAGGCAGCCTCTCAACCACTGCGCCACCAGGGAAGCCCCCAGGTTAGTGTTCTTTGATGATGATGATGATGATAGGATGATGGATATTAACCTATTTCAAAACCAATAGTTAGTTCTCACACTACATTAAAGAGTAGGTCTCCATGGAAAGTAGCAAATACAAGGATTTTTAAAAATGATATACAAATTTATTTTCCCTTGTAATAAACATTTATTTGAAATTTCCTTATTTTTTACTTCATTCTACTCTACTCTGTTTGTATGCCAAAGTGATACCCATGGGTGAAATAATACCAAAAATATCTCTGAATCTCTCTCAATTACCACACAGTTCAACATTCAATACTTGTTAGCCACTTTTCCATTTGTGGGCAATGATATAATAAATCACTTTAAAAATTTTTTAAATGTAAATAATTTAGTCATCGGCTTACTAGAGGAAATGTAAACTTAAAATATATGTAAACTAAGAGGAGATTTCAACTGAATATATTTAAAGTAAACTTTTCTTGGCTTTTTATTTCTATTTTTATAGGTGCAACTGTCTAGAATAAGGTATAAATTAGAAAGAAAGGACACACAACTGAGAAGCTATGATAAATAGTAGAAAAGCCAAATTTCTGCCTGAGGGACAACAAAGAAAAAAACGTAGTTTACTTCACAGTTCAGGGAACCAAGACTACACATTAATAAGCAATCCTAAACTGAGTATTTTGAAAACTCAAGGTAACAAACATATATAAAAGAATGGGCTTGCTTAGAGAATAGAAATAGCTGATTTCCAGCATTTTTATTCCATGTATATTATAAACAGGGTCTTCAGAGTTATGACCACTATTTTACAAACTGATACTTCACAAGACTTATTTAATATTTCACAAATGTGTGGTCTTCATGAAACAACATTTGGGCAGAACTAATAGGTTGGTAATTTGAAAAAAAAAGTTCTCAAAGATGAATAATGTTGATGGACTAGGGTAATACAAATCTGTTTTTTCTACTAAAAGGTAATCATCTTTTCATGGAAGTTCTAAGAAATATAGGAGTAAGCATAAAAATTTACTTTTATGGCAGATCCCAGCCCCATCATTTCAATCAATAAAGGAGCTCTAATTATTAGCAGGACACCACAGATTGGCACAAACTTCCTACAGCCATGGTGTAGGTTCAGCTCTAACAACACAAAGGCTAGTCATCCTCTCCTTTTTAAAATTTTAATCCCAAGATAAGCACGAGAGTATTCGGTCTTTCAAGGATGGACTCACATTAACTATCCTCATAGGAGACTGATACAAGAAAAAAATTTAAAAACAGGATGCCATTTTATTGATAAAGTGTAAACTACAAACTCCGAGCAAACTGAATACTCTAACATTTTCATGAAAGACTGTTTACTGTACTCAAAGTCAGAGAAGAATTAACTAACCAGTGTCCCCATGCCCTTTTCCTATAATTAAAGTCTCTTTCTGCCATGGCTAGGGGGTTTTGCTCCCAAGGGTGATGGTGTTCAAACTAAATTCCTGGGAGTCCTGTGGTTTGGCAAAGTTGCCTCAAGCCAACTCAGGGCAAAGGGAAGGCCAACTACCTTGTACTGTTTCAACCAGAGCCCCTCTGCTTTTACCTGTTTTATATCTAGGTTTGGTTTGAAAAGGGGAGTTCTTTAAAAGATGTTTACAAAAACATAAGAGTAGGAATACAAAATTAACACTTTCTAGGCAAAGTCTTATCCCTGTATTGTCAGTTTCAGGACTCCATTCTCTTCAAACCCCTTCAATTTCACAATGAGTTTAAAACAAATCATTAAGTTATATCTTTATGCTAACATAAGCATAGCATAATAAAGACACACCCTAGTCCAAACCTTGTGTGTTTCCTAAAACTCTTTATAGTCACTTATCTGTACAGTCACTTATCTGATGTAATGACTTAACTCATTGATTTTCCCAGTTTCACTTTCAGAATGAAATTTTAATTTCAAGTGTTAAGGTGTATCTTTCGGTCACCATCACATTTTGCTATAACCAACAGCTACTATCAATGATTGCCTCTTAAATAACTTGGGTGAAATAAAATTAAAACTCCTGTAGGTTTAGATATGGACAAGGGTCTAAAAGGTATTCTATGATTAATCTTCTAGGAATCCTAATTGTCATTTCAGATATTTTAGAGAAGCCTCCCATTCTTTCAAGAGGCTGGTTACCTTTTGCATAAAAATATTTATATATACAAATACCTCTGCATAATTTTTTAACATGTTCTCTATATTAGCAGTATGAGTATGTTATAAATAGAAGATAATTAGAAGATACAGTGACTTGGATATCTTGGGGGATATGACTTTTTCACCAAAAGCCAAAAAAGCAAAATATTTTTTAAATTGTCTAATAAAAATGAAATTTATGTGTACTTTTTGCTTATGCATGTGCATGTGTGTGTAAATATACATATTTTTGTTCTATGTATTATATATATATCATCAATTAATAAACAGGTGAGAGTAGCATCCCAGTACACAGAATGAGACCCAAGATGACTGCACATTCCCCACCCCTACCTCTGAGTAGGAAAAGAACATTCAAGACCAAATCCTCTCTCCCACCGCTGCAGAAAACCAATCCCAAGCCCAACAGTGTCTTCCTCTGTGTATTTATAACACCAGAAACGTTGCTGGCACTCAGTAAACAAACGTTAACTAATGACCATGTTGATAGTGATGACTTCCCACTTCTGGCAAATTCTAGCAAAGCCTGAAGGCACACTGTTCAGCACCTTTATAACTAAAATAAGAGGAGCTCTTTATGAAGCCATTGGTTTCAACCACTAAGAATCAGGGAACTGGGTCATGTTTCAGCAAGTTGCTAGTTCATTCAATTTCTACATGTTCTTATGACCAAAAATACAACCACCAACAGAGAAGTGAAAAAGAAATTCATTAAACACCCATTTTGATCACCTAAAACCAACAGATGCTTTGATGGAAATTTTCATGATTTAACTAATATAACAAGTCATTTTGGATCATATAGCCTAAACTTAAATCTTCTCATCTTAAATGATAAATAAACACATTTACAGGACAAAATTCTCATACCATCAAACACAATGCATTTCATAATTGGGATATTTAGAAAGCTTGCTAAATTCCACTTTTAATATCTTTGGAAGTAGAAGTGTTGGAATAACTAATGCTAGGATACAGAGAAAGCACTTACTATTGATTACTCAAAAATCAAATGTGGAAAAAAATCTACAGCAAGTTTGAAGAAGAAAAAGTCGAATTTGTATTCTTTCTTAGGGTCTCAAGATGTGAGCCCTTAATTTCAGGTTCTGCCTTTCACTTTTTGTGTAATTTTGAACAACTCACTAAAACTCTGTGAGGCTCAGTTTCCTTATTGTAACAGAAATAATAGCAAACTTATAGGTTATTATAATTTTTAAATTTCTGGGGTAAATTATAGAAAACACTCTGTAACATGAAGAGAGCTCCTTAAATGTTGCTCACATATACTTTTAATTCAATCACTAGAAAATGTAATAAAATATAGATTCTTCACATGGTCTGCAATTTACTTAAATTAAAATGGAAACAAAAATGGAAACAAAAACCAATGAGATAGTATTGGAAGTCCCTTCGGAAATGGAATTATACTTCATTTCTACCTTAAACTTTTCTAAAAGCTTTGTATCATATTTGTTTCAGAAATTTAAAGGAGTAAAAATATTTCTCATGTAATAAGATAAGGCCCAGCTTCAATATATACCCATGTTTCTGGGATAGTATAGATTTCTAAGAATGACTTGGAAAAAATATCTGTAGGTGAAAAAAAAAAACCCTCAGGTTTGCAGCCTAATATTTTTAATATGAATTACTTAATATGAATTTAAATATGCATGTGAATATAAATATATATTTATGCCAATGTAGAGGAAAAGATCTAGAAGGATATACACCAAGCTACTGACCAACTAATCACCTCTGAGATAAGGAAGTAAAAGTAGGCCTCGTTAAAAAAGGATTTTCACCTTTTATTTTACATATTTCTGAATTGATTAATCTTCTTAATGAGAATATTTCCATGTATTATTTGCATAATTGAGACACCACTGAAGAGAAAAATATACCTAGTATTTATTAAGGAAGAATAGTCATTTATAGTTAATATCACTGTATTGGAATATCAAACCCAAGTTTCTAATATTTGTCAGATAGAATCTCTGGTAGACTTGAAATATCTAACGTCAAACCTCAAAACCGAACAGTTAAATTCAAAATGTATATTCAAGAATTCAAACATTGCACTAACATCATTAGCTAAATCAATATCAAGTCTTAAAAAGAGAAACAAATAACTGATTTATTCTTTTTCCACGTCCATACAAGCACTGTAACTGGGGCCAGAAGCAGTACTTATTCAGAGCTGGAACCATCGACATTAAAGCTATATCTACTTGCAAAGTGAAATATCTGATCGCACATCTTGATAACAGGATGTGTTTATTTTACTCCAGCTCAAATATGTAAGTATCTGCAAACTTGAAGATTTCCTAACTCCTTAATTCTGATCCTACTTTGTATCTGCTGGCATATTTCTTTTAAAAAACTTAGGGTAGTTACGTACCTACTATAGTAGTAGTATTGGGTTGGCCAAAAATGTTCATTTGGGTTTTTCCGTAACAACTTACGGAAAAACACGAACAAACCTTTTTGGCCAACCCGATATACAGTATATATGTTTTCTGGTCCAGGTAAATCCAAGAAATTATTTTTACCTACTTTTAGAATGGAATAGGATGGATGGTCTACCATTTATATTTTCAATCTAATTTATTGTTTCTTTAATATTCTGGCAATGAATCACTCTTGGTCCTGGGTTTAAGGGCTTTTTTAATTGTAATTTTGGAAGGGTATATTTTCATAGCCATTTTCATAGGAAGTTAAAAGAAGCTGCATCAAAATCTGCAAATCACATGTCATTTAAAATTCAAAGACCTCAACTGCTGCTTCCAATACACACACATGCTCCCACTCACGCACTATTGACAGTTAACTAAGTAAAAGAAATTATGACTGTGATATTTACAAATTATATGTGTATATTTATAATGTAGATATTACATATACATATAAAGACACATACATATGTATTGTTATTTCAACACGTATTTACCGTATGAGGACATTGCTACTCCATTTTTTTCTTCAGTTAGCTTTGAAATAGAGGGCTAATGATCATCATAAGAAGAGAAATTCCATCAGGGCACTGGGATTTTTTTGGTTGGTTTTGTCCCTGTAGTATCCCCAGTGCCTAGAGTAGTGTCTGGTGCATAAGAAGTGCTCAGTGAAATATTTTTTGAGTGAATAATTATCATAAATGAATCAATCACTATACCAAACATGATTATTTTTGTCTGCCTACAGCTGTTTCTAAAGAGCTTTCCTTACCTACACCCTTATTACCCTTCTAAAACCTGACTGCAATCGGTATGAAAACTTGACCCACTGGCACCTGATTCATTCACTGGATAGAAAACATTAATATTGTATATTTGGCATGTGAATGGTCGTAAGAAAATAGGGAATCTAATCAGTTCCAGATGAGCTTGAACCAAAATGTTATGTGGACTTAGGGGCTGAAGGCATTTTGGGTCAAGTGCAAACTAATGACTAAGGAAATTGTAGCAATTACAGACAGAAGCAGGCAAAGAGCTGAAACACAGAGACAAACAGAAATGGATGATTATATAGACACAGAAAGAGGAGTTGCCTCAATTCTTGAGTTTTACAAATCCAACAAGACCCAGTTCCATTTTGTTTCCGTGATTTTCTGTATCTTTCCAGTAACTACATTCCCTCCTTTTCCACAGAAGCTAGTCTAAGTCAGTTTTTCTTGCAATCAAAATCTTGACTGAACGCGTCACCATATAAGAAATTTTATGTTGCTATTCATAAATCCTTTCCCTCCCCCACAAAATAAAGCAATTTAAAATTAAGGCTATATTGTAATAGTGAATTTAGCCAAGTGAATTAGCTTGACATTGAATTGATGGTTACTCAATCAAGGGGCTTAAATTAAAACACACATACACACACACACACACACACCCACAGAGAGAGAGAGAGAGAGAGGAATTAATTAATGTACCTACATCTACATCCACACGCAGGGATTCTGTAGAGAGCATCCTTTTTCTCTGACTGACAGCTATTACACTTCCAGTCAAAATATTAGCTTCTTATTTTTCTCAAACCCCTTTCATCATTTTATTCACTGAATGTTAATTTGTTTCAGATAATGAGGCAAAAGACAGAAAGAGAGAGAGAGAGATTAAGGAAGGTGGAAAATAGTGTGATTTTTATTAGCTTTATGGAGGAAGAGAATTTAGTACTTGAAAGGCATAATTCCTTTTTAGGGAGAAAAAAGGGCATTCATATTATTTTAAAATAATCATTTAACAGTTTTAAAATATTAAAACATTGAAACCAGAAGTCAATATTTTAGAATAACTGTTTTAAAGTCATTTTGATATAATTAATTAAAACATTCTTTGCATTTGAGTGCAAAATAAATTCAAGACTAATTACTAAATCCTAGTTGCCTATTGTAGACAGATAACTCCTCCGTCACCTAGCATTAATACCTTCTGCTCCGCTCTGTTTTTTAATGTTCTGACTTGGAGGAGAATCCATAATACTGGGCACTTGAAACTACCAACTAGCCTGCCTCTCTCTCTAATTGGTATACTCCACCCCTAAAAGCATCACTACAGACCACACAGCTCACTTAACAGATACAAACAGGCAAACATAAACACCATGTCCAAAACTGCAAAAAGAAAAATACTAATATGTGATCTATTTGCCTAGCCATGTAGCTTATACTTTTCTCTATGGGAAGCACGTCACATGAGTAAGGAAGAAGTCAATGTGAATTGTAACATGATTTCATCTGCCGTTTTTAGTTCTGAGGTTTGTAAAATGGATAAAGACACAAAAGAACTTTAAATTTTTCCACAAAATAAAGTAGCAAAGCTGATCAAACAGTAAGTTTACTTTGAGGATTTCTCCACTCTTCTCACTACCCCTCCCCTTTAGATGGCTGATGGAACAGGTAGATGAGGATCTGAACCTTTGTCACCAGGATTCTCAGCAAGCTTCCGTGATTTTTGAAATGCCTGCTTTATTTTTAAAAGAATGGAAGTTGCACTGGAAGCAGGAACAAAGTTAATGAATAAACTCCTCACCTTTCTCCCTCTGCCCAACAAATACCCACTGATTAGAGGCACAGGCCATTTGGATGAGGCTACCATAGTGTGTCAAGGGTTGGAATATTTTTGTTCCTGAAGGAGAAGGATCAAGCCATTGTTGCAACCCAGAATCCCTGGTGACTTCTCCTCATGGGCTGTACCTTTTGTGAGCAAGTGACAATCCTGAACTCCCAGTCCTAAGAAGTCTGGAAGAAGAAGAGAATAAAGACAAGGGCAAGTGAAAGGCAGTGGAGTGGGACACAAGGGCACTACCAGTAATGCTAACTTTCCCATTTCCCTTGTTTTTCACAATGACTTACTGCTTCTTACACCTTTAACACAGATCTTCTTTGAGATTCTTCCACTGGCACATAGGTGTTTTAAAAATCAGAATATTTGCTGGACAGTGTAAATAATTTTCCTTTCAAATATTAGAGGATGATTGAAAGGAGAAGCATGCAACTAGAGATACAAATGTGATGTGGTATTGTCAGGATATTAAAAAAATGTTTTAAAGAATATTAATATTATAACAAAGTCATTGAAAATAAGGACATGTGATACGTATTAGAAACACATTTTATTTTGGTTTCTCACTACCCCTTTAAGTTTTATTTATGGAGAAAGTCTTATCGCTTTTCTGGGCAATCTCAGGCAACAGAGAACTTTATATTCTCTTTAAACCATCAACTCAGATTCTATTCAGATATTAGAATGTCCCTTCCAGGGATCCCTTTCCCTGGTGGTCCAGTGGTTAAGAATCCACCCTCCAATGCAGGGAATGCAGGTTCGATCCCTGGTCGGGGAACTAAGATCCCACACGCTGCACGGCAACTAAGCCCGTGTGCCGCAACTACTGAACCTGCACACTCCAGAGCTTGCACTCCACAACTAGAGAGAAGCCCACATGCCGCCAACGAAGAGCCTGTGAGCCGCAATGAAGATCCTGTGTGCCGCAACTAAGACCCGACACAGCCAAATAAATAAATAAATATTTAAAAATTGATAAATAAAAATAAAAATAGAATGTCCCTTCCAAACTGTAATCTGAAACTCCAAACTTGATTTAACTCACATCTTCCAGCTCCCAGCTGGGCCCACTGCAGACTAGCTGTTTGCAACAGGGTAAGTGGGTGAGGCAGCGGTAAGGTTTATCTTCCCCCCCCCCTTGCTAGCCTGACTTCACAGCTGTTGGTACAGACTACTCTGGGGTCGGAGAGCATGGAGAGAGGTGATGAAAGGAAGGAGAAGATTTTGTTTTTGAACTGGCACTGTCATAAGATGGCAACTTGCATTGGGGACCTGGCAGATGTTGAAAGCTGCTTCTTTGTCTCGTGGGCACTTTTGTGGGTTCATCAGCCACATCCCCGCTGGTCCCTCTGGCGACAACTCCTAGGACCCAGGAAGAGCTTGTGTTCGGAGTACTGCTGGTTCATCAGCCCGCCACCAAGCCTAGGGATCCAATCCTTATAAACCCAAACCCTTGCTGTTGAAGTCCAAGTGCCTCTTGGCTCAGGGCCAGCTCTCGCTCACGTGCGGTGTACACCCAGTCCATGGGAAAAATTCCCACCATCGAATCCTCTTTTTCTGGGTTTGATGTGAATGAGATGACTGCATCCCCCTTTGAGGGAAGAGAGGGTAGGGTTCATAGCACCACCCAGTTATCTCTTTCTATAAAAAATGAATAATAGCTTTTCATAAGTTGCACTTGCTTTCCCCTCTCTGAATTCTGTTATTGCCTTGATCTGAGTTAAGGGCCCTGGTGTAAGTGGCCCAAATGTCATGAAACTGAGTCTTGGCCACCTATTTTGAAACTTGGAATTTAGGACGGGCACCACACTTTGGAATGTGGCTATTGTACCTCACTGCCTTTGTTGAAACTGCGGTTTTAACATTTGTTACCATGTGATTAACACCATGGTTCCTTTACCATCGCTGATCAACCACTCAACATCCACCCTCCCTCTTCCTTGCTGGCAGAAAACCAATTATTTTTGCGGGAATTTACTTTTTGAGTAAATTTAATTTTTGAGGCAGCTAAGTACTCAGAGAAAGTGACTCCCTGCCCAGCTCAGGGGTAAATCCTGAACAGTCTAATCCCATTTTCTGGCCAATAATTCCTTTATGTCCTAAGACCAAACTTCACCAAAGAGATATAAAATGAAGTCAGCTGAGATGACTTCTGGGAGAAGCGTTTCTTAAAAAGAGAAGCACAGGGCTTCCCTGGTGGCACAGTGGTTGAGAGTCCGCCTGCCGATGCAGGGGACGCGGGTTCGTGCCCCGGTCCGTGAGGATCCCATGTGTCACGGAGCCGCTGGGCCCATGAGCCATGGCTGCTGAGCCTGCGCGTCCGGAGCCTGTGCTCCGCAACGGGAGAGGCCACGACAGTGAGAGGCCCGCGTACCGCAAAAAAAAAAAAAAAAAAAAAAAAAGAGAAGCACAAGAAAGAAAGGGTTCATTTTCTACCTTTGGACCTTGTGCCTGGCTGGGGCCGTGATCTTGTGATAATTAGGAGAGTCAGTCTGAGCAAAAAGACAACATGCTAAGAAGGCAAGTAGAACCTGGGTGATGTGCCTGAGCCTCTTAATTACCATCCCTGAAAACTAACTAAATAAACAAATAAATGAAACAAAAAGAAACCATCCCTGGAATGCTCTACCTTGGAATTTCATGTTATAAGACAATACATCTGCCTTATTTGTTTATGTTAAGCCATTGAGTTAGCAGCTCCAAACTTGCACCAAAGGCATCCTCCCTGAGAGACTTCAACATGAAACACTGATTATAATCCAGGGCACTTCTCAACAGGTAACCAAGTTAGAAGAGGGAAGCTTATGGTTTCTCACATTTTTTCTTTCTTTCTAAATAGCTGGTGAGTAAGCTCATCTGCCAAAAATAAACTTTTAAAATCAGATGTTTAATTCTCAAAATCGCAATTGCTATTATTGAACTGAAACAAGTTGTGATAACTGATGACACCTGTGACAACCAATGTAAATTGAAACAAACAAAAGCTATGTTCAATTTGCAAATCCATCATTCATCAGTAGGCTTGGTTCTCTCTTGGAGTTCACGGGGGAAACTAAAGAGGTTTCTTATATTACATGATATTGTCAATACTGAGGGCAAGGATCACATCCTAATCTTAGGAAATCAGAAGATGATGTGTGTGCCAAAAACCCCTTGGAAAGCGAAGCATACTTTCTGCTGAATTCCATTTAAAGGATCAAGCCAGGACCTATTTTACTATTCCACATTATGACGTGGGTGTGCTTATTTTAAATCACTTTCAGAGAAACACTAGGTGACTAATTTGTGACAACGATATGTTTGCAGACTAACACATTCATAAGAACAGCAGAATAATGAGCTAATTTTTGTAAAGTACAAGATGGAATTTACTGAAAGCCGGTGGCCTAAGCTATCATAATTGTCCCTTATACTCCAAAAAGACACTTCTAGTAAACTTGCTACCCACATCTTTGCTTTTGGATAAACAGGCCAAGGTATAACTAATCCTCTTCCCATGAAACTAAGTCTCTAGTATTTGAACACGCTTCCTATTGGGAGAACTTTCAGCAGTATGAAGTTCTGCTTTTTTTTGTTTTAACCTCCATTGTCTGAATGGCATCCCATAATGAGGCACCATTAGTCTTAACTGTTCTCCAGTCCATGCTGTTGTCGTTGTTCTGTTGATGCTGTTTCTTTGATGGTTCATGAACACTGAAGTGGATGCACATTCTATTTGGATGGTCTCTCCCTTCTTCCTCTTCGTCTGCAAGCTCCAGCTCACTGATATGGGCACCCTATCCTCAGTACTGTTGAGATTGCCTTTTCCATTTTTTCTTCCTTTACTCAAGTTAATCCAAGGATGACTTTATCCCTCTTATCATTAGCCTCGTCCTCCCGCCTCTAGTCCCCAACCAAAGCTTGAGACTGATAAACCTAAGTCCCAATTTTGCCTCTTTCTGTATTACATCTTCTAGGAGGCCTGAATATAAACGAGCTAATTTGCAGTGCTAGGTTAATAGAAGTGTTACTGAAGAAGGTGTGGTTTGGTGGATGGAGCCCAGGTGTTTGGTATTATTAGACAGACCTGAGGTCTCTCATCACTTCATTCACCTTGGGCTCATTTCTCAACCTTCTCTGAATCTTATTTTTTTTTCCTCTGGAAAACAACAATGATACCTATTTCTTAGGTTTGTTTGGGATTACTATAGTACAATGACTGTACATGGGAAGGTATAGGTTAACCACTTAACACATACAAGAAATCAATACATATTTGTTGCCCTTGACCTCCTCAAATGTTTGCCATCTAACCTGCTGACTTCAATGGTGGGAATGTTAAATTTGGGAGGAAGAAAAACAACACTGTAGAAATATGAAAAAGCTAAATAGTATAGGCTTCTCCAGCAATGACTAATGCAAAGTGAGTTAGCAGAGTAGGCTATAAACATAGCCATCGTATGATTTTTGTATCATTTGCTTTAAGGAGAACCTATAAATTAATTAGAATAAGACCAACAACCCAAAAGACAAATGGGAAATGGATGCAAACAAACATCACATAAGGAGAACTGCAAATAGCCAACAGCCATTTGAAAAGATATTCTATCTCACTGATAACCAAAGGAATAAATTCAAACTACAATGAGAAATTCTGCCTATCACATTGGTAAAAATGAAAGACTAAAAATATCCAGTGATGGTGAAGGGGTGGGAAACAGGTATACCCAAAGTATTTGGTGGAAACACGGATTGGAAAGACCTTCTTGTAGTACAAATGAGTAGACTTTTTAAAATGTAAAATCACATAACTTTGATTTGCAGAAGTCTATCCTACAAAAAGGATTCCTTTAGTGCAAATACACACACACACACACACACACACACACACACACACACACACAAGGATATTCATTTGGGAACGGTTGACAGTAATAAAAGGATCCTATTTCTATCTCTCTGACCAGATGCTGAGCTCTTGGAGAAGTTGTACCTTTCTCTCTCCTCCCTAATAACTTCCAAGCCACCAAACATTTAATAGGGTTGAAGATGCTTAAAAATATATACTAACAAAGACAAAATACTAACAAATGCTCGAGACATTTTTAGTATGTATAAAGACAATGATATAGATTAATAAAATGTGCAGGTGATTTGCTGTTTTCAGAGCTAAAAATAAATATTTAATAATTAGGGATCCTAAGTCCAAACAGATTTTTTCTATCTATTTAAAAATTTTGAAACATTTAACAATATAATTGATATTCAGCTTTCCAATCCTTTGTAAAATATATTTATAATTTTGATTATTATTCTGTTTTATGTCTTTCTTGCTTTATATCTCCACTGCCACCCACCATGGTAACTGCAAAGTTTTGCTTTGCTTTGCTTTGCTTTGTTGCCACACTTTCTCCAACATCTGAAAAACATAAGGAACACTTATTATAAGCCAAAATTGATCTCATTTACCCCAGGAATACAAAATTTCTCAAATGAGGGTATGAACTGTTACTACAACTCTTGGGCCCTGTTCTTTCTATTAGAATCTAATTTTCTTGCAATATGGGATGGGGAGAGGGAGATGGTGTCTTTCAAATACAAAGACCATATGCCCCTAATATCATCAGCAAAGAGTGCCTCTGGGTCACTTTTACCAACAGTGAAATTGAGCCTCTTCAGTCACACCATCTGGACCAAAGTGGCATCCTTAAGTGCATCCATTAGTGAGCTGTCTGACCCAGGCCATGAAACAGACTAAATGGAACTAATCCAACAGAAACTCATTAGACTGGTAGGCAGCCCAACTTGGCTATTTTATTGTACTGATAACTAAGATCCAGGCTTTAAAATGAAACAGTGCCTTCTTTCTCAAGGAGAACTATACTCTTTTGACAGAAAACATATATAAAACTCCTTTCATCAGTGTGAGCCCCAAATCAGCCTGGTGTAAAGGATGTATCTGTATAGCTCCAGCTATGTAAATTGAGCTAAGCTTCTCAAAAGAACATCATATTAATTGAAGCATTAGCATAAGAAACGAATGAGCTTCCTTCCACACAGCATTTAGAACTTTTGGAAATGAGGGGAGAAGGATGAAATAAAGCTAACATTTTTGAGTCCCTTTGATGGGGAAAGGTTTTGTGCACTGAGTTTTACACAAGTTATTTCTTTTAATGTTTGTAATAACCCTATAAAGCTAGTATTAACACCGCCCACTTTATAGGTGAGGAAGCTGAAAAGCCTAGAAGGGGTTAGGTTATTGCTCATGGACCCAGAAAGTAAGTGTCTGAGCTGCGACTGGACTCCAAAACCACTTTGCCCACGGTACTGTGAGAGCAGCCTCATTCTGTGGATTTAGACCTGGCCAGACAGGACTGTGGGAAGGGGTAATGATAGAGAGAGTAGATACAGTAAAAACGATCATGAGCTGTGTAGCTAGTAAGTACCAGACACAATGCTAAACACTTGACTTGCTGCTCTCCATTTAATCATCCAGAGAAGTACCACTAGTCTGTCCATTTTACAGTGAGGAAACCAAAGCCCAGAATAGTTAAGAAAGTCAGGGCTTCCCTGGTGGCGCAGTGGTTGAGAGTCCGCCTGCCGATGCAGGGGACACGGGTTCGTGCCCCGGTCTGGGAAGATCCCACATGCCGCGGAGCGGCTGGGCCCGTGAGCCATGGCCGCTGAGCCTGCGCGTCTGGAGGCTGTGCTCCGCAACGGGAGAGGCCACAACAGTGAGAGGCCCGCGTAACGCATAAAAAAAAAAAAAAAAAAAAAAAAAAAAAAAAAAAAAAAAAGAAAGTCACCCAAGCTTTCACAGCTAGTTAATAAGCCTTATGGGGAGTTCATAATATTTCATTGTTTCTTTTCCCCATACTTATCTTTTTTTTTTTAATTTATTTCTTACAGCGAGAAAAAACAAGTGACTTGTTTTGCAGTTTACTGATTTCGTACATGTTTGAGAGTTCTATTGCCTTTCAGATAAAAGATAGCCAAAGCTTCCCCCTACCTTTGAGATGCCAGGATGCTCTCTGGGGATGTTGGGAAGCACTTTGCTGACGTCCTGCTTATGTCAACAGATATGCATAGAATTAGGCTGAGGTCTGATCGCTAAACCCATCAATGACTTTCTAAACCCTCATCCAAAACATCTTGTTTTAGTTCCTCCATATCCAAAATTAAAAGAGCTAGGTACCTTTGTTTAAAAATGCCAATATATGATTTGGCAAAGACATATTTCACATTGTCTCTTTGGCTGGCATTTGGGGGCTTATTTATGTGGCATTGAGTGAGCAACCAGTGCCCAAGCCCCTCCCCTTTCCTATTTATTATCAGGCTGCTGCAGTGCAGAGTTGAGACATCTGATCATTTAGATCGTTAAAAATCAATCCAATGACCAAACATTTCTGTACATTTCAGAGAAATGACAAAAAGTACTGTATTAGATTGCTATTAACTGGCTCTGAGTTTTCTTTTTACAGCTGCCAGGAAAGTCATTTGGTAAAATTGATTAAACCAGCATGCCAGGGGGAGAGAGGAAAAGAGCAGAGAAATGTAAATACAGCGGGCTGAGAGGGGAGGGTGATGTTTTTCTTGGGAATGAAGTGAGATGTCACTGGCGGAAGGAAGAGGGGGCGGGTAGGAGGAGAAACCTTGCATATAATGAGCATACTACAATTTGGGGTATAAGAGATTCAAGATGGCAGGATAAAAGCAAACAAAATGCAGGAACAATAGAGGCAGAAAGAATGAAGAATAGGTGAGCTATCCATGTGCTTCTAACAGACTGTCTGCATTGGTCACACTGCACGGTTTGACTGAATTAATCCAAGAGACATCACTGGTACCATGGTATGAAACTGATTTGAGGATTTCAATAAACTTTCAATACCAGGAGAAGGTAGGGAAGAGTGCCTAGTTTCCTGCACAGTAGGGTTTATTTCTGTATGAACAATTAACAAAGAAAGGAAAATAAATCGCCCTACTTTTGCTCAATAAAACCAAGAGTGCATGAAAATTCACATATGCATTCCCCTATTTGTTATTATAATGGCCATGCATAATCCCTTCCTTCCAAATATGAACTTCCTTCCCCTTAAAAAATTGTATTTTCCCTCTAATATCTTTCAACGATTTCTTGATTAACCCCAAAGGAATACTGGTATATGGAATCACAGGGTGCTGACAAGGATGGACTGTAATGTGGGGTTTCTGCAACCATGCCACAATTTCTAATTCCTCCCAGTGTCCTATTTAAAGTCACACTTAGCTCACATAGCTCATCCTTCTATAGAAAGGGGCAGGAAAAAATATCAAGTATCTATTTGCTCTTATTTGCAATATATTATGTCTGCTAACATTTGAAGTACAACCACCACCTAAACACAAGTGACTTAAAAATAGCACTTAGAACATAAATAAAGCAAATGTTCTGTGGAAGAGTAAATGTACTTCCTTGGATATGGGACATAGAAAATGATTAAGATACAAGACTATTTAACTGCATAGAAGAAGGCCAACACTAGTCTAAATGAAGTGACCCCTTAGAGAGAAATTCTAAATTATATTTGCTCTGTGTTGGGTACACTGCTTGGCAGAAGCTGAGATTCAGAAAGCATTTATTTGTAGCCATGGATTTACATGGGGCGTGAGGAGCCTTCTTGAAGGACAGTGCTAGCTAGACTCCAAGATGGTCCTCAATTACCTACCGCCTGGTATGCACACCTTTGTCTCTTCTCCCACACAGTACCAGGGTTCATCATCTGGCAAAAGGTGACAGCATGTCACTTTCAAGATAAGATTAAAAAACACTGTGGCTTCTACCTGTCTTGGGATGTCTCTTTCTCTCTCATCTCTCAGTCTGGGGGATGCAAGCTATCATGTTAAATGCAGCCCAATGGAAAGGGCCACATGGCTAGGAACTGAGGTCTTACAACTATATGAGTGACCTTAAAAGCAGATGAGCCTTGAGATGACTGAAGTCCAAGCCAACAACTCAAGAGAGACCCTTAGCAAGAACCACTCACTAATATGGAGGAAACTTGAGACATTTACATGACTGAAGGTCATACAAATAGAGCTATGTCATAAGGGGCAGGAGTGGGCAGGGAGAGGGAGAAGGTTATAGAAGCAAAATTTCAAGGAAGGCGGTGTGATCATTACTAGTGCTGTTTACCAACATTCCCAGTTCACCTCCTTCAAGGCACATGGCAGGACTGCACTTCCTTGGTCCCTTGAAGTTAAGTGTGGTCACCTGACTGACTTTAGCCAAGGAAACCTGAGCAGAAGTGACACATGCCACTTCCAGGGGAAAACCACTAAGAACCGGTATGTAGTGTCCTGTGTCACCATGACTGGAAACTTTCCAAATGGTGAAGTCTCCCTTTAGCCATGTCCCTAGGTAAAGAGCAGAACCCCCCTCTCCCCACTACTAATCTATGATGAAAACACAGCATAAACGAGAAATAAACTTATATTGTTTCAAGCAGTTGAGATTTTGGAGTTCTTTGGAGTTCTTTGGAGACCATCCTCACTAAAACAGAAAGTAAGACTCTGGGTAGGAATTAACTCTAAGAAAATCTAAGAAATCTAGTATGAATAACCAGACTCAGCTATAAAGCCTGGGATTCCAGAAAGTATAGTGATTTTGAGTAGATTGTGGTGATGGGCATATGAACTCTCCCAGTCACAATCTGGAAAGACAAAGGGTTGAGTGTGAGAACTGGAAGAACTTTTTTACTAATTTCTTAAAACTTGAGAGTTCAAGAAGAAGCACTGCTGTTTGGCTCCCCCGAGAGAACTAGAAGGGAGGATGCAGTCTCCTTTCTACTGGGCAAGAGAATAATGTGCTGACACCCCCCGGATGGAACAGAGAGCATTAACAGCCAGAACGATCTTGCTGCTGTCTGCCGCCAGGTGCTCTAGAGACTGATGAATGTGGGTTGAGGCCACTGGTAGAGCAGAGGCCAGTACACAGTGGCATCCTGGGCAGATCCATGCAGGGGCGACTGTCAGCTGCTCCGAAGGGTCTCAGAGATGCTTGAGTAAGAGAGATTATGCAAGTCACTGGGATTCACACTCCGGCAGGTTGGCATAGAGCTACCAAAATTGGAAAATTCATTTTAATGTGACCTAATTTATGCCTATCTGCTAGCAGATTAAACACCAGAAAAGCCCCACAAAAACCAATCACTTTGTTATTTGTTTATTATTAATTTGCTTATTACAACAACCCATTCCACATCCACACTGTGTCATGTGGCAATATGTGGTTCTACCTTGATCTAGTCTCAGCTTAAGGATTTAAAATTCTTTTGGCAAGAGCTTCATTTTAGCCCAGAACAGTTTAATCTGTCCTCAACTGCACCTATTGTGAGAAACTGCAAAAATAACACTATCACATGGTTATTATTTTAAGATGTAATAGCTTATAATTTAATGAAAAATGACATGGTACTTGAAGCAAAGATGTTAGTAGTTCAGCTGAATTAAAA
Source organism: Phocoena phocoena (assembly GCF_963924675.1). Taxonomy (NCBI): domain Eukaryota; kingdom Metazoa; phylum Chordata; class Mammalia; order Artiodactyla; family Phocoenidae; genus Phocoena; species Phocoena phocoena. Next base: position 46,852,571 of record NC_089221.1, read on the forward strand.
CTTCAAAGTATATGTGCATCAGTCTTTTGGACAGACCTATGCCTCAGAAGCCTATTTAAATACACCTCAATGAAACAAAATCAACAAGGGGTTAAGAGAGGACTATGGGAGGTTTTTAGTGGTGAGGAAATAAAGTAAGTAAGGCTGGAGAGAAGAAGTCAAATGTGATGGCTTTATTTCAAAATAGGAGAGAACTGATCATGCAGAGGGTGGGGAGATAGTGGAGAAAAATGGAAAGCACTGGCTGAATGAAAGGGGCTGGGGGCACAAGGTGTCTTAGAAAGTGGGAGGAAGTGGAAGTAGAGGACAAATCTGAATGTCCTTACACAGGATTCGCACACAGGGCTTCCTCAAACACTTCACAGACTGAAATTGAACCTTCAGGGTAGCTTTTCATGACAACCTGCTCAGTGGCCCTGTTGTTCTCCCCACCAGCACCCTTCTATTCTTCCTTCAAGCACCCATCCCAATCTGCACTTATATACTCATTTGTCTGTCTACGTGTCTGTCTCGCTCACTAGGACAGAAGCTGCATGAGGGCAGGCATCGTATCTGTCATAGTCACTGCTGTGTACACTTTCTAACACGGTGCCCGGTACACAGTAGATGTGTCAGAAATATCTGTGGATTGAACAAGTCAGGATAGGCACAAGAACAAATTTAAGATTATCTATCTTCATTGATTATAATTCCAATACTGAAATTGTCCTGACTTCTCTTGGCCTACCCGCTGTTCTCACTTACATGGAGTCCTAGAATGAATTACTGCTCTATAGTCCTTATACCTTTGTAAGGTCTCATTGATATTTGGGGGTTTTCAATCTATTTTGGATGATACAGCAGCCAGATCTATCCACATCAACTAAACCCAATCAGCCAGACTGTCATTCTTACTCTGATGTTATTTAGATGTGCGATGAACCACTGGATTCCACTTCCTAAAAACTAATATCCCTAGAGCCTTTGCTCTATTATTTCATCAATGCTCCCGAGGTCAAAAATTATGATTTCCTCTTTCCTGAACAGCACAATGTCTCATTAAAACTTCTTCCCATAAGCTTGGGTATTTCTTTAGAAATGCAAGGAAGTTTCAAGGGTCATGAAGGACCTTTGGTTCGATACATGCTATATTTAGTGCTTTGAGAGTAACAGCACAGTCAAGTTGACTAATGACCTAGAAACAATTAATTCAATATAATTCTGGTTTCTTGACTGACAGTGGGTTTTTCTTAGATTTGAAGAAAAAACCGTGTTTGATCAAGCTTTTAAAAATGCATGTTCTCATAACTTTTTTTGACATATTCCAACAACCAAGTTGGATTATTACATTTACATATGACTATGAGCAAGTCTGATAATTTAATAATTCATATTTTTATATTTCCTGCTTCTACTTAAGGAGTGAAAGATGGGCAGGAATCATTCATTCTTCTTTAATTCAGCAAATAGTTCTTGACTGCCCCATGTTCTAGGAACTACTCTAGAAGCTGGGAATATAGCAGTGAGCTATAAAATAGACTAGGGCCTTCTTTCTACTTGGGGAAGGAGAGGCAGAAAATAAAATGAATAAGCAAAATCTATAGAGTTATTTATATGGTGATGAGTTCTAAGGAGAAAATTTTAAAAAGGAAGTGGCACGGAGAGTTCCAGGAACAGGGATTGTATGGATATAATTATTAAAGAGGATGGACAGGAAAGGCCTCACTAAGAAGATATTTGCATAAAGAACGAGAGAAGTAAGGAAGTAAAACAAGGGGATAATGGAAGATACAGGTTCTGGTCTGAAGTAATGGAAAGTATAAAGCCCCCAAAGCAGGACTGTACTTGGACAGTTGGAAGAACAGGAGGGACTCAGTATGACTGGATCACAGCGGGAGGAGTTGGAACTGAATCAGAGGTAATAGGAACCCACAGGTGGTAGGCTGTTATAAGGATTTTAACTTTGATAAAGATCAGAGGTCACTGAAAGGTTCTGAGCGAAGGAGTGACCTGACGCAACCTAGGTTCAGCAGTGCCACTCTACTGATGTGTGGAGGGCAGACTGAAGTGGGCACGGGGGAAGTAGGGATGCAGGTGCAGAGGTGGCTGGTGACAAAGATTGATGGCCAGGACCACGCTGGGAGCGGTGGAGGTGGTGAGAAGTGGTCAGATTCTGAGTTATATTCTGCGGGACAGCTGGCTGGATTTGCTGATTGGACTGGATGGGGGGAGGGTGGTGAGAAACAGAGAGGAGGCCAAGATCATTGCAAAGCTTGGCCGGAGATGGGAAGTGTGTAGCAGAAGCCGGTTTGGTAAGAAAGAACAAGACTTTGGTTATGGGCGAGTTAGGTTGCAGATATACGGTAGACATCCGAGTGGAAATGGTGTGTAGGCAGTTGAATATTAAAGTCTATATTCAGGGGAGAAGTCCAGGTGGGTGGTGGAAATTTGACAATGGCATATAGACGTTAAAGTTGTATGATTACATGAGATCAGGTAGGAGATATGTAGAAAGAGGACAGGAGAGGCCACAGGCTAAAGCTTGAGACACATCAACGGTAACAATTTGAGGAGCTCGGGAGAAAGCAGCAAAGGAGAATGAGAATGAATAACCAAAGTAGAAAGGAACACCTGGAGGATGAGATGCCCTGAAACCCTAGTGAAGGTAGTATTTCTTCTCTGAATGGTCCGGAGCGTCAGTGTGGAGACATCTGCTTTGTAAGTTTTATTCAGTTACAGGCTTCACATGCCAATAAACTTTCACCAGGATGGCCATTTAACTTAGTTGTATATTTTGGGGAGTCAAGCAGCTGACGAAATAGAAACAATAAAGGAAGGAAGAAATGCCAGAGATTATGAAATCTGCAAGATTAACTGATTATAAGTCAGTTCATCAAAATGAAACTCTCTTAAGGCCACCATCAAATTATGTTAACAATGTTACACAATGGAGACTATCTTAATCTTTGGCTCAGTTTTTAAAAAATGAATAATCTGAATTACAGTTTATTAAGGGAGAAAAATATTCTCCACTCACATTTTGCAGCACACTTGTGTAAGTTAAACTTATTTCCAGGCAACTACATAATTTAAATAAGTTCTGGCCCACTTAGTTTCTGCCCTGATGGAATTGACCTGACCATGGGGTATACGTTAAGTTCAAAAAACACTCTGAGCTTATGTTACCCCATAGGAAAAGGCCATTTTAAAATGCAAATATGTGGAATTAGGAAGGAAGAGAATCACGCTGGAGCGAGCATCTTATTTTTGGAGAAAAACTGGAACGGAATTTTATGGCAATTATAATATTCATGCTTTGTGTTATAATAGGAATTACGGTTTGGTTTGGTTTGGTTTTTACTAACAATCCAAGTCAAAGATTTCTTTCAAGTGTGGGAAAGATGAATGTAAAGGTAAAATAGAGCTACATGGGATATATGCAGCACTGCTTTTATTAGTGAACACAATCACAGCTCAGAGCTATCACAAGATACATATTATTGCAACTACAGCAACAATTTTCAAAGTTACATATAATTCCATCTTCCCTTTTGAAAAATGGAGATTGCAATACCAGACCTATTTACTTAATCAGATGAGATTACAAATTTTAAAGCATTTTTTAAATGACAGAATATTAAAGAATGTCAAAGGATTCCTTTGACATAGGAATAACTTCCTTTATAATGAGTAAAAATTTAAGAAGTGCCAATTGTTTTTCTGTTACTTAGAAGGGACTTAAATTTAAATCTACAGGTCCTCAGGCCACTGTGCAGATACTCACATTAAATTATTCAAAATGTGGCTTTCAGATATGTTTAATGTTGAATATTCTAGTTCTAGCCCTGTACTTGTTATTGGGATGTCATTAGTAATGTGAATGTTAGACAAGCATTTGGAGTGTAGAAATTTTGAATCCACTCCAAGGTTTCCTAGGGTGTATTAGACAAAATGAAATTGTGCCCCCATTATGTTTGAATTCTGAGTATTCCTGGTACACCCTGACTTTCTGGTTCAGAGATAAATGTCTTAAATAGCCCCATAAACTTAAAGGTTTCTCGGACATCCAATATCTCCCTGTGACATTTTGATGAGTCTAGTGTAAATGAATCATAAGCACATGGATTAAATTCCACAGGAACAACTTAAGGCTATGAGACACATTAGGGAAAGTGTTTTGGCAAAGAGTCAAATATACTTTGCTGACCCCTCAATATCTTCAGAAGACATAGACTCAGCCAGCATATTCAAAACAAGATAAAAGTGACCAAAAGTGCCCACGCTTGCTTGAACCTCACCAGTCTTCCTGTTCCCTTCAATTGTGAGGAAACGAAGCTCTTCAAACATCACAGTTCACGCTGCAGTCTCCGTGACCCAAGATAATCTGACATCCTGGTTTTGCTGTAGGCTTATTTTGAACATGACCCTAGTAAGTTTAAAATTCATTAGACTGCCTGCCTTACACTCTTGACTAGCTAGTTAGCTAGACAGAAATGAGTTTATACCAAAAGAGGACTATCTTGTGAATTAAACTGGGTTCTCTCCTCGAAATATTTAAAGCTTTGTAAAATATCTCCAACTTTTTAAGAAGTTCTTTTTTCCTCCCTGATTCCTTAAATCTACATTCAGTGAAAAATAATTATTTATTTACACTTGATCCATTCAGAATCAATTGAGAATTTGACTGAGATATCGTGAAATACCTTATGTGTGTAACGATCTTATAAAGAGAGAGAATTAGTACTTGAAAGGCCTTAGAAAGGATCTAGTTTACACCAATCTCATTTAACCCAGTCTTTAGCAAAGTATAGGAAGTTTCCAATATACTTAGTAAATTATCACAGAAGTCCTTAAAATGGCCTTCCAAGGACTACGAAAAGTATATTTTATGTAAGTGTCCACAATCTGTCTGAAGAGCAAAACCAAGCAATTAAGGCCCTCTAATTTCCACTGCAAGTCAAACATGTTTGCTAACATACTGGGTTTGTTTGTTTTTTTTAATATTTTAGACTATAATTTACAATGGAATTTCAAAAATGCAGTCATTTCCACCCATTTGATTCTTATTTTACTTTACATTCAAACCAGTTGTTTTTCCATTTTGAAGAATTCAGCACAGTATTGTGGTGTTTCAGCACTTTCTTTCCGTTTTGAAAATGAGCCAAGTATTGGTGTGGTCAGATCTGTGACTCCTCAAACCATTAGAAATTATAACTGTGTGATAAATATAATATAGTAATTTTCCAAATTGGCAACTCATACTGACTTTAAGAATAGGAGCCACCTATAAAAAAAGAGCTATTCCTAAGTCACCAGAGTCTCTACAATAGTGTAATGCCTACTAGCAATTCTCCCAAACCATGGAATGGTCACTGGCCCTTGTCTTTTCAAATCTTATTCGTGAAAATGAAAGTAAACCACTGAAGTTAATCTAAAATTTAATATTCTGGCAAGTTGCACACAGAATTGCTTCTGTGGTTTTTGGTATAAAGCTGCTCCATGGAGATTACAGTTCTCCTTTTTTTTCTACTCTATGCATTTCAAGAGCTAAAATTAATGTGGGAAAGGCTTCTTGTAGATATATATTCCAACAAAGATAATCAAGTGTTTAACTTATCAGTGTATTACTTAGATCTAATAATGATACATCTATCCAAGATTTTAAAGTATTTGATAATACAGGGACATAATATTTCATATTTTCTGTTATTTTCTTTTTTTAAACTATACATCAATTTTCTTATTTCCAATTGTTGAGGGTACAGATTGTCTTATTTGCTATCAACATTACGACTAAAAATATATCTATCCTCGGGGCTTCCCTGGTGGCGCAGTGGTTGAGAGTCCACCTGCCGATGCAGGGGACACGGGTTCGTGACCCGGTCCAGGAAGATCCCACATGCCGCGGAGCGGCTAGGCCCGTGAGCCATGGCTGCTGAGCCTGCACGTCCAGAGCCTGTGCTCCGCGACGGGAGAGGCCACAACAGTGAGAGGCCTGCGTACTGCAAAAAAAAAAAAAAAAAAAAATCTATCCTCCAACATTTCTAAATTTTCAACAGGTAGATTTCCAACCTTTCTCTGGGTAAATTGGATACAGAAAGAGTTGCTATGACTGAGGATCTCCAGCTGTGCAGAGCACAATTTGGAAACCAGTGCTGCAGCCCTGTATAATAAAAGTTATTTACTTACTTCTCTTCCACGGTCACCACAATAAACATTATACTATAATGTGGAATCAAATAAAAGATGAAAAGCTAGTACTGACCTATTACATGAATCTGACAATGATAGCGCATGAGTAAAGTGAAGAGTCTGACAACACTTCATTAATTTCCACTTGTTATGAATTGAATTGTATCTCCCCCAAACTCATATGTTGAATTCCAAAGCTCCTCTCCAGTGCCCAAGGACGTGACATTATTTGGAAGAGTGTCGTTTCAGGTTTAATCAGGATGAGGACATACTGGAGTAGTGTGGGCCCCCAATCCAACATTCCTGGTGTTCTTATAAAACGAACGCCATGTAAAGAGACAGATGTGCAAACAGGGAGAATGCACGGGTAGACTGAAGTTGTGTGCCAAAAGCTAGGAAGGAGTCCTTTCCCAGTGTCTTCAGAGGGGGCAGTCTCTGCTGACACCTTGAGCTTGGACTTCTCCCAGCAAGCACTGTGAAACAATACATTTCTTCTCTTTAAACTACTCAGCCTGCGGTACTTTGTTACAGCCGCCCTGTAAACGGATATACCACCCAACCTCAGTTTCCTGTATTCTGGCTTCAACCCCTACCACACCAGTGAGACTCTTTCCTCTAAGCATGACCTCTTTTCAAGACCAGAAAGCTCATTCTACTTGTAGCTTCTGACCTGTTGACCGCTCCTCTGGAGAGCTCACTCTCCCATTACTTTCTGAACTGTTTTTTTACTAACATTTCTGAGAACTGTTTTACTAACATTTCTGAATATTCCTTCTCATTTCATTCCTTCAACAGACATTGAGAGTTTGCTGTGTGTCATGCAAACAAGCAAACAAACAAACAAAACAAAAACTCTATGATGAATAAGAGGAGTCTCTGTACTCAAGAAACATAAAGTTAAAGTCAGGTGGGAGAGAGAAGTAAATCAATGAGTGGAGTACAGTCTTATACTCTAAGAATAGAAGTCTTGAACTATAAGGATATATAGGAAGTTCTTCTAAGCCCATCATGCAGGGTTAGGCAAAGATCCTTTTAGAAAGTGATATATGAACTAGAACAGTAAGGAGGGTTACCAAGGCAGGGGTGGAAAGTGGGAGACCCGGGCCGAGGGAAAGAGGACACTCTAGTCAAAAGGAGTAATAAAGGCTTAGGGAAAGACTGTGTGCAGAATGAAAGGGGGCCCTGACCAGAGAAGACAGCAGGGGTCAGATCCTGATAGGTCATATATGTCGTGTTACAAAGTTTCGACTTGATTCTAAAGGCATCAGATAGTCATAGAACTTTTAAGTGGAAAACATACAGAATCATATTTACCTTTAAGAAATAAATATACTGAGTGTTGTGTGAGGAATAGATGGGTGGAAATAAGCCAAAGTGAGAGCTGAGAGAATGGTTAGGGGGTGGTTTTAGTATTTCAGAAGAGAGATGATGGTGGCTTAGCCTAAGGTAGTGTCTATGAGTGTGGAAAACAGTGGACAAGACATGGGGGATGAAGGAGAGAAAAAATTCAGAAGGAATGACCACATTTCTGGCTTGTAAAATTTGGTGAAGTCTGGCATCATTCACTAAGATAGCAACAGAGGGGAAGGAGCAGATCTGGATGTGAAGAGAACGGGTCAAAGGCAGGAAGGCAGTCGTAGACACACTGAGTTTGGAGACCCTGTGTAGACATATCTAGAAAACAAACCTCAGGCCCAAGGGAAAAATCCAGATGAAAAATTGGGAGACGGGCTGGATGCCCGTGGAGGCATGGGTGAGAATAACAGGCTCAGGCTGGTTGTCAAGGCTGGTTGCACATCAGAACCATCTGTGCAGTTACTGAAAAATGCAGATGCCTGGGCCCCACCCCACAGGAACTGATTCAGATGGTTAGCAGAGGAAACAGGCTGCTGTGTTTGCACAGGTTTTGCAGGTGTTTTGGATGCATGACCACTGCAGAGCGCCTCTGGGGTAAGGCGTGAGGACAGAACAGACTGAGGACAAAACCCAGAAGAACACTGGGGTCTGAACAAAGGATGAAGAAACCTCAGAGAAGACTGACAAACTGAGGCGAAGAACTGAGAGTACACGCAGGAAGAGACTGGTTAAGAACAGAGAGGGGTCAACACTCTACTAATAGTCTTGAAGTGTGTCCGAGTGAAATACTGACTGAGAACACACCGGGACTTAGCGCTAAAAAATTCAGTATCTTTGGTGGAGGAAAATGCAAGAATGGGAGTCAGAATGTAAAATCCTCTGGGTGTGAAAGGGAGGAAAGAATTAGGCAAAGGGGGAAAAGAGGGCCAACGAAAGTCTGTTTTTTCATTGTTTTTGTTGTTTCATCATTTTGTTTTGTTTTTTGAAGAGAGTGTTTTGAGCTTGTTCATCTTTTTTTCCAGCTTTACTGAGGTATCATTGACAAATAAAAATGGTACATATTTAGGGTGTACAACGTGATGTTTTGATATATGTAAACACTGAAATGATTACCATAATCAAGCTAATTAACATATCCAACAGCTCACATGCTTACCATTTTTGTGTGTGGTGAGAATGCAAGAGATATACTCGCTTAGCAAATTTCGAGTTTACAGTACATTATTATTAACTACAGTCACCATACTGCACATTAGGTCTCCACGATTAATTCTTCTTATAACTGAAAAAGATTGTACCCTTTGATCAATATCTTTCCCTACCCCTAGCCTCTGTTACTATGAGTTCAACCTTTACCTTTTTTATTTTTAGATTCCACATATAAGTGAGATCACGTAGTACTTGTCTTTCTGCATCTGGCTTTTTTCACTTAGCATGATGTACTCCAGGTTTATCCATGTTGTCATGGAAGTTGATGTTAAAGAACCAATATATGGAGAAAGCCAGTGATACAAGAAGAGTGACAGGTGAAAGAGCAAGTCCACTAAAGAGGCAGAGGGAGTAGGATTCAAGGCACGGGAGTAGGATTTTTCCTAGGAAGGGAAGGGGCCTTGCGTGGAGAAATGGAGACAAGGCTAACTACGAAAACAAATGGATGCTTTGGTACCACTGAGGCTCCCTCCAGTTGAGACTAGAGACTATAACTTTGCTGTGGCACCGCTGTATGTGATTGTGATTTCCTCCAGAAACACTAGGGATAAAAATGGGGAGAGTGCACAGGTAAATTAATCCTGACTTTGAACTTCTTATTTGGGTATAGCAGAACAACAGTGACGGCTTTAGCAAGAGAGCAGCTGAAATATCAGACTACTGGGTCTTCAATGTAATAAGAGGTGCTAGAAAGAAAGGAAGCTACGTTGAGGGTGTGGGATGTTTAAGATTTTAAGGTTGGTTGGAGCAGTTCTGGACGATCACAAGGTTTGAGAGTGGCCATGGGGCTAAGTGGTCAGAGTAGAACCAAAGTCAAGGTCAGTGGATCTGAGGAAAGTGATGATTAGAGAATAAGGCTGTGGTTCTCATTCTTGGTTGCACACCAGAATCACTTGGGGAGCTAGAAAAACTCTCAATACACAGGCCCAGGTGAAATCAGAATCTCTGTGGACAGGACCAAAGCATGAATATTTTTAAAGGTACAAAGGTTGAGAACCACAGAGCTCAGTTGCTGCCTGTTTTGTCTAACTGGATTCCAAAGTCACTCAAGATGGAAAATTATAAGGATATTTTTGGTTTTAGAACTCTTATTGAAGAAAACATTAAGGGAGATGAAGGGAATGGCAAAATAGCCAGCACAGGAAGCAACAAAGAATTTCAAACCCTCTTCGATATGCTGTGGTTTGGATTAAAAGATAAATCGAAGTAGGATTATGCTGTCAGACTTCTTTCTTACAGGAACCTAGAAGAACACTCAAAACCCTCATTCCCTCTATTTTCCCCATAGACTTGGAGTTCAAACATACCCCTACTTTCTTTTTAACAGTTCAATCAGGCCAGGTTAGAGATATAGGCCTATAGAACACTCCCAGACTCAACTCCGCAACAATTTCCCTCCTCGACTTCAGATTGGTGTCTTCAGTTTCTTAGACTGGGGCCTGCCCTTGCTAGCTTTTCAACCACAACCCAGCCCCAGAAATTAAAGAACTGATCAGACCCCTTGCAGAGGTTATGGATTAACATTACTCTTTGTCTTATGAATAAAAGCTCAAAATTGGCAGATATTCTTAGTGATTCCTGGAGAGAACACCTTCATCCATCTGGGATGCAATGAATAAGAAGCCAGCTGAATTCCACCTTGGTGACCTCAGTATCCTGGAATTATAGGTTTGCATAGAAGTTCACCCAGGTGAAGGTTTTAAATATTATCAGAAAGCAAATTTGCTAGGCCCATAAATGATGCTTCAGCTTACCCAAACAGCAAAATAATGACTGGATATTCTTGGCACTGTGGCTAATTCCTCGTAGTTTCTAGCTGATTAAATCTGAGGGACATTTCTACTGCCTGTTCTCCCTCCTGCAGTGACAGAGCCCCAGGACTTTACCCTGAGATGTCTACGGTTGAAAAAAGATCATGATTATAAATAAAAGCACTCATAATACTGTCCCTAGCAAGTCTGGCTTTTACTATATCAAGAATTCCTCAGATTCAGGTATCTAAATAATTCTACTTGATTTCTTTCCCCTACATAATATATCAGCAAAGAATAAAGAGATGTTGATAAATTAGGCTGTGTAATACTGAGAGTCAAACTCAATTTTCTGTACCCAAGAAACAAGCAACATTTGAGAGGTGGACTCCAATAAATAACAACCATGACTTCAATGCGTTCAATGTGTATCACTTTACAGTTGAGAATGTCTATATATTGTAGCTTATGTTTTCATATATCTTATTTCATCTGATCTTTACAACCATGGGGATAAGTATTGCCTCTTTTAAAAGAAAGTGACATATGAATAGGTGAAGCACAGAGGATTTTTAGGGCATTGGAAATACTATGCAATTATAATGATGGCTCTGTGTCATTATACATTTATCCAAATCCACAGAATGTACAACACCAAGAGTGATCACTAAGGTAAAGTATGGACTTTGGGTGATTAGAGTGTGTTGATGTAGGTTCATCCTTGGTGAAAAATGTACCACTCTGGCTAGTGGTGTTGATAAAGGGGCAGGCTGTGAACATGTAGGGGCAGGAGGTATGTGGGAAATCTCTGTACTTCCCTCTCAATTTGTTGTAAATCTAAAACTGGTCTTAAAAATAGTGACCAAAAAAAACCAAAAACTGACCTATGGCTTCAAAAGATAAAACGTGGCTGAAGTTAAATCTGAAATTAAGTGGCACACTAGACTCCAAGTTCAAAATCAGATATTTTGACTCAGAGAACAGAATTCCTTCTACTACACTGTTTTTATATAAATATATATATACACACATATAACAATATATGTAAATGCATACATGTATGTTTTAAGAGAAAACAAATGTAATTCCAGGAAAAAAAAGTGTTATGGTAGCTGTCAATAACCATGTGAGACAAAGTTTTAAAACCTTAATTCTAATTTACTGTAAAAAGGCATGCCAGAGTTATTATGACATCGAAAAACGAAACAAGCAAAAAGCAGAACAAAATCAACAACAACAACAAAAATTCAGCTCTCCTCTGACATGCCTCTCTGTTGAGACGGGTACTTCGTGGCCCACTGACATTCAAGTTCAGATCGCCATTCAAGTTCAGACCTCCAGTCTGAAGATATTGGCTACCTTGATGTATGGCTGTTGTTATCTTAATTATCACAATGGCTTTTCCTTTGTTTTGGACACATTTCTAGCTCTCTCCCTTTCATCCAGTCTTAAGGAAGCCATGTGGTAGTTGTCAAAGCCAGGTATTTGCTCAACACTGAGGTTTGGTACTTTAGAATGACTGGGGTTACTAGCCTGAGACTCGCCATCAACCCAGTTCTCAGTCAGCAGAAGGTCTAAGAATCTAGAATCAGAATCTGAGAATCCAGAACCTGAGAAAGTACTTTAAATTGTTGCCAATACACCATTACTCCAAAGTTCCAAATGGTGTCTTGGGGCTAGTACTTACTAAATTTAGCTCATTTCCCCGGATCACCATCACTCTCCAATCTTCCTGTTAATCCTGATGCTTTATCTCAGTGATCACTATCCCAGATGAAAACCCCTTTGGCTTTGTTCTTACTGCATTCCATTGATATCAAGATGCCGCTGATTGTGAGATGCATCATCAATTTGTTAACAGTTGTTTTCAGGAGAAAAAATAAACCCTATCTTCTGAAATGACCACATCGATCGTATGACTCATCCTGATTTCAGAAATGGTATCATAATAAAACAATATTTCAAATGGTCAAAACACAGAATGTCCTTGCTCATATCCTCATTCAGCATAGTTTTCTTCTGCTCCAGCACTTTCTGTAAGACTAGACGCTCACTTCCACTGTACTTCCAGTACAGTGCTATCCATTAGAATTTTCTACAGTGACAGAAATGTTCTAAAATCTCTGCTGTCTACATGTGGCTATTAAACATTTGAAATGTGGCTAGTGTAACTGAGGAAATAAATATTTTTCTTTTATTTTAACTTAACATGTAAATGGCCATATGTGTCTAGTGGCTACTGTATTGTTTAGCACAGTTCTAGAATCCCAGATCTAGCAACCTGAGGCTCCATTAAATGGGCACTACTTCTCCCGCAGTTCTTAAAAATGGACTTTATTTATGTTTCTCACATTACTGGAACCTGAGGAGGGGTTAACAATTGCTGGTTCTCCATTGCCCTTCTGGTCTACTATTCGAACAGCTTCTTTCAACTAACCCGGCCTCCTTTGGAGTCCATATCATCTTCTATTTCCTGATAGCCAGAACTCCTTTCACCAGTTGTATAAGACTCTTATCCTTCTGTCCTAGCTTGTACTGTTACCCTCAATACAATTTTAATCATGGTGACAATTTCTTCGTATTCATTTCCACCTCACTTTGGAAAGCCAAAGTCATGGAGATGGTCACCTCCAACTCTGCCTTCCGATACTTTAAGCTCTGCAGTTCCCCCTCCATCTCCAAGACTTAAAACACTATCACATTTGCGTCTCTAATGAAATCTGTTATTTTCCTATTTAAACTTCCTAGCTCACTCTGAATTTGATATCTACCTTCATGAGAATAACCAGATTCCCCAGAGCTCCTATCTCTGACTTTTTATAAACCTCGATGCCCATTGCTTTCTCTGTACATTTCAGGCTGTTAAGTATTATTATTATTAACCACATTAACTGGATGTTCCATGAATAATGCTATTTACTTTTACCCGGAGTTCAGTGCCAGGAGAGGAGTCCTATTATTCAACAATCTAGTAAAGAGCATTATATTATTTTTCAGTCCCCAACCTTACCTCATTTTCCTTTACTGTCAGTAGAAAATAATAATAATAGCTAACATTTCTAAACATTTATAATGTGGTAGGTACTATTCTAAGCATGATATATGTGTTACATCATTTAATATTCATATGGGCTGTGTTCTTTTGGCTCTACTATTTTTTGTCACTTTAGAGAAGAAGAAATATATATAAAATGGTCTCAATAAAATGAAAGGATAGAAGCTACTTTACATGAACTGGCTTAACTTCGCTCATGCGAAACCACTACTCGTTCTCTTTCCTTTTCCTGTAAAGGAGAAAAAAAGGTTTCCCCTTTCCAAAGTAAGTCAACCCATGCATGCTCTTAATGCTACCTTTGAGGATCTTTCTCTTGATTCCATCCACACTTTCATCCTTCAGCAGCTTCTCTTTCTCTTTCTTTGGCACATTCATTTCTCTCCCTTCCTTCACATACTCACAGAGTGTCTTTCCACTCAACCTACAAATTCTCATTAAAAAACCAAAAATTCCTCTCTCAAATTTGCCTAATTTTTTCTCCAGTCTCCTCCCTTTCCTTTCTTACCCCTTCAAACTTTGTGAAACTGTGGCGGGGAAGTGCGGTACAGTGCAAAGCATGACCCCAAGCAGTGGTGAGGTAGGAAGCCATGGATGTATTGTGGCACAAATACAGTAGCATTCAGCTTTAATATGCAGCAAACGAAAACATCCAGACGGATTGATGCATAGAGGTAGTATATGGCTTCTGCCTCTGGATCCAAACATCAAGATATTTAGCCTGTGTCTTAAAGTTAAGAATTACTTCATATAACTTTTCAATTACCTGGGCATTTCTTCATTTTACCTGGTAGTTCTTCATTTCTCAAATGATAAAACTCTCAGCATGCATTTAAGCCCTTACAATCTGATTTCTGTCTATATCAGTTCTTATCCCTATATTTCAATTCCTAAGAGATCATCATTTGACCAAATTTGATGGCTGTATTATTTGTCTTAGCATTTAAATATAAAGTGATGAGTCATCCCAACATTCACTCTATTTTATGTTCTTTCTATTGTTTAAATTAACTGACAAGAATTGTACATCTTAATGCAGAATTCTAAGATAGCCCCCATTACCATCAGCCCTGGTATTACCCAATGATTATATTAAGTTACATGGAAAAAGAAATTTTTGTGGCTGTAATTAAGGTTACTAGTCAGTTGACATTATGATAGAGAAATTTTCCAGAGTGTCTAAATTTGTGAGATCTTTGAAAGGAGATAGTTTTCTTTGGCTGGAAGAAATAGAGAAAGTCAGAGAGATTAGAAATGTGTGAAGGATTCAACAGGAGGGAGGTTCTCCAATGCTGAGATGGAGATGACCAATGGGGCAAGAACCTGAGTGGCCTCTAGAAGGCCAGAGGAATCCCTGGCCAACAGACAGCAAGAAAAGAGGGACTTCAGTCCTATAACTGCAAGGAACTGAATTTTTCCAATGACAGGAATGAGTTTGGAAGGTGACCCTGAGCTCCAGATAAGAAACAGCTAGCCAGCACCTTGATTTCAGCCTTGTGAGACTCTGAGCAATTAACCCAGCCTTGCCAACCAGGATTTCTGACCTAAGAACTGTGAGATGTTATAAAAAAGAAAGAAGGAAATGGGTGTTGTTTTAAGCTACTAAGTTTGTGGTAATTTATTATGCAGCAATGAAAAATAAACACAGCCAAAAGCATCTGGATAATATACTGCTGTATCTTTTGTATCCATAGACAAGAGGAAGGAGTATCTCATAGCTTTGAAACATTAATTTGTATATTTTCTTTTAAAATAAAGTCTCACTTCAGGTTAACTTGAAAAACAAAGGGATTTTGGCAACAGTCTCTTTAAAAAAATCAGCTGGACTACTATATTAGTCACAGATTCCTTAGAACATTCCAAAATAAGGTAATTTATTTAACTAATGGCTAGTGTCCTAATTTGTATTAAAATAATGTTTGCTGAATTCTATAAAGTCACAGGTGGATTCTGAAGTATTCAATGGGATGAGCTTCCATATCTCAAACACTCAAATAAATAATTTCTACTAGAAATAATTTTCTATTAGAAAATTAGATAGGCAAAACAAATCAGTAATGGGGAATGATGGATTTTGTTATTTACTGGCTGTTACGTTACAGAACAAATGGGTGACTTAACTAGCTTCTTAATTTGGAGATTTTAATTATATAAATTTTGGTTAAACAAATTGAAAGTCTGTAGTTTGTGAACATAGAAACAAAGGTTTTTTATAAAAGAAACTTCTAAACTAAGATAAAAACACTATAAAAACATTAGTAGGGACTTCCCTGGTGGCGCAGTGGTTGAGAGTCTGCCTGCTAATGCAGGGGACACGGGTTCGAGCCCTGGTCTGGGAGGATCCCACATGCCACGGAGCAGCTGGGCCCGTGGGCCACAACTACTGAGCCTGCGCATCTGGAGCCTGTGCTCCGCAACAAGAGAGGCCACGATAGTGAGAGGCCCGCACACCACGATGAAGAGTGGCCCCCGCTTGCCACAACTAGAGAAAGCCCTTGCACAGAAACGAAGACGCAACACAGCAAAAATAAATTAATTAATTAAAAAAAAAAAAAAATTAGTATTTTAATGGTGAAAGGATGAGCATTATTTTGTTTGGCTTTCATTGGTAAAAGCATATTAAGGAACCAAATCTTGTCACAAGTCATTTGCAGCATGAGAATAAATATTCTGATTAAATAAATTAAGGTAATAACCTTAATGAGCAGTGAACTAAAATACCAAAATGCAGTGATGAGTGGAGACATTTTGAGAGCCTGTGAAGTATATGCTTCTATTGCTTCCTGTTCCTAAAACATAAATAAGATCTTTAGTCTACATCTTAAGAATTATTCCTTATAAATATTTTCCAACTTTGCTTTTTTTTTAGTGCTACAATCCACAAATGGTAAAGCTTCTGCTTCTTTTGAAAAACAGTCCAATAGACCCATTATAAAGTTTTATATTTTGCCTTTAATTTTTCACATTTCCCTTGTTCAGTTGCTTGAGAACAGTCTGCTCTACAACCACATTTAGGTGATTCAAAACTCAGTTACGTACTAAGAGTCTAGCCCCTCCAGCAGTGTTTTTCATTCTCTAGGATAAATATGCCTGGCTCACTTGAGGCAAGCAACGTTTCTCAGGAATTAAGTAATTCATTAAACTGGATGGTGATGAGTTTGGTCAGATCAATGCCATTACAGTAGGGAATACGCGGAGACCACCTATTCTTTTCAGAAAAGTCACCAAGCAGGTGGCGTGGATATTTTGCTACTGTTCAACTGAGGATTAACATGACAAAAACAGATTATTTTAAAAATCTAGGATTTCTTTTCCAAATAGGAGGATATTCTAAGTTCATTGTCATATACATTTAATATTTTATTCTTATCTAGGCACTGCATTTTATATAAACAATATGCTTTCTATTGTTTTCTAACTGCATTTTTCATTAATTACGCCCTCCCTCTCTCTCCATCCTTTTATTTAACAGGTAACATCACTGAATCCATCCTTAAGGAATATAGTCTGGGATTCAGAAATGTATTTGAAGGTGTGCTACTGACCTGAAGTATCAGACAGATTTTTATATGAAGCCAAAAGAGTTTTCATAAAACTTTTTGGTCCAGATTGTTATTCATAGCAGAGGCTGAACAAGGCTGGTGAAAACCTGCATACTTCCTGGGGCTGCGGGAAGAACTGAGCCCACACACAGATACCTGCTGGCTCCTGGCTAGCCACACCTGTACCTGCATCCATTTGCTTGTTAAGCAAAGAGATAGCTCTGTTCTGTGTCCTTAAAGATTTTGTTTCTCAAAGAGCCATTTGTAAGTTTCATAAGCCAGAGTCAGTAGATTAATTATCTACACTTACCTCTTACTCATCTGAATAGCAAAGAGGAAAGGAATTAAAAGTAAAAATGGCTGTGGCACAATCCACAGCAATTATGTTAATGCGATTCTCAAGACAATCCCTTTAGAGCTTTTTAAACCTTCAAGTTATATATTTTGATTTAATAACTGAAGAAAAGAATGTTTGCAATATACCTGTACCACAAGGAAGAAAAGAGGAGCTGTTCAGTGACAGGAGAGAGCTACGACGCAGGGCAGTGTGGTCAGATTCTGTCAGGCAGCACTGGCTCAGTTCTGCATTGTCTCTGATACCCTCATCTACGCATCCATGGTTCTCTCTCCATGTCCGGCAATGTCCAATAGGATGCTCTGCAATAATGAAGATGTTCTATATCTGCACTGCCCATTATACGATGACCACTAGACACAAGTGGCTATTTAAATTTAAATTTATTAAAACAAAATTTAAAATTGAGTTTATTTCACATGTGGCTAGTGACTACCAATTTGGATGGAGAATGACCCTATGTTTTAGTTATAGGGCTTATCATTTATTGAGCCCTGATCTTGAGCCAGAAAGTTTACCTTTTTTTTCACAACTATTTATTGAGGGACTATTTTGTACCAGGCACATACTGTGTCCCAAGACAGAATGATTTATAAGACAGGTAAGGTCTAGGTCCCAGGCTAGTGTGAGAGAGTGAAAAAAAAATAAGAAAATAATTTACTTTGACACAGTTATACATTTTATGTAGGGCAAGAGTATGAGTCTGTTGGGAAGGGCTAGAAGCATTTTTAGAAAAGATGGTCAAGCAAGATCTCTCTGAAAAAGTAACCTTTGAACAGTGTAATGGGTTGAAATTCAGATGCTGGAGTCCTCACCCTCTGGTACCTTAGAATGTGACCTTATTTGGAATAGGGTTGTTGCCGATGTAATTAATTAAGATGAGGTCATACTGGAGGATGGTGGGCCCTAATCCATTATGACCGGTGTCCTTATGAAAAAGAAAAACTTGGACACAGAACGAGGTACAGAGGAAAGACAAAAACACAGGGAGAATACCATCTACCAGATAAAGAGGGGCCTGGAAGAGATCTCCCCTCATAGCCCTCAGAAGGAACCAAACCTGCCAACACCTTGATCTCAGACTTCTTGCTTCCAGAATAATGAGACAATAAATTTCTGTTGTTTAAACAATCCCATCTGTGGTATTTTGTTACAGCAGTCCTAGCTAACTAATAGAAGTAGACATAGATGGATAAGCTGTGTGAATTGTGCATGTCCTTTAATCCTCAAACCTATCCTATGGGTTAGGCATTGGGGTCCTCATTCATCAGATAAGGATATTCACCTTAAAGAGATAAAGTAATTTGACTGAGGAAGTTTTGCTGCTCTGTGGCAGAGTCCAGACAGAAATCTGAGTTGGCCTGACTGCTGCACCCGAATGTCCTCTTGATATTACTCTCTTTGACTGGTTTGACTCATCTTTTCCTGACTCCACACATATCTGTTTCAATGCAAACTAAAAAATTAATTTTGTCTGTAAATAACATTACCCTATATAATAATGACTATAATGTAGTGTTTTGCTTAAAATAAAAATTTAAAATTTAGCAGAAATGTCTTATTTGGTTTTTTTTTTGTTGTTTAAAACAAATTCTATGTTTAATTCCCTTAATAATATATAAACCTTGGTCTTTGGAGTATGGATATGGCTATATCTATCCATCTGTTACATACATATACATACTATATATATGTACTTACATATACATACAGTACATGTTTAGCCTATTGTATATTTTAGGTAAATTTAAGTAGCGTTATGTAAAATGCACAATCTTCTTCTCAGTCTTTTCCCCCACTACTTTCCCTTGTCTTTCATGTGTAAGAGTTGATACTCTTTTATTACCTGTTCAGAAGACAACAAATTGTTCAAAGTCTTATTTCCATGAGGACAGATAATTTGCTTATTAATGAACAAGGGTGCACATTCACAGACCCTCACCTTTGTCAAAGAAGCTTTGACATTCTCTTCTGGAGAGTATGAAAGTTCACTTCTGAAAATATAATCTCAACACTTGCCCTCCTGGGAATGGACGGCAGAGAGCTCTTAGGAGAACAGTCCATGATTTGGTTTGCTCAGTTGATGAAAAGAAACCATTTCAGTGGGCAGAAATGTTTATCCAAATGAGAAAGGCTTTTTAGAAATGTTCTAAATATGGCCTGACTTTAATCAAGCGATGCCATCTGTTCCGTGAGTGGCAAGGTCACAACTTTTATAAAAGGAATAGCATCCAATGCCAGAAATGAACATATAGAAATACAACCGCTGCCTATACTAAATACGCCTACCTATAATCTAGGAGGTAGATATAGATATAGGCATAGATTAGATATATCAATTAGCTTCAGTATGACCTTCACAGGAAGTACTTTGTCCTAGTCCTATTGTAGAACTTTGTTGAGTCATTGATCTTTCCTGAGATTCATTTAGAGTTTCTCTATGTCATGTTTATGGTGAGGATAAAATGAGATCATGTTTGTGATGGTACTTTGTGAACTGTAAAGTAAAATGCAAGCAAAAGGCATAATTTTTACTATCTATAAATAATGGCTCTTAGAAATATTAAAAATTATTTTAAAATATCAATACTTTTTGAGTACCAAGCACACTGTCAATCAATTTACCTGGCATTACCTCATTTTATCTCATAATGACATGATCAATTATGTCCTATTACTATTGTCACTTTGCAGAGGAGGAAATGAGTGCTTTAATAGTTCAGGTGAGTTGCCTAAAGTTATCCAGCTAGTTAATTCTAGAAAGTGGGTTTGAGCCCAGACTGATCACACCCCACAGCCTATTTTCTTAATAACAGTCCCTCTCATCTCACCATATCCCCTTAAAAAAGGAGGTTTTTATTGTTGCTTATTTGGCTTTTTTTTACTATTGAGATAATTACTTTTGATTTTGGTCAAAAAGATTTTAACATAACTGATAATTTTTAAAATTCTAAAGCAAAACTAATAAAGTTTGAGTAATATATATAATACATACAGCTATCTATAACAGAAAAAGATAAATACTTATGTTCAAAGACCTAAATACTATTTACCATGGAGTATTTTACAATCCTACTCTTCTATACATTTGAAAGACCTATCTTTCATATATAGTAAGTCACCATGGAAATAGCAAAAGTGCCAGTATTAACTATTTAGCTGTCTTTTTCAGAATCCTCCATTAATCTTTGTGTGTAGATATTTATACCAATAAATAGTCGATACTACTTAACATCATTACTCATCTCTATTATATTTCATAACATAAAAGAGAAATGGGGGTGTGGAGAGGGGCAGATGGAAAACATCATATCAATAGAAAGTGAAGTGATTTGAGAAGAGATTAAGGTTTAATCAGTGACAATGATTAAGATATTTGCTATGAGGCAACTGATTATTAAAAAATGAAAAACCCTTAACATACCACACTACGTAGAATTTAATAACGGCATTTCTGTAAAAACAATGAACAGTCCCACCAGTGTCAAAACATATGCAAATTGAAAAGCTACAGTGTGTGTGTGTGTGTGTGTGTGTGCGTGCGCACGCACGCAAGCGCATGTGCCCACGGGCGCCTTAGTCTCAAAGCCTTCTGACAGAGCAAGGCTACATGCAACACCAGATCCCACTACTGTTTTGAAAAATTGATTATAAATGCCATTTAAGAGACAATGAATCAGCCAATATAAGTGTTTGAGGATAACTAGCTCCTATCAGGGGCCTTAGCTGAGTGACAAGTATAGAACGAAACAAGAAAACAACAGGGTTTGTCTGCCCCTTCCTCTCTCCTCCAATCTTTACAGCATTATTTTTCTTTGGCCTTCAAAGATACACATGAACGTAGTTATTTTTTAAAGAAATATAAATAGAAAATACAATTATGAATAGATGGAGTAAACCATAGTGTATTGAGGACACCACGTGGTATTTCATGTGAGAGACTGTACAAAATTTTTTTGTGAAAAACATGGGGAAGATACAGGATGTCTCAAAGCCCCTGGTTTTCATAACTTTTAAGGCATTAGTGAATTTGTTTTATGGCATTTCACATTTGCTGTGCTGAGTTGTGGAAGTTGGGATGGTCACTGAAATTCTTACCAAAAGTATTACTTTTTATAAAGAGCCACATAGGAGGGTTTTTGTTCTGTTTTAGTTTCATTTTCCTTTTGGTTTTGGGGGAAGTGGGACCAGAAAAATTCCTGCTGAATTCTACCACCAGAAATCTCTCTTTACAGTAAAATATATTCTCTACAATTTTATGAACATTTTTCAGTAATTTGTTTTTTATAATTAATGATTTTTCAAATTATTCATTACAGATCTGTAGCACCATTTTAATGCTATTTTATAGTCTATTGGTAGAACCATTGGTATGACTGGTCCCTTCTTTGGGGTTCTTTCCCTTTTTCCTATTATAAACAATATTGAAGTGAACATATTTTTAACAGATATCTTGGCTCATTTATCTGAATACACCCTAAAGTTAAATTCCTATAGAGGAGAGAGAGTCTTGAGTTCTGGAAAGATAGTTGGTATTTTAGAATGATAGTTCTTGGTGGTGACAATTTGGGGGATGGATCCATTGGGGGAGAGAGGAGACCAAACACTGAGAAGCCTATAACCTAAACTCAGGCAGTGGCAACAGAAGCGCAAGTGATAAGAGCAGAAAAGACATTTAGAAGGTGGAATTGACAGATTGTGGAGACTGATCCATATGGGGCAGAGGAGAGATTTCAGAAGAGAGAAGAGTCAAGGGTGGCCTGAAGGCTTCTAGCTTGAACAACTGGGGAGAAGATAATGAGTTCCAAATTGAACATGCTCTGTTTGAGGTGGCTTCAAGGCATCCTGGTAGAAACAGTCAATGGGCAGAGCACAGGTAGAGCTATAATAGGATCCTATGACAGAGACCTGCTCAGATCTATACATGTAAGACGAAAGCAATAAAATCTAGTTTTATTTTATGATACTCACTCTGCTATCACGTGCCCGTCTGCTTGCTCCCATTACCTTCTCCTTTCACCCCTCAAATTCTAAAAATATAATGAGTATGTGGTGGGATAGGGATTACACATCAAAGTTTCTTTTTGATGTTGTCCAAAGTTACTGAATTTGCTGTAACAGATTTTTTTGGTTTTATTTTTAAACATTAACACCTCAGCTTTAAAGAACAGCTTTGATCTCACGATGGAGGATGCTGATTGAGGAAGGAAAACAATTGTAGACTTAAAATCAGAGTGCATCTGGAACCAAAAACATTGTTGGAAGGTAGAATTATATTTTGAAAAATACTTACACTTGCATCAAGACATTTTTACCATAACTTTAAAAGGTGTGTATGTTTTTATTACAAATTTACCAATTGGAGAAAACTGAGGTTCTGAAAAGCTAAATAATTTTTCTGTGTTTCACAGCTGATAAATATCAAAGTTGGGACTTGAACCCTGCCCTTCAGACTCCAACAGCAGAGTTGTTCCCACCATCTTTCAACAGCATCATTTTTTTCTTTACTGCCTTTCTCCACTTTCTCTTTCTCCTCCTTCTAATCATGAAACTTTAAGTTGTTAATTCAAAGTTTATCTCATTCTTACGGCATGGAAACTTTCAAGTCATTTCATGAAAATTGATAAAAGTCTTGCCTTTGTACTGCACAGCTGAGCCGATGCACAAGACTTTCAGTCTGTTCTCACTATGGAAGCTCAGCCTGCTGCCCCACTGGGACAAACTGTAAGCCCTGGCTGACTCACAGCCCTGTGGATATTACTTGGAACCCCTTCCTAGTAACCTATTCTTCTCTTGTACTCTTCAGTGACCTTCGACTCCATAAATCCTGCCTGATAAGTATGGGTGCAACTCAAGCTCATACTGCTTTTTGGAATCATTAAATAGTCACTTCGTGTACTAAAAGGAAAGGTTTTTAAGTCTGCCTCTTTCTCAATACTGAAAAATCTCTAAAAATTTATTATAAGGCCATTATCATTCTTTAACTACATGGATGAGGTTTAAAGCCATCCTGTACCTCTCTCTTGCTTTCTCTTCTTCATTCCCAGAGATTTATAGATTATGATTCCCATATAATGCCACCCAGAAGTCATTTTTATTCAGGGTTTTTTTTAGACTGAGTCTGATTCAGAACCACTTATTTTATTGGTTCAGTTTTTTTCATCTTGAAGGTGAAAGTGACTTTCTTTGGCTTCCCCATTTATTTTAGAAAGCCATTGTAACTGTGACAGGAGAAATCTAACCAAGATGACACACAAAAATATTCTGATCAGGGGGCTTCCCTGGTGGCGCAGTGGTTGAGAGGCCGCCTGCCAATGCAGGGGACACGGGTTCGTGCCCCGGTCCGGGAAGATCCTACATGCCGCAGAGTGGCTGGGCCCGTGAGCCATGGCCGCTGAGCCTACGCGTCCGGAGCCTGTGCTCTGCAACCGGAGAGGCCACAACAGTGAGAGGTCCGTGTACCACAAAAAAAAAAAAAAAAAAAATTCTGATCAAACTCAATTCTTACTTTCAAACTCAATTCTCATTTTGGGTAGAATGCTTGGTGTCACTTTTTAAAATAACAGCTTTATTGAGCCGCGACTGAGATACAATGAGATGCACATATTTAAAGTTGACAAGTTTTGCCATATGCATATCCCCATGAAAACATAACCACAAGCAGGGTAATGAACGCATCCACCATTCCTAAAAGTTCCCTTAGGTTCCTTCTGAATCCCTCTTCCCTCCACACCCCTGTACTCCCTTTGCAGAAGGCATACCATATTCAGACATCAAACCCTCTCCAACTTCTCTATAAACTCAATTTGATTTTAATAAAAAATATAACAAGATTCCTTTACGATGTGACAAAATTATCCAAGGGGGAAAAAGGAACCTTTAAGAAGATTTGTTACAAATTAGAAAATAAGATGAACATGTCAATATATAATAAAACTAGGCAAAGTACATAGGCAAAGAATCCCCCTTCCTCCCCAGAAGGCTGAAAAACAAGTTGAAATCGAACTAATAATTAAAGAAATGACAATTAAAATAACAGAGGTATTCATTTATATTGATCTTTTGGGCAAAGATCCCAAAGATAAAAATAATGCTAAAGGTTGGAGAGGGGTTTTGAAAGGAGACAGTAATATATCGATGGAAAAAAAGGACAGATTTCTGGAGGGTAATTTGGTTAGAACTATTGTAATACTAAATGGACATTATTTTTGATATAGCAACTGTCTACAAATTAATACTAAGGAAATAAACAAGTGAACAATATCGACAAGTTAGGAGCAACATCGATGTTTGTTAGCAAATTGGTTAAATCGAGGCGATGGAGCTGGGAATGTGCGGAGGTCAGGGCAGGTGGAATTTGCTGAGCAGAGTGACAGAGGGGCCGCCAGACAGAGAATTTCAACGTCCCCAGTGGCTCCCCTCCAGTCTTCAGCTGAGCATCCATCAGCTGGGTTGGTGGGCTTTCTAGCAAAGGGCAGGAGGCAGGGATAACAAAGGGGCAAGAGAAAACTTTTAGGGGTAATATCTAGGTTTGTTGTATTGATTTTAGTAATTTTCTCACAGACGTATATATACATCAAAATTTGTCACATTGTATGCTTTAAATACGTGCAGTATATTGTATATGGTTTTACCTCAATGGAGTTTTAAAAATAATTTTGTAAAGAAAAATTAATGTGATTTAAAATGGACTGCTGGGGTAGCATATTGTTAAAATTAACTCTTTCCATATACACCATGCAACGTAGCATCAATTTACATCTCTTCATGCTATCCCAATACATTGTAAGAAAGCAAGTGAGGATGCTACCAAAACATCTCTATAATTTGTAACCAGAGGTAGCAAATTCTTTTTTTTTAACATCTTTATTGGAGTATAATTGCTTTACAACAAAGTGAATCCGCTATACATATACATATATCCCCATATCCCCTCCCCCTTGCATCTCCCTCCCACCCTCCCTCTCCCACACCTCTAGGTGGTCACAAAGAACCGAGCTGATCTCTCTGTGCTATGCGGCTGCTTCCCACAAGCTATCTATTTTACATTTGGTAAAATTTTGGTGGTTTTCTTTATTGGATCAAAGTTTTCCTAACATGTGGCTATTTAATCATGACTTATCACTCTAACAAACCATAATTCACTAATAACACACAAAGCCATAGACCAGAGTTTGCCCACCCTCTTCTCCCCATAATACTGATGATGCCTAGCATCTCTAGAAGATATATCAATGTTATTAACTCCAAGAGGGAAAGGATTTCATGCCAAGATAGGTATAATCATTCATGAAGCAAAGTCTAGGGAATTTAGAACAAGCTTTTGTTTCACTGAACATTAGGAGCTATTCTTCCAATAGGACATTTATAGGAAAATGGGAAAGCCAGGTGACCATATTCTATGGGGCTGGCCTGAGCTATACCTACATCATGGCTGGATGTTGCATGTTTGTTCCCTGAATCAGCAAATTATCATCGGGACAAAATTATCTATATTGACTGCTCTCAAACAAATTATTTGAGGTATAATATTATCTTGCAGCCAATTGTGGGGATTTGGGATACTGCATTGGTCTAAGTAATGTATTATTGATCTACAGTTAAACTGATCCGAAGGTCAAACTTCTAGGATTTCTCTCAGTCTCACATTCTGAATCAATTACTGTCTTTTAGGAATGGCTATATTAGAGGTCCCTGACTCATCTTTAGCCAGAATAACA
Source organism: Phocoena phocoena (assembly GCF_963924675.1). Classification (NCBI taxonomy): domain Eukaryota; kingdom Metazoa; phylum Chordata; class Mammalia; order Artiodactyla; family Phocoenidae; genus Phocoena; species Phocoena phocoena. The sequence goes on from NC_089221.1 coordinate 46,878,727, forward strand.
GGAATAAACCCAGCATTACAGTATGTGGGCTGCAAATGCAACAAAATTAGTGCCTCTATATTTTGCCTTACAGATTGTTTCTGAATTATGGTCCTACAGTCAGGCTGCCTTGTTCACTTGAAGTTTCTATATTGAGAGAGAATTTAAATAACCCACTTGTTTACACTGAAACTTAGTCCAGAGGTTCTCATCAGCATTTATTTCAGGTTTTTCAGATGAATTACCCTGCCCATCAAATGTATGCTTATAGAATTTGTATTTCTTGTGTGTGTGTGTGTGTGTGTGTGTGTGTGTGTGTGTGTTTTAATCAGACAATGGTGAATTCTCAGCCTCTTGAGGACTATACTAAAAAACCTAAAGGACAGTCCAGATCATAAATAGCATTTTCTACTCTCTGAATTAGGTTTACATCCTAGTATCACATAATACCATTTGGTGTTTTAAAATAAACCAAGGGGAACGTTTCACATAAAGGTATTACTTCTTTCTATGCAGGTCATAATACTGGGAAACAAATGTACATTTAAAGCTTACTGGAGCCCAGCTATTTTTCCCCTTCAAAAGATTATGCTATTAAATGACTGAGGTGAATTAAAGTAGTATAAGTTGTGAAATTAAAAACTTCTAGAGAAGAATGCATGAAAAGAACTTCATTGAAATATCTGAGAAATGGTGGCTAAACTCTAGGAAAAACAGAACTACTTTTGTATAACTGTAAGGCCAACTTCTTTGTTTCCTTAGGCAATTTGCTGTGGTCTAGGTATTTTCCTGTCCACCAAAGAAGAGGGTTTATCATGAAGGGCAAAGTTTCAAGCCTCTTTCCAAGGCACTGGAAGTACTGGGTTGACATATTCAGATGATTTGGGAATTTTGCAAAAGTAAGATATTTTAACTGTAGTCATTAAAAACGTCTACTCACTGATTTTTTTCTATGCACTGATGCTTCCCCTTAGGTTGGGTGGCACTGGAGTGACTGTGGACCTTTCTGAGATCTGGCTAATTAAAAGTTGAACTAGAGATGCATTTAGCTCAGGTTTGGTGAGGTTATTTGGTTGCTCTTAGTTTCTTCCCTGTATCCTTAGGTTACCGCTAGCTGTCCCACAATTGCATTGTCCTATCATTCTCTACATAGAAAACATTACAGAATCATGGTCATATGAAGAGACAATCAGAGAATACACAGCCAAAAACTATAAAGCACCCCCCAAATCATAATTTTATAGATTTTTTGACGCCTGTGGAGTTTGTCAGCTTTATTAAATTTGTAATTTGTCATGATTTCCTTTTTTAGTCTAAATAAGTAATTAGTTGTTACTTAATGTTGTATTTGTCTTAAAGTGGGCTCCCGGAGTTGTATAAAGGCTCAGGTGCCATACAGTCTGGACCCACCCCTTGTCAACCACAAAAGTCACCCTGAGATATGAAGAGGTAACTTCCTTTACACTATGACTAAACAATACAATGAATATGAATCTATTTGTTAAACACCAAATTGTGATACTCAGCATTTTTAGGGACTGATTCTGGTGGTCACCCAGGAATATAATAGGCTTACTCCTACTGCCAAGCTAAAAATAAATTAATTAATTAAGATGAAAAGATTGCCCCCCTTTCGTGATTGCACTGAAATAAAAATATTATATTCCTCATAATACATTCTGAATTTAATTTGCCTTACAAGTGCTGGATGTAAATGCATAGTTTTCCCGAAGTATATTTTAAAAATCGTTACACATAAAACCAAAGTTTATGTTCTCAATGTATAGCAATGTGTTTTGACAATCCTCTGATTAAATATTCACAAGCATATATAAGTTAGAATTAAGATTGTGATGAGCTTTGTACATTTCTTACCAAAAGTGATAAAACTTGTAAACGATATATTCCACACATCTGTTGTACTTGTTCAGCCCCATAGCCCTTCCTACAGATTGCACACAGCTCAGCATCTCCACAGCCTTCAGGCCGAGATAGAAGTTTTCATCAGGTTCAGCAAATTATATAAATCACACATGACAAAAGACTGTTATAATAGAGCTGGTGTTACAGATCATTTTTGTATAGTAATTTATAGGTTAATATTGGTAAACTAAGGTTAATATTATAAAAACACTGATCAAACCTTTATCTATAGCTAATAAGAATAGGATTATTATATTTAAAACTATGAATTTAGATATGCTGAATACACATATGAGTCATGCTGTTATTTCCTTGTACATTATTTGTAAATATATATTTATAAATCTTATTTTTGAAGTTGGGGAATCTAAATTTTTTTTAAAAAATAAGGGAAACTGATTTCAAATACACCTATACCTGCATAAATATACCTGTAAAATATGCAGGTATTGTGACACATTTTAAAGAATTAAAATTTGTCTCAAGATGCATCTTCTACCATATCAATTATTTGTGCTGGCAATAACTGCAAATAAGACTGAAGAAGGTCAGAGGTGAGGCTTTACAGAGAAAAAGTATTTTTAATCCTCTTAATCATGAACATATTTTAAGAAAGCATTCAGAAGAAAAAGGCTGAAGCATAAGATTATACAAATGTGCGCACATTAAGAAACCCAATATTCTATAAAGATTTGAATTAAAACTAATTTAGGAAATAATTTGCCTTACAAGGTTACTGAATGGAACTACTAAACACGTAACTTGTTAATACAATTTTATTTTTATATATCTTTTCAGGAAGAGATACATGTAAACTGAGGTTCAACCAAATCAGTGATTTTTAACCTGGAATCAGTACCTTGTAATGGTAACATGTATATGATCCCACTGGCACCTGTACCCCTAAAATTAAAGGCAAATTCTCCATGTGATTATCAGTATACATATAGTTTCCAAGAGAGTGTTGCTAGATCTCACTGGATACTTAGAGGATTCCAGAACCCCTAAAAGAGTAAAAAACATAAACCTAATCTATTTTATTTTCCAACTGGAATAGAGCATTTTCATGGGGAAGAACAAAGAAAAGAAATGAATTTCTAAATGTGATAGTGATGTCCCAGTTCTACCCAGACATCACAAGATACGGAGAAAAATAAATTCCAAGATTTTGATAAAGTCAAGGAACAAAGTGCTCAGGAGACATATTCACTGAACAATTCCCAAAGTGCTCATGTGTGAGCAATGTGAAAATTCTAAAAATACTGTTCAGTGACATCTCAATAATTCTTCAAAATATCAGATTAAAAACCAGAGTCTTTTTCCAAGTCAGTCTCAAACACAACTATATGTTACCCCTATGTTGTCAGAACCATTACATGACAATTTTAAGTACTCTTTGAGCTTAGAGATACTTCAGTAACCAAAATAGTATGAATATGAGCTTTCAAATTCATTAAAGGACAAAGAGGATGATTAATTATTCATTTATTTTAAGGTTATAAAACACTGCCTTCAATATTAATGACCAGAGCAGTAAGTGACAGCAACATTAGGCCTGACACTGACAGCAAGCCTGATTGTGAAGTCTGCTATATAAGAGGTGAGGCAACAGCGTGGAATTTCTCAAAAAGTCTGTCACAAGGGACTTCCCTGGTGGTCCAGTGGTTAAGACTTTGCATTCCCAATGCAGGGGGCCCGGGTTCAATCCCTGGTCAGGGAACTAAATCCCGCATGCATGCCACACTAAGAGTCTGCATGCGGCAACTGAAGATCCTGCATGCCGTGACTAAGACCCAGCGCAGCCAAATAAAAAAAGGTCTGCCACGAGAGGAATTATTGAAGCAACTTGGACATCTAACCCCAAACAGATTCATTTAACGGAGGAGATGGTGGCTGTTCTCAGTTGTATTTTCAAGGCAAAGAGAGATCATCAGAATTATTTCGTGTCTCTCAAGTGACATGCGATACCCAACAGGAGGTTGTATTCAACACAAAGAATACTTTTCTCAAGATGAGTCGTGAGCAACAAGGAAAGAGCTCGTCGCTGTAAGTTGGCTTTCCCTCCTGAAAAGACCATTTTAGGCATCAGGAATGTTCTGAGAGGGATTTCTGTGCTGAGCGGGAATTTGGATTCTTGTATGTAGGGAAATCCCCGTCTCTAACTTAAATTCTGTGGTTCTATGATTTATTAAGAATAATTGTTTGCCACCGTAGAGCTTGCCACGGCCTGATAATAGGGCAGCTACCTAAAGATGGCCTTTAGATAGCAATCGGTGAATGCTACATGGGAGGCCAAGGACTAGAGATGTCAGTACAGAGTAAGTTGTACACAAAATACAGAATTTTACTGCCAAATGCATTCATGAATTTTAAACCACAGCTCAATTACCTTCTTCTCTAAGAAGATATGAGGAAAAGATTAAAGCTCTTCAAGGCAAAAGCATTATATAAATCCAAAGCACCCTCATGCTCTGGAAATGCACTTGCGTGTGGAAGTGTGGGCAAAGGGAGGACTCAGTAGTGACAAAGAAAAAGACGTCAGCAGGGGCAGAGTGGTGAATGGCCTTCGAAATAAGGATAAGTAATTCAAATTTGGCTAGCAAAGCAACTGGGAGCCAGTAGAAGGAATTGAAATGATGAGTAATGGGAACTTAGAAGATTAGAAAAGCGAGACAGATTACCTTGGGAGGCAGGATTTTGAAATGATTCAAGAGTGTAACGGCCAGAGAGGAGATTGCAGAATTGAGACAGGAAACCAAAAGACAAGGATGGATAGAACTATTCCTGAATCAGGAGTAATACCTTCATGAAGATGGAGGAGGGAAGTTTGGAAATAACAAAAATGAGGCCTTTACTAAAGTCTGGGCATTTTATAGTGTTGATACCAGAAATGGCACATGGGTGCCACTTGCTTGGCATCTGTCAGGAAATGTTTGTTGCATAATTGAAGAAAAACATAGTTCTATTCTTATATAATCATTTAAAACCACCACTTTGAGAAACAAAGTTGACCATGAGATTAGAAAATGTTGATAGTTTATGCTACAGAGTTTCTTTTAAAGAACTGCTTAGACTTTTGCCTACAAGTTGACAAAGAGCATCTATTCTTTTTTTTTATTATTATTGGAGCATAATTGCTTTACAATGGTGCGTTTCTGCTGTACAACAAAGTGAATCAGTTATACATATACATATGTTCCCATATCTCTTCCCTCTTGCGTCTCCCTCCCTCCCACCCTCCCTATCCCACCCCTCTAGGTGGTCACAAAGCACCGAGCTGATCTCCCTGTGCTATGTGGCTGCTCCCCATTAGCTATTGATTTTATATTTGGTAGTGTATATATGTCCATGCCACTCTCTCACTTCATCCCAGCTTCCCCTTCCCCTTCCCCGTGTCCTCAAGTCCATTCTCTAGTAGGTCTGCGTCTTTATTCCCATCTTGCCCCTAGGTTATTCATGACCTTTCTTTTTTTCTTAGATTCCATATATATGTGTTAGCATACGGTATTTGTTTTTCTCTTCCTGATTTACTTCATTCTGTATGACAGACTCTAGGTCCATCCACCTCACTACAAATAATTTCGTTTCTTTTTATGGCTGAGTAATATTCCATTGTATATATGTGCCACATCTTATTTATCCATTCATCTGTCGATGGACACTTAGGTTGCTTCCATGTCCTGGCTATTGTAAATAGAGCTGCAATGAACATTGTGGTACACGACTCTTTTTGAATTATGGTTTTCTCAGGGTATATGCCCAGTAGTGGAAGTGCTGGGTCATACGGCAATTCTATTTTTAGTTTGAATTCGTTCTTGATGTACAGGAGGTTTTACAAGAAAAGTACAGTCAACCTAACACTGCAAACAGCATGTAATTTCTAAGAGGGAAAAAATCCAGTACTTTCCCTCCCTCACTTTTTCAAATTAGATTCAGCAACATGATATTTACTCACATGCCTTCAGAACTAAGATTCACGGATTAGAAGAATGGTTCAATTTAAGACACTTTTTCCTTTTGGTAAATCTAACACTTATGGTTGTTGAAAAAGCAATCACTCTTTCAGTCACAGAAAAGCCTCAGAAGCTGTTCTAATTCTCCTATTCTTTTTTTTCTTGATTTTTTTTTTGATGTGGACCATTTTTTTTAAGTTTTTATTGAATTTGTTACAATATTGCTTCTGGTTTTTTTTTTATGTTTTGGTTTTTTTGGCTGTGAGGCATGTGGGATCTTAGCTCCCTGACCAAGGATTGAACCTGCACCCCCTGCTTTGGAAGGCAAATTCTTAACCACTGGACCGCTAGGGAAGTCCCCACTCCTAATCTTTTGCTTGATACAAATTATGTCTGGAGGAAATTCATTCTAAGAGTTAATGGAATAAGGTGGCTGAAGATGCAGAAATCAGTTCCTTGAGTTATCTTTGTGTGTCTTCAAGGGCTGAATCTGTACTGTGCTGTATAGCCAGCAATTATAACTCTCTTGAATTGACTGAGGAGGGATCTTTAAAAAAAAAAAAAATTCATGAAAATCTTAGAAGACTTCACAGGCTTTAGCCAATATCCATTCTTAAGGGCCATTTAGGTGACACTTCTAAGTGCCTTGAAAGCAAATAGCATTGAAAACAACTTTAAAGACCTAAGAAGTTTTCCAGTTAGTAGTTTCTATGCTATGTTTAATGGTAAGGTTGTCTTATTGAAACGCCTTGCTAAAAAAATCAGCACTTAATAAACAATATCATTCTGCTGCCAATTCAATATACTGCTTTTGCATATCCATTTACCAGCTTCTCCACCATTTGCTATTTGCTATGGTGCTTCAAAACAATGCAATAGGTAAAAAAATCCAAAAAATAAACGTGGATAGTCGAAACAACAATGCAGCCCAAATAAATATGCCGTAGGTTTTATTAAATGCTGTTTTTACACCTTGGTTAGTAAATTTTTACTTTATAAAAAATTGTGGTTAAAATGAGAACAAAGCTTTTCAAATCAATGTACTGTTTCATTTGTTTTCAACTTGTAATCCAGATAAGAAAAATCTTTGATGTCACATTTAGTGGAGGCTCAATAAATATGCTTTCCTTTCTTCTTCAGGACAAAGGAAAAAAATAATTTTATCTGGACCTTCCTCCTGACATTCCATCTGGCTGTCAGGATGCTAGCATCACATAGATAGGAACTGTCACAAGGGGTACTTGGGTCATCAGATGTATGGAGCTAAGTTTTCCATGGAAAACACTTACGATTGTTGAGTTCAATAATAACTAATCCATGTCTTGACATTAAAAGATTAGTTGGACTCATAAAAATGATTATATCTTTTCCTTCCACATAATAACTCACAGCCTAGTCCTTTATTTTTGGAAAAACACTGGGTTGGGGGAGAGAAAGAAGGAAACAAAGGAATGAAAGAAGCAAGGAGTCTATCCACAAGGCATTTCCCAACGCCTGCTGGTTCTAAAATAACTCACAATTCCTAGTGGATGCTGTCATGATAACCCCTTCAGGAATGAATGACTCACTTCCCTAGGTTTAGGAAGTGCTCTCAGTTGTCAGCCCTCTTTGTGAATTGTGTCAGCTAATGAGGGCCACCTTGTCCAAGCATCTAATATCAAGTAAACAAGAGGGTACAAAGGCCCAGCTCAGGAGTTGTTTAGGACAACTCTGAAGGCCCATCCCAGCTTCCATACTCTCTGCTGGGTCTGCTGAGGCCTTTTTTGAGACTGCACTGCAGAACAACTTTTCCTTCTCCCTCTTCTCCAGACCTGCTTTCTTCCCTCCTCTTCCACAGGTGGTGGTCCCAAAATTCTCTTTCTCAGAATCTGCTTCTCTGCTTCACAGAGTCTGTGAACCAATTGTTTTAGAACATCGTGGGTATATAGGTAGTCCCTGCCTCAGACCACTCATTCTTTATGAGTTGGCTATTAACTTTGAAAACCACTGAAAAAAATGAACCCTAGAAGCCTTTCCAGTTCTCCATATTTTCCATTCTGCCCATCTCCACTGACAGGCCACATAAGCACTGATACATCCCAGCCTGGATTCTTTGTTTGCACAAAATGTTTGTGTTGTAAGCTCAGGGTATAAGCTTACAACAGTGATAAGTACACTGAGTACACTAAGAGAACCCCCTCCTGCAAAACATATGAAACTCTTACAGCTAATACTGGTTATCTATTTAAAATAGATATCAAAGTTAACGTAATTAGGATGTGTACATTTCACTGTGGCTTTTTATCTTCCTTATGATTGTGTATTTGTTTGATAGTAGAGCTTTCAGGACTTTACTCTCTACCCATTTTTTTCTCCAGAAGAGCAATTATAAAACCTTGACTCCTCAAGCATTCTTCAAATCTCAACACTTCCATTAATTGGAGATCAGGAAACACTCATTTAAATATACCAATTCAGATCTGATTGTGTGCTCATTTCTTTTTTACAAATTCCATCATGGAAACTGTCAGAGCTATAAATGCAGTTAACGTGGAACTGACAAACAAGAGATCTGAATTCTCTTATTTGGTAAGCCAGTGATTCTTTCCGTGCTGAGGAGGCAATCTTAAATAGTGTTGCAAGGTACATAAACACCACTTATCTGGCTGTGCTTATTCAAAACAAATTCATGGATACTTAATCATAGTTATTAGAACTGAACTGTCACATTCCAGAAACATTTCAATGCAAAAAAAGACACTTCATAGAAATACCGGTTTTTATAAGTGAAAGATATTATCCCCCCTTTCAACATTGAAGCTAATAAAATACATCTATTGGCTAGATTCACGTAGCTGCATATTGAGCTGACTATTCTTTAATTAAATGTTAAGCAAAAAAAAGGTTTTAAAAAGACAGTAACTATATGTGAGAATGTAATAGGAGTATACATCTTACTCCTGAGAGATCATCTGAAACCATGGTGAATGTGATATTTGTATGTGGAAGTGGAATGGGGTGGAAATGTAAGACTAGAAGCAGAACATACTACTCTGGAGGATTGGAGATTCAGTTAGAAGTCACAGAAAGAGCAAAGAATGCGGGCATTCATACCTAAAAGACTTCCTATTAGCAATTAGGCCACAGAAGATTCACTCTAACTCTGTACTTTCCCGAATCTTGTCTAAGAAAGTACTTCAAAACCACGGAAGCAAAGAAAACAGTTACTTCAAATGTACACTCAACCGTAACTCTAAATTAATGAGTCAGAAGAGCAATTTATGGGGAAAAAATAGAGAGGAGAGGGAGAGAGAGAGAGGCGAAAGGAGAAGGAGGAAGGGTAGGGTGAGAGGAGAGAGGACAGGAGGAGAAAAGAGAATGACGCTTCACATAGCATTCCTCAGTGCCTGCTGCTTGTAGAACATACTGCTGGACACTAAAACGCTGAGAGTTGCTCATCTATTCCCTACTGCTGGACATTCACCCTTGATAAAAAAGGCATCAGCTTACAGGCAGACTTTGTGGTCTGGAATGCCTTGTTAGTATAACTGCCTCCTATCCTGTTTGTGTTTGTGGATTTGTAACAAGGAAGGTCAGGACGGGCTGCACCCAGAGCTATTGGTACAATAAATGGGGAGGGTTCACTTCTTAGAAAAATTGTTCTATATTTCTTAACAGCTTTGTCAACATATAATTCAAATACCACACAATTCATCCATTTAAAGTATACAATTCAATGGCTTTAGTATATTCACAGGGTTGTTCACCCAACCATAATTTTAAAATATTTTCATGACCCCACAAAAGAAATCTCTCACCCCTTAGCCATCAACCTCCAATCCCTCATGCCCCCCCACCCCAGCCTTAAGTAATAATATATTTTCTGTCTCTACAGATTTGTCTATTATGAACCTTTTATATGAATGGAATCATGTAATATACTGTTCTGGCTTCTTTCACTTAGCATGTTTTCAAGATTCATCCATGTAATAGTGTGAATTAGTACTGAATAACTTTTTATTGTCAAATGATATTCCATTGTATGGATATACCACACTTATTTATCCATTCATCAGTTAGTGAACATCTGGAGAGTTTCTACTCTTAGGTTGTTATGAGTGATGCTGCTATGAACATTCATTTACTAGCTTTTGTGAGAACATATGTTTTCAATTCTTTGGGGTATATACATAGGAGCAGAATTGCTGGATTGCATGGTAATTCTACGCTTAACTATTTGAGGAATGGCTATGTTCCATATCATTTTCATCCTTTCTCATATATGTAAAAAATAAGGATCTGAAAAAGTCAATGTTAAGTTCTTCTATTATGGTAGAATTTGCTGCCCTACATCTTAGAGCAAAGCTCCTAGTTCAAATGGGCTTTATTATTCCATGAATTAACATTGTCAAGTGTTTAATATCCTAGACATTCACTAGACATGGAATTATAACAGCATAAGTCTTTCTTCTTTTTGATACAACATATCATGTATTACTTATGAAAATTAACTTTAAAAATTCCTTGAAGATAGAAGCACATAGTAATAAATTTATTACAATCCCTTGCATGTTATATTGTTGTTCTGGAATTTCAACATAAAACATGTTGGAAAAATAACACCACTACTAATACAAATAGGCAATACCTTACATTTATGTAGCATTTTCCAGTTTATCAGCAACTTCAACCTAAAATTACTCACTTAACCCACATAGCATTTAAGTTAAAAGTCTTTTTCTTCCAGAGATGAGAAAACTAAAATCAAACTGGCTAAGCTGCTTTCAAATATTAAATAGTTAGTTACAGAGCTGGGTAGGACTTGACCCCAAGACTCCAAAGTTCAAGTCTAGAGCACTTTCAGTTATAACTATTCTAGTCAAAGGTAACTCTCAGCTATGTCCCTTTGTCCAATCACTACTCTTGCCTTTCCTTTCTACAACCCTACCTCCCTTACACCACACACAATAGTTGAACCACACACTCAATTTACACACATGCATACACAACACACATACACACACATACCACACATACCATAGGCACACATATACACACCTCACACATACACTCACCTCACAGACACAAAGAACACATACACCCCCCACACATAAACACTTCGCAAACACACAGAACGTACTCATACATACACACTCTACATATACCATACTCACATAAAAATCTCATGCATATGACATTCATATACATATACCACACGCAGACCTCTCACACATTCATACCTCACACCTACATACAAAAAACACTCACATGTTCACACACAAGGGAAGAAAAGTTTGTGAATTTGATGCATCGCATTACAAGGCATTGGGTCAAGTTCTCTAGGGTAGAGACTCAGTGTGATAAGGGGACATGCTGCACTCTCTCTTAATCTTCCTTCCTCCAGGACTGGCTGGTAACTAGCGTCAAGGTGTGCCATCTCTCTTGCTAGAAAGCACTTCTCAAGTCCCTGTGTCACGTGGGTGACAGGAAAGCAATCAGAACCAAAGATTTGCATCTGGGCTTTGAGAACACTTAGGCATCTCCTCCTGAAACCTAAACTGTACGGAGGATGCAACAGCAGAGGATTCTGATATTTCTAAGCCCTTAGCCACAATACCATCATCAGTTGTGAGAACTTTAGGACTTTCTAAACCTCAGTGTCTTTACTATGATAATAATAGATCCTATCTCCTACAGCTGTTGTAAGTTCTAGGAGCAAAAACTCCACATTAAATACTAAGCACATGGTAAGAATTCAATAAATGGTATCTACTGCTACCATTACAATTATTCTCATCCCTGAAAAATATATACTTAGAATTGTAGTCACAACATAATTTTTTGAAATATTGAAAGGACAAATTAGAAAAGAGAAAAATTAAAAACAGACTATCTGAAAGTAATATCTCTATAAGAAATATGATAACCATTTGCTACATTACAAATAACTTCTATGAATAATCATGATTCTTTGCTATAATAATTGCTAAAACGAAGAGTGTCTCAGAAAGTGTAATTTGGACTTCCCTGGTGGTGCAGTGGCTAAGAATCTGCCTGCCAATGCAGGGGACATGGGTTTGATCCCTGGTCCAGGAAGATTCCACATGCCACAGAGCAACTAAGTACCATGTGCCACAACTACTGAGCCTGCACTCTAGAGCCCATGAGCCGCAACTACTGAGCCTACGCACCACAACTACTGAAGCCCGCATGCCTAGAGCCCATGCTCCACAACAAGAGAAGCCACCACAATGAGAAGACTGCACATCCCAACGAAGAGTAGTCCCCACTCGCTGCAACTAGAGAAAGCCCGCGCGCAGCAACGAAGACCCAATGCAGCCAAAAATAAATAAGTAAATACATTTATTAAAAAAAAAAAAAGAAAGAGTAATTTATTTTTCACGGTTGCAAGCAAAACTGAAAGTCTGGGGAGTCAAACGGTTCCATACAAGACTAGTGATTTTTTTTCCCATTTTGCCAACGAGTGGACCTTTTATCACCAACGAACTAAGGATGCAACTGTGTCTTAATCTCCAAATCCTTAAAATGAATCGAGACCACTGAACAAATGAAAGTTTTAGGTTAAATTTCTAGTGAAAAATACATTTCATCATTTACTTCCTAAAAAATAACAGCAACTCCATATGTTTCCATATAAGCTTACAATATTTATGTTAACTATATATACCATATATATATATATAAATATATATACCATCTAATTATTTGTAAAGAGGAGGATTGAAATTTTGTGTGTTAATCCATTGGTATTTAGACTCATCCAGACTGTTACTCAAAAAACCATCTTCTTTCTTCAAACTGGCACACACACGTCATTAGCTCATAACAGATGTATAAAATAAATACAAAGATATATAAATCCTCTTCATGCCAAAGAGTGCTAATACACTTTGTATGTTACAATAAGGCTTTTTCTAAATTACACTTTTATTGTATAATCACTATTTAATATCTTGCAATCTGAATTTAATCAGTGTTTTATGTTATTCCTCTTTGCAAATTAATATAGCCCTTATGATCACAGACATCGAAATATTTGAATTATAGCTAAAAATACATAATGGCTTTAAACTCCCTAAGTATCCTTATAAATAGGTTTAGGGGAAATTTTATTATTTGCACGAGAGTGAGAGTCTTCTAACTGCCCATGTCTTGATGCATATGGAACCCAAGGATGCACAGTGTGGTTCAGACCATGCCCTGTACACTGGAGCAGAAGGTTGGCCCTTTGATGGGTGAGAAAGGGGACGTTAAGTTTCACCCTAGTTTGTTGAATTACAATCAACATATAAAAAGAATAATTACAAATACCACTTATTAAAAATAAAAAACTCACTGTTTGTTTACTCTATGCCTGGTAGAGCGATAATCAGTTTTTAAATATATTATCTCATTTAATCCTCAAAAATTATAAGAGAGAGATATCACTATTGTACCTTAAGATTAAAAAAAGAAAGGAAGAAAGACCCGAAGCTCATGAAAAAATACTAAAGCAGTGTTAGTCCTGGGTACTGGGATCCTGAGGGTATGCTGAATTCAAACCCCAAACTTTGAGACTTGACTCTATGCCCACTACCTATGAGCTGGACAGCTAGATTTTCAAATGGGCCACCTGGTGTCTGATGTTGTCTGAATAACTCCAGTGGTCCATAATTATAAATGACAGTGCCAAAGATTCTCCTTTACTGCATGGTTTGAAAAATGTCTTTATAATTTTTTTTAGAAAATTTTGATGCAACTTAAATATTTTAAGGCCAAGCTTTCACTGTATAATCTAAAGCTACAAATTCCAAGGGAGACCTCTATGCTAGGAAGTGATATGTTTTAGTCAGTAAATAAAAGCAATTTTTGCAAGTTTCAACCACATGTCTGGTGGGAGAAATTGCTTAGAGTGAATCACTTAGGGAGGTGGACAAACCTACTGGTTCCTCATTAGTAAACATAAGGTAAATAGGGTAAATCTTTCTTTCCAAGAACTAGAAGAGAACTTTGAACAGAAGGGAAATAAAGCCCTAAAAATGATTCCATCACACAAGAAGTAGAAGAAACCGGGAAGAAAAATCTTTTAAATCTAGGTAGTTAGGGACAGATTGTTGGTACAGAGGAACGACTAATTGCATTTTGGTTTCTTCTAGCTGAGTGGGGAAAACTATGATGAAAACTAAAATCACAACTAAGGAGTGCTTTTCTTTTCAAAGTGTAGCATCTGGGCCTTTCCAGTAATAATGCTATGAGAGAAGAGATTAAGCCTTAACAGGTAAGGATGGTCAAAAATATTGTTTTTATTTAGTACTTTGTTGCAGCTGTGCCCTTTCTCTGACATGGTGTTCAGCTACACTAACATCTACACCAAACTGCCTGAAGAGTTTTAACCATATTTGAATAAGTTATTTATTATAACATACTCTTTCTCACCCATCAAAAGGCCAGCCTTCTGCTCCAGTGTACAGGGCATGGTCTGAACCATGCTGTGCGTCCTTGGGCTCCATATGCATCAAGACATGGGCAGTGAGAAGATTCCCACTCTCTTGCAAGTATCTTGTAACAAATTAGATTTTTTTAAAGATACATTGAATTATGTCAATAAAAATGTTTTTAAAAGATACATCAAATTAATAACACTTGCATTTCAATCCTTTGATAATATTTATTTATTTTAAAGGTGATAGTATTTTATTCTAATGAAGTCTTTCTGTCCAATCTCTGGAAAGCAGAACTCATTTTTATCAATTTGGGCTTCAGACAGAAAACTTATCTTTTTCAAGTTTTCTTTTTTTTATGGAAACTGCATTTAAAACCACTTAACTTTCATTTATCTTCTCTCCCTCAAGTACAAACAACCATGAGAATTATTTATTTTGTCCTCCTTTTACTCTCCAATTTTCTCTCTAAATTTCAAAAGCAATTTATTTTCTAAAATTAAAGAGCCACGTGACCAGAGAGCAGGTGCTGTTCTAGGGTCACTGAAAGTGGTTGTATATTTGCCTTTTTAAAAATTAGCATTGTGACCACATTCATACAAAACTTTGTGTTCTAAGATGTCTAGAATCCAAACCTCAGGGATGGAGAATACTACCCAAGAAAAAAAAAGATGCTATATTGGAATTACAGAGCTACTTTGCAGTTTTGATCTCTGGATTTTGTTTAATAAAGGACAATCAGTATGGCTGACTGAATGAATTATTGAGATATACTTCAAAGTCATATGAATGGGATAAAAGCTCCTGAAACAGTACTCGAAACAAGTTATCACAAATCCTGAGTCTTGTAACTAAATTCACCACGAGAATAGCTATTTTAAAAGATACTGTCATTATTTTTTCAAGCTCTAATTCACCACTCTGAGATCGTAATGCATAGAGTAACCCCTACTGGCCAGTCTACTCTATGGCTAGTATTAAAAAGACAGGAGAAAGGGTGATTTCACTGATGCACTTGTAACCACAGGAGTAGTTTTCCAACACTGCCATTAACAGCAATATTGTTACCTTGTTTCGTCACCTAGCTCCTGCAATGATCTTCCTGAAGCTCTTAGCATGTTTTACCTTTATGAAGTCAAATTTTAATAACCACATTATAAATTTTAAATTCCTCGCAATATAAATAATATATTTGTTTGTTAAAGTAATATAAATGTTTGTTAAAAGTAAACAGATAAAATTTGCTCAAATTAAAGAGCTTTGCCCTAGTATTATTTTCTGAAGAGATAAAATTATCCAATAACGTTTGAAAACTTTACTCCCTGGCCCAAGTTAAGGGGTTAGGGAGGACAAAGAGTAAAAGCAAGGCTTCCCTGGTGGCGCAGTGGTTGAGAGTCCGCCTGCTGACGCAGGGGACACGGGTTCGTGCCCCAGTCCGGGAGGATCCCACATGACGCGGAGCAGCTGGGCCCGTGAGCCATGGCCGCTGAGCCTGCGTGTCCGGAGCCTGTGCTCCGCAACGGGAGAGGCCACAACAGTGAGAGGTCCACATACCGCAAAAAAAAAAAAGAGTAAAAGCAGTGAGGGTGTGTCATTAGGATGCTAATTTATACGACAACAATTAATGACAAGTAAAGTGACCAAGGTGTTGACATATCCAGCCCACATGCAGCCCACATTTTGTCTGCTTGCAAACTGACACGTAGGACTCTGGACTTTTGCATAAACAACATGCAGATGTACTTCTTTCTGCATGTTCAAGTGGTCAGTAATTGGCCTGTACTCTCTGAGCTAAAGTTAGGTAAATAAACTTGTGCATAAGCAGTGTACCATGCATCTATTAATCTTCCATAACAAGATATCCAGGAATGAAGCAGAACCTGGACAGAGTCTAGAATAAATCGCACATATGGCAATATTCTCACTTATTTCTGAGCCCACTGCATCTCTCTTGCCTTCTTTATAGGTGTGTAAAAATCAGGTTAAGATGAATTGAGAGTGGTTCATTTTTGATAGGAAAAAAATGATGCAAAGGAACACTGCAGTGTAGGAGAAAGCTGTGCCTTGGGGGTAGGCATTTTGCCCACTGTATACCATGGTGGGTTGCATTATTGCTCTCAACAATTCACTCACTTCTCTAGAAGATTTGCAGTGAATTTCTAGGCCTTCTTGCAGGGGGGGATATATTGCTTTGCCTCATTGTCTAGTTGGTCATAAACTTGCTTGGGTCAGTGGAAAGTGAGTGGAAGTGACAGTATGTCATTTCAGACCAAAAACTCTAAAAAGCATCTTGAGCTCCCACTAGCCTCTTTCTCTTTTCCCTCTGCCATAAGAACAGCACGCCCCACATGGGAGTTGTTCCTTCAGCCTGAATCCCCAAACGAGAAGACACACAGTGCAGAGCTGCAGACTAGTAGCACCTACATGTAAGACAAGCAAGAACTACAGGCTTGGAATTTTTAAGACACTGAGAGTGGGGCTGCTTGTCACTACAGCAGAGCTGACTGCTATGTAATTATCTATTATAAAGAAAAAGAAAATAGCATAAGAGGCCTGCTTCTCTCTAAATCTAATTTCCTTTGAGCATTAGGTTGAGAGGCCGTCAGGGATGGCTTGGCGGCCTGGTGACAGAAAGAGCAGCAGTTCAATGGCCACAGGCCCAAGCAGCTGTACTCTGAGGAAGGTTTCACTGAGGCCTTCTCTCCACTTTCTTCTAATGGATCTAGTGGCCCAACCTACTGAATCAACAGGAAAACAAGAAAATACTTTAGATGGAGAGGAACTCTTTCACATGATCTCAGGGGAAAGCCTGAGCAATTTAGATTCCCCTTTGGAAATCTTATGTGTCAATGGCCAAGATACAAGAGGAAGACAAGGTACACTGCAGCATCTGGGCTTCATTTTTGCCAACAGTGGAGCAGACAGAGTGATTATCTGTAACCTTATTTGCACTGACCCTGAATATCTGTTGTTTGTCACAACAGTTTGAGTGCTTTAATTTCGGTTTCCTATGCATCTGATCACATTACTCATAGAGTTTACTTTTTAAAAGGTTTGAAATTAAAAATCATGAGAACTGAACGCCACTGGTGCACTGAGTTTGCTATTCCTAAAGCAATTTCATAAACTCAAAAAAGAAAGAAAAGCACTGTTTTAAGGAAACCACATTTACCCTCTCCTTTTAATTGCATCTAAGAAACCAGGCAAATAACCCTCCATGAAAAGAACTTTAACAGTTAGATACTCACTGTTTTATATTTTAATTTTATAATATTTCATATGTCAAATAACGGAAAACAGGCAGAGAAGGGAGAGATTCCCAGATTCCAGAAAGATAACTTTTATTTCTGCTATTTATCATTAATTGTCTTCCTTTCAAAATAGTTTATATATTGCAGACATTTCTAATTCTACTCAAACGTTTTTATGAATAAGTAATGTATGTACAAACAGACATCTAGGATTCTTCATCAGTGATGAAATTTTAAGTGGGAAAATATTAACCCTAGTTTAATACACACTAGGTTTAAAGAAAGTATTTATTATGAGTCAGCACTTCATATTAAACTTTGCCGTTTGTCTCCCTAATACTTCTAGAACAAAGTTATTTATTTCTTCATCACTTACATAGAAAATAAGGTTTAGAAATTACCCATTTGCTTATTTCCACTGGTATTTTTCAAATAGAAAATCAATTTTAAATCTTTTCTTTGCCATGAAAGAAATACTGAATAATCATTTAATTTAATCTGTCTGATGCTTGCTTGGTTATATTCTGGTATTTCTAACTATTTATATTTTTCTGAGCAAATGAACTATTCCACCATATGTTCAGTCTCCCACAATACCTCACATAATTTCCTAAATATTGGCTTCTATGAAACAGGAGGATCTATTTATAAATTAATTGCATTTTCAGTGTCATTTCTGGCAATATATTCCTGGGCAACTGCTATGGAGACAGAAAGTATCAAAATATATGGCAGACATTTGAACCATATCAAGGCAGAAGGGCCTGACAAAGGTTAGCAGGATAACATAACATTAAGCTCTGCTCTTTTTCTTAAGCTCGTCTCGTCGTAACACAGGTACAGGAAATGTCTCCTTTTTTTCCACCAAGTGAAGTAAGTCAGACAGAGAAAGACAATTATCATATGCTATCACTTCTATGTGGAATCTTAAAAAGCGATACAAAAGAACTTAGTTACAAAACAGAAACAGACTCACAGACATAGAAAACAAACTTACGGTTACCAAAGGGGTAAGGCGGTGGAGGGGGGGGTTAATTAGGAATTTGGGATCAACAGATACACACTATATATATAAAATAGACAAACAACAAGGACCTACTGCATAGTATAGGGACCTGTATTCAATATCTTGTAATGATCTATAATGGAAAAGAATCTTAAAAAGAATAAATACACATATATGTAAACAAATCACTTGGCTGTGCATCTGAAACACTGTAAATCAACTACACTTCAACAAAAGCAAAGAAACAAAAGAGATGTGGAGCTTTGTTTTAAAATTAAAGCCAAAGTAACAAATGTTTGCCTGGTTTTTTTTTGTTTGTTTGTTGGTTTGCCTGTTTTTAAAAGGATTTCCTTCATTCTGATGTACTTTAGAAATAGTCATAATACTGACAAGAAATTTGTAGAGCCAATGAAATTTCTGATGCTAATACCAACATTTTATTTTATTTTGCTTACTCACTAATTTCCCAAGGACTGATATATATAAATGCTCTAGAACCCCACATATGCATTTTATTCCCCAATACCCTCCAAATATTTAACATTCTTTGTTTATTAACATTTTTGTGAGAGTCAAGTAGATATTTTATGCCACATAGTCTGGCTGTAATGTTGACCCAGTCAACCCTACAACACAATCAAATCTGTGACTGTTCAAGAAGCTATGTATTAACATATTTATTTTGATAAGTTCAAATCATTTAATATCTTGGCAAGTGTAAATTGTTTAATAAGAGCTTTTATAGGTATCATTTTATTTTAGATTTGAGAAGCAGTCAACAGTCAGCTCATGAACAGCCTTGCTTCAGTGTTTAAGAACTTAGACTTTATCTACTAGTCACTGAGATCTATTCAAGGACTTTAAGTATGTAGTTTCATTTCAGAAAGATTCCCTGTCACACATAGAGCAATAGTCTTCAAAGTGGAGTACACACTCCACTAGAGGGTATGCTAGAGGGTAGTCAAGCCATCTACAGGGTATGAGAAGAAATATAAAAGTGTGTCTGTGTGTGTGAATGTAAAATCCTATTTAATTTTGATATTTGTCTTTTTAGACTTTACATATTAGTATATATATATAACATATAAATTCATACCTACCTAGATAAACATATTAGGAGTTCATATTCAATCTCTCTTTTTCCTTGTCTTATGACATATGATGTCAGAAAAATTATAAACTATTAACAAATGAATCAGAAACAGAAAATCAGTGAGGGGCCTAGGAAAACAGTCCAAATAAGAAAAAAGGGGGGCCTGAATTAAGACATAAGGAATAGAGAAGAGAGATGCATCCACATTTCTGTGATGAAATGGCAATGATTGACTAAATGTGAAGAGAGAGAGGGACAAGGGAAATTGAGGCTGGGGTACAGGTTACGCAGTTTGATGGAGCTCAGACTCAAGGAGAAAACTATCAAATGGGTGCCAAGACTTGGGAATTAGAAACAAAGACCTTTCGGTAAAAAGTTTGAGTGAAACTGTAGTAGGGAGGGAAAAGATGGAAAGAGAAAGATAAATAGTGAATCTCCAGATTCATCCCTGCCCTAACTCAACCATAATGGTTCAGTTTTATCTGTTTTCTATATTGGAGTTTGGTGTATAGGGTTCGGTACCCAATTCTGAGAAACCAAGATTTAAGGGCAGAAAAAACATGCAAAAAATATATATACTATCTGTAAATAAAGATTTATACTTTGTTTTAAAATTGAAGGCCAAAGTAACCAAGGTTTGCCTATTTTTAAAGGCATTTTCTTCATTTTGATGTATTTTAGGAACAGTCGAAATCTTGACAAGAAATTTGTAGAGTCAATAAAAGTTCAGATGTCAATAACAACATTTTACTCTTTATTAAAGCTAACCTATTTACACTTCAGAGAAATGAATTTTTTAAATGGCAAAGAAAGTTCTGTACATCAGACTAAGATGAACATATTCCCCTCATTATCATTATCTTTAGGTACTGCCAATTTCCTGTGGACAGACATTTTTGGAATGCTATCGCACCTCCAAAAAGGATATTACTAATGCCTAGGAAAACACATGTTCATGGAGTCATACACCTAATCACCAATATGAGGTAACTTCTTTTCATTATAATGACCTCTTGCTCTCTACAGTTATATGTCCCCCTAAAATTGGACCTCGTACACCATACAAATAAAGTTGAAATGTCACCAAAGGAATATTGACTGGTGGTCTGCCCAGAGTCTTCCTAGGGTGATGAAAGTAAATGTTCCATGGTAGAAACGTGAGTTTGTACCTTGAGCTCCCTCCAGGTATTCTGGCAAACAAAGTAACCATGACCTTGTGATCGATGCTAATGGAGAGACTTCTTATGTTAGTGCACTTGCTGGAGTAGTCACAAAGCTCCAAGGACTCTTATTGGTGCTGACATTCTAAACAGAATTCCAAGTTGATGCAGTAATTATCTTACCCTCTTGTGAATATACTTTTTCTGCCTCAGGTCACTGAATCTCTTACTTTTCCCAACATAAAATTTCTATCCAAAAAGAAATCTAATACAACTAAGGAAAAAGACGCTAACAACAATACATTCAAAACAATTTCTCCTCAGGCCCTCTAGCAAAGTCTTATGATTGGATAGCTTACATATGGCCTATGTACAGAGCACACAATTATTGTAGCAAAATTTAATGTGCAGATTACCTGAAATGACCTAATTTATTATAAATGCCAAAAAAACTAATTCTCCCAATATTTGCTGGATTCTTTAATGGGCCTTTCCCCCAAAATAATAGTAACAACAACAAAATCTCCAAAAACATTATTTTAGAAAAAACTATAGGAATCCTTTAGGAATCCTATATAGTTACTTCAATTTATTAAACATAGTCTCAAATCTTTTGGAATTTTTCAACAAGCAATAAAGGGTCTCTGCCTAAACAGATTTTTTAAAAAATATCCAAGGAGGAGTCAAACAGCTCAGTCACTGATTTTTGGATGCAGTTACTGTACATTTTATTCATAGGAATGCATAGCATGGCTTACTGTTACCAAAAAAGACTCCTGGATGGCAGATTTTTAAAAAGAGTAAGCAACTGAATTGTAAGTCTTACCAATGATAGATTTCACGATCCCTTAAGAATTCGCCCCCTCAACCCTCCTGATTTTTGGATTCCAAGAAGAATGAAAGTGTTGGCTTATAATTAGACTATGTTAGGGGTATGACAGATGCTATTGGTGTCAGAGTGAAATCTGTGTTGTTTTGTTAATACTCGAGCTCTTTTCTGCAAGACGGACTGCAGTACCCTCTTCCAGATGGCAGACACTCAGTTTCAGTGTATGTATTAAACATGTGTAAGGCAGGACCTAGGTATTGTACAATGAATAATGTGTTTGGGTCAGACTAGAGCTTAGAAAATGCCAAAATAAAAAACAAAAACGGGGTAATTTCATGAAATGCACAATATGAGTGAATATTACATTCCAATACAACTTGCAGTCCAATTCAAAAATTAGATTTACCAACTGCTGCCTGTTTAGCAAAACACACACATTTCCAGTTAGCCTGGGAAATTTCACTAGGTTTGCTCAGCTTCCCTGCCAGAAATTTTTATTATGGTTCAGAAGAAAATATTTCTTTCATCAAGCTGTCCTCTGGGGGCTTCTTTATATGGAGGCTTTGGCAATTCCGCGATGATGACAATAAAGTTAAAATGAAAACTTTATATTTTATATCGGTTGGCATGCTTTTGACTTCAGGTAATAGAAAACTATGACTCCGCTGGCTTTAAAAATGAGGAAATATCAAATTTCAGCTGCCAGAAAATTCAGACAGGTGACTGCCGGTTTGGTTACGTGCATGACAGTAATATCCTGGGAAACACATCCTTTCCATCTTTCTGCTCCACACCCTGCAAGTGCCAGGATTCCTCTAGTGGCCACCATATGATGGCTACCATAGCACTAAGATCATTTGCGGACATGGCAAGGCACAGAATAAATGCTTCCCCTAAGCATCTACAGCTAAGAAGCCCTCCAGCAAACTTACTTCACACCTCATGCTCCAGAACTGTGTCACCTGCCCATTCCTAAGACAATCACTTTTAGGGAACAAGAGATCATCCTGATTAATGTAGACTACCCAATGTACCCTGACCTGGGGATAAGACTGCCTTCCCTGAGAAGAGTGGCATCTGAAGAATTAGTATCTTTGGTAACATAAGAGACAAAATAGGTTGTGAAGGGGCAACCACTGGTGTCGCTAAGTTTAGATTATATACAGTACTAAATGTGATTTGCAGTCAAGTCCCCATCTGTGTTTAATTAAAAGATAAGTGTTAGAGAAGATGGGAGTCTCTAAAATCATCCCTCTTCTCTCATGGGATTCATAACAGTGCCACAATTTATCATTCAGGTTGATTTTAAAGATTGGATAACTACTGCTTATCCCCCTTTATGAAATTCTGAGAGAGTTTCCAGGACATCGAACTACTCTGGTTCTCCTCCTGCTGCTTTATCTACTCAGGTGCATCTCTCTTCAGTAGCTTTGCATCTACTTCCCACTCCCTTTTTGAAGATTAACCATAAGCCCTCTTCTCTTTGCTTTCTAAAGTTTCTCTCAACCACTTCACTGGCTTTGAATAGCCCAATTATATAAACGTTTTCCAAGTTCCTACCTCCACCCTGACTTCACTTCCAAGTTAGGCATAACTACTTGCATCGCCTGCTAACACTCAAACTCAACATATCTCTCCCGACATCTTCTCCCAATTCAGGATCTTCTCCTGATTTCCCTATTTCTGCTCCTGCCTCATCACTCTCTCAGTTATTCAGGCCTGAGCCCGAGAATCACCTTGGGTGTCTCACTCTTTCTCAACGACCATATTGATTTGTGTAATATGGCATAATATCTTCGAAATACCTGTACTATCTGTCCCTGAGTCTTTTCATTGTCACCAACTTAAGGCCACATTTACCTCTTACCAAGTCTAATCCACCAGTCAATGTTTCTTAGACCACACACCCAGTCTATGCTCCCATGAAACCACTCCAGATGGATCTTCCTATGGCATTTCATCAGCATCTTCCTGCTAATTCCTTTCATCCTGTACTTGAGCTCACTGGCCCACTGGCTCTTTCCCCAAATTGCACCATGCTTCCTGCTTCTGTGCCTTTGTCCAGTGTTCTTTCCTCTGTCTATAACTGTGCTCTCCCAACTTCTGTAGAAATCCTACCCATCATCAAACCTTAAAGGGTTGAGAATAAGTGTATCCTTAGACTACATATGATGACTACAACAGTTTAAGTCTCTTTGGCATTTTTTAAAATAAATTTATTTATTTATTTATTTTTGGCTGCGTTGGGTCTTTGTTGCAGCGTGCGGGCTTTTCTCTAGTTGCGGCGAGAGGGGGGCTACTCTTCATTGCGGTGCGCGGGCTTCTCATTGCGGTGGCTTCTCTTATTGTGGAGCATGGGCTCTAGGCACGCGGCCTTCAGTAGTTGTGGCTCGCGGGTTCTAGAGTGCAGGCTCAGTAGTTGTGGCATACGGGCTTAGCTGATCCGTGGCATGTGGGATCTTCCTGGACCAGGGCTTGAACCCGTGTCCCCTGCATTGGCAGGCGGATTCTCAACCACTGCGCCACCAGGGAAGCCCCCTCTTTGGCATCTTTAAACTGATATTGAGCAAATACTTGAAATTATGAAACTTTTAAAAATGATGAATATGTAAAGCAAGAGTAAAGGTTAATAGGCTCTGTATAATGGAAAGTGTTATCAACAACCTCTTTAATGCTATATATGCTTGTAAGGCATCCTTCTGGGATTCGACTTATGTTTATCACTTTTATGGTCAATGCTGATATTTCTCTTAGAATTAATTCAGCTACTTAAAAACAGGCCACTGAGGGTCATTGACTCTTTTGGAATATAGATGCTAATTCAGAAGACATAATAGAATCAGAAACTGCTGGACATAGGGTACGAAAGAAAAGAAAGACAGAGTTGTAATATTATGATCATATGGATAATTCCCTTTATTTGAATGTAAATAATTATTTAAATACCCCATATAAATGCATAATTTAAAATAAATATTTATATAAATGTTGATTGCTGAATTGCTCTTTGACTCATGCTGAAGTCACCTGCCTATCCGTCAAAAAGCTGGTTTCACACTAATGTACTCCACAAAATGGTTAAATTTCAAGTATTTCTGGACCATTGCTGTGACATGCTAGGCAGTATAGGATGTCATGGGCTTGCTGAGAGCCCTGGTCTAGGACATTGCTTTTCAACACTTAAAATACTTCATGGGAAATTTCTAAAACCAGAGTTTTCATTCCATATTTTGATGTCATAATATGGACCATAAGAATTTTTCTGTTTTTCTTTTTTTAAAATTTTTTTGCAAGCTTACAGATCCCTCCCACAGTCTCAGAACTTTTTATGCATTTTCATCCACTTTTAGTTCATAATGTGAAAACATTAAATAATTTTAAGTTTGTATTTTACCAGTCAGTGCCACCGTTTAAAACCCAGAATTTTGGGGATCATCTAGTTCAATCCCTTGATTTTAAAGTTAGATCCACAACACTGCACATTGCCCATTCCCTAAATGTTCCTTGAGTTTCACTTTCCTTATGCAAAATTAATTTGTGCTCTACTTCGTCAATTCTATAGCCCTGAACTCCCATCAACGAATGCAGAAAAGGCAGTGGCAGGTTGATGAAAAATAGAATAGCATTATGGTAGAGAACACAGATCAGACTACCTGCTTCTCCATTTTCTCATTTAAAAATTGGAAATAACAATCATGCATCTAATTTGAGTTTTTGTGGAAAATAATTGGGTTAATGTTTATAAAATGCTTAGAGTACCTGACACATAAATACCTCATGTCAGCTATTATTATTATTATTATTGTTTTTGTTATTATTATTACAGGATTCCATTATTTCAGTGTTTGTGGTGAATATATATATACTAATTCTGGAGTTGTGAAGAGAGATAATAAAGAAAATGGGGGAAAAAACCCTTCTATGTCAGGTATTAATGTTAATATTTTTCTTTGATTTAATCACTGCAATGATCAGCATAGCTCTTTTAGTTACTATTCCAAGGAGAATTTTAAAGTACATACACCCAACAAATACCCACACACTTTCAACACATGTTTCCATGTACAGAGTGTTTCTGAAGATAGAGCAGAAATGAAGTATAAGCTCTGGCTATTTAGCCTGGCAACGACAGCAGAGTTAAATACGGTCAGTGATCCTGTCCTGGTTGATAATTACCTCTTCGAATTATCTAAGAGGCAATGTATAAATTGAGGTCAGGTTCCCACCCTGGTTAAAGCTAACAGCATGGCCTTGACCACCTTCCTTTGACTTGGGGGATCAAAGGAAGAAATTATCAAAGATCCAAATAGACATCAGGTAAACAGATCACCACATGAAAGAGCAATAACTCCTCTACCTCATGGAAAGATAACTACTGTTTGGCTAGCACAATTCTCTTCCAACTATAAAATAAGCTTGGGGGGCGGGCTTCCCTGGTGGCGCAGTGGTTGAGAGTCCGCCTGCCGATGCAGGGGACGCGGGTTCGTGCCCCGGTCCGGGAGGATCCCACGCGCCGCGGAGCGGCTGGGCCTGTGAGCCATGTCCTCTGAGCCTGCGCGTCCGGAGCCTGTGCTCCGCAACGGGAGAGGCCGCGACAGTGAGAGGCCCGCGTACCGCAAAGAATAAATAAATAAATAAATAAATGCTTACAATAGATATAACTACATGGAGAACTTGCATTGTAAAAACTCCTATTAAATAACCAATACTATCTTCCAAAGAACTGGAAAAGAAAAAGATTACCAAATAAAAACATAAAAAAAAAAAAAAATAAGCTTGGGGTGAATGGTAGGTGATGAAAATACAAAACGGTATATAAGGGTTGACAAAGACAACAGCCATGATAATTAGTTATCTTTCCAAACAGTAAAGAGAAATCAAGTATTGGTTTATTATCTTCCTGTTAAATAAATACCTTTCACATCAAAAGCACTACCCATGGAATATTCAGCAAATGCTGGAATTCCTTTTCCAGCAGATACTTTCTAAGTGATTAAAAATTTTAATTCTAAGAGAACTTGCACTGAAGTATAGTACTAAACTCAGGAGCTTTAAAAGATGGCTGAGTTCCATGTCTCTATGGCACACTCTTGGAGAGAAAATGTTTCACATATTCATGGACTCTCCCTAAATCTTGAAAGTCTTCAGGCAAAAAGGCAGAGCTGGAGCCCAAGCTGAGGCAGAGCCTCATTGCTGCCAACAACATCATGCCTGGCCAGGCCTGAAGAGTTGGCCAAGACCACACAGACAGAGACTACATGGTAAGTTGTACTGAGAATTCTTTTCGCAACTGGAAGCCATTCTGAACTCCTGCCTAAAGTTGGAGAAAGTGAAGAGGGGCCAAAACCAGAAACCATTAAGGCTCAGAGATAATTATTATGGAAAACCAACAAGCATTTGCCTAATGATTCCCCAGAGCCACTCCTAAAAGAAGGAATGAAAAGGAAACGTTCACACCACCCACAACACAAAGATTCAGTGCAGTCAATGAACCAAAGCAGGAAAACCCAGTTCTGAAATTTGATAATAACCTACTGTCACCCCCTTCCAATTTCTCAGTAGGTAGCTATATTACAATAATGTAGCCAAATACATAATTGTTTTTTTGCATATATCCTTAAAATACCAACACCATACTAAAATCACCACCCTGAAAAACACTGCATGTAATCAGTAATTCTTTCTGCATAATCTATTTTAAATTTTATTGGTGCAGATTTTTTGTCTCTGAAGTTCTATGGAATAGTTATTTTTTCATGTGCCAGAAGAGAAGGGAAAGGATTTTTAATATTCTGAGCTAGCAATATCTCGCCTTCCCAAATTATACCATTGAGCCTATATATTTATTGACAAAGTTTGGAAATTATAATGTGAAAATGTGTCACAAATGTATTGTGGTTTAGTCCATTAATATCTTAAGTACATGAAATGGCAACATCCATATTTTCTCTAAAATAAGGGCATTGAGACGACTTCCTCTGAATCCTTTTAACTCAATTTTCTAAAAGTCTACAATTTTACAGACATGAATAATACTTCCTACAGAGAAGTCTTCTACTCCATTTTAACAAGTGTACATCTTTGCTCAGGAAGGTTAAATGGACACTTTAGATACATCCCTGTGCTCTGAGGCATCTGGCATGGCCTTTTTGGGTAGGACAGTAAGTAGCCCATGACTGTTTGCCTATGACTGTACAGAATGCAATTTATCTTTTAGTTGGTTTGCAGAGAATGACTGTGTAAACTTTACAACATTCGCCAGTATTTCTATTCTTTAATACATGGCTCACTGACTAGGAACCAGTTTCCCAAGCAAGAACAAGATGTTTCCTTGTTTCTGATGAGTTTTTGGAAAGTAAAACAGACCTCCTTCTGAATTACCGCCTAAAGGCATACTTCACGTTTTTCCTAAGCAATGACTGTTTCCTTGATACTGCTTACAAACCCAATCATTACCCTCCTTTTGACTGCAAAGGAACACGTGCTATTTGTTGCTTTGATGACTTTAATAAATCAAAACCGTATGAGAAGATCAACTGCCTCATCATCTTCTAGGCTTCTATGTGAACTGCACTTGGAAATTCCCGAGCAGCTGTATTCTATGGGGGAGCAGGATGCCATCTAGCGATCAGATAAGAAATCACATCTGCGCGTTCTTTCTGAACTCGGTATTAACAGTGAGGAATTGGACTACAGAGTAGAACTGAAAGAAGATAAATATAATAGAAATTCCTTGGGCAGGAACTTTACCTAGCTATTTGCTATGTATACCATTCTGAATGGTCATTATTTTAAAAACGTGAGTTATAACTATATGAACATGGCATTCCCAGTCTCTTAGGGTCACGTACTTGCTTTTTTAGGGTCACATATTAACTTCAACCTACCATTGTTATAGTCATATAGTTTCCAAAATAGGTGTCTTTATGTGGAACATTTAATATCAATGAACCATGTCTTTGGCTCGTTAGAAGTTAATGAAACTTTCGAAACATAATTTCAAACACTGCACTGTAAAATATATTTACTTAAAAATGCCTCATTTTATTGGCTTTAAGAGACACCCTGTTGGGATGCTACTAAATTGTCGAATATTTTAAAACACAGAGGAAAAAGTTAGATGAAATAAATGGCATACTACTTAAAGAATAAAACATTACTCACCGTGGAACCAAAAGAGTTCCTTACTGTCAGGAAAAAGCACATGATTGCTCTTCTAGTTTAACCGCGGTGTTATGAAGATACGAACACCGTGAGGTACACTTGCCTCATGCTGTCCTGCCAGGCTGCTCATACTGTCCTGGCAGATTTGGCCCAGGCTTTTCCCTCTGGAAAGTTCCACAGAGACGAGGAACATGCCTGATACATCGTTTCATCTCCACAGGAAACTTCCTTAATCATCTATTACTGTCCAGTCAGTTTTAGGCAAATCATGGCATATATGTGTCATCATCAACTATATAGTATCTACGCTTGTACTCCGACTAACTGTAACTAGGTTTTCCCTATGGGGTATAATGAATTTCAATGAGACTATTCAGATATGCCCTTTACCGAATAAATATTTCAAAACATTTAATTTCTCTATAGAGTAAAATTTAAAAAAAAAAGTAGATTTGGATTTCTCTAGTTGCTGAATTGGGATTCAAGTCAGTAATTGTTCCATAATCTACAGTAAACCTCCCATGACAGTACTACTCTCAAAGTGCAAAGACGGTCACAGGGTGAAAAGGAATGCTTTTTTGTTTGTTTTTCTTAAACCAACACATCCATAGATACCTACAGCTTAGCCATACAACTCTCAATCATAAACTCACAGTTGTTTGTCCCTAAGATAATTAAATGTGTCTGTGGGCTACAGCCTCCCGACCTATAGCTGTTTGAAGGATATGAAATGACAATGGACATACAAACTCTCACGATATTTTGGGGAACAAATCAAGCAGTGTTTGTAAAGGAAACTAAAAGGGTTTCAGAGCCTTCTGACCTGGATGCAAGTGTGACTCTTCTACTTTCTAGTCTGAGAAGTTACTGCACCTCTCTGAGACTAAGTTTTCTCATGGAGGTGCTCTCTGCTAATCTTGGTGACCCAAAGTTCTCATTTTGGCACACATGGAACTTTCAAGAGAGCAATAGTTTACAAAGTAATTTTGAAGTGTCTGTTAAGAAACATGATTGTGACAAAATTAATATTAAGAGATCACAGTGTGATCTATAATGATTTTAAATTTAGAGAGGGCTTGCTTGCTAACTGAGATGAGGGATCAAGTTGTATATTCAATAACACAAGTACACACTTTTTGTGAAACAGAAAACAGGAACTCTAAGCAAAGACACTAAAAACTGCATTTATCTTTTGAAATAGGAAAATAAAATCAGTTGAAAGAGGTTTTTAATGACTAGTTTTGAAACATTAATCCATATGGCTGTATGCCTGGAAGAGCCTTCTTAGGAATTCATTTTATGTTTAGCATTGACTTTGAGTAACAGATATTTTTAGACACATCTCATATATTTCAAAGGACTAAAAACATTTATTTATTTATAACTTCATTGAGTCAACTGATATTTATAAAAGGCCTTCTCTGTGACAAGCACAGGTTTGGAAATGATCTACTTGTGTTTTACAAAACAGATTAAACCTAGATGCAGTGTTAAATTTGTGATAAATAAGGCAGCTGAGAGCTACTAAAAGCTGAAGGACTTTATGATTTTTTAGAGTGTAAAGAATCATTTTATCTATTTTAAGTCTCAAACTATTCTGTGTTTCATAAAGACATTATACAAAGTATGTATTGATATGAAATACATATACTTAAGTATGTATAGACTATATTGTGTGAGAAAGCAGCAGGAAAGAAAATGTGGATGGCTTTAAAAAGGAAAAAAATGAAAGAAAAGAATAGCTATAACTCCGAATTCCCCAATCTTGTCAATTGAAAGAAAAAACTGTTTAAAGTACATAATTTTAAAAATCAGTAGCTATATGTATAGATGCCCACAAAGTAACAGAATAGACATTATTTGCTATCGCATATGTGCAGAAAGGCATATTCTGGATGAAATATGTTAAAATGTTTCTTCACTGTTTAGCAGTCTTACACCAGTGATTTAACTTACATGCTATCTGTATTCTAGTGATCTGGCCTCTCTTGGTCCACCTAAATAACACACTACTTAGCATTTATCTAGCCTTTTCTAAGTAGAAGCTTAAGTTTTTTTGAAGTAATAATCTTATTGACTCTTATCACATTAAAAGAGAGAGACAGCAATCAGCCTGAACCATCTGGGACAGACGAGCAATGGAGATGCACAGAAAATCAAGTTACACTGGCAATAATTTTCTTCTATTGTTCTTCATCATTGTTCTTCTGAAAAAGAACAATGGGAGTTGTGGATTTCTCAGAATTATAGATTATAAAGTTCAGTCAAATTGCTTTTACATATACATAGACAGAACTGATGCTTGGAATGGCAGATCTACATTACTCTAAGGCTGTTATTGACCAAGACTAACTTAATAATAGCAGAATGGACACTGTTACTATAATGGTGTTTAATAGAAAAACTAAAAGCGGAAGGTTTTCTGAATTAGCCCTGAGCTAACCCAACAATCCAGGAATCCAGGTCATCCCACTCCCCAGCCATTTGTCCCCTCTAGCCCCTCCTGGGTGTGAGTCTTCAAGAAGAGTCATTTGTCACCAACCACATTGTTCACACTCTGGCACAGCCTAACATGGATTTGTGTGTGTTTATGATCATCTCTCCACTAAACATTTAGTTCCCGGGGGCCAAAACCCTCACTTATCTTTGTATTCTCAAGTCCTATTAAGCATATAATAAGTGCTCAATAAATGATGAATTAAGTAAATGAATGATCTCCTCATTGCTTGAAACTGAGGTGCATCCATAAATTTCTAAGGCAGTAAGATGAAGGGTTAGTCCCCCAAGACTTGTTCAAATACCTTAAACTCATCATCAAAGGAATGAAAAAAAGTATTCTTGGCTTGCTTTCAAGAAATGTGTGATGTTAAAGAAAATTCTTGCTAGATTATTTTTATTGTAATATTCTGTCATAACTTTTCATTGTAAAAGTAATAACATTATTTCAAAATTTATTTAAGGTCTAACTATAAACACAAGGAAACAATATCTATAATTCTATCAGATAGAACTGGTTTCATATTTTAGTATAAGTATTTAAAAATGTGTAACCAACTGCAGTATGTATAGTTTTGTGACAAATTTTAATGTTAATATCTCTATCATTTTGTTGTAAATATATGGGAGCAGCATAATTTTAAATAGTCTGCTGTTGATATATATTCACCTCAAACATTTGACTATTATCAATAACTCATTAATGAGCATCTTTATGTAACACACTAGGTATCACTGTTTGCAATGTTTCCAGTAAAATTTCAAATTAATCTCAAAAAAGACTCAGAGACAAGCTTATTCCTTCAATTTCTTTTCTCTCTTTTGGCAAAAGACAACAATAGTAGAAGAATTCAAGAATTATTTTTAACCCATAATATGTATTACATGGCCAGTCTCTCTTGTAATGATACAGTTCCTATTTCTACAGCTATAGGATAGGGAAAGGGCAATAAATTTTAATTCCAAAGTTGCTGAGCCTGGAAACATTTTCTAGACTAGAGAACTTAAGTGTCATAGGAACAATGGCTTAAAGGAAGGGTGTTTGTTTCCCATATTGATTGAAACATAACCGATTATCTTGATACAGTGATTACTTTTCCATTGTAAAAAGGAAAAAAATAAAACGTAATACTTTGTAGTTTATCTTATTTTATTGCTCTTGACTACATAAGAAACACTAAGAAATTCCAATTCAAGTGCTCTAAATAGGTAACAGATATATTTGCGGTTATCTTGCATCCATAAACATTTCTTGGTGATTTTGCTAACTATAATCCTGCAATATAAACCCTCTAGAACTTACTCCAATAGAAATCTCAGATTATTCACACTCCAAACAAAGGGCTAAATGTCAATTGGACACCATCTAGCTTCTCTAATCAAGTTCCTGTCAAGTTAAGTTGAACCAAGTGATATATGACAAAGGTAATCCAATGGCAAGGCTGAAAAGCCATTCTGATATGTATACTAAGTTGTTTCCAAATATCAAGTCATCAGACCTGTAATGACTTAAACTCTTACAAAAATCCTACATAGGATAATGGTTCAATAACTAGACTTGTATCAAGTATAAGAATACTTATATTTACCCACAATGAATAGTGAATACTGTGCTTTTAGGTAACTCACATAAAACTGTAAAGACATTGTTGCTCTGCTTTGTACAAAGATACGAATGAAAAATCTTAGCATTAATTACAGGATGAAAGTTTTACTGCTAAACATATTAATATTATCAGATTTCCCTAAGTCTTTGAGGAAACTCAGATCTAAATTTAACTCTAAACACGAAATATACTTTTACATTTGTGTTTCTGACTAAGCTTTACCTAGTCCATTTGTACATTTTTTAAATTAGAATAGCTTTAAATCCTTTTTTTTAAAAGAAAAGCATGAAAAATACATAAATAAATAATAATATTGCTTTTGTTTCCTAATCTTAGTCATCTACACTAATCAAAATAAGATGAGGTACAAATAACCAGCTACCAAAACCCACAAATATATTTGTAATTCACTCAGAAACATGTTTGAAAACACTCCTGCACTATCCTTCCAGATGATCCTGAAGTTTAGTCCAAGACAAAGTTCAGCAGATACTCTGCCTTAAATCGTAGCTATATACTCCAGGAAAAAAATAGTACCTACTTCAGCTGGGTATTTAATGGTGTGAGGCAATTCTCATTATTGTGGAAATGGGATTATTAGCACCATATTTAAAATATAGAAATAGAAAATGTCAATCCCCATATTGTAGGATTCAGCCCCAGGTGGAAACAAACTTACAAACTGAAACAAACCAACTGAATATTTCGAATGAATAATGCAACTGCATTGAAGGAGGATGAGAATACGGGTGAAGGGAGAACCAACCAAGTGACTTTTGAATACAGGATTAGGTGTACGAGACCAAAAGAATGCTAAAAACCTAATTTAAAGGCTTACAAACTTTTTTTTTCCCCCACGTTCTCCTTTTTTTTTTTTCCACAGAGGCATGGGTTAGCAATTCTGAAACTATTTTGTGAAACTACATTCTAGGATGAAGCAAACATGCAATATATTGTGAATAATGAGAGCCAGGTTTTTTTACTGTTGTAAAGAAGTTACACAGATGAAAATGGAGAAGGATAGAATGAATACTGTGGTATTAGACTGGAATTGGAAGTATCAGTGTGCAATCACAGATTGAATCTATAGAGATACCTGGATATACACATGGATACAGGTATACACAGGTATGTCTATTTATGCACACATTTATGTATATAAGTATGTATACACATATACTTTTTCCCCAGATCTATCTGCTGAGAGAGCCTAGAAGTAAAAACTCCCCAATAGCAATGAGCACACCCTCTCTCCAAATTCTGGTTTCTAAATATCTTTTTTTCTGTTAAAAGGAACAAAGGATCCTTAAAAAAGCAGCTGGTTCCAAAGCTGAGGCAGGGGAAAGTACTAGAGTCTTGGATCTCTTGTGCCAAAAAATAAGAAAGTACTGAAGGAATGATTGGGACATGACAAAATGGCAATGAGCCAAGTAGAAGGAACTCCCACTGACCAAACCTGGGACAGTATGAGCATCAAAATAAATAATTATATTAAGTAACAATAATAAAGGACTATAATCTACTAAACCAAGAATCCATAAACCTATACAGAAACAAACAAACAGGAAAGGAACACTCTTCCATATGATAAGATGGCAACTAATAAATGAAGAAGAAATCACCATTAGCAACCATCGTAATAATAACTGATCCAGGCAGAAATCATCAATGAATTCTAACTGTTGGATAAAAATTTAAGAAATACCAGGATATTTCCATAGTCTCAAAGTAACACTCTACAAGTTACACTTTATTACAAAGGAGGAAAATGGTAACTTTACAGTGGAGAAACATGGCAGACATCACTTTAACCAAATGATCAAAGTTAAAACTGTAGTAATGGAACGAAACAACTAAACAACAGCATGTGCCTCCAGATACAAAAACTCAGCATCACTCCTGTAATAGTCCTGCCAAAATGGTATGACCTGAATCTCATCACAAGGAAACGTAAAACTCAAACTGAAGGACAGTCTATAAAACAACCAGCCTGTATTTTTCAGAAAACACCATTGTCATGAAAAACAATGAAAGTCTCAGAAACTGTTCCAGTTTAAAGGGTATTTAAAAGACATGACAACTAATTGCAAAGCATTCATTTGTATTTTCTTTTGCTATAAAGAACACTATTGGAACAACTATTGACATTTGAAACAAGGTCTATAGATTAGATAATAGCATTGTAACACTATTAATTTGCTAATTTTGATCACTGACCTGTATGTAAACTAATTCCATGTTTTATGAAATATTTAAGTATTTAAAGGTAAAAGGGTATCACATCTACAACTTACTCAAACAGTTCAGAAGAAAAAACTATAAAAATAAACATATATTTGTGTATCTACACGTGTATATATGGACAGAAGATAGATAGACATAGATAGAAGAGAGAAGATGGAAAATGAGAATGGTAGAGGACTCTTGGTGAAGGGCACCCAGGAATCTTTTGTGCCATTCTTGCAACTTTACAGTAAATCTGAAATTACGTCAAATTAAAAATTAAAATAAATTCCTTTGTTAGTGAGAAAGTACTTAGACTCTTTGGCTGGCTTTTGTTTTTCAGACCCAATTGTAATAAATGGCTCTCATAGATTTATTTCTGAATAACAACACAAATGTCTACTTTTGTCCACATAAGCATTTTTCAAACTGTGAGCTGTAATCTATTAGTAAGTTATGAAATTGAGTTAGTGGGATATGACCAGAATTTTCTTAATGAGCTGCAATAAAAGAAAGAGTATTAGAATGTATCACACTTGATAGAGCTAGGTGTTTGTTTCTGATACTTGAATTACAATTATATACAATTGTATGTATATGTCATGTAAGATTCACTGGACCATCAACCTTCTCTATGATGGTTCGAGCCACCACTCCTTTGAACATGGTGCCCACTCCACTAGCAACCCCTAGCTGTCTGATCATCCTTCAAGACAAATTTCAGTGTCACTTCTTGCATGAAGTTTTTCCTCCCTCTCCCAGCACTACCTTCCCTTCTCCCCCAAAATGTAATTCTTCCTTCTCTGTTGCCTCATAGCTCTTTGCTCACACTTCTCTTTTACACTGTTTTAATTTAATATATTTTATAGTATTGTCTCTCCCACTAGGCTACCATGAGCTTTTCAAAATGTTACACAGCCCTTAATTTTTCTGACCCCCTCCCCAGAGAATAAGATGTCTAGCACAAGCACAACTCTTGATGATTATTTTTGAACAAATGGACAATAAAAGGCAACAAATACCATAGGAAAATGCATAGAATCATAAAATTCCAAAAAAGAGCTATAACCACCAGCCACTTGCTTGCCCACATCATTAAGGAAGTGCTAACTAATCTGAGCATGAAGAAGGAGTAGGATGTGTATCAAAAATGATGGTAGGAGAGGGACTGTAATAGAGAACAAGAAACAGAAAGAACGAAGACGTAGGAGCCTAAGTGTGGTGGCCACAAGAAGGTACTGCAGACTCCAACGATAGGGATGATAATAGGCCAAGGGTCCCCAGCTGCTGCCTCTGAAATCCACTGCAGCATCTGAGTTACAACCATACTTCCCATGACCTGCTCCCAGCCATGACTGATCACGTAGAGACACTGAGGCAGACCCATTCCCAGGAAACACAGGACTCCTCTGGTGGCCGATTCTGGCTTAAGGACTTCACGTGTAAGGCGTTACCTAACCCAATCTAGGATGTTTCCACCCAACATCTCTCTTCTTCACTTACGGTCAAATTTATATCATAATCTCAGTTCTCACTCAACCTTATCTGGCTCCCTCTCTATTTTCTCTTACATGAGCATTTCCTAAAATCCTTGCATTTCTAATCCCACTTTAGCACTGGCTTCTTGGAAGACCAAGACTAACACAGAAAGTACAGAGTATACATGGAGTAAGTAGGGGAAATTAAATCTGGAGGAGCAAATTGATTTTTATCATTGAGGACAACTAGTAAATTCAATACTTTGTCCCAAGGCAGGATACATCTTAATTTCCTAATACAAATAGAACTGTCCATGTAGTTCTTAAAGGTCACCAGTGACAAAGATTTCATAACTTCCTTTTGTGAGTTGTTTCATAGCTTAATCATCTTTCACATCCAACTTAGGTCTATACTAAATCCCTTGCTTTAAGGTCTTTTCTTCCACTTCAGTTTCTATGGGGATAGATCATAGCCAACTATAGAAATACTAAATTAACTATGCAAACTCTCACTCATAACAGTAATTCTCTCTACAATGCTCTGTACACATGACCTTGAAGGACTATTAGTCACATTTTCTATTTGCTACAAAATTACGTCTCATTAATATAATCTACTCATGGAATATCTGACTTTTATTCACCCAAAAGAAAAGAAAAAAGGAAGATTCCTCATTTTCAAGCAGAAAAGTAAAGGTTTGTATGTTTACTTCAGAGAGATTTTTACGATTGTTAATTGAAAGGAAATCATTTTTTTCTTTCCTGAAGTCTCAAATACTCTGCCTTCTACTGACAGAGTAAAAAACTCAAGCTTCAATTATTTAGATTAAACATAACATGTTATCCAATTTAAAATAATGAATGCATTTTTTTCTGCCAAAGATTTGAAACAGAGATGGAATGTGTGTGGGAAATGTTGTTATCTTTCCAGATCTCTGCTTGAATAAAATAAAAGCATTTGTCTGACCGTGATAAGCACATTGTCTGGTCCAGATTCTCCAAGTATGCAAATCAACATGAAAAGCTCCAACAGCAAGACTTACCCATCTGCACAGAGTTTCAAAAATGGTGATGTACTTACCTAAAATAAAAGGAGAGATGACATTAATGACATTCATCACAGCTTAAACATATAGTGAAAAACAAATTCTAGAAGGCATTCAGAGCATCTGTTACCCTCACCACTGCCAGATCCAGTTTTAGGGCTTTTGTTTATAACACAACAGGCCAGATGGTGCTGTCTCTCTGACTGTCCAAGTTTATTCTGAGTACACTTCATAGGTATATGCTCGATAAATGTTGAGAAAGATTATAACACTCAAGTAGCCAAGCACTATGATTTAAAAACAATAGCAAAAAATATCTGTTGAGTACTTTCTTGCCTGCCAAGCCCAGTGTAATATACTTTACATGCATTTTCTCATTCACTCTTCAGAAAATGGAGGTGAGGTAAGTATTATTATTATCACCATTGTAAAGATGAAGTAAGTGAGGCTTAGAGAAGTTCATTAACTTGTCCAAAGTCACACAGCTAAAAAGTGTTGGGAGATGAGCTTTTCATAAGTTCTCTGGTTCTAGAGCCCGATCTCATGATCTTTATGTTATACATCCAAAACTCAGTTGGAAAGAAAGATCCCAGTATTAGCACTTTGTTAAATAATAGGTTATAAAAATAGAATTGATTATAATTTTGAAAATTAGAAGAATGAACAATGCCTAGTGCATAGCTCAATAACATTTGTTGAATGAATAAATAATAAGCAAATGAATATTATTGATATTTACTAAATGTACTCAGGCTGTATCTCAACACAAGAAATATTTGCATAACAAAGCACTCCAATGTATAGGTTATTTCTTTCCTCCTGCAAATGGCCCGGCACCAGTGCGTTATTCTACTGATTGCCTAAGGATGAGAACTGAATGCTCTCAAGTAAGAGAGAGAAGGGGCCTGTCTGAAACAAATGTCTGGGGAGCTACAAGGAAAGGATGGAGTTGCCAAATCCTCAAATGGCGTATTAGTCTCAAGGTAAAATCCTTCAACTGTTCAAGAAACAGTTTAACAGTTCAGTTTTCTTCAGGTTTTTGGTCACTCTCAGAGATTCAGATTAATAAAACAATGTTAAAGAAAGAAGTAGCTTAAGTGAGGAACACAAACAAGGGGATCGGTTATTTGAAATAACATTAAAAAACAAACATAAGAAATACCTGGGGCTTCAAATTCACAAAGAAATAACCACCAACTTATCTCATATTTTAGTATTCAAAACATATACAAAGACTTAATTTTACCAATAATTAACTCCAAGAGCAAATTGCCCTGTAGAAATTCAAGTCCCTATTTCCATAAGCTGGTAACATAGTAAAATAAACAAATGGAACATGAAGTGCTTCATACAAATGTCCACAGTCTTTACCAAATAACACTTCATTTCAAAACTTTTATATGAACAATCTTTACACCTATGGATGTTTTTCTCAGCATCACATAGCTTTGTGCTATATACTAGATGTGGTTATTAAAGTTAACTTCCCCCCCCCAAAAAAAAAAAGAAATGTGATAAACCTTAAAAAATGTGTTAAGAAGTTTTTTTCATTCGTTTCAAGGTCAAATTGAATTAATATTTTAAAATGTCACACATATCTACAAATTTTAGTGAAACAAATGCAACTTTTTATTGTGGATTCACTGTTTATCCTTAGAGATAATTGGACTCAGTGGTATGAAACTTTAATTAAAAGGCGTTAAAAAATGCATCTGGTTCCATTCTGGTAAAGACTCTGAAGAGGGTCCCAGAGCACAGTTATTGGCCCATAAGTTAGACGAGATATGAAGGGATGTACTTGTTAAGTAACTGGAAAGTGATTTTTCTTTATCTACTTCCTAGCAAAGTAGTTTATCACACCTTAGTATCAAAGGTTCTAGGTAACCATCCATCTTGCAGTGAGAAGGTAAATGAAAAGAGCCTATATAGGATTCAGCTACAATAAGCCTGAAATCTTCTATGGATAGGATTTAGGCATAGATAAATCTATTCTACCTTTGTTCTACTGAATATCAGTTCTAAGAGATAAATGGATATGAAAATAAGACATCAAAGTTTGCTGCCTTAAGTGTGGAGATAAGTAGGGGTAACTCCAACATGGATAGCATTTGAATTGATACTGAGGAGTGGGGAAGGGATGGAAGACTTCAAAGACAGTCATATTTATTCATTAGATTAAGTCAGACATTTTCCCAGCACTAAGTTGTGGCACAATTCTTTACCCTTGCCCAACCCCA
The DNA here is from genome assembly GCF_963924675.1 of Phocoena phocoena. Taxonomy (NCBI): domain Eukaryota; kingdom Metazoa; phylum Chordata; class Mammalia; order Artiodactyla; family Phocoenidae; genus Phocoena; species Phocoena phocoena. The sequence goes on from NC_089221.1 coordinate 46,918,592, forward strand.
GTCTCCATTTCCAAATCTATTTCTCATTTAGCAGCTTTTTTTAAATTAAAAAAAACTGCATTATCTTATTAAAACTCTGGTCACTTCATTCACAAACTCCCACTAACTCAGTGTATTTATTCCTCTATAAAGTAGGTACAGGTTAGAAGAATGAGTTATATGCCAGACTGGCCTTCTTTGCTGAGAAGAGGTTAAGTAACTTTGAGGTGACATTAGTATTCGTGGTTTACTCCATGTTTCTACCTGGTACTGTGCAGGGAGCCCTTGTTCTAAAAGGAATTTTAAAAAAATCTTCTGAGGAAAGCAAGACATTTATACTTGAAATAACCATAAAATGATGCAAAACAACTTAGAATTAAACGTAAATTACACGGTAGAGACATCAAATGCTACAGGAATCTAGAGAAATGAGAAAAAGATGTTTCAGCTGTTGTGTGGGATTACAGTAATATGCCATAACTGGGTGGGAAACCATCAAGAGAGCTTCTGGACTTCCGACTTGAATGCACAACCAGTCCATACTCTTCTTGCCACAGTCTGAAGTAAAAGATCCAGCATAGAGATCTCAGGATTAGTAGGGAGGCTGCTTTCAAACTAAGTCAAAGGATTGGGAGGGACCAGGTGTCCACAGTACTTTTTGAGAAGCAGGGCCAAAGAGTACTCTGCATCCCCATGGTCATTTGCTCCTACAAATCACAGACTGGCAACTGACTGGAACAAGTAACAGTCTATGTATTTTTAGTTTTAGTTTTCTGGAACTATAGTTGATTTACAATGTTGTGTTAACTTCTGCAGTATAGCAAAGTAACTCGGTTATACATATCTACATTCTTTTCCATATTCTTTTCCATTATAGTTTATCACAGGATATTGCATATAGTTCCCTGTGCTATCCAGTAGGTCCTTGTTGTTTATCCATCCTATATATAATAGTTTGCCTCTGCTGATCCCAAACACCCAATCCTTCCTTCCCCCACCCCACTTCCCCCTTGGCAACCACAGTCTGTTCTCTGTATCTGTGAGCTGTTGATTTGTATCGTATTTTAAATTCCACATATAAGTGATACCATATGGCATTAGTCTTTCTCTTTCTGATGTATTTTGCCTGAAGGCTTTTGAGAGGCTCCTTATTTTGTCTGAAGGCTTTTGAGAGGAGCTGGTCTTTGACCTGGAGATTGGAGAGAAGCAGCAGGATGCTAGGGAAAGGAAGGAGAAAGAACAGCATCCTCTACAGGGGCCAGACAAAGCCCATCATGTTTTTCAAACTGTGAATGGTTGGCTGAGGTGTGTCCGGGCACGTACTAGAGGGGAGGGAAATAGCCCTGTCCCCTCTGAGCAGATCAAGTGCTAATAACCTTGGTCCCTGACTTTCTACACTGTATGGATATTTGAAAGGTTGACTTGTGCTTTGATCTCCCACTGGGCCATTTAAAACCATTACCAACATGAAGGGTCAGGCAGGACAGAGATAGGAAGCATCACATGCATGCACGCTCAAATCCTATCACAAAGAACCTTACTTACAAACTGATCTGTTGTTTGAAAACGTTAAGACACTAAATGTAAAAAGAATGCAAGCCCACATATGGTGCTTAAAGATATTTTGGATTTATTGGTCTTTTTTTTTTTTTTTTGAGGTTGGGAGATAGCAAGAACATGAAGTAACGGGGCGTGCTTTAGAGTCCAAAAGCAAATCTATTTAGAGCGAAACCATAATTACATATGCAGCTCTTGTGACAGGGATGGCAATATCAAATCAACATTATACTTCAGAAAACCCACATCAACAAGCATTTGATTCAAAGAATCACCTTCATTAGCACAGACTATCACCAGCTCATCACAGATTTAGATAAGGCTAACGAACCCAGTCTCTGTGTCACTCGCCTAATTTCCCTGAGAGCAGAGGTTTCACTTGGCACTTGGGCCTGAGAGAGGACTCAAAGTGGGCAATTAGCTTGTTGGGTACGTGGTACACTTTGTACCTCTCCATTACCACATTCTCCATCAGAGGAAGCAGAAGAGCTTCCAGTGGTCAATGGCTTTTATCATCTGAGATCTTGAAGCAGAATTTCTTAACCCATTAATTTCTACTGAGAACTGGGGAAATGTATTACTCTCATAGCTCTGTAAGAAATTATAGTTTCGAGGCTTCCGGGAAGATGGCGGAAGAGTAAGACGTGGAGATCACTGTCCTCCCCACAGATACAAGAGAAATACATCTACACGTGGAACAACTCCTACAGAACACCTACTGAACGCTGGCAGAAGACCTCAGACCTACCAAAAGGCAAGAAACCCCCCATGTACCTGGGTAGGGCAAAAGAAAAAAGAATAAACAGAGAGAAATGGATAGGGACAGGACCTGCACCAGTGGGAGGGAGCTGTGAAAGAGGAAAGGTATCCACACACTAGGAAGCCCCTTTGCGGGCAGAGACTGCGGGTGGCAGAGGGGGGAAGCTTCAGAGCCACGGAGGAGAGCATAGCAACAGGGGTGTGGAGGGCAAAGCGGAGAGATTCCCGCACAGAGGATCAGGGCTGACCAGCACTCACCAGTCCGAGAGGCCTGTCTTCTCACCCGCCGGGGCAGGCGGGGCCTGGAGTTGAGGCTCGGGCTTCGGTCAGAGCGTGGGGAGAGGACTGGGGTTGGTGGGGTGAACACAGCCTGCAGGGGGTTAGTGCGCCACGGCTAGCCGGGAGGGAGTCCAGGGAAAAGTCTGGACCTGCCGAAGAGGCAAGAGACTTTTTCTTCCCTCTTTGTTTCCTGGTGCGCGAGGAGAGGGGATTAAGAGCGCTGCTTAAAGTAGCTCCAGAGACGGGCGCGAGCCGCGGCTAAAAGCGCGAACCCCAGAGACGGGCATGAGACGCTAAGGCTGCTGCTGCCGCCACCAAGAAGCCTGTGTGCGAGCACAGGTCACTCTCCACACCCCCCTTCCGGGAAGCCTGTGCAGCCCGCCACTGCCAGGGTCCCGGGATCCAGGGACAACTCCCCCCGGAGAACGCATGGCGCGCCTCAGGGTGGTGCAACGTCACGTTGGCCTCTGCCGCCGCAAGCCCGCCCCACACTCTGTGCCCCTCCCTCCCCCCTGGCCTGAGTGAGCCAGAGCCCCCGAATCAGCGGTTCCTTTAACCCTGTCCTGTCTGAGCGAAGAACAGACGCCCCCCAGAGACCTACACGAACAGGCGGGGCCAAATCCAAAGCTGAGCCCCTGGGAGCTGTGAGAACAAAGAAGAGAAGTGGAAATCTCTCCCAGGAGCCTCAGAAGCAGGGGATTAAAGCTCCACAATCAACTTGATGTACCCTGCATCTGTGGAATACATGAATAGACAACGAATCATCCCAAATTATGGAGGTGGACTTTGAGAGCAAGATTTATGATTTTTTCCCCTTTTCCTCTTTTTGTGAGTGTGTATGTGTATGCTTCTGTGTGAGATTTTGTCTGTATAGCTTTGCTTCCACCATTTGTCCTAGGGTTCTATCTGTCTTTTTCTCTTATTTTTTATTTTAATAACTTTATTATATTTTATCTTACTTTATTTTATTTTACTTTCTCTTCTTTCTTTTTTTCCTTCCTTCCCTCCTTCGTCCCTCCCTCCCTCCTTTCTTGCTTTCTTTCTTTCTATTTCTACTACTTCTTTCTTTCTACATTTTCTCCCTTTTATTCTGAGCCGTGTGGATGAAAGGCTCTTGGTGCTGCAGCCACGAGTCAGTGCTGTGCCTCTGAGGTGGGAGAGCCAACTTCAGGACACTGGTCCACAAGAGACCTCCCAGCTCCACATAATATCAAACGGCAAAAATCTCCCAGAGATATCCATCTCAACACCAGCACCCAGCTTCACTCAATGACCAGCAAGCTACAGTGCTGGACATCCTATGCCAAACAACTAGCAAGACAGGAGCACCCACCCATTAGCAGAGAGGCTGCCTAAAATCATAATAAGTCCACAGAGACCCCAAAACACACCACCAGACGTGGACCTGCCCACCAGAAAGACAAGATCCAGCCCCATCCACCAGAACACAGGCACTAGTCCCCTCCACCAGGAAGCCTACACAACCCACTGAACCAACCTTAGCCACTGGGGACACCAAAAACAACGGGAACTACGAACCTGCAGCCTGCAAAAAGGAGACCCCAAATACAGTAAGATAAGCAAAATGAGAAGACAGAAAAACACACAGCAGATGAAGGAGCAAGATAAAAACTCACCAGACCTAACAAATGAAGAGGAAATAGGCAGTCTCCCTGAAAAAGAATTCAGAATGATGATAGTAAAGAAGATCCAAAATCTTGGAAATAGCATAGAAAAAATGTAAGAAACATTTAACAAGGACATAGAAGAACTAAAGATGAAACAAACAATGATGAACAACACAATAAATGAAATTAAAAATAATCTAGGTGGGATCAATAGCAGAATAACTGAGGCAGAAGAATGGATAAGTGACCTGGAAGATAAAAGAATGGAAATAACTAGTGCAGAGCAGAATAAAGAAAAAAGAATGAAAAGAACTGAGGACAGTCTCAGAGACCTCTGGGACAGCATTAAACTCACCAACATTCGAATTATAGGGGTTCCAGAAGAAGAAGAGAAAAAGAAAGGGACTGAGAAAATATCTGAAGAGATTATAGTTGAAAACTTCCCTAATATGGGAAAGGAAATAGTTAATCAAGTCCAGGAAGCACAGAGAGTCCCATATAGGATAAATCCAAGGAGAAATACGCAAAGACACATATTAATCAAACTGTCAAAAATTAAATACAAAGAAAACATATTAAAAGCGGCAAGGGAAAAACAACAAATAACACAAAAGGGAATCCCCATAAGGTTAACAGCTGATCCTTCAGCAGAAACTCTGCAAGCCAGAAGGGACTGGCAGGGCATATTTAAAGTGATGAAGGAGAAAAACCTGCAACCAAGATTACTCTACCCAGTAAGGATCTCATTCGGATTTGATGGAGAACTTAAAACCTTTACAGACGGGCAAAAGCTGAGAGAGTTCAGCACCACCAAACCAGCTTTACAACAAATGCTAAAGGAACTTCTCTAGGCAAGAAACACAAAAGAAGGAAAAGACCTACAATAACGAACCCAAAACAATTAAGAAAAGAGGAATAGGAACATACATATCGATAATTACCTTAAATGTAAATGGACTAAATGCTCCAAAAGACACAGATTGGCTGAATGGATACAAAATAAAGACCCATATATTTGCTGTCTACAAGAGACCCACTTCAGACCTAGAGACACATACAGACTGAAAGTAAGGGGATGGAAAACGATATTCCATGCAAATGGAAACCAAAAGAAAGCTGGAGTAGCAATTCTCATATCAGACAAAACAGACTTTAAAATAAAGACTATTAGAAGAGACAAAGAAGGACACTACATAACGATCAAGGGATCAATCCAAGAAGAAGATATAACAATTGTAAATATTTATGCACCCAACATAGGAGCACCTCAATACATAAGGCAAATACTAACAGCCTTAAAAGGGGAAATCGACAGTAAAACATTCATAGTAGGGGACTCTAACACCCCACTTTCACCAATGGACAGATCATCCAAAATGAAAATAAATAAGCAAACACAAGCTTTAAATGATACATTAAACAAGATGACTTAATTGATATTTATAGGACATTCCATCCAAAAACAACAGAATACACATTTTTCTCAAGTGCTCATGGAACATTCTCCAGGATGGATCATATCTTGGGTCACAAATCAAACCTTGGTAAATTTAAGAAAATTGAAATTATATCAAGTATCTTTTCCGACCACAACACTATTGAGACTAGATATCAATTACAGGAAAAGATCTGTAAAAAATACAAACACATGGAGGCTAAACAATACAGTACTTAATAACGAAGTGATCACTGAAGAAATCAAAGAGGAAATAAAAAAATACCTAGAAACAAATGACAATGGAGACACGATGACCCAAAATCTATGGGATGCAGCAAAAGCAGTTCTAAGAGGGAACTTTATAGCAATACAATCCTACCTTAAGAAACATCTCGAATAAACAACCTAACCTTGCACCTAAAGCAATTAGAGACAGAAGAACAAAAAACCCCAAAGTTAGCAGAAGGAAAGAAATCATAAAAATCAAATCAGAAAGAAATGAAAAAGAAATGAAGGAAACGATAGCAAAAATCAATAAAACTAAAAGCTGGTTCTTTGAGAAGATAAACAAAGTTGATAAACCATTAGCCAGACTCATCAAGAAACAAAGGGAGAAGACTCAAATCAATAGAATTAGAAACGAAAAAGCAGAAGTAACAACTGACACTGCAGAAATACAAAAGATCATGAGAGATTACTGCAAGCAACTCTATGCCAATAAAATGGACAACCTGGAAGAAATGGACAAATTCTTAGAAATGCGCAACCTGCCGAGACTGAACCAGGAAGAAATAGAAAATATGAACAGACCAATCACAAGCACTGAAATTGAAACTGTGACTAAAAATCTTCCAACAAACAAAATCCCAGGACCAGGTGGCTTCACAGGCGAATTGTATGAAACATTCAGAGAAGAGCTAACACCTATCCTTCTCAGACTCTTCCAAAATATAGTAGAGGGAGGAACACTCCCAAACTCATTCTTATGAGGCCACCATCACCCTGATACCAAAACCAGACAAGGATGTCACAAAGAAAAAATACTACAGGCCAATATCACTGATGAACATAGATGCAAAAATCCTCAACAAAATACTAGCAAACAGAATCCAACAGCACATTAAACGGATCATACACCATGATCAAGTGGGGTCTATTCCAGGAATGCGAGGGTTCTTCAATATACGCAAATCAATCAACGTGATACACCATATTAACAAATTGAAGGAGAAAAACCATATGATCATCTCAATAGATGCAGAGAAAGCTTTTGACAAAATTCAACACCCATTTATGATAAAAACCCCGCAGAAAGTAGCCATAGAGGGAACTTTCCTCAACATAATAAAGGCTATATATGACAAACCCACAGCCAACATCATCCTCAATGGTGAAAAACTGAAAGCATTTCCACTAAGATCAGGAACAAGACAAGGTTGCCCACTCTCACCACTCTTATTCAACATAGTTTTGGAAGTTTTAGCCACAGCAATCAGAGAAGAAAAGCAAATAAAAGGAATCCAAATTGGAAAAGAAGAAGTAAAGCTGTCACTGTTTGCAGATGACATGATACTATACATAGAGAATTCTAAAGATGCTACCAGAAAACTACTAGAGCTAATCAATGAATTTGGTAAAGTAGCAGGATACAAAACTAATGCACAGAAATCTCTGGCATTCCTATACACTCATGATGAAAAATCTGAAAGTGAAATCAAGAAAACACTCCCATTTACCATTGTAACAAAAAGAATAAAGTATCTAGGAATAAACCTACCTAAGGAGACAAAAGACCTGTATGCAGAAAATTATAAGACACTGTTTAAAGAAATTAAAGATACCAACAGATGGAGAGATACACCATGTTCTTGGATTGGAAGAATCAACATTGTGAAAATGACTCTACTACCCAAAGCAATCTACAGGTTCAATGCAATCCCTATCAAACTACCACTGGCATTTTTCACAGAACTAGAACAAAAAATTTCACAATTTGTATGGAAACACAAAAGACCCCGAATAGCCAAAGCAATCTTGAGAACGAAAAATGGAGCTGGAGGAATCAGGCTCCCTGACTTCAGACTATACTACAAAGCTACAGTAATCAAGACAGTATGGTACTGGCACAAAAACAGAAAGATAGATCAATGGAACAGGATAGAAAGCCCAGAGATAAATCCACCCACATATGGTCACCTTATCTTTGATAAAGGAGGCAGGAATGTATAGTGGAGAAAGGACAGCCTCTTCAATAAGTGGTGATGGGAAAACTGGACAGGCACATGTAAAAGTGTGAGATTAGATCACTCCCTAACACCATACACAAAAATAAGCTCAAAACGGATTAAAGACCTAAATGTAAGGCCAGAAACTATCAAACTCTTAGAGGAAAAACACAGGCAGAACACTCTATGACACAGATCACAGGAAGATCCTTTTTGACCCACCTCCTAGAGAAATGGAAATAAAAACAAAAATAAACAAATGGGACCTAATGAAACTTCAAAGATTTTGTACAGCAAAGGAAACCATAAACAAGACCAAAAGACAACCCTCAGAATGGGAGAAAGTGTTTGCAAATGAAGCAACTGACAAAGTATTAATCTCCAAAATTTATAAGCAGCTCATGCAGCTCAATAACAAAAAAACAAACAACCCAATCCAAAAATGGGCAGAAGACCTAAATAGACATTTCTCCAAAAAAGATATACAGACTGCCAACAAACACATGAAAGAATGCTCAACATCATTAATCATTAGAGAAATGCAAATCAAAACTACAATGAGGTATCATCTCACACCAGTCAGAACGGCCATCATGAAAAAATCTAGAAACAATAAATGCTGGAGAGGGTGTGGAGAAAAGGGAACCCTCTTGCACTGTTGGTTCGAATGTAAATTGATACAGCCACTGTGGAGAACAGTATGGAGGTTCCTTAAAAAAACTACAAATAGAAGTACCATATGACCCAGCAATCCCAGTACTGGGCATATACCCTGAGAAAACCATAATTCAAAAAGAGCCATGTACCAAAATGTTCATTGCAGCTCTATTTACAATAGCCCGGAGATGGAAGCAACCTAAGTGTCCATCATCGGATGAATGGATAAAGAAGATGTTGCACATATATACAATGGAATATTACTCAGCCATAAAAAGAAACAAAATTGAGCTATTTGTAATGAGGTGGATAGACCTAGAGTCTGTCATACAGAGTGAAGTAAGTCAGAAAGAGAAAGACAAATACCGTATGCGAACACATATATATGGAATTTAAGAAAAAAAATGTCATGAAGAACCTAGGGGTGAGACAGGAATAAAGACACAGACTTACTAGAGAATGGACTTGAGGATATGGGGAGGGGGAAGGGTAATCTGTGACAAAGCGAGAGAGAGGCATGGACATATATACACTACCAAACGTAAGGTAGATAGCTAGTGGGAAGCAGCCGCATAGCACAGGGAGATCAGCTCGGTGCTTTGTGACCGCCTGGAGGGGTGGGATAGGGAGGGTGGGAGGGAGGGAGACGCAAGAGGGAAGGGATATGGGAATGTATGTATATGTATAACTGATTCACTTTGTTATAAAGCAGAAACTGACACACCACTGTAAAGCAATTATACTCCAATAAAGATGTAAGAAAAAAAAGAAATTATAGTTTCATGGAACAGACAGAAGGAGGTATGCTAAATTAACAAATGCTTTTTTTTAAGGGAGAAGTGGGGAGTAAGAATCAGAAATACCTGTTACAATTTAATACACTAAATGTGGCAATAAATTATAGCTACATAGCTGGTGGTTACAAGTGTCTCAAATTTTTTTTAAAAAAATTCAAAAGGTTGTGTCTTCTCACATTACCTTCCAAAATTATATAAAAGACACCAATAGAAACAAAACTTACTAGATCTCAAGTCCATTTTAAAAGCACAGCACCAACCTTTTGCCCACCCATGGGAGTCTCTGGGCTATTAGAAAAGAGGTATGGAGTAGAAATTAAGATCATGGGCTTTGGACCCATAATGCCTAATTCAAACACAGGCAAACCTGAGCACCCAAGAAGTGGAGCTATCTGTGATGATGATGTGATGATGACAATGAGATGATGATGATGATGGTGGTGGTGGTGATGACTGCAGTGACTGCAACAAAGAGGAAGACGGGGAGGATGATTTGATGATCAAAGGTCAGGGGAGCCTTGTCTATGGACTGACTTATACCACTTTCCTGATAAATACTTAAGAAGCAATAATAGAGAACAAGGGATATTTAACATCTATCCCTTCAAAGCTGAGACAAAAGGCAATTTACTTTTTTCAAACGATTCCCAAGTCTAGATTGATGCAAATTGTCAGTATATCCCTCATTCGAATCACTGTCTACTACTTAGATCCAATTTCAACAGTCTACCTTCTGAGAAAATCTTAGTAGTTTCTTCTGCACAGGGGCTATAGAGTATTGATCAGACAGCCCCACGCAGGACCCCTTGAGCTTGTATAGGTAGATTTAATCTAAGAGGGGGCTGAAATGTCAATAGTAGCTCTACAGGGATCCCTGGTCACAAATTTCAATACCACGCATGAGGAAGTTGCATAGCCATCACTGAACTGTTTCCAGTTGCCAACTAAGAATACCTGGAAAACTTCCAAAAGGGAGAACAAAAACATTCGAAATTGCAGGGCTGCGGGATTACAATCTCTATTGGTTCTGGCCTAAAGAGAAATCATCCGTTAATTGTAAACACAAGTAATATAACTTTTCAGTAGTCAACTAACCAGATAAACATTTTTGATATTATATCACTTTACCAACATCCCAAGTTTGGGCAGTTATACCTTTGACATTTTTATTTACCTTCTATAAATCGTGTGCCTCAGGTTAGAAAAAACCAACTTAGGCATTTTATTATGAATCAAAATAGGATAAGAATGCAACTTTGCAGAGATTAAATAGAAATGGTCATCTCTTCATGATTCACGTTATTGCATTCCAAAAGTTATATGGGAGGAAAAAAATACCAGATGTAACAGCTATATTTATATAAAATACCCAATAAATGGGCAAAGAAGGAGAATAAATTTATCCATGTTTTATATAAATGTATACATGAGGTGTTTGGATACTTATTTGCCTCCTAGATTGCCCCATCCTCCTGTTCTACAGAACTTCAAGCCCCTTAATCCCTCCAAAACTCACTCCACCTGCCCCAAACCCTCACCTTCTTCTGCATCTTATTTACCAATGACCAATAACTGTTAGGTAGTTAGTCAGACATGAGCAGGTCCTGCCCCATCCTGGATGGAGTCATCTTTCCCTCCCCCACCTGGACACTGGTGGTTGGAACACACCCAGAGATCCTCCCTCTTGTGGTCAAGGACCACCGCTAGGTTTCCAGCCGTATCAGGACCAAGCAAGATTAAAACCTCCAGCACAGGTTGGCAAGGGCGCACCAAGACCTAAAAGGTGACTCAAGGTACCCGGGGGTTCATTGTGCCACATTTGTAACAAATTAGCATTGCAGTTCCCACCCCTGCCCCCGTGGCTTTTGCTTGGGAGCTTACGGGTAAGCGCCTGCGCACTAAGAGAAAAGTTATATAACCTAAAGCTGTCAATCAGCTTTGTCAGTCAAATGACGCAGGACACAGGGAGGGACCGCCACTCTAAAAAACCTATCCCTGCCCCATTGCAGGGCTGTTTCTGGTTTCCAGACAGCCCGCTCTCATCCTTTCTCGAGAGCATACTTCCGCTTTTGCTTAATAAAACTCTTGCTACTTAAAAATGCTCTACATCTCTCAACTGAATTATTTCCCTTGAAAGGGCAAGAACTGAGGAAGTCACCAATCCACCAGTGATATAACTACTTATTAAATGACCAGTCCCCTCCTCCCAAGTACACTCGTACAACATGACAATTATATCTACTACACATTCATGGAATTAACGCCCTTCTCTCAATCTCTAGAACTACCAACCTGGCCTATGCCCTTGTGATGTTTTGCCCAAGCCACGTCAGTGACCTCCTTTAACACTCCAGGGCCTCCAATCTTGTCCTTGCATTTTTATTCTCCATTCAGCCTCCAGGATCTGACCTTGCCCCCTCCCTCCTCTACTTGGAATACTTCATGGTTCCAGGACAAACCCAAAGTCCTTAACCTGGCACACAAGGTCCCTAGAAATCAGTCCTTGTTTATTTCCAGCTTCAGATCTTGTCAATGACCCTTCCTCAAACATACCATGTGATTCCTTGCCTCAACATCTCTGCTCCTGCTAGCCCCCTCCTCCTGGAACCTCCACCTTCTCCTCCCCCAAGCCCACACTCATTCCTTAAGACTCACCTGAGGTCACACCTTTCCACTCCAGGTGAGACCCTCTCCCATAAAGCCCTGTGCATATTGCTAATCATGGCACTCACCATGTATTTTTCCTCTAATCTGTTTAAATCTTTGCTCTCTAACCCCCCAATTTGAACTCCTTCAATTTGAACTTTTAGGGATATGGGCTTTATTTGTGTTATTTATTTATGCTAGTATCTCCAGTATCTAGAACATAGTAGATACATTTAAGAGATTTGTTACGTGAATTAATTGATTGCCTTGTAAACAAGGCAGAGAAAATGTCATTCCTCGGAATTCAGGGATGGGGTGGGGGATGAAGCCCTCTAACACAGACCCAGGGAGTTTCACAATTAGGGCAGGTCTCATGGTGAGAGTAGAAGTGCTGATTTTAGAAAGCTAAGACTCCAAGAGGAATGCCTAGGTGAGGAGATGAGGCCAGCAAGACAAAAGAAGGCTGCATGGTGCATGTTCAGTGTGAATCTTCCTGACAACACTTCAAGGTTTTGGCAAAATTGTCAAATTCACCCATGCTGC